>NC_037676.1:54408738-55033374 GCF_003255815.1 Theropithecus gelada
TGTACAAGTGTTTGTGTGGACATATGTTTTTATTTCTCTTGAATAACTACTTAGAAGTAGAATTGCTGGATCATTTGGTAATCTCTATATTTAATTGTTTGAGGAACTGCCAAATAGTTTTTCAAAGTGTCTGCACAATTTACATTTCCACCAGCAGCGTATAAGAGTTCCAACATCTCTATACACTCACTAACACTTGTTATTGTCTATCTTTTCTATTATGACTGTTTCAGTGGGTGTGAGGTGACGTTGCACAGTGGTTTCGATTAGCATTTTCCTAATGACTAATGACACTAGCATTTTTTTTATTGTGCTTATTGATCATTTGTATATCTTTTTTGGAGAACTGTTTATTCTGAGCTTTTACCCAGTTTTAAGTTATTTGTCTTTTCATTATTGAGTTGTAGATGCTCTTTATATGTGTATTCTAGATACAAGTTTCTTATCAGATATAGAATTTGCAAAACTTTTCTCCCATTGTGTGGGCTGTCTTTTCACTTTCATGTTTTCCTTTAAAACACAAAGGATTTTATTTTGATGAAGTTCGATTTATCTATAGGTTTCTTTAATTATTTGTGCTTTGGTGTCATAGCTAAGAAACTATTGCCAAATTCAATGTCACAAAGATTACACCTGTTTTCTTCCAAGAGTTTTAGAATTTTAATTCTTACATTTACGTTTTTTATTCATTTTGAGTTAATATTTGTATCTGCTGTGAGGTAGAAATCCAACTGTATTCTTTTCCATGTGAATATCCAGTTGTTCCAGCAACATTTGTTGAAAAGTATATTCTTTTCCTATTGAACTGTCTTGACACCCTTGTTGGAAATCAATTGATCATAGACATGGGAATTTATTTCTAGACTCTCAATCCTATTTCATTGATGTACATATTTATCCTTATGCCAGTACCACACTGTCTTGATTACTGTAGCTCTGTAGTGAGTTTTGAAATTGGGAAGTGTGAGTTCTCCAACTTTGTTCTTCTTTTGCAGGATTGTTTTGACTATTATAGGTCCATTGAATTTCTACATAAAACTTAGGATCAACTTGTCAACTTCTGAAAATAAGCCATCTGGGATTTTGATAGGGAATGTATTAAATCTGTACATCACTTACAACTTCTAATCCATGAACATATCTTTCCATTTATTTATTTTGGCTCTTAAAATTTTCTTTCAACAATGTTCTATAGTGTTCAGAGTTAAGATTTACACTTCTCTTGTTAAATTTATTCCTAATTGTTTTATGCTTTTATAAGCCACTGTAAACAAAATTGATTCCCTATGTTTATATCTTGCAACCTTGCTAAACTTGGTTCTTAGCTCTAAATAGCATTTTTAGTGGGTTCCTTGGGATTTTCTAAATACAAATCTGTAAGAAAGATCATGTCGTCTGCAAATGGAAATAGTTTTACTACTTCCTTTCCAATCCAGATGACTTATATTTCTTTTTATTGCTTGACTGTCCTGGCTAAAACCCCAATGTAGGGTTGAAGTGGCAAAAGCAGACATCATTGTTTTGTTCTTAATTTTATGGGGAAATACTTTGGTTTTTAGCATGATATGAGCTAATTTTGGAATTTTGGAAGCTCAGCTTAAAAGCCTTTTCAACTTAAAAAGCTAACTGCTTTCTGGCACAGTAACCTGCCCTACATTGGTGTAACCCCTAGGGAGACCAAAAACAAATCCTCTACTCTAAAATTTTACAAGTCTCTTGTGTGAGGCCTGTCATGGTGCTGGCCAGACCTAATCCCTAGCTGTCCCTCTAAAACCTGCTGAGACACAACTAGAAGAGCCTGACACAGGGCATTCATTCTCTCTAGATTGGGCTATCTTCGTGACTCAGAGCATCCTTGAGGTAGTCAGTAACAGCCTGGCAGGGCTAAGTGGCAGAGTTTCCCTTTGGATACTTCAGGTTCTCATAGTAAGGGTCAACTGGACCCCAGGTTCAGTGATGCTGGAGAAGCCAAACTGCAAGTTTGCAAGTTTTTTTCCACCTGTCATGCCAGCATTTGTGCCATGCTCAGTCAGATTCAGGTGTAGACAGCACACCTAAATTCCACCTGCTGCCTGGGATTAAACCAATCAACCTCTAGACATAAGTTTATTGCCTGTTCACTTCATACTTGCAATATTTAATCTCTACATGTGGACTCTGGGTAATTCCTCGATCTATTTGCAAAAGTAGTTATATTTATAGTCAATAAGATGTAGCAAAGTAAAATCAGATATTATTAAAATTGTAAAATCAAATGACATTTTGATAATGAATGAAAGATGATAAATGATTCCTATAATGATGATGATGATGATGATTATATTAGCAACAGTAATGATAGCTAAGACTTATTCTAGTGCTTATATTATGCCATGTACTGTTCTGAGTGCTTTTCATGGGTTAATTAGGAATCAGAGGCACTCTTCCAACTAACTTTTCCCAGTCCAAACCGTTAGCCACTGAGCTAGAATTCAGACTCAGATGCTCTTAACCACAAGTACATGCTCTTAACCACAAGGCAACACTGTGAATTTCACTTACATCTACACATCCTACCAGCCAGTAAAAACCACCATGGATGTGATAAGGAAACTCTCCAGTGAATTTTTCAGTGACCCTTTTCTTTTGTCCTTTGTCTTTTTTATAAGAAATTTATACCAGTAAAAAAGGTTTCTAATGCTGTATCTTCTAAACTTTTACAAAGCTGTTATCATTTAACAAAGTGAAGTTTTCTTCAAATTGATGTCATCAATAAGAAATCTTACTTATTTTTATTTTAGCCGGTGATTCGCTCCATCAGCAGAATGAACGTGAACACTAAAATGAACATGACCATAATCTAAAATGAACATGAACACTAAGACGTAGTTTACAATATGGTGAGGAGTAAGGTATTTGCTAAGGAGTATTGTCTATCTATGTATATTTCTATACCTGTATGTATATCTATACCGACACCTACGCCTACGCCTATGGCTGCATCTGTATTTGTCTATTATGTCTATATTTATATCTTTTCAATATGGCTTTCATATCAGACGGATAAAGTTCTTGTTCTTCACAAAGCAACTGAATTATATACAGTCCATGCATTTGGTACACAGCTCAATCACTCTGTCTTGTTCTTATTTATCATGTGACATGTGGCATCACCAGCTGCATGAAATCTGGCTTAAGATCCCTTTGCATACTTTATATGTATGATGAAATGAAGCTTTAGATCATGGACTGTAGGTGACCTGAAACGGTTCCTGAAGTGTTCATCTACTTCATTCCTCAACCCTCTTACTCCCTCCCATTACTAGAGCTGGAAGCCCAGCACTGGGCACGCACTGGGCATGTGTAAGTCATTCTAGCTGCACAGGTCGGTAATTTCTCATTTCTATGCACACTTCCTTCTTCTATACACATACACATACCACAGTTTTTTTTCTATTTAGATTGATTTGTCTTAAACTAGTTTATTCTCCTTTTTACAGAAAGGCAAGTAAAGCTTATAATGACTCCACTTAGAAAAAAAACACACATTTCCTGGACAGATAATTTAAGTTCCAAGTTGTCTTCTAGCTGTGATTTGACATAGTAGACCACAATGTCTCAAACAAAGGATTCTCTGCAGCTTCCACAATTAGTTTTGTAAATGTGTTTGGAATAAGTGTCTTTATGACTGAATAGTTGGCATTTAACACAACAAAAAGAAATGACAGAGCAAAAGAGGAAGGATGGTTTCAAAATGGCCTAAGCAAAACCAACAAGCCTGTTGGCAAACACTCTGAATGTCCTGGGATTGGAGGTGAGGGTGACATGCTGTGCTGATGCTCAGCTGCTGCCACTGATGGCTAAAGAGGGAAGAAAAAGTAAAAACACATCTAAATAAATCATTTGCAAAGACTTTTAAAATGGGTGAAGTGTTTCCAGAGTTCACACAATATTTTTCTTACACTTTGCTGAACAGACATCATGACCAGGGGCTATTTTGGCCCTAATCCCAGGAAATGAGGCAAAGATGACAAATGATGTGATTTGGGGGACTGTCTCGGATTTGGTGAGTCTCCTGTCATTCACTATTCATCTCTGCTCTACACCGTGGTTAAGAGCTTTCAGTTGTGTGGAAATGTTCAGTTTGTTAATGAGATTGTTCACCATTTCACTGCTGTAGGATTCAAGACCCTTTCTCATTCTCCTTGCTTGTTCTATGTTAACTCCCAAATATAAACTTTCTCAATCTTAGCAGGATGTTCAGATTTTAAGATTCTAGTTCTGTTGAGTCACTGACTAGTTACCATGCTGAGAATTATTTCTCTTTGCTTCCAATTTGGTTTCTATAACACATCTACCCATCCAGAGCCTTGAGGCTCAAACAAACCTTTTAGCATTCCCACAGCTCCCCACATCCCTTTAAAAATGTCTTTAACTACCTTTCCAACCCTATTTCCAAGGTTTTGTCCCAACATTTCATCCTCCATTATCTGGGCTTTTAACATCTCCCAGGACCCAGTCTTTCTAAAAGCCCCAGAGAAATATGTCTCATTCCGGGTCATCCTATTCCCAGCCTTCAGTATTATTTTTCTAAAAAGGAAATCCAGTGATCCCCATTCTGATGGCTTTCTTTTTCTTCCTGACAAACAATTAGACTATGTTTCCAACTGTCTTACTCAATTTTCTGTTGCTATAAGAGAACACCACAGATTGGGTACAAAGTTTATTAAGCTCATGGTTTTGCAGGCTGGGAAGTCCAAGAGCATGGCACCAGCATCTGCTCAGCATATGTTGAGGGCCTTCTTGCTGTGTCAAAAACATGATGAAAGGATGGAAGGGGAAGAGCATGTGTGCAAAAGAGAGACCTTGCTTTTAAAACAAAGCCACTCTAGTGAGAACTAATCCACTCTTGCAATAATGGAGTTAATCCATTTATAAGGGGGGGAGCCCTAATGATCCAGTTGCCTCTCAAAGGCCCCATCTATCATAACCACCACAATGGCAACCAAGTTTCCAACACATAAACTTTTGGGGCATGCATTCAAACCACAGCACTGACACGCCTTTGAAGTTAGGTGTGAGTCTGTGCCAACGCAGTGCAGCAGTATGTGCCAACGCAGTGCAGCAGTATATGTATATGGAACTTCTGGTATGGCAGTAAAACCCTCCCAAACAAAATCTGTAAGTTTTATTCCCTTCTACCGACTTCACGGGATGACCTCCAAAGCCACATGTTGAAGACGGCAGAGCTCCAGTGAATCTGAGTCCTGAATGACTATGTGTACCAAAGCACACAACTTCCCTCACAAAACAAGAACCTTTAAGACTATTTACATGACCAATAAATGAACTACTCTTGTGTTTGTGTCATTGTACATTTTTCTGCTGATTTCTAATAAAGTCAATATTACCCAAATAAATACATCTCCTACGTAAGAGTCTTTTTCACCTGTAAGATTAAGTCCGAATTTCTGAGTACCATTTGAACTTTCTCTGTTTTGCCCAAGGCTGCCTTTGCAACTGCCTTACCTCCTACTCGCTGCACACAGACTGCACTGTTGACTTCTCTCCATTTACTGAAGGCATCATGCTCATTCTAGCCTGGGGAAAACTTTATTTAATCTCTAGACATCATTTGCAAGGCGTAAATGACTGTCTCCCAGAAAACTCTTATCAAAAGGGGCCAAAACTTTTTCCACTGCTCAACTCAGGCTGAGTTGTTACAAAGGTTGCGGTTTTTCCCCTGAAGCCCACATCTGTAGAGCCCCTTCGGCTGACGTTGTGCCTCAGTGCTTCTGTGAAGGGCTTCTCCTGTCTCCTTGGCTTTTAGTAGCCCCAGTTTGAATTCTCACAAAGAACAGTTTAAAAATAGTGCTGGTTTCCATTTCCCACACACATCCAGATTAGAGAATGATCAGTGATTAGCACATTGCAATTTGAGAAGACTTTATTCTTCTGGCATGTACAGAGAAGATGTGGTTGCTCCTGGGCTCCTCCATCTAACCCATTTCCCAGGTAGATATACAGATAGCTCAAGATACTTCAAGCTTTGCAGAGAAAACAAGCTACCTACATAATCCCAAAATATTAAAATAGATCTATAAACCGTTGACATTGGAAGATTTTGAAGTTATCAAATGCAAGTGCTTACCTAGACCTGAATTTCACAGAACATCTCTGATAAGGATGTACTCAAGTGACTGTGGAGGGCATCAGATCTATCTATCTATCTATTAGCATGGCACTCTGAGTGCCAAGTGTTGTTCCTCATTTTTAACTATGGTTATGATCAATATCTTGGTGTTCTCATTTTTCTGTGTATATTTAATCCTACTAATTTATCATAATACCACGTACATTTTATTTTATTTCTTTTTTATTTTTTATTTTTTTTAAGTAGAGACAGGGTTTCACTATGTTGGCCAGGCTGGTCTTGAACTCCTGACCTTAGGTGATCCACCCACCTCAGCCTTCCAGAGTGCTGGGATTACAGGTGTGAGGCACTGTGCTGGCTTTTTTTTTTTTTTTTTTGGAGGGGGGTGGGGACAGAGTCTTGCTCTGTCGCCCAGGCTGGCGTGCAGTGGCACGATTTGGCTCACTGCAACCTCTGCCTCCTGGGTTCAAGCGATTCTCCTGCTTCAGCCTCCTGAGTAGCTGGGATTACAGGTGCTTGCCACCACGCCTGGCTAATTTTTGTATTTTTAGTAGAGCCGGGGTTTCACCAGGTTAACCAGGTTGGTTATGAATTCCTGACCTCAAGTAACCTGCCCGCCTTGGCCTCCCAAAGTTCTGGGATTACAGGCGTGAGCCACCACGCCTGGCAATAGCATGTAGATTTTTGTAAGTGAAATCTATCAGAGCTCCCTTTAGTTATTGTACACTCTTTAAAACAGTGATTTTTTCAACTGAATTTATGTCCAAGTGTTTTGGGGTACAGTGTCCTAATTCATGAACATTAAAGAATAAGATTTTAAGAAAACTGATACCCATGTGGAAATTATAGAGATGCCTTTTTCTTATTAATGAATCTAGCGTGAAAATCACTGCAAATCATGTTTCACCCATCTGGGGTTTAAAAATTACCCATATCAGCCAATTAAAACATGTCTCTAAGATTTTTTGTAATTCAGCTCAGCAAAACAAAGCTCTTGTCTTTCTTGGGTGGCTGTGATATTTATTTGAAGCTATGGACACTAGCAGGAGAGAATGAAGCTCATTAAAAAAAAAAAAAGGGAGAAATCCAGACACAAGAAGCTTAAGGGATAAAGTTCCCGGTTTTAATCATTTCTGAAACTCAAATGCATTCCTGCCCTTCCCACGAAACCTGACTTTTGTCCTCATAGTTTGAATTATTAGAATTCTGTCCTTGTGAACAAGAGTCCTGATAAATACATAGCATTTATTTTAAGTGCAAGAAGCTGAGTAATATTCAAGAACAGCTTTTGAAAATGAGAAAACAAACAGAAGTATATTGAAGACAAATCTAGACTGCCCAGGACACCTGAATCTAAAGATGCTCAAAGAGTTAAGACACAGCTTAAAGGAGAAGTTCTGGCTCAGGGGAAATGTGAGAAGGTGGCCTTCAAACACCAGCGATTTCTGCAAATTTTTGTCCGTAATTGTTCATTTTCTAGAAAACGTTTCTTCTACCTGGTCCCAAATGCTCCTCTCTAGTCTCTTAGTGGAGAATGAGACAGGTACCAGCTACCAAGAACTTAAATTCCAGAATAAACAGAAAAACAAATGAGTACAAGGTGATGGCTGTGCGTGAAATAAAGCTGCACGACGGAACTGAGAATGACTGGGTAAGCGTGGGACAAATGATGGAAGGCGTCACTGAAAAGATGATGTTTGTTACCTGAAAGACTAAATATCTGATGGCAGAGAGCCCCAAGCAGAGGACAAGGCAACTGCTGAAGCCCTAAGGAGATAGAGCAGGAGCCTGGTATATTTGAAAGAAAATAGGAAGAGCCTCCGGTGCAACAGGTGAACAATGGGGAGAAGAGGAAATGAGGTCAGAGACCTGGCCAGGATCCTGTGATTTGGGGTTTAAGGCTGTGCCAAGGTGTTTGGATTTACTGTAAGTGTGATGGGAAGTTATGGGAGGGCTCCAGTTAGAGGAGAAACACAATCTGGCTTCTGTTTTTAGAAGATTGCTCTAGCAGCAGTATGGAGAATAAATTGAAGGGATACAGAGGGCAAGCAAGCAGACAAATGAAATGGCATTGAAACAAAGCAGACAGCCAAAGGCAGCTTATGTTCTAGAAGGGTGGCCATGGAGATGAAGAAGTATGGTCGATTCAGGAAATAGTTTGGGAATAGAATCCACAGAATTTGCTGGTGGTGAAATAAGAAATACTTATTTTTGGGGACTTGAACAACTTCATGGAAGGTAGTTCATTTAGTGTCAAAGGGAAACTGAAAGAAATGCCCTGGTGGATTAGGAAAATAGAGTTATCTTGTAGCCATGATAAAATTAAGAATAAAATTATTATTTGGGGATAATTCTGGACTTTAGTGGAAAGTCTCATTTGGAATTTGGGTGTCATAGCCATGTAGCTAGTATTTCAAGATCAAGGGACTGGATAAGATTCCACAGGGAGGCTACAGTGTGGAAAGAACAGAAATCTAAGGGCCACACCATAGAACAAGCTTATATTTAGGGACAAGCACAGGAGGTGAAGCCAGGAGAGGAGGCTGAGCGGAAGTCACAGATGTCAAGAGAAAACAGTTGATTAAAAAGGAGCACGTGATTAACTGTATCAAGTACTGGCAGACAAATTAGTTGAGGACAGAAAAGATCATTGAATCGGCAATTTGAGGTCAATAATGTGGTCAAATACTATTTAAACTATGCAAGAGCAGTTTTGAAAATGGTGAGATTGTCAAGAACAATTAAAGGGAAAAATGCTATTGTAGGGATAAAATGCAATGATCTGAGGGAAAGCCAGGATGCCCAGAAGTGGAGGCTGGGCTGATGGATCTTTCAGGACTTGTTACTGTGGCAGTGAGCAGAGTAATAGGGATGTAAGTGTAGTTGGAGATGGGACCTGGGAAAAACTTCTTTAAACTGGAGATGTTGTTTTGTGCTGAAGACAACAGAGAAGGACAAACTGCTAGTGAAATAGAGAGAGGGTATGGTAACAGGAGCAAACCCTTAAAGAGGTGGACAGGTGTGGAATCCATTGCACACATGAAAAGAATGTATAGATTCAGGATGGCAGGCAGATCTCACGGGGGAAGGATAGCAGAGTTTCTGCCACTTTTTTTTTTTTTTTTTTTTTTTNAAGAACAATTAAAGGGAAAAATGCTATTGTAGGGATAAAATGCAATGATCTGAGGGAAAGCCAGGATGCCCAGAAGTGGAGGCTGGGCTGATGGATCTTTCAGGACTTGTTACTGTGGCAGTGAGCAGAGTAATAGGGATGTAAGCGTAGTTGGAGATGGGACCAGGGAAAAACTTCTTTAAACTGGAGATGTTGTTTTGTGCTGAAGACACCAGAGAAGGACAAACTGCTAGTGAAATAGAGAGAGGGTATGGTAACAGGAGCAAACCCTTAAAGAAGTGGACAGGTGTGGAATCCATTGCACACATGAAAAGAATGTATAGATTCAGGATGGCACGCAGATCTCATGGGGGAAGGATAGCAGAGTTTCTGCCACTTTTTTTTTTTCTTTTGAGACAGAGTCTCACTCTGTTGCCCAGGCTGGAGTGCAGTGGCGCGATCTTGGCTCACTGCAGCCTCCACTTCCCAGGTTTAAGCGATTCTCCTGCCTCAGTCTCCCGAATAACTGGGATTACAGGCATGTGCCACCATGCCTGGCTAATTTTTTTGGTATTTTTAGTAGAGATGGGTTTTCACCATGTTGGCCAGGCTGGTTTCGAACTCCTGACCTCAAGTGATCTGCCCACCTCAGCCTCCCAAAGTGCTAGGATTACAGATGTGAGCCACCGCACCTGGCCTCTTCCACTATTTCTTAGAGGAGCAAGAAAGTGTTGGTGGTTTGGGACTAGTGGGGGCTATAAAGCAGTCCCCTTTCTCTGCAGCCCTGTGCCTCTGGGTCAGTGTAGGTGTAGAGCTGAGGGGTCTCTGGAGAGGAGGAAGATTAAGTCTTAAGCAGGTGAATACAATTGAGGGCAGGTGTAGCAGAGGGCGGCTGTGGTGGCCCTGAAGGGGTGGAATGATGAGTCATGGACACCTGTGCTTGGAAAGGCTGGGGACGTCATCACGGGGGGGCAGGGGGAAGGGGGCGGGATGCTTGGAATGACTTCTGTGACAGTGCAGTGCAGTCGTTGGTGATGATAGGGTCACAGGTATGACAATGGGGATGACCTCTGAGGGGATTAACAGGTAAGATCCTGGGAGGTGAGGAGGTGGTGAACGAAAGGTCATACTTTAGGGAGCCAAGCATGTTGCCAAGAGTGGTATTAGGAGGGTGGTGAGAAAGAGGACCCTGGACTGGGGCTGGAACCATCTGGGAATATGCAGGAGTACGCAGGAACCAGCAACAAGGAATAGCAAGGAACCTTAAGAGAGCAGGACTTTGCAATACATTGGAATGTTGGAAATTTGTAGAAGAAATAAGTTGAAAGTAGCAATGGGGTGCAAGACCATCAGCTCTCCTTCTAACTCAGAGGTAAGTTAAAAAATAAACACACTCCCCAAACCCTCTACACTCCCCTCAGAGGAGATTTAGTGCTGACGGTGTCCTCAGAAGACGGTGTACTAAAAGTTCCACATCTCCAAGAGCTTTAGTATTGAATGGGGAAATACATAACTATTATTAGCCAACCAAAAAAGCACAGTAGAATAATTATTATGCAGCCTATACTTAAGATAAGTGTTATACGTTTCCTTTGCTGCAGAAAAATGTTAAGCAGGGTATTCTCTCAACACACTTCACCTGGGAATCCACAGAGAGCACATGGCTGCCAGGCTTGGTGGCAAAAAGCAGAAACTTCTGGCTGCCAGGTCCTGAGCTGATCTTAGACACATTCTCTCTGGGAATTCCTAGACTGCTGTCTCATTTCCACTTCCATCTCAGCATCTAATTCATCTAGGGCAGACATCTGAGATCAGAGTGAGATTAATAGGACACAGGCCAGGAAAATACATGTAATGATCATAGTTCACCCCAAAATATGAACTTGGTGACTTATTGTTATTTGTTTACCCTCATCAGCAAGTTCCCTTTGGGAAGAATAGAATGCATTGGAATGTGTCACTGTGTGTTTGCCGATTAGGACAAAATTCAAATACTGAGAAATATCAGAGAGTATTTTGGTCCATTGTGAATGGGTCTGTACATCCTAAAATGAATCCTCGTCCTTCTTTATCTCCAGCAACTGAGTGGTAATGAAGACAGCAATCACAGCCTTCCCAGGTCTTCTCCTATTCAAAGAGTTGTCTGCAAGTTTTAAGTGTGTTTCAACTACCGTACTAAGCATTGACAAAAGATGTATAGACTAGCTCCTGACTTAACGGGTTTTAAAAGCTCGAGCATACCAAGGACACACATGAAGGAAGAGCTCCTCCCGACATTCAGCAGGCCTGGCACATTCTACAGATGGCTGGGTGGGGACACAGAAGCAGAGAAGAGCATCTGTCTGTCAATCTATCTATCTATCTATCTATCTATCTATCTATCTATCTATCTCTATCTACCAATATATTGTTTGCCTAGAAAGAACTTACAGCAGCTTATAGGAATTCATGAAATACACAGGTGTGTAATAAATCTAGAGGAGGAGCAAAGGAAGAAAAAACCAAGCTAGGAGACATAAAAGAGGCCAGGCATATGCTGAAGAACACAAGAACGCAGAGCAGAAAGCCCTGATCCCTTGGGGCTGGAAGGTGGCACATGCCGCCAACATTGCTGTAAAGCCTCTTGACAAGCACCATGTAAGGGGCACCTGTTACACAGCTCACAGCACCAACAAGGTCACAGCAGGCCTGCTGCTTGGGAGAAGTGCAGCTACTCTTGGCACTGAGGTCAGACTGAATGTTTGTCTTACTCTGCAGAACACAGTGGGCAGTGCCCTCCACAGCATCCTCACAGCACGTTTTGATGCTGTTCCTCAGTACAGAATGCTGACATCAGTGTGTGGAGTCCAAACTGAACAGTTCTGCTGCTGTAACTTAATCTATGGAAAAATTTTAGACTACCCAGGATATTCTTCAAACACTATCACCAGATATTACTTCTATCAAAGATGTAGGCCAATGCTGGGCGGCAATGACTTTACACCTGAATAAGTGACCCATCACCCTCTATCTGGATGTGGACTGAAGGTTTACACCCAGGAAACCATTCTGATGAATTCTGTTGCAGAGATAAATGGGTGAATGCATTCTCACATAGCCTGAATCTGATGGTTTTCTCCAAGAAAATGGTGATGACAGGTGTAACCGGATGCCCCATTCCAAGGGATAAGATTAATGTAGTTCTGGCAAACCAGGCTTCAGAAAGATCTGCAGGTTGTCACTTAATAGGATGTTAGAACTACATGAAGGCAAAATCTGTGTCACTGCTACAGACATTCCTGAGACAATACTAGCTGCCTGTTAGGCCAGCAAGCAGCTGGGCTAGGTGTGAGTTCAGTGCAAATAAGGGTGACTCCATGCAATCAGAAGCCACGTGTTGGAGTGGTCCTTGGGCAAATTAGAGTGCGTTATGAGCTGTTTGGATTCTCCTCTGAGTGACTCTTCCATGCATACTTTGAGAGCCAGAAGGAGAGTGACTCTTTTCTCTGCACTGCCAATTTCATGGTGGGATTATGTCGTCAAAATGGGAGATGGTCCTTAGAAGTCACTGGGAATTATTTTACAGATGTCCTTATTTTACAGATAAGGAAGTTGATAGAAGTTGGCGCAGGCCCAGTTTACTGGATTGCATATTGGATCTCTGACCCAGAATCTAATGTCTTTTATTCCAGCACTCTCTGCAGAAACATTCTCTCTTACAAGTTCAGAGATGGAAACTGCTGAGTGAGTCTGTGAAGGCTCTTAAAACTTATGTTGGTGAAGAAAAGTCAAAGTCATCCTTGAGTTTAAAAAACAGCTTGTGTTAATCAGGGCAAAACCACATTTTTATCCCTTGTAAATGATCTGTAATTTTTAATAAGTTAGTTTCCCCTCCCCCACACATGTAATATTTATTTAGAGAAAATTTGGAAAATAAAACAGAACGACAATAATTTGTTTTATTTTCCTACAGAATTTCTCTCATGGAAAAATGTTTTTCTTATTTTATATTATTGTGAATATACTGCATATAAAATTTTACCTTTTAACTTCATTTAACCTCATAGCATAAGAGCTAAATCATCTAAACTCTGTAAAAATCATTTTAGTGGATGACGTCAACACACTTAATTTCATCAAATGTTTGCTCTGCGATAAGCTCAATCATTTCCCTGCTGTGCTCCAGGGGCTTTTTAGTGGCTCTCCATTATAAAGAATGCTGTGATGGACATCCTTGTTTGAAAACGTCTTTTTCCCTTTTGTGTGTGTGTGGTGAGAAGACTCACGACCTTCCCTCTTCACAGATTTTAAGTATATAGTACAGCACTGTTACCTGAAGTCCCCATGACATGCCTTAGATCTTTAAAACCTACTCATCTTGCACAACTGAAACTTAAAAATTAGTAAGTCTGTGATGTGATGGATATGAAATTAGTTTGATTGTAGTGATTATTATACAATGTATCCACATACCAAATCATCATGTTGTACACCCTGAATATATACAACTTTGAAAAATGCATCTTCCAAGAAAAGAAAGTAGGCAAGTGGTTGTTTGGGGGTGATGCAGGGGTAAGGGGTGATAACTGAAGGCTACATTTTTTTTTGAGGTAGTGATTATGTTCTAAAATTGATAGTAGTGAAGTGTACACAACTCTTCAAATTTATTTAAATCTATTGAATCGTGCACTTTAAGTGGGTGAAGTGTGTATTATGTGAATTATGACTCAATCAAGTGGTTATAATTTTTTTTTTTTTTTTTGAGATGGAGTCTTGCTCTGTTGCCCAGGCTGGAGTGCAGTAGTGTGATCTCGGCTCACTGCAACCTCCACCTCCCAGGTTCAAGCCATTCTCCTGCCTCAGCCTCCCGAGTAGCTGGGACTACAGGCGCCCGCCACCACGCCCGGCTAATTTTTTGTGTTTTTAGTAGAGACGGGGTTTTACCATGTTAGCCAGGATGGTCTCAATCTCCTGACCTCGTGATCCACCCGCCTCAGCCTCCCAAAGAGGGTTATAAATTTTTAAAGTCTCTTTCCTTATTTAGAATTATCTCAGAAAAGATTTTTAAAAATAAAAATACTGGCCAGGCGCGGTGGCTCACGCCTGTAATCCCAGCACTTTGGGAGGCCGAGACGGGTGGATCACTAGGTCAGGAGATCGAGACCATCCTGGCTAACATGGTGAAACCCCGTCTCTACTAAAAATACAAAAAACTAGCCGGGTGTAGTGGCGGGCGCCTGTAGTCCCAGCTACTCGGGAGGCTGAGGCAGGAGAATGGCCTGAACCCGGGAGGCGGAGCTTGCAGTGAGCTGAGATCCGGCCACTGCACTCCAGCCTGGGCCACAGAGCAAGACTCCGTCTCAAAAAAAAAAAAAAAAAAAACAATACTGCACCAAAGTGTATCCATGTATTTAAAGTGTTTGATACCTTCTTCCAGATTGTATTCCACTACAGTGGTACCCACGCACACTGCCACCATGGATCCAGGAGAGACTTTTCCCATTCTCTTTCCAATAGTGAATCCGTAGTGCTGTTGAATAGCTTTCAAATCTCACTAAGGCACTATTCCTTGCCATGTGTAACATCTAGGGGCTTACCAATAGATACTCAATACCACCACTTCATAACTCTTCCCCAATTTTCCCTCCCTGAAAGTGCATGGAATCATGAAATCTAAGATTTTTGCAGGAAACAGATCTCACAGAAGTCATGAGTATGAATACCCATGTGGTTTATAATACTAGTTTTCCTTTAGTTTCTCTGTTCTCCACCCGTGCATTATTAATACCTCCAAATGACATTCAGACTGAGATTCTGTCAGTTATCTTCCTTCCTAACATATTCTTCTTTAAGTCATCATTTCCCTGAAGACAGTAGCTATTTTTTACACAACTGCAGTGCATTGTACAGTGTGTAATGCTGAGAAGAAGCTGTTCAACAAATGTTTGTGGAATACACAGATAAACGAACAAATGCTTTCTTACTGGTGCTGCAAGTAACTTTAAAATAAAGTTTTGGTCTATTCACTTCTTAAAGGCTAAACTTAGGTTTATATATTTTGTCATTAAATTGAAGAGAGAACAAGGGGACATGCCTAAAGTTTTTGCAGATTAAGGCAGAGTAGTGGTTCATAAAATGTTGAATACATGACTTTCTTCCCTAAGAACTATCTGGAGACCCTTATCTTACCCCATACAGAAAAATCAACTTAAAATGGATTAAAGACTTAAATGTAAGATCAGAAACTGTAAAACTCCTAGAAGAAAACAAAGGGGAAAAGTTTCATGGCATTATTCTTGGCAGTGATTTCATGGGCATAACACCAAAAATACAGGCAACAAAAAACCAAAAATAAACAAACGAAACTACAGCAAACTGAAAAGCTTCTGCACAGGCAAGGGAACAATCAACAGAGTGAAAATGCAACCCACGGAATGGGAGAAAATATTTGCAAGCCATATATGTGATAAGGGGTTAATCTCCAAAATATATAACGAACTTTTACAACTCAATAGCAAAAAAATCTGATAACCCAATTTAAAAATAGCCTAAGAACTCGAATAGACATTTCTCCAAAGGAGACATGCAAATGGCCAACAGATACATAGGTATAGATATAGATATAGATATAGATATGTTCAACATCACTAATTATCAGGGAAATGCAAATTAAAATAATGAGACATCACCTCACACCTATCAGGAAGGTGATTATAGACAACAACAAAAAAGACAAGTGTTGCGAGGATATGGAGAAAAGAGAACACTTGTATACTGTGGTTGGGAATGGAAATTAGTACAGGTTCAGCCATTATGGAAATCAGTATGGTGATTCCTCAGAAAAATTAAGAATAGAACTACCATATGATCCAGAAATCCCTCTTCTGGGTATATATCCAGAGGAATTAAAATCAGGGTCTCAACACTCCCATATTCACTGTAGCATTATTCACCATAGTTAAGATGTGAAAACAACCTTCATAAATGACAAGCACTGCATTCCACTCGTGAGGTTATCTAAAATAGTCAAATTTATAGAATCAAATAATAAGATGGAAATTAGCTGGGAGGGGAAAGAAATGGGGAGTTATTAATCAATGTGCATAAAATTTCAGTCAAGCAAAATGAAATAAGCTCTAGAGATCTGCTGTACAACACTGTACCTAGAGTCAACAATAATGTGCACTTAAAAATCTGTTAAGAGAGCAGATTTCAATTAAGTGTTTTCAACACAATTATTTTAAAGACTATATGTTTAAAAGAAAAAGACTGGAAAGGTTCTGAAAAGAGCCAAAAAGTCCATCTGAATTACTAACATCACATCCATATCTATGTTAAGCAGTAGTTGGACAGCTTTATCCATCATCCATCTGAAACCAGCCTGAGTTGCAGTCTAAGCTGGGAATCATGGAGAGGGGAGGACAGACTGAGCCCAAATTATACTCACATGTGGTCAATAAACATCTAGTAGAATAAATTAAATTTGAATAAAAAAGAACTATCTGGAGAATTTCAACACAACAGAAGAAAATTTACAAAAGTTGTAATTCATAGGAGATCTTAATAAAAAACGTTTTGAAACGTGAGAGCCCCCAGGTCCCCAAATGCCATAATAGCAGAATGAGTTGCATTTCCAGAGCACAATAGTACGGGTTAACTCGGAATATTCCACAATTCCCCACGTCTAAGAGTTACAGTCAACTCTAACATCATATGCATTCAGTTTTTCGAGCTTAAAAGTATACAAGGATCTGTCAACAGAAGCCTTTTATTTCTTTTACAACAAGAGAACACTGTTTATAATGTGACACTGGCTGCTCAGGCAAAATGGGTTCTATTAGAACTAATTTAATTTCCCATAAGTTGGTCTATTTGCATTTTGAGTCCCCAGTTAGATGACTAGGTGCTACTTTACAGATTGATCTTGTTTCAAGCTCTAGTGTATGGACAATGCTTAATCAGTGTGTATATCAGAAAATAAACATAATCATCAAGCACACTAATTAAGCCTAGAAAATGTTGCAACATGCATACAGTGTATGGATTAACAAGGCAATTCATTAAAATCTCAATTACACATACTATATTTCTCATACATTTTATTCCACAATGCTTCAGACGAGTTCAGCAGTTCTATAACCCATTGACACTACTCTCTTAAGTGAATTTCTTTTAAATCATGACACATCTGTGTATCTTCACTACACTGAAGGCCTCTACAGTAGTAACACTTCTGGCCTTAAACCGGATAACTTCGCAAACTTTTTTAAAGAAGTTAAAGAAGAAGAGGCCAACTGTTAATAGGAACCTTGAAAATAATTGAGACTGAAAGATAGAAATGTATCAAATGCAATCATCACTAAACAGTATCCTATTTCCACACTTTCACTCCTGAAATTTAATGATTGATATTTAGGTGCTACACAGAATTCCTTTAGAAGAAAATACATCAAAAAAGGTTAACATAAAATACATTATGTAGATAAAATGTTTCATGTAGATAAGACATTCACATGTGTATATACATATATATGTTAAATACTAGAAATGTATGTATATATGTAAAGTATACATTTCCTTTACCTGCAAACTTGGCTTTCAGCAATCAGTTATTTCTCAACCAAAATTCCAGTAGCAAGTATAACAGAAATAGGAAAAAGAGTTGTGTGATGTTTCCGTTGCAAATTTCTTTTTTTTTGTTCTGTCAAAAATCTGCCATTTCCTAAAAATATGTAATAAGAGGGGAGAAGGAGACAGGGGTAGGTCCTGTTTACTCCATCTTCTTCAACACCTTAATTCATGCATGCACTGACGTGTTTTCATAGTCACATTGTATCGCATTCTCGTTGCACATAGTTTTGATACGCAACACATCAATTTTCAAGGAACCATCACATTATAAGCAACAACCCAATTTTTAAAACTTGTCCACATCTCCAGTCATGTTTTGGAGTCTATAAAAACCAGTTAATTTCATATTTTAATAATTCTTGTATTTTTCCCTTTTCCCCAATTTTTTGTTTCAAAGACAGCTATTTATGAAACAGTATCATTTTGTTTAAATTTCACCTTTTTACTTGTTAAGTACTTACTTGTGGGAAATACGCAGAACGTTGTTTATGTTTTTATCTTAAGTCAAGTCAAAAGTCACAAGAGCTTTGTGACATTTTAATTCTGATGTTTTTTTAAACTGAGAATGTTACTTATTCCTCCAGATTAAAAACCTGCCAGCATTGGTAGGTTTGGTTTCTGTATGATACACAGAAAGCAAAAGCCCTAGACATTAACCAATATAAAATTTGAATTTAAATACTTAAAAATAATTTAATGAAAGATGTTTCCATATCTTTTTTTTTTTTTTTTACTTCAAGCAAAAACTAAAAATAAACCTTAACTTTTGAACCTGGATATAGGGAAACTACGTGAGTAAATAAAAACTTGTGACCTTGTGAATGGCAACGACACTGTTTTCTGCCATCTAAATATGATGTTGCTTATTTTGTCCTTTTAAAAAGTAAATTATAAATAAAATGAGATGGATGACTTTTGCTAAAGTTCAGTTCAAGTTTAAATTCATTTGTTTCAGTTTATCAACTTTGAAGCGATTTTGTCTCAGGGCATTTCGTGTGTCATATCATCACGCTTTGCAAATTCAATCCATCACAGCTGAAGGTCCAAACCATAATCATTCCTTCATTATGAAATGCAAGTGCACGGAAAGTAGATGTGTATCTGGGGTAAATTATTATCCTCTAACTAAAAAGTTGGAGGAGTTATAGAAAATAGGCTATGGTTTTTAGAAACTAAGCAGACGTATCTGTAAAATGAAGCTGTTAGAATAAATCATTTAATATTTTTTAGGAGAAGAGCATCACAAACCATTTTGTGAAGCAAATAAAACCTGCGAGCCCTGTTCATGAGTAAATCTGCACAGTTACCAAGATGAGATTCTTCATAGCACTGTGAGATGGTGCTTCTCATACCCACACCTCATAAGTGACACAAGAGAAAACAACCAGAAGTCCCCTAAATTTAGGAGGTCAGAGTCCATCAGTATAGCAAGCAGCAAGAAACAAATGTGAGAAGCACTTCTTTACGGACCCAGGAAAACACATCACGCTATGCTACACAACACACACACACACCATATGCACACCACATCCTACACATCATACATGCAGACCACACATACCACATACCACACACACACACCCCCTACATGCACACTGCACACAAGCCATCACACATACACACGACACAATGAAACACACACCACACATATCACATACCACACACACACCACATGCACACCACACACCACACATAGCACATACACACCACACAGGCAAACTATGCACCACACACACCAAACACACACCACATACACACACCCCATACATACCACACACACACACCATATGCACACATACCACATGCACACCATGTACCATACATCATACATACACACCACACACACCATGCACACAAACACACACCACACACACACATCACACATGCAAGCCACACACCACACACATCAAACGCACACAAGATACCACATGCACACACACCACACATACCACACAGGCATAACATATATCATACATCACACACACACACCACAAACTACACATATACCACATAATCACACACTACATACACCACACACACCATGCATACACATACCACACACCACATACCACACACACACACCACACAGACACTACATACCACACCTCACACAAACACACCGCACCTCACACATACACACCATACATGCACAGCCCCCCCACACACCACATACTACACATACACACACCATACATTCACACACACATACAACACCTACACACACCACACCTACACACACCACACACAACGCATGCACACCAAACATAAGATGACCTCTATGAAAGCAAAAAAAGAAAAGTTATTTTCCCAGTTCTTTTAGGAAAATTATGCTAGACATTCCAGGAGCCTACGTTGTGTGGCAGGAGGCAAACACCTTGCCTCAGTGAGGACGTGGTCCCTCCTGGTGCCCCTCTGCCCATTCTCTCTCCAATCACACACCCCCAATGCCACCACAGCAGATCAGCTCAATTACCATCAACAAAACCAAGTCCATGCCTTTATCTCCACAGGGAGTTAAATACTCTATTTTGAAGGTGGAAAGTAAAGAATTATCTGCTATAAAATCTTTTTTTTTTTTTTTTTGAGACAGAGTTTTGCTCTAATTGCCCATGCTGGAGTGCAGTGGTGTGATCTCGGCTCACTGCAACCTCTGACTCCTGGGTTTGAGCAATTCTCCTGCCTCACCCTCCTGAGTAGCTGGGATTACTGGTGCCCACCACCATGCCCAGCTAATTTTTGCATTTTTAGTATAGATGGGGTTTCGCCATGTTGGCCAGGCTGGTCATGAACTCCTGACCTCAGGTGATTCACCCACCTTGGCCTCTCAAGGTGCTGGGATTATAAGCGTGAGCCACCGCGCCCGGCCAAAGGCTATAAAACTTTATGTTTCAACTGTGTTGGAGACCTCTCGGGTCAGAGACTGCCTGAAGGACTGCAGAAGGCATGGGGTGGCACGGTGCTGAGAGAGGCCTCAGAAGCCACAGGAAGCACTCTGGATGTGAGAAACAGAGACCAGCTAAAGACACTCGTCACCATCACATCCACTCCTGTTCATCTCACATCCACTCCTGCTCATCTCACATCCACTCCTGCTCATCTCACATCCACTCCTGCTCATCTCGAGCCTGGTTCTTGGGTGACATCATAAACCACCTCAAGTCCTCTCCGCTTCCAGCCCCTGAACCATGGAAATCAAGGATTTTCTCTTTATCCTAAAGCATGATGATACCCCCTAATAGCAGAATGTAGTAGTTTTCTCCACTTTCTTTCACTGCAATGTTGGGATTTCTAACCAAGGAAAGAATGTACCATATCATGATGTTCTTAGACTGCAGAAGAAATGTATTAAATATCATTTTATCTATGTTTGTGGTTTTGATTAATCTATGCTTTCCCTCATCGGAAAGAGGATTTGAAGTACTTATAAATATGCTCTTAAAAACATGCTAAACATATAAAATACTGTATTTCTTCATCAAGGTGAATAACTTTAAGAGTAGAAATAAACTTAGATGCTTAATCTCACCATCAGCAATACTTAGAAATCATAAAATAACAAAAGCATTTTAGGTCATCTTTTAATTCAAGGATTACTTAAAAGTTCTACATTTTCCAGGTCTTGTTGCTGAGATGAGTATATTTTCATATGAAGAAAAAGTGATCCTTTAAGACCATTTTTATCTCATAATCTTTTATTTTCTGTGTTATCAGAGCAACCACACAGACCTGATAGCAATTCCATTATTGATAACAGCCATAAAATAGAAAATGGGTAATTGGAGTGAACAGGACACATCATTAGGTTTTGCATAATATTGTATAACTGCACGAAATATTATTAATTGTTTTTATAAAGATACAATATGCTTTAGTAGACAGAACTTCCTAGCTGATAATAGCAATACCACATTTACCAATGACTCTGAAAGCTACACATTTTGGCTTGCTTATCTTGAGTTGGATGCATGGATTTTAACCTAAACATTGACAGCATCCTCTTAACAGATTTTAGGCCAGGAATGAGCATAATGATTGTCCCCTGACATCATACATTCTGGGAAAGAGCTTTCTTCACAGAGGATGATAAGGCATTATGCAGATTCTATTTGCTGGGCTATATGGAGAGTCAATGGTGTATACATAAAAACACCTTCTTGTGCAAAAAAATGAATATACAGAATATTTTTAAACATAGGCAAATGATTAAATAACATATACATGGAGGCAAGAAGGGAAGCTGACAGATATCTGGGGGACATCCACCAACCTCTGGTTCCCTGGAGCTCTGGTTTTAGTTCACTCTGCAAAGTGAATGGAGATAAAGCCCTATCCTAGCTATTCAATTTGGGAAGGAGATTTGGAGATACCACCCCTTTTCCTTCTACTCCCAACGCCTGCTCCTTGGGAAGCCCAGAGCCTTGGAAAGAAATGCTCATGATGAAAAGAGAACTAGGAAAAAAACACAAGCACACACACAAACAAACACACTTGCCCTACCAAGAGTCACTGACAGAAAACTGTCATGCCTCGGACCTGCCTCTGAGAAAAGGTGGAAAACCACCTACCTAGATATGCAGAGTAAAAATCCCACCTTCAAACAATAATAATAACTTGTAACAAGAATTCGGCCCTCACATGGGCATGGCACTAGAATTCACCTACTGTTGTGGCCCCTAAAAAGGCCAAGTTAAGAGTTTCGTTTTCAAGTGGTCTGCGTTGCCTCCTGCTGGAGGCAAGTACAAATTCCCCTGAAGGAAGAGATTTGCAATGAATCTTGGAAGAATCCCCCAGGTAAAGTTCCAATGCATACAAATGCTCAAGTCTTTTAAAAGACAATAATAAATCAGAAAATAATTTTTTTAAAAATAATAAAACTAATGAGTGAGAGACAGTAAACAGAAGAAAAAGACAGCAGTGTCGGACCCATAAAGACTGCAAATTGTGGGAATAACAGTTAGAGAATATAAAATATTTAGCATAGTTAAAGCAGTCAATGAACATATCTAATCTATGATTATTGAAGAGGAAACTATTAAAAGTGACAAGGCAGACTGACAAAGAATTAAGTATAACATCTAGGAATAAAAAATATGTAACAAATAAAATAACAACCTTGGCATGCGTACCTAACAACATGCGTACATGTACATCAATACGTGTAAAGAACTGGGAGACACATCTGAAGGAACTACTCAGACTATAGCACAGAGATAAGGAGATTAAAATATTAAAGTTATGAAAAGATATGGAACACAGAGTGAAAAATCTTAACTCACATCTAATAGAAATCACAGAAAAAAATAGTAAGAAGAATCAGGGAACTGCAATATTCAAAGAGAAGCTGGGTGGAAATTTCCTCAGATTTCTGAGTCACAATGAACTCTACCCAGAATACATTTTAAAAATCTAAACCTGCATACAAGACAGTAAAAATGCAGAATACTTAATAAAGAGACAAGAATATTTGTAAAACAGAGATTATTTGAAGGGAAATATAGTGAGTTGGTAGCATTCTTCTCCACAACAAAAAAGAAGCCAGGTGTTGGTGGATGAGCATCTCTAAAGGCTGAGAGAAACTAAGAGAAACACCACCAAGTTGGATATGCAACGTGAACAATTCTGTCTTCACCATCTTCAAATAAACACAAATTAAAAGACTTCACTACACATAGACCCACCTCTAAGGTGTCTCTTAAAGAATATACTTCAGGAGGAAAAAAATCATCCAAAACGAAAATCTGACATGCAAAAGCAATGACGACTGGAGAGGAGGGTTAGTTTGTGGGCTAAACAGATACCAATGCTAGAAAGAATAAGACTCACACCTTATTTTGGGGGAAATTATTAAAGTTTGAAAATAATACAGGAGGCAGGAGGGTGGGTTGAGTCGAAGAAGCCCATGGTTGCATTGTTTGAGAGAATGGAGAAGGTCTTGGTTAAATTTAAATTTAAGTACAACGTAAATGTGAAAATTTGTAGGAATAACCACTAAAAGAATAAGTGTTGAATTAAAAAAATTAATCAGTTTAAAATAAGGTAAGGAGGAGGAAAAGAAACAAAGAAAAAGCAGAGCAAAGAGAAATTACCAGATACAATGGCAAAAATAAATTGAAATATACAAAAAATCACAATAAATGTAAGGGGACTAATCTTTCTAGTCATAAAACAACATTTTCATGGCTCACTTTTTAAAAATACAACTATATGGCTTCTTAAATCCTTATAATCTATGTACACATGAACATATATACATGTCTATATTACATATTTATACTATGGATGAGATGTATAATCACTTATGTTTCTATGTGCATAATATACACCCAGAACTTAAGAACAAAAAGCAGAAAGTAAAAAGTTGTAAAATGTATCAAGCAAACACAAATCAAAAGAAACTATATTAATATCTGGCAAAATTGATTCAAAAGCAAAGGCATTATTAAATGGCTTTATTATTAATGACCTTATTTAAGTTCTTTTATAATGACAAAATTTTCAGTTTATCAGGAACATATAACAATTTGGGACTTGTAAGCATCCATTACCACAGTCTTAAAACACGTAAAGCAAAAATTAAGACAAATCTAATAAAAATGGACACGTCCTTTGGGAGGCCGAGACAGGCGGATCACGAGGTCAGGAGATTGAGACTATTCTGGCTAACACGGTGAAACCCCGTCTCTACTAAAAAATACAAAAAGCTAGCCAGGTGTGGTGGCGGGTGCCTGTAGTCCCAGCTACTCGGGAGGCTGAGGCAGGAGGATGGCGGGAACCTGGGAGGCGGAGCTTGCAGTGAGCTGAGATCCGGCCACTGCACTCCAGCCTGGGTGACAGAGTCAGACTCCGTCTCAAAAAAAAAAAAAAAAAAAAAAAAAAGGACACATCTATCATAATATAAAAGTTTTAAACAAATCCTTCCAGTAACTGACTGATAAATCAGACAAAAGTCAGTCAGGCCACAGATGATTTAGATAATACACAGACTTGAACTAAAAGACACATATACCCCAAGCATTCTTTATAAACATACACGGAAGATTATAAAAATGATGATATACTAGAAAATAAACTCAAATTAGTAATATCATAGAGACCATGTTAGGTAAGCAAAAGGTAATTAACTTAGAAATCAATAACAAAGAGTAAGTTAAAACCACAAATTAAAAAACTAAAAGTTTAAATGCTTCTAAATAACTCATAAAGCTTGTGGTAATTAGAAAACACTCTTACAGAAAAATAACAAAAATATTACGCATTAAAACTCATGGGATATAGGAAATGTTATCTACTTAGGTATAATGTGTAGCCTTAAATGTATGTATATTTTACATTAAAAAGAAGAAAACTTGAAAAGTAATGAGTTAAACAGCCAGTTTAAGAACTTGGAAAAACAAACAAGAAAATAATCATAAAGAAATGTTAAGAAACAAAGTAACAAATAGCAAATTTAACATAAATGAAAAGAAAGATAAAATTAAAAGGATCAACAAAGTCAAGCATTGTTTGAAGAGACTAATGAAAAAATTCAGATGAGAATGATGAAGGAAAGAAGAATAGTACGAATAAACAGTATTAGAAATGCAAAAGAAGGAAAACTCATGGAAACATTAGGAATGTGAATAATCTGAACAACCTTATATTTGAAGACTGGAGACACAAATTCCTCTAAAAATATAATAGGCTAGCCTGTCTCAGAATGATCTAGATAGCTAATGGTATCACAGAATTAATTAAATTGAAATAGTACATTAAATCATCCCCTGAAAAACAAACAAAACAAAGCTAAACATCCTGAATGTGGCATATGTACATCATGGAATACTACTCAGTCATAAAAAGAATGAAATAATGACATTCACAGGAATCTGGATGGATTTGAAGATGATTATTCTAAGTGAAGTAACTCAGGAATGGAAACCAAACATCGCATGTTCTCGCTCATAAGTGGGAGCTAAGCTATGTGAACACAAAGGCGTAAGAATAATACAATGGACTTTGGGGACTCAGGGAAAAGGGTGGGAGATGGGTGAAGGATATAAGACTACACACTGGGTACAATGTACACTGCTTAGATGATGGGTGCACCAAAATCTCAGAAATCACCACTAAAGAACTTATTCGTGTAACCAAACACCACCTGTTCCCCCAAAACCTATTGAAATAAAAATAAAATAAAAAAGCTAAGCTTTCTGGAACTTCTTTTTCCAGAACATTAACAAAGATGTGATTCCAATCACATGCAACTCATACAGAAAGGAGACACAAAGGGGACAGACACCCTTCAATTCATTTTATGAAGTAAAGTAGAATAATTCCAAAACCAGGGGGAAAAAAAGAAGAAAAAACCCAAGAGAAGGAAATTCCAGGATAATCTTACCTGTGAACATAGACAAAAATCCTGAACAAAATATTATTAAACCCATCTAATAACGTACCAAAACGATAATCCATTGTGACAAAATTGGGCTAATTAATTTCAGTAAGTCAAGGTTGATTCAACATTAAAAATTCTAATCATGTAACAGCTTACACAGAAAAATTAAGTGTATGCCGATGGGTGGCTGACCACTGTGGGCCGTGGGAGGTTCAAGTCACTGGGGACCTCTGAGGGCCTGTGAGAAACACACTGAGGATGGCCCCACCAGGGGTGAGGAAGCTGGGTAGGTGCCACCCTCCATTACTGGATGTGGGGACCTCCCTGGCACCCCTGGTCTACCTTGTGTAGGCTGAGCACAATCTCAGAAAATAGTCCACAGGCAGAGAAGCTTAGGTGCTCGAGGTATGAACCCCTCGGCCAGTACCAGAACTATCCTCCAGAGCCACAGTGCCGCTGGGGTGAGTCACGGGGAAGGGTGGGGCTCTTACAGCACCTGCCACTTAGACAGGGAACAGCAAGGGAAGAGGCCCTGAGAAAGTTTGGTGCCCAGTGCCTTCGGGAGTGAGGAGGAGGATTCGAGACCTTGGATAGTAAGGAATTGGCTTTCTCATCCAAGAGAACAGAGGGGTTTGGGCAGAAGTGTGGCATATGTGACGTGTGCTTGTAAAGAGGTACTCTGGCTACTGTGCCATGAATAGTATATAAGAAAGCAAGAGTGGAAGCAGGAACACCAGGTAAGGGGCTACAATCCAGGCTAGAGATGATCAAGGATGGATCAGGGCACTGAGGACTGAGCCCAGGAGAAGTGTTCGCATTCTGGATGTATTTTGGTTAGAACTGATGACTTGCTGATGGATTAGATATGGAACGGGTGAGAAAGAGAGAAGTCAAAGATGGCTCCAAAGTTTTGGGCTTGACAGTGGATGGAAATAAACTAGGAGAGACCTGAGCTAAGGCAAAGATAAGGCACTCGTGCCTAACCCACCATGATGGAGGTGACTGTCAGACATTGAGATGGAGATGCTGAGAAGGTTTGGTAACAAGTTTAGAGATCAGGGAAAGGCGAGCATTGGCAGCACAGTGATTGTGTCCAAAGTTGCAAGACTGCTTATGAGATAACTCAGGTGTGACCCAGGTCACTCCACAGTCTGGTAACTGACAAAGAATGAGCAAAGACAATTGAGAAGGAAGGAAGAGCAAGTGAGACAGGAAGAAAATGAGGAGATGGCAGTGAACTGAAAGCCCAGTTAAAAAAAAGAAAGACACTTCCAGAAGTCAATGGTAGTGATGGAGGTTCAGGAAAAGGAGAGTCATCACGTCAAATCTTGCTGAGAGGCCAAGCACAGGAAGACCGAGATCGAGACTCAGCTGCTGGAAGTCATGTGTTAAAGGCACTGTTGGCTTTCACAGGGGCAGTTTCTTTGCATGGAGCAGTGACCTTTGAGAGGAGTACTGACAGTTCTGGCAGGAAAGTGAACTGCATGTCACATCCCTGGGAGGCGGTTAGATGGGAACTTGCAGAAGTTCTCTTCTGAATCTGCAATTTCCTTGGTAAAATTTCATCAACTGAGAGTGAATATGGAGGAGGAAGCGTGGGAGGTTTGAGAAGACAAGAAAAGATATGAAATAGTCTTCTACAAGAGTAGAAACTTTTGTCGTGAATGCACATGGCAAATCCATAGTGATGGCCACGTGGAATTGGGGCTGATTTTACAATGGGATCCGTCAGCTTGGTTGATTTTTCCTGAAGCATTTAACCCACCCTGGTACACATGCAAGGAGGCAAAAATAGGATTTCACCAAGACTGGAATTTTGTCAAGACAGTAAGATGAAGCAAGTGAGAGGCAGAGCCAAGGTGGTGTGCATGGAGGTGATTTTAAGGCTGATTATGGAATTGTGGGCTTTAGGCCCTGCTGTGTTCAAAGGATGCTACAGTTAGAATATCAGAGGAACTGCCTGGACGAGGGAAGGCAGTGTACTCAAAAGTGATTTCTTTTTTTTTTTTATTTAATTTTTTATTATACTTTAAGTTCTAGGGTACATGTGCACAACGTGCAGGTTTGTTACATATGTATACATGTTGCTGTGCTGCACCCATTCACTCGTCATTTACATTAGGTATATCTCCTAATGCTATCCCTCCCCCCTCACCCCACCCCACGACAGGCCCCAGTGTATGATGTTGCCCTTCCTGTGTCCAGGTGTGCTCATTGTTCAATTCCCACCTGTGAGTGAGAATGTGCGCTGTTTGGTTTTCTGTTCCTACGATAGTTTGCTGAGAATTATGGTTTCCAGCTGCGTCCATGTCCCTACAGAGGACATGAACTCATCCTTTTTTATGACTGCATAGTATTCCATGGTGTATATGTGCCACATTTTCTTAATCCAGTCTGTCACTGATGGACATTTGGGTTGGTTCCAAGTCTTTGCTATTGTGCATAGTGCTGCAATAAACATACGTGTGCATGTGTCTTTATAGCAGCATGATTTATAATCCTTTGGGTATATACCCAGTAATGGGATGGCTAATTGGTTATCATACTTTTAAGGATTTATTTCCCTTCTATATTCTGTCTCATGTCAGAAGGCGCAATTAAGACAAAAGACACAGGCAAGAGGGAGGAAATGTTGAACAACCATAAGGAAGAACATTCCTAACAATAAGAGCTGTTCAAAATTGGTTATCATACCTTTAAGGATTTATTTCCCTTCTATATTCTGTCTCACGTCAGAAGGCACATATACACCATGGAATACTGTGCAGCCATAAGAAACGATGAGTTCATGTCCTTTGTAGGGACATGGATGCAGCTGGAAACCATCATTCTCAGAAAACTATCACAAGAACAGAAAACCAAACACCACATGTTCTCACTCATAGGTGGGAATTGAACAATGAGAACACTTGGACACAGGAAGGAGTATTTCTAGTTCTAGATCCTTGTGGAATTGCCACACTGTCTTCCACAATGGTTGAACGAATTTACAGTCCCACCAACAGTGTAAAAATGTTCCTATTTCTCCACATCCTCTCTAGCACTTATTGTTTCCTGACTTTTTAATGATCACCATTCTAACTGGTGTGAGATGGTATCACATTGTGGTTTTGATTTGCATTTCTCTGATGGCTAGTGATGATGAGCAATTTTTCATGTGTCTGTTGGCTGCATAAATGTCTTCTCAAAAGGTATTTCTTTAAGTGAGGTAAGGAAGCCAGTGGCAGACCCTTGAGCATGAGGGGGGATACAAGTAATTGAAGGGCTAGGTCTTGGAAAGAATCATCTCTGACACAGCTTCTATGTGGATGTTGAAATCGCCCAGAAAATATCACCCAGAGTGTAAGCCCAGAGCTCAGGGAAATGAGGGGAATGACCAATGTGTCTCCAAGTGACTATCCCTATGAGAGAACACAGGGCATGGCTGTGCAGGGAGGAACCAGGATGGTCTAGAAGCAGTGACAGGGAGCCAGGAGGACACATGTCTCACTGGGGTGGACCTGAGAGAGGAAAAGCATCACACTCAAGGGGAAGCAGTGTCCTCTGGGAGCACCAGGTTTTGGTTAGAAGAGCAAGTTCAAGGAGTCCAGGTTACAGAGAGCATTACTGATGATGAACCATGAGTCCCAGACAATTCTGGAGCTTTGAGAACTGAGAAGGAACGGGAAATTGAAATGGACTAGGGAATGTGAAGACCCTCAGGGGAACTGGAGTGAAGGAGAAATATAACCCTCCCCCCCAAAAAAAATCAAATGTAGTTTAATTATGCATTGGCTCATTCTCATCACAATTTTTTTTAGGAAAATTGGTTATCATACCTTTAAGGATTTATTTCCCTTCTGTAATTCTGTCTCATGTCAGAAGGCACAATTAAGACAAAAGACACAGGCGAGAGAGGAAATGTTGAACAAACATAAGGAAGAACATTCCTAACAATAAGAGCTGTTCAAAATGGAATGTGCTAACTTATCACTGGAAGGTGTGGGGAGAGACTGGATGGCTGTCTGTGGGATGCTTCTGAGATTTACCACAAGGACTAAAGCTGGATGGGTGGCTTCTAAGACCCTTTTCAGTTCCAAGACTCTCGGGATTTGGTATCCATTACATGAGAAAAATAAACATTTATCCTCGTATTCATCATTGCCATAATGCTTGATTCTGGTCCAAACTAAAACCAATGATATTGGACCATTCCCCTTACACAGTCTGATTTTTACTCTTAAAAAATAAAGACTAAAAATATAATTCCTTACATGTAATCACGATGGAACTTCTTGTTCCCTATATCCAACACCTGTTGCTAACTTTCTGTTGCTGAGAAAACTGTCTATACCTCAACAATAGAATTGCCTTGTGTTTTCTTTATCTGCTTTGTCATTTGTGCCCAACCTCTCCTCCTAACACAAGAAGTCAGATGACAGACTCTGACCCAGAGTGGTCGCCATTAGCGTTGCGTGGGGAGCAAAAGGTGCTTCTGAGTCCAAGAAAAAGGTGGCTGCCAATGACAAGAAACACACAAAGCTTTCAATCCAAGAGCCTGGGGATCAAGGCTAGAATTTGAAACCACATTGAGTCCCCAGAGGGACTCAAGGCTGTGACCTGAAATGATGGGCCCCCTGCTGATGCCGAGAAATGCTATCAAGGCCTTCAACTTCCTTGGAATATATCCAATTTCTGCAACATTTTTCTAGTAGTCTTCAGTGGCTCTTTCCCAAGAGAAGCATGTCTCTCCTGAATTAGGTGCATTGACAGATCAAAATACCACTTTTGAGGTTACTTCTCTTTGCCTTATAGTTCTCTACTTCTCCTGGAGCCAGGACAGTGTTAAACTTACACACTTCACCCTAAACCATCTGGTCAAGCCTCTTAGTCTTTTATTCACTACAACACCCGCTGCTACTGCTGCTACTACCACTGCTTGATGATTCCAGACATTTATTTTTTTGCCAGAAGATTTTTAAAAAATCTTTCTGCTATATCCTTGCCAAAAGGAGTTTGTTTTTGCCTTTCTTTCCTATTAAGTTCGTTTGGCTGCCTAGAATAATTAACTGAAATCAAAGTTGTTCTCCAGGAATTTAGAGGACCATGTATCAGTGAATATTCCTTCACATGAAGTTTAGTTTTTGTCAGTTTGCAAATGTCCACACTCAAAAATGGAAGAGGGTGAGCTTTAAAAGGAAGTAACGTTGTGTTGTGCATTGGGCACAGTACGAAGCTGGCATTACTTTTTTTCCGTTTTACATGTAAGAAGTAACAGCATTGAAGAGATTAACTGCATTGCCTAAAGTCACATCATTGTGTGGAAAACAGCAGAGTAGAGCTTCAAATGCAGGTATCGGACCCAAATTCTATAACTGTCTTATGCTACATTACCTCTTCATGCATGATGCTTTTCAAGCTGTCTGTGATCTTCACATAAGTAAAAAATATTCTTACCATCATTATGATCAGCTCTTCTTTATTGCAAGTTCTTTTAACTTAACAGGCTATAAAGATGACAAAAAGTTGTGAGAGCTGGCCAGTAGCTAGGATATACATATAGGTGCAGAAATATGGGTCACCTCCATTTTGTACTGATTATGCATGGTCAAGCATTTGGGGTTTTCCTCACGTTTGAAACCAGTTATGTCTGACTCAACAATTCCTGCTCATTGCACCAAGCCATACTGCTTCACAGCAATGGTATCTGGCTACTAGATAATCAAGTCTTTGGTTCTCAAAGCATGGTCTCTGGGCCAGCATCATCTGGAAACTTGTTAGAAGTGCAGATTCTTAAACCCCACCCCAGACCTCCTGAATCAGAAACTCGGGCTGTGGCTTGGAAGTCTGTGGTTTAACCAATCCACCAGGGCTTGATTCTGGTTAAGTGTGATACAGGCATGCTCAAGTTTGAAAACCAGTGGTCTAAAGAGAAAAAAAAAAAACTGGGCAAAAATCTACAATATCCAAGGCTGAAATATGTTACTAATTTTTTATACAAATACTTTTCCAAAAAATCTAGAATTTCAGTAAGCCTTTTAAACATTAATAGCAGTATATATGAAGGTCCAGATAAATTAGAAGAAATTCAAAATGATGGTCATCCCCAAATTTCTATGTACATAGAATCTATCCATAATACCAAAGGTTTTGCAAGCGTTGCTGAACATTTTTTAAAGCATTACATAGTATGCTTAGATTATGGTAAAATTATCTGGGTAATTTTTCTGCTATATTAACCAGTTTCTTTTTCTCTTTGTGTTTTATTACATTCAAGAAGATGATGTCTGTGTGTTCTTTGTCTCAAAGAGGAGGTAGGGGAGCCTCCAAGTCTTCCTAGTGCTTTTATTTTGAAAACCAATAAACAAGCAAAGAAATACAGAATTTAAAAGCTTAGTCCAGTTGAGGGGGTTTTCAGACACAGAGCAACATCTGAAACAAATCCTTAATAGAAATTCTCCCAGAACAAGTAGAGAGAAGGGAAGATACCGGTGGCCATGAAGGAGAAGGGAGCTGCCCTGCCTCAAGGCTATGCAGAGAGTAAACCGCGTGCACTAACAACCAAGTAACCTCCAAGCTTTGGCACTGCGTATACAAAGGTGGACAGGCAACTTCAGGCAGAACTGAAGTTAAGTTTTTCTGCTAACCCAGCACAATGGACGCTCTGAACTAAAAACTAAGAGGCATTTTTTAAAATGATGTTACATATCTGAAGTAGGTTGAGATTCCCACCTATTACATCTTAATTTACACTAATTTTACAGGAGTCAATTCAGCTTCCGAGGGCTTCAAACAAAAGACCCAGGGACCAAGCTGAAAGCTCTAAGACTGACTGAAGCAGATTTGAGCAGTTTTCCCATGCAAAGGGCTCAGAGGCTCAGGAAATATCAGTCACAACCATAAACTGAAGCATGTTATGTGCATCCTGTGAAAAACTTTCTTTCTCCAACTAATTTGAGAGAAATCTACCTCAAACATAAACAGAACTGAAGCTAAATGCTGACTTCATCACCCCGCCCTATGCCTGATTCAGTACTGCTAGCAGTGTTTCAAAAGTCCCTTCCATGGGACAACCAGTTCATCCCTTGGTATTACCCTGAGTAGCAGCAGAAGCCACTCACTTCCACTGTGATGTGCTGGGTGGGAGCGTTGCATCCTCACACAGATTCAGAAAATCTGCACATTAGACTCAGAAGAAGGGCATGAGGAAGGAAAGGAACAAGATCAGGCCAAGATGAGAAAGTATAATGAGAAAATGCCTTTAAAACAATAAGAAATTCAGGTAATCATTCAGTGTTGCCTATTAAGAGTATTAATAGGCCAGGTGTGGTGGCTCATGCCTATAATCCCAGCACTTTGAGAGGCAGAGGCCAGTGGATCACCTGAGGTCAGGAGTTCAAGACCAACCTGGCCAATAGGGTGAAACTCATCTCTACTAAAAATACAAAAATTAGCTGGGCGTGGTGGCGCATGCTTATAATCTCAGCTACTTGGGAGGCTGAGGCAGGAGAATCACTTGAACCTGGGACGCAGAGGTTGCAGTGAGCCAAGATCACGTCACTGCACTACAGTCTGGGTGACAAAGTGAGAAGCAGTCTCAAAAAAAAAAAAAAAAAGAGTGTTATTATCACGAGAAAACTTTAGGAGGATAAAGATTGTGGTTGTTGGCCCACAAACATCAAAAAAAGTCATCAAAAATATTGGCTAGAGCAGATTCTGAGTACAGGATGGAATTCTGATAACAGCGTCAAGGAGAAGAGGGAAGGTGAGAAATCTTGGCAGTGTGGGCTTTGCTGACTCCACCACTAGCTCTGCCTCCTTGGGCACCTGGAGATTCATGGCATGTGTGCAAGGTCCTGGAACCTTTCTCCATTTTCCTACATGACCATCAGAGTTCAGGAACTCTCCATCTGCACCTGTAACTGCAATGTAAGGTAACTGAGCTGTAGCAAACAACCTTTCCTCTGAATCAAAGAATTCCAGCCCCTGTAGGTCAGAAAGCATCTTAGATGCTACCCCTCTACAGATGGTAAAAATAGGGTTGAATTTTTCAAGAAAGCTTACATTAAAGCCTGGGTCTTAGGCCAGGCACGGTGGGTCATGCCTATAATCCCAGCAACTTGGGAGGCCAAGGCAGTGGGAGACCAGCCTAGGCAACACAGTAAAACCCTGTGTCCACAAAAATTACCAAATATTAGTCAGGGGTGGTGGTACATGCCTGATGTCCCAGCTACTTGGGAGGCTGAGGCAGGAGAATCACCTGAGCCCAGGAAGTTAAGGCTTCAGTGATCGCACCACTGCACTCCAGCCTCGGGGACAGATCTGGACCCTGTCTCAAAAAACAAACAAACAAACAAACAGAAAGAAACCAACAACGACCACCTAGGTCTTTCCATTGTAGCTTAATGATGATATGAACTAAGAAGACTTCAGGAAGCAGGAAGTTTTGCCCATAACACCCCAGTGTCATGAGGATTTTGATATTGACCACCATACTGCTAGCAGCCCTGCTACTCTGGGCTCCTCCAGCCGATGTCATTCACTTTTTTCTCCAGGAAAATAAGCCATTGGGGTGGGCTGCTCACAATGTTGAAGTAACTGATGGTCACCTTCTGTCAAATTCAGTCTCTCACCCTCCACATTGCAGGCACTCATCAGCTTCTCTTTGACGTCCATCCCAGTGGTGGGAAGCGGGAGCCACATGGAGCATATTGCATTGTTGGAAAGGTAGATACTCACATCTACAGGGTTGCAACTGGGTGCTAGGTTCTTTGGCAAGCCTTGCCTTTTACCCCTGGTTAGAGATGGGGGTGATTATACCCGTTTTTTTTTAATAGACTGGGAAATGATAGTTCAGAGAAGCAAAGTGACTGGCCTGAGATCATGGAGTCAGTTAAAGGTGGAGCAAGGATTGGAACACAGGTCTTAAGGCAGCATCTTCAGGTGCATCGAACTCTTATGATACACCGGGTACAACTCCAGTGGGGGCATGTCCCTCCTCATATGGAGACCATCTGTCTCCGGCAGCTTTGATCTCTCACTGCCTTTCCCTTAGCCCAGCCCCAACCGCAAATCCACTCCTCCTTCATGTGACCACCCTTTATCTTGCTGACACCCAGATCACTGAAGGCTCCCACCTGACCTTATCTCTCCTTGATAAGCATCCTTAGCTCCTTGGTGGGCTGGGCATATGACAGGATTTGGAGACGTCTCACTCTCCTGATGGATTTTCAGTGAACACATTGTGTTCCCGCAAAGGGAAATGCGACACTTCAGACCTGCTCAGAGATGAAGATGCTTAATGAGTAAGAGCTTGAGATGATGGAATGCTTATGTATCAATAAATAATGCTTTCAAAATTATCTTTAAAGCACAAAGGATGGAGAAACCAAAAAAGGTTGATGCATACTTGTCCCATTTGATATTAGAAAGAGGGAGGTTCATCAGTAGAACTTCCTCTGTATTGAGGCAAGTATGCATCAACAGAGGCAAGTATTCCTCAGTAGAGAGGAAGTTCTCTGACACAGAGTTCCGTGTAAGAGGCAGGGATGTTGAGTCTTACTTCTGAGTGTGTCTCTAGGACCAAGCATAAGGTGTGGAAGACCCTTCTGAACCCTGCGCATCCAGTTGTCTCCTTTTAGCCCACAGAATCCGCTCAGGGAAGCCTTTCTTCACCAGCCCTGACCGCCACTCTCCTATCCTCTCCTCACCAACCAGATGAGGTCAGGTCTGGTTTTCCTGATAGAGAACCTCACGGACTCCTGTGCTTTCCTCCCTGACTTCCTCATTACCACCTTGTTTGTACTCTCCACCACCTTGTTTTCGCCTTAGGGCTTCGTACCAATCGTTCGCCCCGTGAACACTGTGTTGCAGATCTCCTGGTGGTCAGTTGCTGGTGTCTGTCCATCACTAGCTTAAACAGCATCTCCTTGTGGAGTGCCAGTTCAGAACATCACCCTGCAGTCACCCCACGTCACTGTCTCTGTCCATCAGGGCGCCCCATTGAGTTCAGCATAGCATCCATCACTGCCTGATACTATCAGGTTATGGAGGAATCTCTTTTCCCACCACAATATGAGCTGCAGAAGAACAAAGATTCCATCAGTCTTTTTCACTGCCCCAACCCTACCTAGTAGGTGTCACCAAATATCTGCTAGTTAAGCTCCCATTTTTCAACCAACGCCTTTTCTTCCCCACCATAGGCAGGTCACACAGGCTGTTTCTTAGTTGCACCCACACGATGCCCACGGTGGCTGGCAAGGCACTGGCACACAGGGCAAGCCCTATCAGTGTGTGGAGATGCTGACTGCTTGTTAAGGTTGTTATTTGCTTTGAAAAAGTGAAATGGACCTACCACCACCTTTAGCTTAACCACTTACCAAAAAAGTTTGACATTGTTGGAAATTGTTAAGTTGAATATTAAATTAATCTTGCAGTCTTTCTCTTTTGCAGAACCAATTTAATGATGCACTTGATGAGTGCTTTACATAAATTATACTCTAGATAAATTCATCCACTTTAAAGAACTACAACTGCTCATTAAAACATATATGTATTTCTATATCTTCTTTTGATTTAGAAAAAAACCTTTATTATATTGTATCCTTCAAATTCTCACTTTTCAGTTTCATTCATAGATGTGATTTCCATTATTTTACATAATATTCATATAATAGATGGAAGAAAATGTACATTAACAAGTTTTGTGGGGTTTTTTTTGCTTTTGTTTGTTTGTTTGTTTTTATGGAGACAGGATCTCGCTTTGTTACCCAGGCTGGAGTGCCGTGGCAAGAACATGGCTCACTGCAGCCTCGACCTCCTTGGCTCAAGTGATCCTCCCACCTCAGTCTCTCGAGTTAGCTGGGACCACAGGTGCACATCACCACACCCAGCTAATTTTTATATTTTTGTACAGATGATGTTTCACCATGTTGCCAAGGCTGGTCTCGAACTCCTGGATTCAAGATGTCTGCCTACCTCAACCTCCCAAAGTGCTAGGATTACAGATGTGAGCCACCACACCCCACCATAAACAACTTTTATTTACTAAAAATCTCTAAAGTAAATATTAACTCTTCTTTGAGAAAATATATTTAACTTGCAAAGCAGACATATGCTCACTGATACCACTTCTGGGGCTCCATGCATTAATGTTGAAAAAACATTTATTTCTGCACAGTGCTTAAGAATTACCTATTTAAATGCTTTAATAATGCAGTGTCACTTTACTTACACACAGAAATGCACTGATGTCAGAGGTACTGCTGCTTGGATGCCAGATGGTACCACATCATATGACAGTGGGAAGACAAACAGAACTGGTTACATTTTGTGCATGCATGTGTGTGCCTGTGTGTGTGTATCAGTGACAGAAATGCTTGATTAAATATATTATGTGTGCATGAACTATCTGCTAGGAGATGTGATGATACTAGAAGATATTATTTCTTACAAGTATATGTACCTAATGCCTTAAGCAGCCTCAGGTGTGTGTCTATCGAACAGAATCTTTACACTCTGGACTCTCACGTGTTATTAACATAAAATGAATAAGCTACTGACACACTCTCCTATGGGGAGCAGTCTTGGCTCAGCATTCCTGTCAGCGATCACTGGGAATACCGAGGAAGCCATTTAACTCCAATGTGTGTCTATTGAGTTTAATTGTTTTTTACTTTTATTCAGATTTACAATTGAGTGTTTTTAAATGATGGGACTCATCTACAAAACCTCATTCCACAAGCAAACACACACAAAGCCTTGGTTTTGTAATACTGAGACACTAGTGTTTAGAAATTGGCCTGTCAATCAATTCGGTCTCCTCCCTTCCAATAAAGAAGGGAAACCTCAGATATGGGATCTGTGTATAATGAAGTTATTCTGGCCTCTTTCCTATGAACAAATAGGCACCCAGAACTCATCAAATTATATATCATTCTAGGATGGCCTCAGCTCTGTCTATACAGGTTTGGCAATTAATCAATCATGAGAATTATGTGCTTTCCCTCTGGACCTTGAATTCCTTGTGTGTAGATATTTATGTGTCCACATACATACCCCTAAAATGTGGTTTTGCCACTTGTGAGAAGTAGCATTCTCCAACATGACACAGGAAGTGTTTTAATTTTTCATCTCACTTTCTGCTTCATTAGAGAATTACCAAAGGTGGCAAGGGAGAGCAGAAACAATGCAGTGGAGGGTCAGGAGGCAGCACTGGCTGCTCTGTTCTGCAGGGCCAGGCTGTGCAGGACAGGGAAGCCCTGACTCTGCTGCATGAACCAGAGATGGCCATCATGACTGATCTGTAGGGAAGGGGGAAAGGCTGGGTGATTTCATGTGTACAGCGCATGTGCCAATGTGACGGGTAACTTAGGGAGCACGTGCTTAGTGGTAAGTGCGTTTTTTCCTATCTGCTTAGTGTTGAAACAGCTTTCTTCTGCTCTGCACTCCAAAATAAAAGTGAAAGGAGAATGCTTTGCCCCAGTGTTTCTGTCTCTCGGGTCAGTGGCCAACATAACATTTGTCACAACGCTTGGCTCTCTCATTTCTTACATCCAGAGCACGGTTCTTGCGGGAGTTCTTTGTATGACCTATAATTTTTTTATGCTTTTGTTATATTTGTTGCTTTTACTTTCTCTCTTTTGTCTGTGAAATTTGATTGAGCTTGTTGGCGATTCAGTTTCCTCATTGATAAATGGGAGTAATGCCTTCCTCCTATGATTATCATGCAGATTAAATAGGATATTATTTATAAATAATATGTCATTTTTGAACTGTAACACACTACACAAATGTTAGTAAACTTCTGAGTGGAGCTCCAAGATTATATCAATAATTTCTTGTCCTAGAATTGAATCTGAAGCCTCATCTCAAAGTGGAGAAAGATGATTTCCTTTAAGTTCAGATTCAAGTGACTTTCACAGCTGACTCGGAGTTCCACACAGTGGCCCATAGCCCACTTTTCCATGTGCTTTTGCACACACCCTCCTCACTGCACAAGGCTCACAGGTGTATGACTTCAAGCGACCAGTGAGTCCAGGGCACAGTTTATATGTTTAGGTGAATTTTAGTGCAGTGCTAATGGGGCTCCAGTCCCACCAGAGCTTCTCCAGGGCCTCTGTGAGGCACAAGGAAAGGACGTTTCCACATATCATAAGTGGAAGAGTCTTTAAACAAATTTGCTCTGAATAAGGTGGGAAGTATCACTGGCCCAAAATGAAGCCAACCTGAGATCTGTCATTCGCTTCTGACCCTGAACCAGAAAGGAACTGAAAAATTGACTGGTTGAACTCCCTGAAACAAATGATGCTTGAGTGGTTTCATGCATAATAACTGCCTTGAATGTAAATGGGGCCATCAGTCAGCAGGATGCTGTGGGTTCCCCTCCATCCCTGTGAGGCCCCTCCCGTGGGGACCAAGACCCCCAGGAACTTGCCATTCTAGCACACCCCCAGCAAGTCAGGGCCCCTCCTGACCAGGGACCAAGGCTTCGGGGAAGACTCTGGAGAAGGCTCAGAAGAAACTGGTAGGCAGGGATCTGGCATCTGTCCCTCCCTGACAATATTATTAGAGAGTTTTGCATTTTAGCCTTGGCAGGCTTACACCCTGCTCATACAAAAGTAAATAAGACAGGTGGTGCTTTTCAACGTATGCCTAGAGCGAAAACTAAAGCAGATTCCTGCAGTCTCAGTTCTTCCTGGGCACTGAGTCAGGAGCACCATAAGATTTGTCTCTATACTTCATCCTCTCAGTTCTTACATGGAACATGTGATTCTTGGCAGGGTAGAGCCCCCACATTTAGGCTAACTCTCTGGACTCATGGCTACTCTGTGGAGAGGACGATATTGCTGCAGGAGCCATGCTTACCGCCTTCTCACATACATTTGTAAGTTGCTATATGCTACTGTGCTTTATCTCTTAAAACAAATATATGCTTATATGCTTGCCGTTTGTATGATGAACTTAGAATGAAAATAAAAGGAGATGGATAGGAGTCATTTTCGGACAAGATTTACCTCTAAGGAGTCTGCCAGGCAGCAATTCATTTCATCACCTCCAGCCTGACAAACCAGTGACATTAAAGCAAAGGCATGTCCTAATCGTCACGCATGTAACCACTTTTTTTCTTTTTTTCACATTTGTATGCTAATCACGAGAAGCAAAAATAGACTTAGATTGGAAATCAAAGATTGGTTGTATACAGGTAATAGAGTGCTTGAACGCTTTATTTAAAGATAGAAGGCTCTTGAACCAGGCTTTATTATTGAACTAAGACTATCTATCCTTTTTGACACTTTTTAAATTAAGTTCTTCCTCTAATTTATGTTTTTGTCAGCTTTCTTCCCTTACCTGGTTTTAAACTGGCTTTTTTTCCCTCTCTCTCTAAGTAATAAACTACTCCAGAGGAGAGAAAAAAAATTTTAATGACCCTCGAAATTCAGATTAACAAAATGGATCATTTGTATACAGCCACAGAATTATGAAGCCTTCTGAAATATCAGTACAGAAATTTCGCCTGATGCAAAATTTCATTTTCTCTCTCTCTCTGACATATCTCTGACTTCCCCCTTTTAAAAATGGAGTGGTTATAGTCCCTCTTTAGTAAGGTCAAATACTGAAAAGTAAAGGGGTTTCAGGGACAATTTTGAGGCTCAAATTAAAGAGCTTCTCTTTTTTTTTTTTTTTTTTTTTTTTTGAATTAAGGGAGACAAGCTCCAACAATGTGTTAGCACATCAGATAGAAAATAGTTCGTCGAAGCTGGACTTGCAGCGCCAGTTCTGCCTGCCTCTTCCCTGCACGCTCAATCTGCCTCCTTATTATTGTTAAGCCAGCCTGCCTCCCAGTATGTTCTGCGTCCCATCTGACTTCCGCAGAGTTCGAGGGAGCTTAGGACAAACAGAACAGGGGAGCAGCTGCATGGGATGAGTGGTGGCAGCCAGATAATCTACCATGATGTCTTTCTGGAAGAAAAAATGGGGACAACGTAATTTCCCCAACTTAACCCCTGCCTGGAAAATGCAAGCCAAACTTAACAAGCAAGTTCGGCAGCTGCTTGGCGTCATTTTGTTTTAACATCATGCATATAAAAAAGAAATAGTGCAATGCTAGGGGAAAGGAGAATTTTCAATTGCTTAGATTTGATAAAGAAAAAGTAGCGATCAAAAATTATTTTTAAAAATAACAATGACTTGTTGGTAACATATTTTCCCCTACGGTTATTTGATTTCTCAACAGACACCTTTCACTGACATCTGGCTGATTTCCGCAAATGGCATGTTTCTGCTTTTCCCACATTAGGGAAGCTGGTTCTTTGGCCCAAAGTGCTTTTACAGCCTACCTGTATTTTACCAGCCCCTCCTAGGCTGAGGGAACTCCCTGTCCTCTGCAAGAATGTCAAAAGCCACCCATTTTTCATCACTTAATGCTCCCATCAGCAGACAGGCACACAGCACAGTGAACATCGAGCATGCACACCAGCAAGCCCAAGCTCGAGTTCTGACCGTCACTTACTGGTGGTAATGTAAGTAACTCAGCTTACTTACTTTCTTGCTTGCTGTAATTCAGCTTCCTTATCTCTAGAATGGGGCAGTAATTGATTCTACCTTTCCAAGTTATTGTGTGCACTAGAATAAAGTCTGGCACATAGTAGGCACTATAATACTATGTTTGTTAAGCTAAATAGAATCAACGTATTTCATTTTAAAATACTTAATCAGACAATGATTTATTAAATAACCATGAGAAATCACAGTGCCTGGTACTACAGATAAATCTCGCATGCTTTAAAAAGGTTGCAGTCTAGTACAGGAACTAAGACAAGTGTGCAATTAAGTACTAAACAAACAGAATCAAGACTAGACATGTTCTAAGCATGAATTCCTAAAGAAAATATCAATAGGGTATAATTTAAAAAAACATATTAGGCCACCACATCTGGCCTAATATGGTTTTTATAAGAATTACTAGCTCTTAATAATGAGATAATAATGCGCAAGTCCCAGAAATAAATGGGACAGAACTGACATCCCGTGAACAGATCCCAACTCATATAAGAATCTGTGTGTAGTGTAGAAAGCTTCTCCTTGATTCCACAGGGACCAGCTGCAGCCCTGCATGCTGACACTGCAGTGCAGTGCAGGCTGTGGGGTGTGCAGTCGCACATGAGCTCAGAGCCTGGCTCCCCAACTTCCAGGCCCTGTCATTGTACATGAAGTATGTGACAGTGCCACAGCCCCCTTCCCCTATCTCTAAAATGGGGTGCTAATAGCTGCATTACTTCACTGGATTCCTGCAAGGAGGAAGCAGTGCATGTAAAGCACAGAGTACTTGCTCAATAAGCAGACAATATACGGTACAATCTTTTTTAAAAAAACTTTTAAACAATAATTTACATGCATTCCTAACTTGTAAATATAACACAATAAATTTCAGACAAATTAAAAAGTAAAAATTTAATGTTGAACTTAAAGCCAGCCTAGAAAAATAGTATGTTTGTTCTGGCAGGACTAAGGTTCTAAGATAAAATCAATGGAAGAAATTATAAACAACAAAAACAATAGGTTTGACTTTATAAAATTTGAAAAGTTAAAGGTGCCTGCATCAAAACATCATAAATTATAAAAGCTATTAATAAAATAGAAATAATTGTAACAAACATGTAATGTATAACTAATTCCCAGATTTAAAAAAAAAATACATTTTAAGTTAATCAGTCAAACAGCAAAGAATAAGAAATGACAAGTCACATACGAAGAAAGCCAAATGGACATTTTTCTAAATGTCTGCTATGCATGCCCAGGAAACAAAGTGACCATTACCACAACTATGAGTAAATGAGAGCTGTTCACAGAAGTTGTCTAAAACGGGATTTCTCACCTGAAATTAATTGACAATAAAAAACATTTTAATTCTCGTTGTTTTCCCCAATGACATTCCCTTTATGTTATCTTCTATAACCTCATTCTTGCACCCTTTGGACCCAGCTCTCTACTTCTAAATTGACACTGCCAGGTGGAATTTCAGACCCTGATGCAGGGCTAGCCATGAGAACTTCATCAGAGTCCTCCGCTGGTCCCTGGCTTTCAGCTAGAGGAGGACCCTATGAGGCATTTTAGGGCTTACCCTGGAAATAGTACATTTCAGTGCTGCACATATTTCACTGGCCAGGGTGCAGTTATTGGCTCAAAATTAATGCCAGAAAGGCTGAGAGAAACAATCTGTGTGCCCAGGAAGAGGAACTGGGATTGGTGGGCATCTAGCTGGTTTCAGCTACATTATGATACATTCAAAGCATTGAATATTAAGTAGCACTATAAAGGGATGTTTCTGAAGAATATTTGATGACATGGAGAAAGCCTCATTTTATGGTCATGATTCAAAACAAAATGTTGGATCAGACAATTAGCATTAATCTAATTAAGTAAAAGGCATAAATAGATGTGACTAAAAGTTATATATCAAAATATTAACAACTGATAAATTACAGGTACCTTACATTTATTTTTCTACTTTTCTCTTTTCCAAACCATGTGTGACAAGCATGTATTATAATTATTTTAAAATTTAAAAAAGACTGAGAAACTTTCCTTTGAAGATGGAGATTTCAGCTTAGCATTCAACTGCATGGAGCCACGAAACTATATGAAATTATATCAATAGATTTGCCATTACTTTTACACATATTCCTTTTTACATTTTATACTTTCCATTCAAGATACTATTTCTACCTGAAATAGAGAACTAATCATTGTCTTATTTCCTCTTCAATCTTGAAAGACTGTTTTGTTGGGTTTTTCTCTTGGCACAATGAAGATAATCTCCCCTCTCTGGCGTCCATTGTTACTGCTAGAAATTCAGCTGTCAGTCTAATTTCTGTGTCTTTGTAAGTGATCTCTCTTCCCTAACTAGTCATTCTCTTTGGTCTGAATTTTTATTACTGCGTGTAGATTTCTTTGTATTTTAATTGGCTTTGGAATTGTTGGGTTTCCTGGATTTGGGCCTTGGTATCTTTCAACAATTCAGTAAAATTCCCAGTGATTATATTTTGGAATATTGCCTCATCCCCACTCATCTATTTTTTCCCTCTAGGGCTCAGATTTATACACATATATATATAATCATACACACGCACACACACATATATATACACACATATGTGTACATGTATAAACTTATCAGCCATTTGATTTCTTAGCTACTCTTTCATAGTTCTTATTTCTTTGTTTCTCTCTGGGCAGCATTTTAGATCATGTTTTTAGTCTACCTTCTATTCATGAATTCAATTCTCTCTTTAATTTTGTCTAGTTTGTTCTCCCGTAATCTTGAAAAACTTTCAATCACATTTTTATTACTAGTTGTTACATTGTGTTCTTTTTCAAATCTTCAAAGTCAATTTTAAAATATCAGTCTCCAGTTTTGTATTTTCAAGCCTCTCTTTTTATCTTAAAACAGATTAAACTTACTTATTTTCTACTCGAAATGGGATAATTACCCTCTCTGAAACATGTGCAGGCTGTGCTTTGCTCTGTTATTTCTCTTATTTCCTTTGGAGGTTTTAAAATGTGAGTCCATGTGTCTTGTAAAAATTTTTTCAGGCCTACATGAAGTAGCATTGTTTTGGAGCAGGTTTTTATTGCTTTTTTGCCAATCACCTGAAAGGATTATCAACCTGAGACCACTTTAAATTAAATTCTCAATTTCAGCTTTTCAACTACGTAAGTGGTATGAACTCAGGCCAAAAGTGGGTGTAAGCTTCACCTCTGGGTTACAAATATTCATGGAAGTTTACTTTTCTGCCACAGAGCTCAGTTCAAGTCATGCTATTTTAAGGTGTGTTACCTCTCCTGAGGTGTAGCCCCTGGGTCCTGGCTCTGCTCTGGGAAGCCCACGATGGATTTCTTCCTTCCTGTGCCTCTTGTGTCATCAAAACAGAAGCTCTAGACCACAGCATTGGCAGATAGCACTCTTAGGGCACAAGTTGCTTTGACACTTTTTGATAAATTCGTTGAGGTCCCTGATTGTAAATGGTTTTCAGCCTTCTGTTGATTCCTTCTGCTTATTTAGCTCAGTGGTATATTTCAAAACACTAATCCGGCTTTTTCGATTTTTAAAATGTTTCCACTGAGAGGGTATGTAAGTTGGTTCTTCCACTATGCTGCCTAACATGGAATTGCTTTTCTCTGTTTGTAATTTCTTACTTATTAAGCCAGGTAATGAGGAGATGGCTGCGTGTTATATTACTATACAGATTCTTGAATACTTGAACATTCATGGAACAGAATAAAAGAGGAACCAAACATTAAGTTCAAGAAGATTTTAGAAAACAAATTTTAATAAAAGTAGATTAAAGAGATGACTAAATTCTTAATATGGTAAGTAACTTAGAGAACAGAGAATTATATGTAGCTATGACAAACATATTTAAGCGATTCGTTCTTTGTTTTCTTTTTTGCTTTTTGCCCAAATCTATGACATAGACTAGGAGTTGGCAGACAGAACTATGGGCCCAATCCTGCCCTCCACCTGTTTTTGTATGACTCTCAATTTAAAATGGTTTTTACGTTTTTTAATAGTTGGGGGGAAATGGAGAATAATATTTCATGATACATGAAAATTATATGAAATTTACATTTCAGTGTTTATAATAAAGTTCTATAGGAACCCAGCCATACTCATTTACATCCTGTCCCTGGCTGCTTTCATGCTAGAAGAGCAGAGTTGAATAGTTCTGATAGTGACCGTATGGCCCACAGAGACTATTACTTACTCCTGATCCTTTATAGAAAACCATACTAACTCCTGGAAAAAAAAACAAACCTCTAGCAGAACTGTCAGAATGAGACGTGAGAGACAGAAAGAGAAAGAGAAAGTAGAGACTCACCATACACGTTTTAAAATGGAATATAACCACAGATACAGAAGAGATTTTAAACATTACAACTTTCTTTGAAAGTAAATTTGTAAATATCAATGAAACAAAGTATTTTCTATGAAAATGCACATTACCAAAATGTCATCAGGAAAAAGTAGATTGTCTGAATAGATATCTAATAATGGAAGAAATGTTTAAAGTTGTCACAGAGATATACCTCCTTCCCTTCAAAATGGCCATATATGTTAATGCTATTACAAGCAGGTTTCTTCAAATCAAATAATTTCTATTTAACTCCTTTGAGGAAAAAATTAGAAAAACAATCTTTTCAATTTCCTAAAATAGTATAATCTTGATAACAAAATATTAAAAAGATAGCATAAGTGACACCAAACTACTGAAAAATAGTCAAATTAAATCTAACCATATAGTTAAAGAATGGTGTGCTATAAACAAGTACTATCTTCTCTAAAAGTGTAAGAATAGTTCAGTATTAAAACATTTAATAATGCACTGGTTATGTTACTAAGTCATAGAGGAAAAGCAAACTATCATCTCAGCATATGTCAAAAATGTATTTGATAAAATTCAACATTCTTGATAAAAACTCAGTAAAACAAGCATTGATATTTATTTCTAATATGACATATAAAAAAGTGTATCTCAAATCAACTGCCCACATTTACACAAATTGAAACACTGAAAACATTTCCAATTAAGAAAAGATAAATTATTATCACATTATTCAACATTTCTCTGAAAGTACAATTCTATGAAATACTAGAAAGTCAATAGAAAATCCATCACTATTTGCAGATATTATGATTTGCTTGTAAAAATCCAAGAAAAGCAATTGAAAAATGATGAAACATATTATTCCTGCCTGCCTGTCATCCTTCCTCCTTTTTTTCCTCCTTTCCTTCCTTCCTTCCAGGATGGTACTATATGTCAGAGTCAAAGTTGCTGAGGAAGGCATCCAAGTAAGGAGGTGGCGTGGGCACGCCCTGGCAAGGCTACTGGAGTGCAGGCCAGGCGAGGACAGTGTCCACATAGTCCAGGAAGACTGGCACATGGGGTCAGAGCCACAGCAGAGTGAAGATGGCTTCCCTCAGAGGGGCTGCGGGACTCCGAGCCTGCAGAGGGCATCTATGCAGAGTGAGAGTGGCAGCCTGTCTGTTTCTGAGGAGGGCATCCACACAGGTGCAGGAGAAGTTTGGGAGCAACGGGGTGGAGAGTGGACACAGTGGCAGAGATTGGTTAAATACAGGGATGATAAATGAATAAGAATGTATGTTGGGGATGTTCAAAGCCACGTCTCCCAATGTCAGAGAGAAATGCTACAAATGTGGAAAGAAATGCTACAAATGTGAAAATTAAACTAAACCTTCAGGTGCTGGACTGGAATTGGAGGTATAGAATCATTGTTTTCAATAAGTACATGCTTTTCAATAAGTATATAAATTGATAGATGTAGAAATAAATATAGATTTCAACGGTGCATGCATGCCTGTATTTATGTATGTTTATTTGTTTATGTAGAAATCTATTCCCTAACTCTGTTCAGTGAGAGAGTCTGTCCGCAGCCACACCTCCACGGCAATGGGCACACCAAGCACCCAGGTCTTGGTTGCTAAGTACTGTTCTCCACTAGCAGGGAACTGGACTCCTCAGAGAAATGGCTGAATCCAAGGCTGAGGCAAGGGCAGAAAAGCACAAAGTGGACCTGAACACTTTATAGTGTGAAAAAATTATGGGAATATGTCAAAAGGACATGAAGCCAGCTTGACAGAGTTCTGTTGGCCATATCTGGGGCAATTTGAGCATCAACATAAATAATGATAGGAACTTATAACCCCTTGAATAATAAATCTATACAGGTATAAAAATATATTTTAAACACTAGAGCAAAACAACCCCTTCCTTAGAGTAGAATACCAAAAAATACATGTAGGAGGAATGAAGCCATTAGAAACATCATCATTTGTCAATCCTAATAGTAATAATTAAATAAGCCAAGAAGCATCAATGGATGCTAAAAGCCAATGGGTGAAGGTTGATAGGAAACTTTCTTACCTAGTCTCAAAGGACCTCCCATTCAAAAAAAAAAATCCTTATTTATTAAAAAGGGAAAAAGAGTAATTTTATTATAGGGAAACCTGGCAGATACTACCTTGTGTTAGTTTCTGAAGGGTGCCATAACAGATTACCACAAAATTGGTGGCTTAAAATGAAACAGATTTATTCTCTCACAGCCCTGGAGGCCAGAAGTGTGAAGTTAAGGTGTCAGCAGGACCATGAACCCTCTGAGGGCACGGGGAAGGACCCTTCCTTGCCACTTCTTGCCTCCAGTGGCCATGGGCAGTCCTTGGGGTCCCCTCGTTTGCAGACACATCACTCCAGTCTTTGCCTCCTTTGTCATGTTGCCTTCGTCCCTTTATGTTTGTGTTTTCATGTCTCTCTTTTCTTGAAAGAACACCAGTTATTGGATTTAAGGTCACTCTAATCCAGCATGACCTTATCTTAACTGGATTACATCTGCAAAGACTTTATTTCCAAAGGTATGCGCATGTGACCACACTCACAACTATCAGGGTTAAGAGTTCAATGTATCTTTTGGCGGCACGCAATTCAACACGTGACACACCTTAATCAAGAGATCACAGTGGACATAAGTAATGGGACCAATACAACTTACACAACATTTGATAGGCTGCAATGAAGAGGAGGTAACATCACTTCTGTGATGTTCCTGCCAAAGATCCACAAACAATGCAAACATGAAGGAACACAAATTCATATGGACATTCTATGAAATGATCCATAGTGTTCAAAAGCATCAAAGTAGTGCAAGTTAAGGAAAAACTTAGGAATTATTCTAGATTGAAAGAGTATAAAAAAATAAGACACTAAATGCAGTGCTTTGTCCTGGATTGAATCGTTTTCTTGTAACAGACATTATTTGATACAATTGGCAAGACTTGAATGGGGTCTCTGGATTGCATGGTGGAAATCCAAGGAGTTAATTTCCTGATTTTCATGGTAATTTACTATATTGTGATTACGTCCTTTCTTGTAGGAATTACTAAAGTATTTGGGGTGATGGGGCATCATGTTGGCAACTTACTCTAAAATAGTTTTGGAAAAAGCACCCTTTACTATTCATGAATGTCTTCTGTAAGCCTAAAATTACTTCTCAATAACCATCATTTATAACATAAAAAGCAATAAAGATTAAAATAACTGCAGGATATAAAATAAACTTAGTTAAATGAAGAAAGAGACTATGTTCCTAGATAGAAATAATCTGTATGTTTAAAATAAAGTTATCATATAAAATTCCAATTAAAATACTAGAATTTCTTAATAGAGTAAATCTGAAAAAGATCACTGTGTGAGTACACACACACACACATGCACCCGCACACCATCCTATCTATACTGATAAGGTTAAAAGTAAGGAGAGAAACAATATCAGAGAATTAAAATGTAGATTATATTAATTTAAGCAGTTAGATGGAATTTTAAAAAATCATTTGGATTCAGAAATATTAATTCTAAAAACTTACTGGAAGGAAATTATCTTATATAACTTAAGAAAGATACATACATAAAAGAAGCTCACTGAAATGATGTTTATCATATCAAAACTTACAAACAAGTTAAATAAACAATGATGTGCATATTGTTGGATTTAGGATTATTTTCTTTTTTGTGCTTTGTTTTAGTCCATTTGGGCTGCTATTACAAATTACCATAAGCTGGGTAGTTTAGACAACAGAAATTTATTTTTTGCAGTTCAGAAGACGAAGAAGTTCAAGATCAAGGTCCTGGAATAGTCAGCATCTGGGAAGGGCCTACTCCCTAGTTCCTACATGTCCATCTTCTTGCTGTGTTCTCACATGGAGGAAGGGGCAAGAGAGCTCTCTGGGTCTCTCTTACGAGAGCACTAATCCTATTCATAAGGGTTCCATCAGCTTGGGGGTTAGGATTTCAACATACGAATGTTGGGAGGGACACAAACATTCAGTCTATAGCATGCTTTAATTGTATTTGCTCTTTTTCTTTAATGACTGTAAAATTTAGGTAATCCATGTAATTAAAAATGTAAATGTAAGAAGTACATTGTGCTGAAATGTTGAAAGATCATTTAAAAATAAATAATAGCTTAAATAGTAGTAGGAAATTCTAGGGTCTGGCTCATGGACAGTCCCTAGTCCAATGTAGCATAAGAATAATATAGTTTAGGTAATGTCTATATGATATGGCTAGAAAATGGTTTATACCACAGTAAATGGAAGCATTTATTATAGTAGGTCATGTCCTCCTTTTGGAAAAAGCCTTTCACTTGGGCATCCTAGAAAACCTTGCTCGGTTTTCCTCCCAACTCAGTGGCCACACCTGATTCTCACTCCTCGGTCTCACCTGTGTCTGTGTGGTGCATGAGTACTAAGCTGTTGGTCTCCTTGATCCTCTCCTTACCCTCATTCCTGTGTTGCTGTCATTCAGTCTCGGGGCATTAAAGACAATTTCTGAGCTCGCAGCTCTCACAGTTGTAGCTCCCGCTTAGACCTCTTCTCTGAACTCACTTGTCTGTCAAACGGCCTACTTGCATCTTCTCTAGGATGTGAAATAAAAATTTCATATGAAAACTTCTTACCTTCTCTTTCACCACAGTTGCCTAGTCTTCCCCATCTCAGCTAATGCCAACCCATCCATCCAGATGCTGAGTGCGAAAATCTAGAAGCCTCCCTGTCCTCTATCTTTCTCTCACTCCTCGCATCCAGTGTATCAGCAAATCTTCTGGGCTCTTCCTTCACAATATCTCCAGAGAAGACCATTTCTCACCACCTGCAGGGTGCCCATCTACCACCATGGTGCAAGCACTCAATCTCCTGCCTGGATGACTGCAACTGTCTCCTAACAGGACTCCTGGCTTGCACCATTGCCTCTTCACTATGTCCTCTCAACTAAGCAAGAATGCTCTTTTTAAAGTGTTTATCAGATAAAGCACCTTGCAAATTCTTCAGGGCCTCCCTGTGTCTCTCAGAGGGAAGGCCTCATCCTTCCAATGGCCTTGAGGCTGCAGACCCAGTGGCTCTCCGTGATCTGTCTGACGTCTTCCCCTACACCTCCCCACTCGGCCACATTGGTCTGGCCACACAGCCACGCTCCACATCAGGTAGCATGGCTGCCTAGGCTTAAACACTCTTCCCCACATTCGTGTTGCTCATTCTCTCACCTCCTTCAAATCTTTACTCAAATGTCAAATTTTCAGTGATGCCAGCTCTGGCCGTCTTAGCTAAAAGGCTAATTTGGTGCCTCTGCCGTGAGCTGAGGATCCTCCCTAGAATGATCACATTCTGGCATGCTTAGCAATTCCCTTGTCTATTACACTGATTTTCTGGTCCCTCTGCTGCAATGCGGAATCCTTAAGGGCAGGGATGTTGGTCTATTGTGTTCCCTGATATGTAGAACAGAAGAGGGCTGACATAGAGAAGATGTGCAGTGAGTTTGTTGAAAAAAACAAAAACACGAAGAAATAAATACATGAAAACAAATATTGTGAAGGGCATCATGCACCAAGGCGAGGGGTGTATAGTAAGTCCGGTGTGTGAGGTCAAAAGGGAAATCCATGCAAGATTTCTAGAAAATATAATGGGCTATATAGTAGCCGAATAATCTGATAACAGTTTGAAGAACAAAGTACAATAGCAGAAAAAGAGTCAGGACACTTGCTGGAATGTGGTGGCCCTGGAAAGAAGCAAAGGCCTGAAATAGGTCAGTGGTGGTGCAAGTGGAAACCAGGGGCCCTGAGGATCCTGGATTTACCTGGTTTAATTATTGATATAATACAAATGAAAGAAAGAAATAGAAATCAAATCTATTTCCCAAACTTTGATGGAAAAGTCACATTCAATGGCAAGGACCACAGTAACTTTTGCACCAACCTAATATATTATTAAGTTTATAAATATGTAATACATTTAGACATTAAATTTAGCATATTTAATAGCCCAACATTTATTTGAAATATAAACTAGGGTCCGAATGTTCTCAAGTACAACTTTCAAACTGAGGTTTTGTCTGTAGAATAAAAAGATTAAAAATTCATTTGGGCTCAGGGGCTCAAGCCTGTAACCCCAGCTACTTGGGAGGTTAAGGCAGAAGGATCACTTGAGCCAAAAGTTCGAGACCAACCTGGGCAACATAGTGAGGTCTTGTCTCTAGAAAAAAAAGAAAATCAAGATGTGAACTGCTGGAATTTTGACTTAAGAAGAAAAGATACCAGAGGTGATTCTAGAGCAAGAATTATATGAAATTACCAGTACCCGTAAAATGATTCCCTAAAGTTCTTTGAATTAGCCCAAATTCCAAGCTCCAAAATGTGGTAATTCGAATAAGATCCAGAAGGGAAGACAAACAGTGAACAAAACTCAGTCTTGTTAATGGTTAGAAGAGTTCTATTATCTTCATCATACTTTTGGGCATTCTGTCAAAGTCCATGTTAAACAATAATCTTTAGTTACTAGGGAATTCAGGAAGTCATATATACATTATATATCATAACAATATTAACTATTGGAACTCCAGATTTTTATTTTTTAGATTTTCCCTCACCCACTGCATAACTTTAAATGACTATACTTTTTCTGATTTATAAAAGCAATAAGCAGACAATTGTGAAAATTTAGAAAAAGTAAGAAAAATCATCTCTTAGCAACCAAATAATCACTATTAAGATTTTGACATAGCCCTTTTATTTCTTATGTATGAATGTGTATATGAGGATGTGATACCCAGACATGCAGTTTTTAATGCTGTGTACACTTGTCTGTATTTTCTTAGTTATTACAGTAGCCTAAGCAACCCCTTGTTGCTGAAACTCTTTTCATGACTCACTTAATGATTGCATAATATGTTCTGCATGTATAACTTGATTGACTACTCTCTAATGTTGGATATACTGATATTTTGCTTGGAAAGGGTAAATAAAATTTTCATGTGTACAATGAAGTGAAGAGAGAAGAAAATAGACACTTGGGTAGCATGAATGTCTTCATCTTGAAATAGGAGCACAAAATGTTTTTTAAAGAAACCTGAAGAGCCTTTTCTTATCTCCCTGATTCCTGCCAGTGACATACTTTGGAACCGTGTTGAAGGTCATAGGACCTCTGCCAGGAAGACCCAGGGAGAATGAATGAGCATGCATCAAACTGTTCTCTACATTTTTAGACCTTTTTTTAAACATTCACTCTAGTCTGCTCTCTCATACCAAGACTGGTCCCAGAGCACAATTAAACCGAGGCAAACAAACCACATCGGCGGTGAGCAAAAGTGCCTGCACAGAGCTATGCCACTCTCACTATTTTTTAAAATCCAAAGCAAAGAATATTATTGTTATTTTGTATCTTGTAGAACATTGTACTATACGTTTTCTCACTTAATTTCCAAAATAACTCTGTGAATTTGGCAGTACAGACAATTCCATTATTTCACATTTAATAGATATGGGCTCAGACAGGCTGGATAATATTTCTTGAAACTCACACAGCCAGAAATAAGCAGAGCCACAGCTCAGACAGCCTTACTCACTCCTGCCCTGTGTTCTCTCCATTCTACTCTTTCAGAGGAAAAAATGTTTGATGATTGGAAGTTCTTGAGAGTAAGAAATATTTCCCAGAAATGTCACCTTGAATTTCATTACATGAGTCATATGTGCCTTCCTGAAAGGAGAACTGTGTCCAGGGAAGTGAGTGGATTTGGCCAGGATTCTGAAGCTATCCTAGGAGGGAGGCAGGAGCCTCCAAGAACCAATGGGTAACCCCTTGTTGCTGAAACTCTTTTCATGACTCACTTAATGATTGCATAATATATTCTGCATGTATAACTTGATTGACTACTCTCTAATGTTGGATATCAGTATATCCAACAGGGAACAACTGGGGAGATGCTAGAATGGCCACCAGCTCCATTTGGACTGCACCCTCCACATTTGCTGTCCAGGTGCCTGTGTCGGCTCAGGGGGTCTGGGGTAGTTGTCTAATGATTGCCAAAGCCAAGGCTATAACTAAGTGTTGCAAGTAAGCTAGTGCTCACCATGGTACATAGATGGACATATTCTATTTCTATAAATATGTATTAAACCTTAGCTAAGTGGCTACTGTGTATCAGTCACTGCAGTGGACAAAACAGGGGAAGCCAAGGGGAAAAAACAAAACCTCATCTTCCTTCTGATGAATATAAAGATTGAAATAGAGATCTTACATAAGGGTTGGTACTGCTAGGCTCAGTGAAGAACAACAAAGCCAAGTAAATGGCAAGGGAGTGAGGGTGGTGGGTGGCGGTGGCTACCCAAGGTGCAATGGTCAATTACGAGTTCCTTTTAATTATGCTAGAAATCCAGTGGCATAGGCCAGGTGTGGTGGCTCACGCCTGTAATTCTAGCATTTTGGGAGGCCGAGGTGGGTGGATCACCTGAGGTCAGGAGTTGGAGACCAGCCTGACCAACATGGTGAAACCCCGTCTCTGCTAAAAATACAAAAATCAACCAGGTGTGGTGGCACACGCCTGTAATCCCAGCTACTCAGGAGGCTGAGGCAGGAGAATAACTTGAACCTGGGAAGCGGAGTTTGCAGTGAGCCGAGATTGTACCATTGCACTCCAGCCTGGGCAACAGAGCAAGACTCCAACTCAAAAAAAAAAAAAAGAGAGAGAGAAATCACGTGGCTCATGGAAACTATGAAATATGAGTATTATTTTCTTATCATGAGACTAAAATACAGTTTCTTTAAGCAGTGAGATTATTTAAACAATAATAAGAATAAATAATAGTAAAGTGATGCAAAAATATAAAATAAATAGGAAAGTAGTACCCAAATAGCAAGCATGTAGGGTGTGGGTGGGGGAAACCATACATCATCTGCTTCCTTCTCTTACCTGCAAATACCTGCAGCCCAGACCACCATGACCTACTCAGATTCAGGGCATTATGGACTCCAGAGTCAGCAGCACAATCTCATAAACCAAACTATTTTACTTTCCTCACCCAGGACTAGAAGCAGAAGCATTTAATACAATGATGCTAACGCCATTCTTTTTCTACCTGCCCCACGTTCTACATTACGTGCATAATGTATACTGTGCTTGGGGCAGGGGAAAGACAGAAATCAAGAAATGCACATTCTGCATCCTGAATTCAGAGAGGCCATGTTTAGTCATTCAAATCCTCACTTAGTGTTTAATCTATATATATTTTCAATCCTACATTTGTGACATGTTCTGTACCCATGGCACTGCAATGCTTAAAATATGAATTAGGAAGAGAACAAGAGATCTCATTTTTCTTTCCTGCAGTTTAATGGGAGTGATGATGGCCTGGCAATTATGCATCTTGGTTGCTACAGATGTCATCAGTGTTAGGAGTAGATAGGTAAAGCAACCAAAGGACTCTGTGTAATGTCTGTTTGTGATACTAAAACAGCAACAGTTCCACGAGGAAGTTTTTCTGCACACCTACACATGTACATTATAAACATAATGAGCACTGAGTAACTATTATGTCTTTTATTCCCCTTAATTGAAGGTTGCTCAATATTTCCACTATAATCCCTTGTGTCTTTGACATAGTTTCGATTGTGTTTTTGAATTAGAATTATATCTAAATTTCATGCAGGCAAGGTGGACAGGAGTTGTTTGTGTTATTCTAGGCTTCGTTTTGAAAGAAAAAATGCTGAACAAAGAAATTTAGGGAAAAATAGAGGAAATTTTTAAGTCTACTCATTTTTTTTTTTTTTTTTTTTGCATTTTGTACTCTAGTGATCATGAATGGCTCCTATTCCGGGGCCACTGCAATGTGGCTGCAGTCTACTGTTTCCAACCTTCTCTTCCTCTCTGTTTCTTCTTGCGGCCTCCAGTTTATCCAGAGAGAGGTAGGTGTCTTAGGCTATGATAAGGAGTTGACTTTCATTCAAGGTGCAGCAGGGAGTCTTGGGAGCCATGAGCAAGTGAGTGATGAGACCCAAGCCACACTTTCAAAGGTCCCAACTGCTCTGCGGAGAATGGGCAGGTGGGCTGGGTGCCACTGGGAAGCTGCAGCAGCAGTCACCAGGAATGCCACAGACTGAGGTAGTGCAGTGAGCACAGGGACAAGTGGTCAGATTCAAGATATATTCCAGAGCACTCATCAGACTTCTCAATGGATTGGACATGGAAATGAACTAAAGACAGAAAACTCCAAGATCCTCTCCAGAGCAAACAGGTGAGTAGTGAAGGCTGGGGAAGAAGCAGATAGGGAAGGGGTCCATTGTCAACATTCTTTCCTGGACATGTTCTGTTTGAAATGTTTGTCCAACCCTCGGGGGCTATGTTGTGGGCAACTGGACATTCCTGCGGGGCTCATCCGTGAGGACCACGCTGAGCTGGACATTGAGGGCATCTTTCACAGTCTCTCTTGTTATGTTCTCTCTCCTGAACTTTAAAAACGTTTATGGCTTTAAAGTTGCTGCAGCCTAAAGCCTAATGTTGTCCTTGCTCCTGGCAGCTCCTAAGACCTCTGTCAAGGAGTATTTTCCATACTGGCTCCTCCCTTCCTGCCTGTGAGACTTTCCCCTCTATAGTTCTATTGTTTCATCAAAAAATGATCTAATGATCCCATCTTGAAGACTTCATTAAAGGCATTGTATTAGTCCATTTTCATACTGCTATAACAATACTACCAGAGACTGGATAATTTATATAAAAAAGAGGTTTAATTGACTCACAGTTCTGCAAACCTCAGGAAATTTACAATCATGGCAGAAGGGAAGGCAGGCACGTTTCATATGGTGGCAGGAGAGAGAGAGTGTGAGCACGTGAAGGAAGAACTGCCAAACATATACAAAACCATCAGATCTTGTGATAACTCACTCACTATCATGAGAACACCATGGGGGAAATGCCCCCATGATTCAATCTCCACCCACCAGGTTCCTCCCTCAACATGTGGGGATTAGGGGATTATGGGGATTGCAATTCAACATGAGATTGGGTGGAGACACAGCCAAACAATATCAGGCACTTAGCACAATCTTTAGAAATATGAAACCACTGGACAATATCGGCATTGAGTAACTGGGTAAAAAACAAGCTCACAGAAATAATATCTTGTACATGCGTTTATTGCTATTTAAACACAAGCCCGTTCATATGTGCTTTTGCATTAACCTCTCATAAGACCTCATGAGATATGTTATGAGTTATTATTCCATGTTTATTATTCAGGAAATGAGTGGAGAGATATTTGATAACTTACACAAATCAGACAGATAGACAGTTGCTGAAACAGGCCTGGACATCTTTCTCCCTCAAGCCCATATTCTATCTATATCCAATTTACTAGGATTCTCAAATGATCGATCTACTCCTCAAGGTCAGGGTCCAGATGTGGACAGGTGGCACCCATGACCCTTCAGGAAAGCACTTGCCATTTACTCTGTCACAAGGAGGGCTGTTAACAGGCTGCCTCCAGCAGTTAATGCCTTCATAATGCCACATGCCTTCAAAGGAATTTCTATAACTGACCCCCTCCACTACCTCAACTACGATAAATCAAAAACAGCCTCACATGGAGAAGAGAGGTGGCAGAGATTAATGCCATTCTTGGCGGTCTCAAGGATGTAGCATGGTGTTCCCAATCACATTTCCATTCAATTTACCAGAATGGATCCTCCTGAAACCAGATGGATCCTAGGAGAATGGTCAGATACAGTATCTTTGCTAGAGCAGATCAATATAACATCAGCCACATGATATTGATGCAGTGAGTGCATTCTTCTCTATCCCAATCAGAAAAAAGACCAGAAACATGGAGTGCACAGCAGTGTTCACTTAGTGATGCTCCAGCCCAAATGCCTGGCCACGAGAAAGCAGTTACCTTGAGTGGACCTGCAGAAAAACACAGCTTTGCAGGGCCAGCTGCTTTGCTGCCTTGGCCACCTGAGCTATAGACCCTATGATGTTAGAGGGGTCAGTGATGCAAAAAAGACACAGTGTAGCATTTGTATCAAGCTTCAAGCTCCAGGGCAGGAAACAATGCCAGCCTCTGGGTTTCTAGAGCAAGGGCATTGTACCCACAACTGAGAACTTTATGCATGTTTGGTACCATAGGACGCCAAGTATCTATGTGTCCTAAACAGCCCATCCTGAACTAGGTCCTTGAAGATTGATCCTGAATGAGACTTGAGGGCACAGGTAAGCTGCATGAGCAGGTAGCCCAAAGCCATGTGCTCCCAGGCCCTTGTGCCAGCTTGCACCTATGGTTGTGTGGTGTCCAGCTGAATAACCCCCTTCCTCGCCACTCCATGGAAGGACAAGCCCAAGCTCTTTAAGAAATTGTGGCAGGATTCTTGTTTCATTTTGTTTTAGCCTTTTAATTGTTACTGCTCAAAACACATCATTTTTAAATTTAGCATTCTGACTCTGTGTTTGTACCTTGAACTCTTTCATGATTTTCTGCTCCCTGATAAGGAACACATGTTTGATCCTGCCACAAATACATTCAGCACACATGGCACCACTGCAAGCCCTGCTGGCATGTTTTTTGTTTTTTTTTCCTTCTAGACAACCTCATAAGAACTTCAGGTCTCACAGCAAGAAGCCCTCAAAATGTGCCTGGGTACACATCACATGCAGACTTTGGTGTTTCCCCAAATGTCTTGGTATAAAAGTAAACAACTCTATTACCAGGGCTTGGGACAGCCTAGTTTTGTTAGAGGCTATATTGTAGGAAAGCCTACAACAGTACATCAAATGCTGGGCCATTCTGAGTGCCTCTAGACGGTGTCTCCAAAAGAGGTAAAAGAAGCTCAATTGTGGCAGGATTATTCTATACTTAAGGTAGGAAGGAATATGTGCAGGATTCTGTCTATCTGGGCACCTCTTGGCTGTGAAGAGACAAATACAGTGCAGCCACTCTTGCCTGAGAAGTGTGTGGTTACCAGGGCCCAGACACCTTGGGATGGAGAGCTTGGGCTGCACCACTGGGTAAGCACTGAGACCAGCAGAGGCAATGGCTGAGGCTCAGAGGAACTTAGAAGGGATCGTTGCTGCCCCGAGGCCACCTGCAGCAATGGGAGCTGTGGTTCCTCCCACAAGCTCAGTCCTGGAAACTTCTGCCCAGAGAGAGAGGCCACTGGGATCCCAGAGGTACTGCTCCCCAAACACAGAAGGAAAAGTGGAGCCCCTTGGCAAGGGAGTGGTGGCCACAATGAAAGAGCTTCCATTCGGCCATGGGAGTGCAGTCAGCTGATGGCTCCACTGGGCTACTTTCAGGACCCAGCACAGTTCTCGAGCCAAAGCCAGACTCTTCCCTGGCAGTCTTTGCTGGTAACAGTGCCACAAGGGCACCAGGGCCCACCATTCCTGCCCAAAATGGGGCCTGAGAGCTGCATGGTGGTCTGAGGCTCTCCTGCCCTGTCCCAGTTGCTCGCCCTTTTGCCTTTTCTTGGCCTTAACTCCCAGGAAACCTCCAACACTCCTAACTGAGAACCTGCTCCAGAAAGTGGCCATGGCATGGCATTGCCTCCAGGCCACGGGCACAGGACTGTGTGCCGCTGGTTGGGTGGGGATACAGATCTGGAGAATATGATATTCTTTAATGGACCCAACAGGCCCATTTAATGGACCCTTTGAATCTGCTAGGAGTTATCTGCCCCTACTCTAGGGCATGTAACAGCTGAGGTGTCTCACTGCCTCTGTTTCCTGAAGACATTACTGTACCTGTCCCCATGACAGTCATCAAAGGCACTGGCCTCAAACTCAGCTTAACTAGTGCTAACTCCAGAGCAGACCAGATTAATAGCTGGTTCTGCTTCAGGTTCTGATTCTGTGTAAATCATGACTTATAGCCCAGCTTTCTCCTCTCCCTTTTGCTGATGGCCCCTTTTCCAGGGTACTGAAAATGCCTGCGACCTTAGGCTGTCCAACAACCCAACCAACCACGACCTCCATCATTCTTCAGTCCCATCTTCCCCTAGAACCCTCCTTGGCCCCAACCAGAGCCTCCTCTGTGCCCACTGGCACCTTCCCTCTTACCCACCCATCGTGAGACTGCCTGGTCCTCCCTCCAGATCCATGAGGCAGCAGGGATTGGCACAGCCATTAATCATTCCACAGAGAGACTCCTGCCCTGACACAGCCAGCCAGCCTCGATTCTAAAGCAGCTGGGACCTAAGAGGTTCAGACCTCACTTTCCGAAGAACAGTGGACAGAGGGGGCCAGGAGAAAGGGCATGAACCCTGGCCCCCACTGGAGATGGTGTGGCTTCAAATCACTCTTTAGAAAATTGAAATGCTGGCAGGGAGGCTCAATCTTAAAGAGACATCGGATTTCCTCTTTCATAAACGGCCAATGCTCTGATTCTACATTGCTTATCCAGAAGTAAAATAAACTAAAACAATTAAAGTAGTGTTGATTTAATTATATCCTATTTCCATCCTTGTATAGAAACAAAACTGACTCTATTCAGTAAGGAAATTCAACAAGGCTTTGCCATATTTCCATGGTGATCCTCTCTTCTGATGTGGTAGAAAATAGAAGAGGCTATTTATTAAGATGCTTCATTGTAAAGAATGCATTTTTAATTAAGCATATATAACAGCCCCTCATTGACCCATCAACCTTGGGAGGTGAGTGGTATCACTAAGGCAGCATATCCACATGGCCAATTCCACCTCACCAAACCTTTGCTCAGATGTCCCTTCAAGGAGGCCAACATGTACATTTCTATTCAACACTGTACCCCCACTTATCCACCTTAACCTATTGGCTTGTTTGTTTGTTCGTCTATAGTACTTATTATCTTCTGTATTCTCTTTAATTTACTTACTATTATTGTATTGTCAGCCATCTTCCACAAAAATTTAGGTTTCATTAGAGGAGGAAGCTTCTAAGCTTTTACCTATTTTGTTCCTGATACCAAATACCTAAAACAGTACTCAGAATAGAGTAGTGCTGGTGAATGTTTGTTAAAGAAAGTGTGTGTTATGAGTAACTGCAACTTAGCTATATCGCTGTCAAGCAAATTTAAATTAGAAACTTCAGTTAACCATCTTTCCCATGTTTTCTTGGTTATATACCTCCCTACTATTTGCTCTTTCTTCTGCCATTTTTAAAGTACTCAAGTAAAACAAGAAAAAAGCCTCATTATGAAAATGAAAATTATTACAGATTATACTAACGTTTGACATCACCCTGAAACATAATCACTATGAGAAGTCTAAAGTGCAGTCTTCTGGAATCTTCTCTACTTATTGATACACACATAAATGGACCCATTAAAATTATTGTGGTGTTTTGCATTTTTAGGTGAAAGGTATCAATTGTGCATATCCTACAACTTAAAAGGTTCATTGATGTGACATATACATATTACATAACACAGGTCAAATTAAAATTTCTAATTAGAATTTCAGTGTGAATATACCAACATTTATTAAGTTATCCCATAATCATGGCCACTGAGAATGTCATAACATCATTGAATGTGTCTCCCTTTATGCAAGTATTTCTTGAGAGCAAATATGACAAAGTAGAATTTCCAGGCAATAGGATTTACATATTTTAAATTTTAATAGTTACCATCAAAATGCCACCCAGTGCCTGTGCTGGTAGGGGCTCCCCCAGCAGCAATGAGAGTGCCGTGCACAGACCCTCATCTACCTGTGACATTACCAAACTTTATAATTTTTGCAAAACTTTTTATAATTTGTGTAGAATTTATAGTTTTATAATATCGAGTCTTCCTATGAACACAAGATAACTCCACATTCAAGTTTTATTTTATGAACTTCATTACTTTTTTTTATAGCTTTCTCCATAAGGATAATGGTTATTTTGGTTGGGTGTTACTGTAGACACTTTAGACTTACTATTACTATTTTGAATGTAGTTCCCCCCCATCCTCACATTACATTTCCTAAGTCACTATCACCTATATATAGAAAAGCTAATACTGTTTTGCATTGTTAATGTCTGCTTCTCAGCATTTGTCACTTGATTCTATTTGACTTTCTAGCTCAGTGGTCATGTGCTGTATGGTATATCTTCTCTTGAATATGTTACATCTTTAAACTTCTTATTTTACCATATTAGCAAGGACCTCCAGATCCATGCATTAAAGAAGTGGCGAGAATGACCATGCTTGGCTTCAAGGGGGATTTTTCTAAAGTATCACCCTTATCAGGAATTCAGGAAGATGTCCTTTATCTTAAAGAAGGCTTCATCTCTACCCAATTCACAAGCAATGTTTATCGTGAGTCTTAAACTTTATAAATGTTTATTATTCTCTCTAATTCAAACTTCAACTAATCTCACGTAGCAAGCTGTGTTCATATTTTGATTTTTTTCAAAGCCATCTTTTGACTGTAGTGGTTTGAATGGTCACCTCAAAAAAGATATATTCACATTCTAATCCCCAGAACCTGTGACTGTGACCTTATTTGAAAAGAGTCTTTACAGAAGTAATTAATTTAGGGATCTTGATGAGATCATCCTGGATTGCCCAGGTAGGCCCTAAATCCAATAATGTGTCCTTATAAGAGACAGAAGAGAAGACACAGACACAGGGGAAGGCCACGTGAATGAAGGTGAAGCCAGTGCTTGGAGTGAAGCTGCTGCAAGTCAAGGGACACCTGGAACCACCAGAAGCTGGAAGAAACACAGATCCACCCTAGAGCCTTGGGAGGGAGCGTGGCCCTGCCAACACCTTAATTTCAGATTTCTAGTCTCTATAACTGTAAGAGGACACATTTCTGTTGTTTTAAGCCACCCAGCTTGTGGCAATTTGTTAAATCAGCTCTAGGAAATTATTATATTGCTGGACCTGACTGTTTCTCCCTATGCCATCATGGTATGTTTATTTACTATTTCTTCCACTTTCTCTGGAATTATCTAGCTGTTTCATTTGTACAATAAAAGTTCTTAAAATGCAGTTTGTGTTTCAACTTTTTGTCTAATACATTCATTTAAGGATATAAATTTTTCCTTTTGCATTCTAATTTCATGATATTCTACAAAGCTGAACACATAGATTATTCATTATTTCTCATTTTAAATAGTTTACCATGTCCATTTGACTTTTCTCATGGTAAAATTTACTTAGAAATATTACATGCAATATTTGGCCACATTTTTCTTGTACATTTCTAAATTCACATTAATTATTGGTAATGGAAGTAAACCTAGGCAATATCATTCAGGACAGAGGCACAGGCAAAGATTTCATGATGAAGATGCCAAAAGTGATTGTAACAAAAGCAAAAATTGATAAACGGGATCTAGTTAAACTAAAGAGCTTCTGCACAGCAAAAGAAACTATCAACAGAGTAAACACAAAACCTATAGAATGGGAGAAAATTGTTGCAATCTGTGCATCTGACATATCCAGCATCTATAAGGAACTTAAATTTACAAGAAAAAAAAAACTTACAAGAAAAAAACAAACAATCTCATTAAAAAGTGGGCAAAGGACATGAACAGACACTTCTCAAAAGAAGACATACATGCAGCCAACAAACATGAAAAAAAGCCCAAGATCACTGATAATTAGAGAAAGGCAAATCAAAACCACAATGAGATACCATCTTATACCAGTGGGAATGGCTGTTATTAAAAAGTCAAAAAACAGCAGATGCTGGCAACTTTGTGGAGAAAACGGAATGCTTTTACACTGTTGGTGGTAGTGTAAATTTGTTCAACCATTGTGGAAGACAGTGGCTATTCCTCAAAGACCTAGAGGCCCAGAAGTACCATTCAACCCAGCAATCCCACTACTGTGTATATACCCAAAGGAATATAAATTGTTCTATTATAAAAACACAAGCACACATATGGTCATTGCAGCACTATTCACAATAGCAAAGATATGGAATCAACCTAAATGCCCATCAATGATAAGATGGGCTTTTAGGATTAGAAAATGTGGTATATATATTGGGTAAGAAAATGTGGTACACATACACCATGGAATCCTCTGCAGCCATAAAAAGGAACAAGATCGTATCCTTTGCAGGGACATGGATGGATTATCCTTAGCAAACTAACACAGGAACAGAAAACCAAATACTGCATATTCTCACTTATAAGTGGGAGCTAAATTATGAGAACACATGGACACATGGGCGGGTGGGACAACAACATACACCAGGGCCTGTTGGAGGTTGGGGGGTGGGAAGAGGGAGAGGATCACGAAGAAGAGTTAGTGGATGCTGGGCTTAATACCTGGATTATGGGATGATCTGTGCAGCAAACCACCATGGCACATGCTTACCTATGTAACAAGTCTACACATTCTGTACATGTACTCCTGAACTTAAATAAAAGTTGGAAATTTAAAAATGTGTATTTTTAAGGACACCATTCAGAAAACAAACAAACAAAAAATATTGGTGAAAGTGGCTATAACTTTTTTTATTTGTGGAAACTTTCAGTTCAGGAGAATATGATCCATTTTTGTTGATTTCAGGTATGTTTGAAAGAAAATGCATTTGCTTTCATTCAATACAAAGCATTTCTGTGTGTACATATGTATGTACTAATTAACCATGCCATTCAAATCCTCTAAATCATTATAGGTTTTTGTCTACTAGATCTGTTATTATCTGAGAAATGCCTGTTGTGTTCTTTTATGATTGTGCATTCGTTGATTTCTTCTTATAGTTTTTTTCATCTCTTCTTTCCATTTTCCAGACCTTCATTTTTGATGCATAAATATGCATCTACAATATGTTTCTCTGTTTTAGTTTATCATTATGAAATATCTTCCTTTATAGTTTTTAACAATTTTCTTTTACCATAAACCCTTTTTTGCACTATAGTAATTCTTTAGTTACTAGTGCTGTGTAGCAAAGTACCCCATAAGTTTCGTATTATAAAACAACAAATATTTTATTTGGTTCATAATTCTGTGAGACAGGAATTCAGGAAGGGCTCAGCTGGGTGATTCTCGATTGAGGTTTCTTGTTTGCTTCTGGTCAGATGTGAGCTGGGGTAACCTCATCTGCAGGATTGACCAGGCTGGACTTGCATGGCTGGCAATCTTCTGAAGATCTTAGCAGAGTGCCTGCATGTGCCTTCTCTAACATGATGGTCTCAGAATAGGCAGACTTCTTCCATGGCAACTGGCTTCCCCAAAGAGTGAGTATTCCAAGAGGACCAGGTGGAAGCTGGATGGCCTTTTCTGACCAGGTCTTGAAAGTCACATCACATCACTACAGCCATCTTTACTGGTTGAAACAAAGACCAGCAATCCCAGATTCAAGAGGAGGAGACAGAAACTCTCTACCTCTCAATAAGAGGAATGTCAAGAAAATTTGGGCCTATATTTTAAAATCTCTCTCTCTATATATATGTAGTATGTAAACATTTTCCTTAAAGATACAGTGTTAAGTAAAAGTAGAAAGTACAGAAACGTTTGTGCGGTTTGCTATAATTTATGTAAACAAGAAAGAATTACATATATTATAAATGTGTGTATATATTTTTGTATGCCAAGGAATGTTTTAGGGAGGATATTCAAGAAAGTGATCTTCTAGGTAGCCTCTGTGGAGGAAACCCACAGGGCTGGAGGGCAGACATGGAAAAGAGGCTGTGTAAATGTTCATGCTATTGATTCTTTTTTTACCACAAATAAATAAAATTGAATTTAAAAATAAAAACTTAAGCTGCATATTGGGAGAAGATATATGTAAAACATGTAATTCACAAGGAATTCTTTTTCAGGATTTATAAAGAATTCATGTAAATTAATAAATACACACATACAACCTAATTTTGAAAAGGATGAGACAAGTCTATTCACAATCAACTTACTGGGACACCCAAATCCTGAAAACAAAAATGCTCGATTTCACGAATAATCAGGGAAGTGCTAACTGAAACTACCGTGAGATACTATCGGATCGGCAAACATTAAAAAGTATCATAATACCCAGTCTGGTGAGGATGCAGAACAAAGCAGCTCAGGCACTGCTGTAAATTAAGACAACATTGAAACAATTTGGTAACACCTAGAAAAGTTAAAGATGCATCTGCCTTATGACCCAGCCGTTCAGCCACAGGAGATGCAGCCTAGAGAAACTTTAGACTGTGTATGAGGACATCCACAAGGATGCTCACACTGCATTGTTCATGTCAGTGGAAATTAAGAAATGCTCATCAATAGGGATATAGTGGAGTACATTCATACCGTGAAATGTAGTTAAAATATTTGACTAACTTACCTTTGACATCATGTTTCAAAATGTTTACATTCAGTAAACATAATTGGAGTGAAGAAATGTCAAGTTGTAGAAGGAACCTTTTAGCATGTCACCAAAGTCACAGATTTTCAGTCACACAAGAGCAGGGCCATGTATTGTTTATGCCTATATGCATGGGTGCAGAAAATATAAAAACCTGGACAGGAAGAGACACTCCAATCTCAGGGTGAGGCTACCTTTCGGAGGGGACAAAGGAGCGTGGCCAGGGTGGAGCACAGAGGAAGCTGGGCCTAGGAATGACTATTCAATTTCTTAAGGAAGATCTAAAGAACTTTGGCAACATGATAATACTCTTAAATCTGGGTAGTGCTATTAACTGTTAGCTGCAGTGTCATCTACACTTCTCTGTCAATGTGAAATACTTTGACAACAACCAGGAAGCATTTCTAAAGGATCGATTTTAATCAATCACTATTTAAATAATAATCAAGACAATGGCCACAAAGTGCAAATAATTGACACAACGTTTTTGTTATTCTGTTTATTTAGTTCATTTTGGCTAATGTGAATGGAAATTAGCTGCAAACAGCTGTGAAAGGAGAACACCCCATTGCCTCCTGGTAAGCAGTGAGCTTATTTTCATATTCCTAGTATCACAGAGTGATGCCAATACAATCACCAGCTAGGTCATTTATGAGTTTCACAATGCTTGTCAAAAACAGTGGCAAACAAATAAAGTTTTCAAGTAATTAAGTCAGAAAAGGATTTAATGTATTTTAAATATGTTTTTAAAATTCCTTGTAGAGATCTATACAGTGAAAGTAGGCCCTCACCCTGATGCTTTGCCACTCAAGAGATATCATTAGAATTACCATTAAATAGAGCCTAGAAGTGCTTTGTTTCTAAGTCTTTATCCACTCAACAGAAAATCTCTATCATCTCCTAAATAATCACAGCAAAGCCATATTTTTAAGTTATTAAACTAGACACATTGCTTTTATTCCCAGTGTCCTGCCTTCCCTCCCATCCATATGGTGACTGTGGGAGCAACCATTCTGTACAGTACAATGCTGCCTTCTTGGCACTCTTGATTGAGTTGGAAGTGGGCTTCTAACAAGTTGGGTCAGTTAGGGTTCTTCTCTGAAATTTTTGGAGAAATATTCTGTAATGAGAGAGAAGCATGAAGCTGGTATGGAAGGCAAGGAGGAGGGAGAGGAGTCTTGGCAACCTGTGAGTTCCTTTCTTCAGTTTTTCCTGCAATTCTCATTTTTTCCACAGGCTGGCTGTCTTGTGAGATAATCAGATACTTTCCTACTAGATCTCTCCTTCCCTTTATCTACTTGAGTTAGTTCGGATTGAATTTCTGAACTTGCAACAAAGGGCAGTTTTCATGAATACTATTACTGGCTGTTGTTTATCATATGTACAATGATTAAAAATAAAATTCTAAATATTGTGACAATGATATCTGATCAACTTGTTTACATCAAAACAACTCTAATCAAACAACTACTTGAATTATATAATACAGAACAAGCTATACATAATGTGGTTATTTCCTAACACATTCTTTTCAATAAAATATCACTCAACCGTTTGTCTCATCCCTAAGGATGAATTATTTGTCCTGCTGGTCCAGAGAGACAGAGCTCAATGTGATCATGAAGCTGTGTCTTGCTCCTTCACGTGAAGGTATTTCTTTCCAGTAGAGTAGATCAAATAGGGCACTAATTGTTTTGACATCCAAAGAATACGGAACTTCCCTTGTCATGTAATTCGTTTTGATTAAAAACTAAACAATATCCATAGTGAAGTCATAATCCCAGGCAAAGAAAATACCACAGTCAAGAGTTCACTTTAAAAGAATCTGATAGCTATCATTGATGATTTGGTGTGTTATTGAACACTTTGAGAATATTGCATCCACCATCACCACCAAAGGAATCAGCAACTTGCTATCTCTCATCCATCTAGTGATAGCCCTTCACTGAGCACTGATTTCTCACTGGGCATGGCCTCAGGGCTTCAGAGCAGTAGGAGTCAAACAGATTGCCTTGAACCTAGCTCCTCGGAGGAGCCCTGGGCCAAGAAATCGGGTCCCATTCTACATAATAGCTATGTTCAGGAACTCTGTGCATGGAGGGGAAAGAGCTGGGCTCTAGACACAAAAGCAACATGTCTAGAGTTATGAATTTTTAAAAAATCACATAAAACCAGGAGAGGCCAAGAGGCTAGAGCTCTTCATTCCCACCCGCATTTTAACGACAGATGTTCCATTTGATCTACTTTGTATCTGAGGTTCAGTGAAAGATTTAATTTGAAATACATGTGGCACCATCAAACTATGTTTAACAGCCACCATGCAGAGACTTCAAGGAATTAAGAAGTACTACGTCCTCCTGAAGGAGGCAGCTCACATTGTCACAAAGGAGAAAGATCTGTCCAGCGTTTCTGGTTTATTGTGGTGTCCAGCGTGCTGCGATGTAAACTTCAAATACCTTTCTTTTTAAAGCTTCCTTTCTCCTGCTGGGCTACAGCTGTCCTGTTTTTCCTGCTGGAGATGGTGTTTAGTGCCACAGTGAGAACTAGAGAGGATTGAGTAACTCTGTAGTCAAGCTCAGGTACCAACAGTGTCTCTTTTGAGTACTTCCGACTTGGTCTTGTTTAAATTTAAATCCAAAACCCTCTGCCTCCCATCAGTCTCTGAGCTTCTAGACCAATCCATAGCTCCGAGACTCTGGGTGAGGGGGAGGCTGGGTGGGGTGACTGTGTATGGTTTGCTCCCACACACTTCCACTTCCGGCCTGCCTTTAGTGCTCGCTCTTCTCACTTTTCCAGACAGAATAACAGAGAGATGGCAAGTATGACCTTTGTAATGGGAAAGATCCAAGGTACTCTTTGTTCCTCTAACTGCAACCATTTGTCTAAGGTTTCAGTAACCTGAAGAGCAGCCCCAACATGTCAGGGAGCTCATGGCCCTTACTACTGGGGCACATGTCCAACCATGACAAGGAACTTCATCTGCCTTCCAGGCTTCACAACTTGAAGCTCAACCCTTTTTCCTTGGCTGTGGGGGGAGAATGTTCCCCAGACTCTGTCACAAACAATGGGTCCCTGGAGAGCTGGGAATGAGGATGGCGGTGGTAGGTGTTTGGGTCCCTTCTGAGCTGGTTCCTATCATGAAGCTCTGGGGAGAGGTGGCATGAGGTCCTTTGGGATCTTTAGTGCCATTGGGCCTCAGGTTTGTTACTGTCCTTAATTCCAAGACAGTAAGAACAATCTCACTAGCAGTCAATTACAGGTTGATAGATGATGAATGGATGAATGGATGGATGGATGGATGGATGGATGGATGGATGGATGGATGGATGAATGGATGAATAGACAGATAGAGAGAATGACCAGATAGAGGTCTCAAATGTGTAGCATGGGTCATAAGAGTTCTGGGGACTAAAGGAATGCTATGGTCAGGTAAGGTTTCACAGAGGAAGGGCCTAGAAAGGTACTTTGAAGGATGGACTATAGCAAAAAGACAAGGCTCTCCAGGTGGAAGGAAACATATAGGCAGATGCATGGCAATGGGGACTAGTGATGATCACTCTGACTTCAGGAGCTATAATTGTGCCATTTCTGAGTGCTTACTCTATGCCGGGTAGCATACTATGTGCTTTACAGAAAACCATTTCAATTACTCTTTGTAGCAACTTTATAAGGTACATATTATCAATGTCCTTTAAGAGAGGAAAAAATAATTAACATTTTTAATGATTATACTGGGCATAGAAAAATGACCTGATATTCATTACTTCATTTAATCTGTGTCATAGTCTATGAAGGAAGTTCTATTTTTATGGCAGTGACTATAGCAATTATATAGCTTGCTCTAAATAATAAAATCAATATGTGACAAAGCTGGACTTAACGTCCAGACATGCAAACAGCCAATCAAGACCCCTTGCGAAACCCCACTGGGAAATAAGTTTGGAAAAATAAGTTGGACATTTGAAAAATGTTTTCATACTAGTCTATAAGGATGGAGGAATTAATTTTTAAGCAATGAAGGACCAATACAGGTTTTAAAGATAATAGCTGCAAAATCAAATGTCGCCTTATGAAAATTAACCAATTTGCAATGTTCTGAGCAAATTGTGAGTCAAAAAAAAATGGGAGAGAGGGAGGGAAATACAGAAAAGTTAATCACAATAGTGGAGCTGCTGATGAGGGAGGGAATATACTGCAGAGAGGGGGAAAAGAAAAATCTGACAAAGGAAATCATTGAAATGCTTCATGACTAATTCGATGTAGTTCCAGCTCTGGGTACCTGAGAAAACGATAGCCCCATTTATGGAAACAGGTAAGACCCGAAGAAATCATTTGAAAAGGAATTAGTTTATTATTCCCTGTTAAGAAATCTGTAAATGCCTGAATCCATATTGCTTACAACAGAACAGAAATTCATATGTTTCTACTGGAGGTAATCTAAGAATGGTCAATTTCTGGTATTACCATATCTAAGAATGACATATTCCCTATAATCATTATGCATCCTGAAATCTTAATTAGAACAAGGTAACTATGCGTTGTTATAATTATTATTACATCATATTAATGTATTAATAACAATAATTTTTTTAAAATGATAAAATGAAAACAGAATAATTCTCCTATGTTTTATACTTAGAGTGACTTTTCTGATCTTCAGTATATCAAAATTCAAATATAAAATTCTATGTTTTTAAAATTTCCCTATTTCCAGCTAGGAATTTTTGGAACTTTCCAAACAAGACTCTGTGCTACTCTTTTTCTGCTATTACCCATCCTCACTTAGGCTAACTGAGGATCTAAAGAAAAAAGATCACATAAGCCACTCAACTTCATAAATAAATGGGAGCTAGCCCCGTGATACCCATTTGTTGGAAGTCCCAACAAACTGTTCATTTCTCCCAAGTGTTCCTTTTCAATATATTAGGATATCAGCAGTAAGCTGCTTCTGAGATGCTGTAGAGAATACCTAGTCGTTGTTTCATAAAACCTTTGGTTGAGTCCTAGCCTGACTTCAGACCCTCATCCATAGTTAGCTAGAGGTTACAGGTAGAAAAATACAAAGCATAGAGAAAAATTTAAAAAGCCTTGTGCCTCGAAACACAAGACACAGTCTCAACTGCTTATATTTCTAACAGTGGGATATAAACTAAAAAAAAAATGAGGCTAAAATTTGATTGGCAAGCCTCTATCTTACCATGGAGTCTCATTTCCACAATGGTGACAGTGGGATTTGGCCTGCAGCAGTGGGAAAGGGGAGGACAGAGTGAGTTCACAAGAACTGGGAATGAGAGAATTTACCACAGATAGAGGCACAGGATGCTAAAAGCAAGACTTTTCTGGCAACATTAGGCGCCACCATGTAGGAAATGTTTATTGGCGTGACCTTTGGTTTAGTGTGTGAAGGTTTATATGATTGGGGAGAACCACAGGATTCAGATTTGCAGAAATGAAAGATGCATAGTAATGAAGCTCGTTCTGTATTAAAATGGCCACAAGTGAAATATATATTTAGGCAGGTGAGGCTATAGGCATATTACAAATCCACAACAGAAGGCAAAGTCAATGGTGCCTCTCGTATCCCAATAACAATGCATAAAATGTATATTTCAAAGCTAGAAAGTGATAATCATGGAAAATTTATAGGAGGGATATCTGAAAGGCAGCTGAAAGGCCCAGAAGCCATAGGGAGCACACGATTTCATAAATACTGAAAAAGAATTATTGCAGGTCCCCTACCAAGCCCATTATACGTGTCAGAACTCTGGAAATTTGAGGACAGTGATTTAACGCCTGAGATGGTGACTGCCAAGAATGAATATGTCACAGCTTCTCACAGGAGTGAAGAAACCACCACAGGACTGGCAGCAGCCAATCGACAGCCTGCAAAGAGTCCACTGGCCCAGGCCAACTCCAAGTAGTGTTTCTGGGGAGCCAGAGAGGCAGTGTCCAAGGGAGACTGCCCACTCTCTCAAGGTGCCACTGGAGAGGGAGGCCCATAGCCTTCATTTAAGCTTGGTTTTATTGTTACTTGGTCCACAGTTGCTTGCAACCTCCTGTGGCCAAATCACTCACAACCGATAAAGGATGTAAAAGCAAAAGTGATAATTCTTCTCTTCTGTCTGCAAATATCAGAGCAATTACCTACTGATCATGTACTCATAAGGATCTCCAGGATGTTTTCCGGGTACAGTCGTCTCTTGGAATCTGCATTCTCCCATACCAATGGGATGTCTCTTTTGGTAGAAGTGAAGTTAGATGCAGTAAGGTATTCTTCTCAGTTCTTCTTATTTATTGGATGGATTCATGTGGCAAGACTGGTCAGCCCTGCTCTTTCTTGAAATCTGTCCAGCCATCTCAACTCACCAAAAAAGAGTTTGTATAGAACCCACTGCGTCTTGTTCTGACTGTCTGTGATGAAGAACGTAGTTGAAAATATACCACGGAGATTTTTTAAAAGATTTTTTAAAAGGTACCATCGTCCTGTGATCTAGAGTAGCAACTTGAATTTCCAGCATCTCTGGTTACTCTGATATTCTCAGCATCTTGTTCATTCTGTGGTAGAGCACCACTGTTTTATGTTTTCCAGGCAGCATTTTTCTCCATATTGTTTTAGACACGGTGCCATTATAATCACTTGCAATTGACCAGTAATTGTTGTAGAAGCAGGCCTCCCTCTGCCAGTGCCACCCAGTTGCTGGACTACACCCAGCTGAGTGCAGTAAGTTCCAGAATGCAATCAAAGCTAAACCCCATCAGTATCCAGGTTTCTCATTATGAAGTTGAGCCAACACTTGCTTCAATGCAATACCTCCCTCTTACAGGGCACACACAAAGCCACTCCATTTTAGCTGTAATTCAGGCCCCTGAAATGCCTCCATAGGAAAACTCAATAGGAGACTCAGCCATGATCATTAATTCATGTTCGGAGATCTTATTCTTGCAATTGTCTTTATAGCTGAGATGGCTACATGTGCTGATATCCCATCTGGAAAATGGGAGGAGGAATATTTTCTTTCAGGAACATGAGAATAATCTTAACTCAAGAAACAAAGCCTAAAGTGCATCCTATCGCCTTAGCAGAGTGAGAGAATAGCCCCAGGAAACAGAGCTGTCTCTGAGTATTTATCCTACTTTCGGTTTGTGATTAAGTTTGAATCACACAAGGGAAGTGCAAATCCTGTACTAATAAAGCCTCAACAGTTTTCCTGTCTCCTAAGCTATTCAATCATGAGCATCCTAGAGTAATAGAACCAGAATGAGAACTTATTAACAGGGTGGTCTTGGCCATAACTTGCTGTATATAAAATGACATTAGTAGGACGAAGACACCTCACCAGATGGCCACGAGGCTTAGACACAGTAATGGCTCAACGCTGGTTTGCTCTCTGATATAACTTTCCACCCCATCTGTTAATAATTATGGTGATAATAATAATAACTAGCATTTATTGACTGTTACTGAGAAAAGAAAACACGGATGTGAACCATGATTCACATCCACAACTTAGCACATGGTGTTCATACTTCCAGAATTTACAAAACTCTTAAAGACATTTTAATGACAACATAAGCTCCCTCCATCACCCAGGTCTGGTTAAGCAGCACCTCACATTATGTGTTCCCTAGCACTGAGATCTCCAGCCTACTGTATACAGCATTATCCTAGGCATGTGTGACTTCACATGTTTGTAAAAATGATAATAATTTAGAAAATTATCATAAAGATGCAAGCCTTTCAGAGATAATTTACAGTTTAATTTTTCCAATAAAAAAATACCACCTTTTTTGGGCAAGTGGATTGCATGCGGAGGAAAGTGTGCCAGGCCCACTGCCGACAAACAGGGGAAGTTTCTGTCTGCTGGGGTAGGGAGTGCTGGCTCTCCCCCAGCCCTCAAGTAATTCACATTGAAACTTGGTAATGTGGCTGATTCATAAAACACAACTTTCCCCAGCCGTATTTCCTTGGTTCTCTAACATCACCTTTTATGCCCTGATGATTCATTTATTTCAGTTCATTTTAAAATTTGGTCTTAATTCTGCTTTCTGTCACTCAGCATATTCCAATGACTAAAAAACAGGAGAACCTTTTTAGAGGAATACTGTGTGTATTTGTGTGTGTTTGTGTTTGTGTTTCTGCATTCGTTTTTCTGTGTGCATTTCTGGGTGTGTATTCCTATGTATGTATTTCTGTGCGTGTGTGTGTGTTTCTGTGTGTGTGTGTGTTTCCATGTGTGGGGAATGGTAAAAAAAAGACTGGCACTGCCCTTTGAGTTAGAGATGTTGGGAGATTTCTTACTTCCTGTGAGTGCAAGCTTCATAGAGACAGCCTCCAGCAGATCCCAAACTGTACGTTCATGACAGCACAGGATCCTCTCTGAACATGTTCCTTGTTTGTGAAATCCTGAAGTCTCTAAAGAAACCAGGAGGCCGGGCATGGTGGCTCATGCTTGTAATCCCAGCACTTTGGGAGGCCGAGGCAGACGGTTTAACTGAGGTCAGGAGTTCAAGAGCAACCTGGCCAACATAGCGAAACCCCGTCCCTATAAAAATACAAAAATTAGCCAGGGTGTTGTGGTGGGTGCCTGTTATCCTAGCTACTCAGGAGGCTGAGGCAGGAGAATTGCTTGAACCTGGGAAGCAAAGGTTGCAGTGGTCCGAGATTGCGCCACTGCATCTGCACACCAGCCTGGGCCACAGAGCGAGTCTCTGTCTAAAAAATAACTAACTAACTAACTAAATAAATAAATAAATAAATGAAAAAAGAAAAGAAAGAAACCAGGAAAGGTTGAACCCAAACCCAATTTCTATTAGTGCTTCTCCAGAAGGTTAAAGAGGTTGCAAAATATCACTACCTACCCTTCTCTGTATCCAAAAGGATCAGCCATCTGTTTTCCTAGCTAATAGTGGGTTGGCTAGTGAATGTTTCTGTTGTGCTATGGAGTGCCACGGTGGGCTCCAAGGGCCCTTTGTCTTGCATGTTTACATGTTTTATAAATGACTGAGTGTGACAGAGCCCTGAGTATCTCAGGACTCTTATTGAACCTTGGGCAAAAAAACATTAAAAATGATCTTAAGATATTCATTTGCCCTAGGATGCAGAAGGAATTTTACACCGTTTTCTTTATGTGTCTAGTAGATTAATATTTCCTTTATGTTAATATGAGAGTTTATTATTCTTATCTTCATTTAATGTCCTGAGGAACCAGGTGAGACAATTTTGCGAGTTTAATGATCACTGGCACAAAGTACACGAGAGGGTCACTCAGGACAGGCCATGCCTTTCAAGGCATTTTGCCAAAAGAGCCTGGAGTTAATTAATTAATACTGGGAAATCCCCTGCCAGTCCCAGCTTTGACAGACAAAAAATAATAAGACTCTTCTAGGCTGTAGGCCAATACACCTCTTTCATAAAAATTAAAAGCCTAACTAGAACTCTGATAGCAAATGTCCCTTTTCAAAGAATAGCTAATCTAAAATTCATTACAGGGGATAACGGAAAAATAAATGGTGGGCCCAGGAATCTTTTGATAGAATATATGGCATCCAGGTCATTCTCTATCATAAGTCAAGTTACTTTGATGGCTACGTTGGAGTTTATGCTGATACAATACAGCTTCCACACATTATGACGTCACATCCAACATGTGGAGATGACTGACTTTGGGCATGCCCTGTGCTCACCTGGCAGGTGATGGCGTGGGCAGGAAGTGCACAGCCTGCCTTTACCTTACGTGAACACTGTGTCTGGGCAATGGGCAAAGAACTGAAGAGGACAAGCTAGAAAAGGGCTCCTTGTCTGCCTCTATAAACCTCGTGTGTGTACATCCTAGCGAGCCCACAGACAAAAAAGGCAAAGGAGCAGAGACCAAGAGGGAGCGCCTAAGAGGCACAGAAAAAGAAAGCCACAGAGACAGAGAGATGGAGAGACATACAGACGGCGGAGAGCCGAGGCACAGGGGAAGGGGCAGGCGGAGGCAAGCACTTCCTGGTGAACTCGGTCCCCTGTGTGATTGGCTGCTCCTAGAGAACAGTTTCCCTGGCTGCAGTTGCTGTGCAACTGCTTCCTGCAATTAACTGACTTTATTGACTTTGTCTGCTTCTCCCCCTCCCTTAACCTCTTGTTTGCCGAGCCATCTGAGGAGCCACACCTTCGACTGGAAGAGGTAGGTTCAATTAGCACACTGTACATCTTGTCAACCCACCTCCACTTGAAGCTCTGATATAGATATAAACAAATATGTGTTCATGTCCTTTATATATTTATTCACATATATGTTTATCTGTATTTATGAATAATATTTGTTATATAATGTACACATATATTAATATATGCATATATCTATGCACACACATATATCTCCTAAATTATCTTAAGGTCCGTGTAAATACAAAATTTATTTTTTAAGAGGTTATTTCCAGAGCATTGTATGGGCCTATGCACACATACACAAGTAACCAAGACTTGACACAACCAGCCCATCTCTGCAATGAGAAGCGAAGAGGGAGAAAACTCAGGGAAGACACGGCTTTACGTAGGACATTAACATCTACATATGTAAAAACTAGAAAAATGGCTGGAAAATCATAGTCACAGAATAAATGTAATGACTGAATGAATGAATAAGTGAACTATCACACATAGTTGTAATTACTGAAACTTTTCTTTTTAAACAGGTCCTTCATAGCGGACACGTGTGCATCTCAAAGTGCAAAGCCCCACTGGAAAACACCAGTTTGGGGATCATGATTTTATGTAATGTGTGAGCGGTTGGCTTAAGGTGGTCATTTCAATTACCTATAATAATAGATAATTGGAGCCAAATCTTCCCATTTAGCAAGCCCTCAGTAAATGTTTTGGGGTTTTTGGGGAGAGAAGGAAGGACTCCTCACATTCTGCCATCATCACGGAATTATTTTTAAAGTCAAGCAATTTTGTCAAATAATTCTGTGTGAAAAAGTATATGTAAATATATATTTATGTGAGTGTGTATGCATATATACACATATAAAACATATATTTATGTGTGTGTATGTGTGTGTATATATATATAAAACAAATATATAAAATAAATATGAGTTACATTGGCCATTATAAGTATAACTACTCATTGTTACCAGTTATATATTAAATATTATACTAAACAACCTAAACAGTAATTAAAATCAAATTACTATTTTGGATAAATAATATTTGTAATGGGTAGAAATATTTGATCGATGGGTCTTAATTTTTGAGCATGGTCTCACTTATGCTGTATTAATGTATGTTTTTCTTTTTTTATCATTTCTAAGAACTATGATCACAACATTTTCTCTAAGAAATATCTTGAAGTGCCTAAACCTTGGTCAATGTTTCTTTCCACATTCAATTTAAGAGAAAAGAATTCTTTTATGATGGAAGCATATTCACTTGGACCTAGAACTCATTCATTCTTATTGCTATAGAAGGCATGTTAAAGATACTACTTCCACTTTCCCAAGAGCATCCAAAGTAGCTTTTTTTTTAAATTAAAATTCAGACCGGGCACGGTGACTCAAGCCTGTAATTCCAGCACTATGGGAAGCCGAGGTGGGGGGATCACAAGGTCAGGAATTCGAGACCAGCTTGACCAACATGGTGAAATCCCGTCTCTACTAAAAATACAAAAATTAGCCAGGCGTGGTAGTGCGTGCTTGTAATCCCAACTACTCAGGAGGCTGAGGCAGGAGAATTGCTTGATCCTGGGAGGCAGAGGTAGCAGTGAGCCGAGATTGTGCCACTGCACTCTAGCCTGGGAAACAGAGCGAGACTCTTGTCAAAGAAAAAAAAAAATTCCAGTGGGTCCTGCCTATGCACAAGGCACATAAAACTAATCATTCAACAGCCCTAGAGGACTTTATTACTACCTCCATTTTGCAGCTGAGCATACTGGCTGTTGGGGAGGTTGAATCAACTGCCACAAATGTAGAACAACATGAACTGAGGCAGGATTCAGACCCAAGCCTGTCGGACTCTGGAGCCCAAGTTCTCATCCATCAAGCTGATGTCCACCTTTCTGGGCCAGAGGAGAGACTCAACTTTGCTTTGAGCCATTGATGAGCTGTAAAGTGAGATACATATTTGAGGTATTAAAGAGGAAATTCTTCAACTAGGTTATCCTAAGTGTTTCTCAAGGGAAAGTTTTCTGCATTTTCTTGTATAACTAATCATTCTACCAAATAAGACCTGCATAGCATTTTCTTTTTTTAAAAAAAAAAAAAGAGGTTAAATAGAAAAGACAAGCAGCTGAGAGAACACCACTGAGAATTCTTTAAAGAAAGCAACCAGCTCAGCAGGGGCACCTATATTTAGCCAATGAGTCAGACACATTTTCTTACCTAGGAAGCCAGTGGGCTGAACCAATAGGTTGTAGTTTCAGTTGAAAGGAGACAGAAAAAAATGTGGTGAAGGAAAAGAAAGAAAAGAACTCTGAGAACAATAGGATTCTTGAAAGGAGCAAATGATAGAAATAGGCAATGCCAAAGTAAAGTCAGAGAAAGAAAACTGGGGTGGGGGTGAAGCCAGGGAGGAGAAAAAGGAAACCTGAAAATAAGAAAAATAAGTTCTAGAAAAGAAAAAGAGGAACATACTTCTCTAGTTCTTTCTTTATATTTGATAAACTTTGAAATTGTGCCGACTTTCATTAAAAACTATTATGTACAATATGTGAATCTTTCAGTCCCAGGAAAGTATGACTCTCTTGCTACTGAAACTGGGCCACGCCAAATAGAATATCTTACTTCTACATATATTCAGTATTAATAATTGCACAAGTTTATTGCTTTTAACAGAAGAAATAGACAAGTTTCTGCAAGGTCTCAGAAAAGCCAGGGGTCTCCACTTCTGTGAAAGAGAATTGTTCTGGGGGAGTGGGTCAGCCCTATCCCCGGAGAGACACTTGTCAGCTACAGGGCAGCACTCAGATATCACAGGAGAGGCCCTTCGCTCTCTCAGACCAGGTGATAAAAATGATAAAAATGCAGTTTGATGACCCTGAGAACAGACATATGCTGTACATTTAAAACTTTGTTTTATATTCTCTGCAGGATATTTGATGCCACAGAATCCTTATTTAGTTGAAATGATTTGAATCTTTCTTCCACACTTTAGCCAACAACAAATAGCTTATCTCTATTTGTTGCCTTCATTCTCTAATTTAATATAAAGACATAAATAAATAAATTTTCACCAAAAAATGTCACATTTGGCAAATTCTGTTTCCTAATTCTCCCTTGATAGTATGGTTTAAAATGTGAAGGAAAAAAATTATTTCACCTGATTTACAACTGTTCTTAATAGTATGTGTTTTGGCTGAAAAGGAAAGCACCCACATGTATAACTCACCTTTGAAATTCCCATAGAAAGATCACTCTTCCTTGTAGAAATCTGGATCATGCAATGACACCACTAGAAAATCTAAATGTGTACAAGGATATCCAGACAGATACTGAACTTTTATTTAGTTTCCTTCTTATGGTCTACAGGACATTCTTATAGGAAAATATTTGACTCATTTTAAGGATCTGATAAATTGTGTTTCCAAGGATTGAGGTTTAATAGGGACTATGGGGCTTTTTGTATCTCTCTGCTCAAAAATCAAGCTAAATGGTATGTCTTCCCAAAGGGAAATGTGAAAAAAAAATTATGTTTTCCTTAAAGCTACCTCTGTATTTTCTCTCTGTTGGCAGTTACGGTTCTAAGGATTGGATCAAATCAGCTCACCTGCTCCACCTTGCTCATTTCTCTCAGCAAATCCGATGACTCAGAAGGAACCCTTCACCAACTGCCCCTTCCCGCATGCCAACTCACAGAGCTACCTCCAAGCTTGCTCCACCCACCTTCTGTCACCACCGTCCCTTTTCTTGTCTCAAAAGTCATCATGAAAATGTAAATGTTGCCACAATTTGTTGGAAAAATAACAAAATTACAGTATGTGAAAGAGTATCTTGAAAATTGAATTGGAAATTTCTCTGATTTTTGCCTTAACACTATAGAATTTTATTTCTAGAATTTTACCTTGTTTTCTCAATTTTTTCCCACCAGGTGATAGAGAAATTAGCTATCTTATGACTTCAGGACATCTCTTGATTTTCTAAAATGAACCCTAAACTTAATACATCCAAAATGGAATGCAAGCTCTCTATCTGAAACAAAGTAAAATTTTAAATAAGTAAATATTCTTTTCCAAGGTTCTAGGTTCCAGAGAATAGCATAACCACCCCAAGATCCAGGAATCTTCCTAGACGTCTCCCTCCCTCTCACCTGCCTCAGACGATCCACCACCAATCCTCTCTGTTCCACCTCCTCCCAAACCCAAGGGAATACAGGTGAATTATTCCTTATCCAAAATGGTTGGGACCAGAAAAGTTTCAAGTTTCAGATACTTTAGTATTTTGGAACATTTTGCTACACATAATAAGATATCTTGGAGATGAAACACAAGTCAAAGCACGGATTTCCTGTATGTTTCACATATGTTTTATTCACTTAGCCTGAAGGTTATCTTACACAATATTTCTGGTAATTTTGCACATGAATGAAAGTTTGTATGAAGTACTTACATTTGAAGTTTTCTACCTGTGGTGTCATGTCAGCACTCAAAAAGTTTTGGATCTTGGAGCATTTCAGATTTCAGATTTTTGCATCAGGGGTGCTCAACTTGTACCACCTCTTGCCGGGACCTTCGAACGTCCTCCTGATTGGATATCCTCTCTGTTCCCTCCTTTAATCCATTCTCCATACTGCAGCCAACAAGGTGTCCTCTGTAAGCACCTCCCTTCGCCCTCCGATTACACACTTCAGAGGCTTCTCAGTGCTGTTAGAATAGAAGCAATAATCTCCACGTGGCCTACAGGGTCAGCCTGTGTGGTCCCCATCCGTCTCCCCTCTTGTCCCATCATCTCCCCTTCCCTGCTGCCCGTCTTGTCTATTCTTCACAAAGAATACTCCTTCAAGCCCTCTTCACCTAGTTAACTCCTATCTCAAGAGGCACTAGTGAACAGAAATGCAGTGGATGGGATTCTTAACCGATGTCCCTACTGCTTCTTGGATTATTATTATTATTATTATTATTAATTATTATTTTTGAGACAGAGTCTCCCTCTGTTGCCCAGGTTGGAGTGCAGTGTCACAATCTCAGCTCACTGCAACCTCTGCCTCCCAGGTTCAAGTGATTCTCCTGCCTCAGCCTCCCAGATAGGTGGAATTACAGGCACGCACCACCACACTCAGCTAATTTTTTATATTTGCAGTACAGATGGAGTTTCACTATGTTGACCAGGCTGGTCTCAAATTCCTGGCATCAAGTGATCTGCCCACCTTGGTCTCTCAAAGTGCTGGGATTACAGGCATGAGCCACCACACCGGCCTGCTTCTTGGATTATTTAGGTGAAAATGCAAGAAAATTCTCAGAGTCGTCTCTGGAGCCAGGTCTACATTTTCTGCTCTCCCACAGTCAGGAAGAAAGGAAAGATGAGCATAGCTAGCTGGATAAAAACAATGGCACCAGTATTAACTGGAGAAGGAGGAAATCGGGAAAAGCCTTGCCACAGGTTTTCTCTATTCACAAGTGAGGTGGGGTGAGGTGGGAAGCGGGTAGACCTAGTGACATCTTGCTTCCTATCTTGTCAGTGATACAAGCATATTTATTATGAAAGAAAATACATAAACATTGGAATTGGGCAAGAAGCCACGTTTGTATCTGTCAATGAAATATAATCAATTAATTTTTTTTTAGAAGACCACACTTTCTGACACTCCAGGGTGGTGTATGCAGGCAGGGGTTGTAAGCCCTGAGGCTCAGAGTGACCCCTACCATGCCCCTTCTGTAGTTTCTGTCACACTCCTTAGTCATTCATAAAATATTTTTTCTACCCTTAAAATAATAGGAAAACCATCTACCTTCTTTGTGCATGATTTTGACACAAAGTAATGCAACCAGTTTCTAACAATCAACTAGTGCTTTCAGAATAACATCGCCTTTTCAAGTGCCCACTCCATTGAAATATGCAGGAAACATTTTCAGAAATTTCTTTATTCCAGATCTTTCATAGACCAAGTAAAGATGTTTGTTTTTTCAAAAGGTTGCTTAATGATCATTCTTTTTGACATTACACGATGGAAAGTCAACAATGTGACATTTGCCATAAGAAAAACAGAAAGATGGGGCTGAGAAATACAATAACAAGAGCTGCCACTGCAACCGCCAGGAAGTCTGGGATGATTTTTCGGTGCAATTTGTTTCTCTTCGTCTGGCAAAGGTTTTGGCTTCAGCTTCATGTTCTTTGATTATTATTATGCCTGTCTACTAGTGAGTGGAAACTGCAAGTACTCTCTCTGTCTTTCCACCCTGGACGAGTGAAACGAAGAAATGAGCCAAAGTCACTCTGAACAGGAATTAAAAGAAAACTATTCCACCATTGGCTCGAAAGATCCAGACGGGTGATGTATCTATATAGCTCCATTCACTGGTGGTTCAATTACTTAGCCTCTCCCATATGTATCAGGGAAATATCTCTGATGAGCAGTGTGAGGGTGTGGGGCTAAACCCAGAAAGATATATCACATGTTCTCTTGGAACTAATTTATTCAGGCTAAGCCATCAACTGTCTTTATTGCTGATAGAGTGGGCATTTCTCAGGGATACCAAAGCTTCTCTATCTACAGCAAAGCCCTCAGTAAGCGGCATCGCAGGGCACCTCAGCCTCAGTGCAGTGGTTGTACAAAACCTTGCTTCACTCAGCAGTGGTCATTGAAGAATGACTGTGTGAATAAGCCTAACCGGTTTTCCTCATTTCCCAAGTTTTAAGGCCAAATTGATCTAAAACTCTAGCCCATACCCTTTATATTTGGTGACAGTATCTACCAGGTTAAGAATGTCAGGATGAATTAGATGGCATCTTTATGTAGGGAATATGGCTACATCTATTTCAAGGACTCCCTTTTCCATTTTATTTATTTATTTACTTGTTTATTTTTGAGACAGAGTGTCACTCTTGTCGCACAGGCTGGAGTGCAATGGCACGATCTCAGCTCACTGCAACCTCCACCTCCTGTGTACAAGCGGTTCTCCTGCCTCAGCCTCCTGAGTAGCTGGGATTACAGGCATGTGCCACCACATCTGGCTAATTTTGTATTTTTAGTAGAGATAGGGTTTCACCATGTTGGCCAGGCTGGTCTCGAACTCCTGACCTCAGGCGATTGGCCCACCTCAGCCTCCCAAAGTACTGGGACTACAGGCATGAGCCACCGTGCCCAGCCAGGCATCCTTTAAAATGGCATATCTTCTACGGATTCCTAATACAAAATTAAAATCTATAATTTTGATGTAAAATATTTTATGAATTACAGGAATTACAGTCATCCCTCAGTATCCAAGGCAGATTGGTTCATCTCGGCTCACTGCAGCCTTGACCTCCTGGGCACAGGTGATCCTCCCACCTCAGCCTCCTAAGTAGCTGGGACCACAGGCACAGGCTACCACCCCCAGTTAATTTTTGTATTTTTAGTAGAGACAGGGTTTTGCCATGTTGCCCAGGCTGATCTGAAACTCCTGGACTAAAGTGATCCACCCGCGTTGGCCTCCCAAAATGCTGGGATTACAGGTGTGAGTCACCACACCTGGCTTCTTTTATTTTTTCTTCTTTTTTCTTTTTTTAAAGATAATGTCTTGCTCTGTCACCCAGGCTAAAGTGCAGTGCCCAGTCACAGCTCACTGCAGCCTCAACCTTCTGAGCTCAATCAATCCTCCTACTTCAGTCTCCTGAATAGCTGAGACAACAGACACATGCCACCACACCCAGCTATTTTCAAAAATTTTTGGGGGGGAGAGAGGATCTCACTATGTTGTCCAGACTAATCTCAAACTTGGGCCTCAAGTGATCCTCCCACCTCAGCCTCCCAAGTAGTTCACAGTTCTTTTTTTTTTCTTTTTTTATACTTTAAGTTCTAGGGTACCTGTGCACAACGTGCAGGTTTGTTACATATGTATACATGTGCCATGTTGGTGTGCTGCACCCATCAACTCATCATTTACATTAGGTATATCTCCTAATGCTATCCCTCCCCCCTCCCCGCTAGCCACAATAGGCCCGGATGTGTGATGTTCCCCTTCCTGTGTCCAAGTGATCTCATTGTTCAATTCCCACCTATGAGTGAGAACATGTGGTGTTTGGTTTTCTGTTCTTGCAATAGTTTGCTGAGAATGATGGTTTCCAGCTTCATCCATGTCCCTACAAAGGACATGAACTCATCATTTTTTATGGCTGCATAGTATTCCATGGTGTATATGTGCCACATTTTCTTAATCCAGTCTGTGACACTCACAGTTCTTTAAGTCAGAAGTTCACCTGCAAAATGGCTGAGTTCTCTGCTTAGGGTTTCACAAGTCCAAAATCAAGGCTTTGGCAGGATCTACAGTCATCTGGGGCTGGAAACCTCTTCCATGCCCATCCAGGCTGTGGCAGGATTCACTCCTGTAGCTTTAGGACTGAGTCCCTCTTCTCTTGCTGGCTGGCACCAGACTGCTCTGAGCCCCAAAAGGCCATTCTCAGTCCTTACCATGTGGACCCCATCCTCAAAGTCAACTATAGAAAACTCTCTCACATCAAGCTCCTCTCCTGCTGGGCTTCTCTGACATGTTGCTTCCCAACCTCTAGACCTAGATCTCAAGGGCTCAGGACATTCGGTCAGGCCACTGGGGATAAGCTCCCTTCCTAAACCAACTGTACCACACAACAAAACCTCACCATGGAGGTAAGCTCCATCCTGCTCACAGTCCCAGGATCCTGCAGGGCACATACAGCAGGGTTCGCAGATCTTGGGGGCCACCTCAGAATCCTGCCTCCATACAAGTTTTGAATTTTAAGGAGTCCCCAGTTCCACAGATCTGCCTGATGGCTTCTACCCGGTGTACACTGGCGGAGCACTGGGCTGAGGTCCGAGGTCTGAGGTCTAAAGACAGCTCAGCTCACTCCTTCAGCACCATCGCTTCACCCTCTGCTGGGCTTGGGGCCAGCCCAAGGCCACTCCTCACGGCCACACAAAGGGCGCTTGGGGGCCACTGCTCTGAGCTGTCATCTCTTCTTTCCCGTGTCACCTCTTTCCTAGTTCTATTTTAGTTATTTGGATGTTACTCATTTTTGTGGATCTTTTGACACCTTTAATTGCTCTTCTCTTCCCACGCCTATTAAGTTTTCTCACCCTTTGATATTGGCATTAGGAGCATTTTAAATAATTTGCCAAATAATGTTTTACCACTGCTGTTTTCTGTAAGTTACATTGCTTTGCCTTTAACCCTGTATTAATTTTGCTGTAAAGTGTTAAATAGCATGAAGTTGGGTTATTTTACACACAAGATTGTAGGGTTTCCTAGATTCAAAGTCTTATTTCTTCATATGTATACTGACTAAAAGCAAAGGCAAGTTAATAATGCAAATTTGCTTTGAAATTCAATGCCATCTTTTGGCGCACAGCTACAGTGTGCCTCTTCAGCCAGACCGTGAGCCTCAACTCTAAGAAAGAGTTACAACATTATTCCAACACTGAAATTCTTTCAAAGTCGTTAGTAAAGCTAAAGCACAGAACTATTACCATCGATACCAGACCAACAATTCTTCAAGCCCTGGCACGTTTCATTGGTGTACGTTTGATGTGCCCTGAAGCTTATATTTGTTCCTGACTCATATGAATAAACAGAGAACTACTCAGTCTTCCTTCTGGTCCTCCCCTACCGCGGGCCTGGATCCAGTGCAGGAAACTCAGAGACAAGATGTGGCTCTATGACCACATGGACAAAGTGGAGAAGAGCCACATTTTAATGTTCCAAAAAGTCTATTTACAGTGTTTTCATCATGTATCAGTGGCCTGCGATATCACCTAGGTATGATTTCATTTGTATCTCAGTGCAGAAGAGATGGATGATTTGCACTCATTCTCAAATAAAAAACAAAAATTTCTCCACTCCCTTTGTTATCTGTCCCCTTGCCCCTCACCCCACAAAACTGCTAGAAAACATGACCCACTTTCCTTAAGACACACTCTAGTGCTGTCTACACAAGGAATAGGAGTGCTGTTTGTTCTCCACCTACTTCCAAAGTTCAAATATACCTCCCTGTCATCACCAAATTCGTCTTAATTGTGTAGTGAGAAATAAAGAACTGTGAAGTGCCTGCAATGAACCTTAACAACAATGAGAAGGGATAGTTCCGAGAAATGCTTCACAAAAGAACTGAGTTTCTATGCCTCCTTCCTGAGTTCAAAATGGGCACAACTGAAAACCTAAGATTTCCTGGAGTCCTGGGGCCAAAAGCATAAAAATACAGGGGTGAATGAGATTGACATTACCCTAAATCATGCTAAATACTAGGAAAGTCTATTCTCTTCTAACTGCAACCCCTCCCAATCAAACTGCACCCTGTAGTTCACATGAGAAAATGCAGCTTACTAGGCATCTTAGTTCACACGAAATAAATTGCCATCCACTCCCCTTAAAAAAGTTAAAGTTTTTTTTGTTTTGTTTTTCACTTTGGAGACCCCAAATTCAAACACGCAGAAAGAGATAAAACGTAGTTCTTCCGCTTGACTTCCATCAGGATGATACGGTTGACTTTGAGTGGAAATACATGCAAATAAGGTTCAACTTTTTAAGACACTGAAGGAAAGTATCTAAAATGTCTAAAAATTTGCTAAGACTTGGAGACCTTTTCTGCACATCTGTTTGTGTTGGGCAGAGTAACAGCCTCCTAAAGAAGTCCGCATCTTCATCCCTAGAAATGAAGACTGCGTTGCCTTGCATGGCAAAGGGGAATCAAGGCTGCTAATCAACAGGCCTTCAGATGAGGGGATTTTCCTGGGGCATCCAGGAGGGCCCAACGTCATCACAAGAGTCCTTCAACCAATGTTAGAATTTACATCATATTCCAACATATGTCCAGATTTTTAAATTATCCCCAAAGAGTCTGTGGTCAGAATTTGTTACAAATAAGACAGAGTTGGTGTGTGCTCCCTGAGATTCACTTTGATAGAATAGTGAGATTTTCCTTGCATTTCCCACTCAATGCTGCAGCTCTACATCCAGGATCCATGGCTCCCAGAGCTGTACTGTTGGACGCAGAGCAGCCTCTGCCCCTCAGGCTCCCAGCTCCCCACTGCCTGGCCCAGTGCAGGGACAGCTGGTGTGGCAGGATCCCCTCATGGGCTGCCAAAGAGCACCCACCTCCTTGTATTTAAGGAATATTTTTCCAAAGAGTATGGCCTTTAGAAATCTGCTGTATTTAGAGGGGTGGAGGGACTGGGGGGATGATGGTCAAAGGATACAAAATTTCAAGTAGACAGGAGGAATACATTCAAGAGATCTATTACATATCATAGTAACTGCAGTTAATAACAGTATACTGATTACTTTTTAGTGTTCCTAAGAGAGTAGCTTTTAAGTGTTCACACCACAAAATAAATGATAAATATGTGAGGTCATGCACATGTTAAATAGCTTAATTTAGCCCTTTCACAATGTATACACATATCAAGACATCATGTTTCACACCATAAATAATGTACAATTTTTACTTGTCAATTAAAAAAATATGTTGTATTCACAGCCAAAAAGAAACACAAAGAAATCATATTCATGGGAGGAATCCAGAACAGAAATGAAGCCAAAAGAAAGAGAAAAGGAAAAAGACTCTAGGACCTTATATATGACTCCACATAACTCTCACCCCCAAAATATTACAAGACCATCTAGGAGACCAACAGCTGTTGCCAAAGAGCAGCCCAGGTCTTTTGTTTATTCATTCAACAAACATTATGGTTTATGATGTTCCAGACCACGATGGAGATGAGAACATGAGTGTTAGTTTATTATGTTGTAAAGTCTTTCATCAGATGTGACATTTCTAGAAACAACTTTATGTCGTCAGCCAGCTGTGCAGCACATAACAAACTTCAGCGTGCACACAAACCTTCCAGGGGCCTGCAAGGAGCACTCTGATGCAGGAGGTCTGGGGTGGTGCCTGAGAGCCTGCATTTCTAATGGGATGTGAAAAGATGATGAAGCTGCTGGTCCAGGGCCTGCAGTTTGGGTAGCAGGGCACTATAATCCAGGACTCTGTTTCATCCACCTCAATTCACTGTTGCTCTCCTAAGAACATTTTATAAAATCCTGAGACAAGATATGTTTCCCCATCACTACTGCACAACTATATTACACAAGGCAATAATCTTTTTGGATGTTGACCTTTGTAAGTGTCATATAAAAGTGAATGGCAAAATGAAAGAACAAGGTATATTTTCATTTTTGTGTGAGGGAGAGACATATGGATGAGGTATCAATCTGGAAATACGTTGCCTACAGTCATCAAAATAGAATGACTCAAAATGTCAACAGCTCTGAAGCTCTTGAACTGACGAAGCCAGCAGGTGCGGCATTTGTCAGCAGGATGAGGAAGAGGTGCCTATCATAAACAAGGGACTGGAGGGTTCAGAAAGAGCTTTCAAGGAAGTAAAGCTCTTTAGCCAGGGCAGAGGTGGGGGCAAGGAGGGCAAGTGAATGCCCTGCGTATGGAAATAAACCAGGCCGTTACTAACCCGCCAGACAATAAAGCTTCAGGAGAGTTGGGTTTTACTACCATATTTCACAGAGCACCGTGCCTGAACTGTTCCCAGATGCACAGTTCAGGTTCACGCTCCTCATCTCCCTTCCTACTTTATATGAGGTGATCATATCTTTTACTCACAGAGCTGGGAACGATGTCCTTGAATGTACCAACCATAGACGTTTCTATCATTAAAGCTTGATTATAAAATCTCCCCTAAGAACAAACGGTGGGGACTGTGCTAGCTTTATAAAAGTTCCATTAGTCCTCCGAGCAAAGTCCCCGTGGCCAAAAACCAAATCCCTCACACGCAGTGGAGCCGTCGCTGACCGTAAAGGACAGAGCAGCTATGACCTTTCACACAGAGAGTCATTTGTAAGTGAATTAAAAGTATCACCACAGGATTAAAATGGTCGCTATGAATCAACAATTTCTGATACACAGATACCACTCAGCAAGCTAAGGAGTTAAGTAGAATAATGGGATTACGTTATTTAATTACAGATTTGTAAAAATTTCTTTTCAAACCCAGATTCCACATCCCTAAAATACTTCTAAAGGTATTTTAAGTACTCATTTATCTTTTCACTGGAAAGTATTAATATTTCCTGCTATTTTAAAGGAAATATTATACTCTATTGGGAAGGTATTCTCAACTAACATAAACACACAGTATGGCTATGCTAATAAAGTATTTTCAAGCAGCAAAAAATTACCATTTTATGCAGATGATAATGTAATGTTTAACCAGTAAAATAATTCCCTCATTTATTATAATAGCTGTAATTATAATAGCTGTATCATCATTAATAGCTATATAATAGCTGTACAGCTATTAATACTAAGGTACAAAATCAATTTCAATTTAGTCAGAACTTTTGTTATTATCAAAAAGTTATTAAGACTCCTTTTATGTAGAATTTTAATGTGCCCCCAAAACGTTCTAAGTACTTCAGCCAATTAATAAAGAGCAAGATACTATAAAAGAAGCCTTATTTTTTTTCTAAACTAATACAGTGTGTGTAACAAAGTTTTAGAGTCTTACCATTTTTTAAGATGTAGAAAAATGTTAGAATAATTTAAACAGGAGCCTGGAAAGTGTCTTACATCCCTGATGAAATACATTAAAATCTGATTAAAGACCCCTACAATAATAGCCTTTTTTTTTTTTTTTTTTTGAGACGGAGTTTCAAGCTAGAGTGCAATGGCATGATCTTGGTTCACTGCAACCTCTGCCTCCCGGGTTCAAGCCATTCTCCTGCCTCAGCCTCCCAAGTAGCTGGGATTACAGGAGCCCACCACCTCGCTCTACTAGTTTTTGTATTTTTAATAGAGACGGGATTTTGCCATGTTGGCCAGGCTGGTCATGAACCCCCGACCTCAGGTGACCCGCCTGCCTCAGCCTCCCAAAGTGTTGGGATTACAGACCGCGCCCGACCAATAACTGCCATTTCTAATGAGGGAAGATCTTAATCAGTAACATATCAAAATAGATACACCACCTGAAATTATTCACATTTTGTAGTTAATATATACATTTAACCATAAAAAGATTTAATAAATAATAATAAAGCTGATAACTTTGCAAGTTTTACCATGTGCCAATAACCATGTTTAATACTTTATTTTATTATCTGATTGTAAGGTATGTATTATTGTTATTATTGTCATTGTTATTCTCATTGTATAAATAAGAAAACTGAGATGTTACAATATGGCAGTCACTGAATTTGAGCCTAAGTGACTTTGACTCTAAAGTTTATGTGCTTGGCTAATATGCTTTGCTTTCGCAATACATACAATTATAACATATTCTTTAATTTCCAAACAAACCAAAATTAGGAAAAATGTCACTTTTCTTTTTCTTTTAAAAATTTTCACGTATTTATTATTATTTACTATAGCCACCATGCTGTACACTAGATCTCCAGGACGTACTCATCATAACAATATCCCTTACTTTTCAATTTAAAAGATAAACCTAGACTTGGGGCTCTAGATGACAAATTAGTCAGCCAGATTTGTCTCTTATCCTTCCTGATATCCCACAGAAATGAATGTTAAAACTGATTTAGAAAAAAAAAAAGGAAAGAACCTCACATCAACAATTGGAGAGGGCTTGTCAAAGAATGATGACTTCACTATATTTCAAGAAAATGAAAAGCAGATGAGAGTGAATGGATGCATGAAATGAAGGGAGAAAGCTATGACCCAGAATGTTCTGTTAAGAGGCTGCAGAAGAGATAATACCAGTCTGTCTGACAAACTCCAGTGAGTCTAAAAGTGATGGGGATGGTGTAAGCAGGAGTAAACCTGCAGCAGTCCCAGCTGCCTTCATCTCCACCCCAGCTCTTCCAACCACGCCCATAGAGGATGTGAAGTTGAAATGTCCACACAGGCAAAACCTGACAGCTGTCCTCTAAAGACTTGTCATTAAGTGTCTGGGAAGCTCCAAGACATCTCATGCATGCGTTTCTACCTCCAGGGAAAAGCCTTATTCTGACATTTGGTAGGGCCTCAGCTTGACTCCTTTCTTATCTGCTTACTAGAAAGCAAAGATTCCTAGTGATTAAACCTTTCTCTACTCTGCCCAGAATCTTCAGCCAGAATTTCTACTCAAAGAAGAGATACAGAATTTCAAAAACATCTTAAATATATAATAACAAAGAACAGTTATACTTTCTACCCAAGAAATCATAAACAGATCATTAGTTATATGAAAAAATAATCACTAGAAAGAGAAAGACCAAACATATCAATGGAAAAACTGACCCCAGAGGAATTAGAGTAAATTCAGGGAACACGATAAAAATGAAAAACTAACAACCCCAAATAATAAAATTAAAAATAGTAGCTGAGATATTATATGCATACAATGAGAAAAAGGCCATACGTAAAATTTTTAAACAGAAAATAAGAGGACTCTCTTAAAATTTAAATATGGAATTGTCAAAATAAAAATCTGAAGAGAAGCCCTAAAACACAAAGTTAAGAAAAAAGAAAATTTTATATTATGTAAAATAAAAAGACAAAAAGACCAGGAATATGAGAGAAAAGATGAGACCAGTCCAATAGTTCCAATACGCAATGAAAAAGACCCCTAGAAAAACTGAGAAAGTAGAAAGGAGGAAATGACAATAAAATAATTTCTCATAGTGAAAGAGGAGTTGAATTTCCAAACTACAAGGCCCCTAGTGGGCAGCTCAATAAATAAACAATGTGACGACCCACACGCATTATCATCACATGTCAGAGCATCACGAGTTCTAGTAGGAAAAATAAAGCCAACTGTAAAGCGATGATAAACACACTGCATCAGCCTTCTCGCTAGCCACACTGTTGCTACAAGTTAGTAGAATAGTACCTTAAAAGCCTTGAAGGAAAATAATTTGTTTTAACCTAGAATGTTAGCTCCAGCAAAACTTCAAGTGTGAGATCAAAATAAAGACATTTTTGGATAGCTGTGGATTCAAGAGGATAGAAAGATTTCGAGGGTGGGGAGAGATGGAGAAGGACTAAATGGAATGAGTGGTACGATTTTAGGAAAAGACAATGGGAGATGAACAATCTCTTGGGGAGAAAGGAGGAAATGGCTGGAATAGGGGAAAGCAAAGAGAAATTCTGGAAAATCCAAAAAATATAAACAAAACCATGGTCTAAGTAAAAAGCAATTTAAACTGTGGTTTCATCTGAAGAAATAAAAGGTGTGTAAGAAAAGAGTTCATTTGGCCTTGATGATGGAAACAATGTCCCTAGAGTGATCCAGCAGTCAGAGCATTGGGCACACGAAGGTAGCTAGGTAGTCCTGGCACAATGCCTCTTGGTCTAGAACAAAATGTTATTTGTAAGGTTATGGTGACATAAATAGTAAGCAAGAAATAATAATTAAGAAGTAATAAATAATATAAATCTGTAAGGTTATAATGACATAAAATATAAATAGCTTTTACTATAAAAGCAGGAAAAGCTTGGTGGTGACTACAAGATGAAATGCAGACATTCCTCAACGTTCTGAAAGTATAAATTGATGAGAAGTGGGACATGGAAGACAGGAAAGCAGTGGAAACAGCAGAGGTGCTTATACTCATCTTACAAAGCAGGGTGTTGATAGAAAATGGTGTGATCGATATGGACCAGAACAGTTCAAATACATTATAGGCAATGTCAAAGTAACCAATAGAAGAGCTAAAAATATTTATATATCAAACATTGGGATGAAGAGAGAGGAGAAATGATAGAATAAAGGTGATTTTTCCTCATTTTTCTTGCTGATGAGTCAATAGATATTTCCTAAAATTCATAAATAAAAACACGGTTTATCGTATGAATAGTTAGCCATTAATGACTACTTACTGTATCCCAAGTACTATTCTAGGACGTTTTAGGCATTAATTCCCACAACAACCCAAAGAGAAAAATGAAGAAATTGAGGCACAGAGATGTTAAAGAACTTGCCCAGGGAAACCCATCTCGGGAAATGGTGGAGCCTGGATTCAAATCCACCTCGTCTGGCTTTGAGCCTGTGCACTTGATCAAGGCATACATTTCCTTCTCACAGCACCACAGACGGAGTGTTTCCAGAGTGCCAGGCACCAATCCAATTTCTTTAGATGAGTTGATTTAATATGGACATATATTAAGACAACATATATTTAAATATAGATGTGTATCAATATTTTTCTCATTTTACAGATGAAGAAACTGAGGTGAGCAAACTATGGTCCATGAGCCAGATGTGGACTGAAGCCTGATTTTGAGTGGCTCACGAGCTGGTTTTTACATTTTTTATGTGTGAAGGAAGGGGAAGGAAGAGATGAAAGAAGGGGAGGAAAAGGAGAGGAGAAACAGGTATCACATGTGGCTCACAAAACCTAAAATATTTTATATCTGATCATTTACAGAAATTATTTACCAACCCCAGTTCTGTCAGTTCTACAGTTAAAAGCCAGGCAAGTTGATGCCTCAGATAAGGACTGCATCTCTCAGCCTCATTGGAACTAAGGAAGACCATGAGGCTTTGCTTTCCTTTGAATAAGAGAAAGCCCAACCACTGGCAGCTTCTGAACATCTTGGTTCAAAACAGCAGACATGCCTCACCACTGTCCTGTCTTCTTCTATTTTTTAAAAAAATGTTTTAACTGACAGATGAAATTGTATATATTTCAGCTGGGTGCGGTGGCTTATGCCTGTAATCCCAGCACTTTGGGAAGCCGAGGCGGGCGTATCACCTGAGGTCAGAAGTTTGAGAACAGCCTGGCCAACATGGTGAAACCCCGTCTCTACTAAAAATACAAAATTAGCTGGGCATGGTGGTGTGCATCTGTAATCCCAGTTACTTGGGAGGCTGAGGCAGAAGAATTGCTTGAACGCAGGAGGCAGAGGTTGCTGTGAGCCAAGATCACGCCATTGCACTCCAGTCTGGGCAAAAAAAAATGCGAAACTCCACCTCAAAAAAAAATTGTATATATTTATCCTGTACAGCATGATGTTTTGAAGTATATATACATTGTGAAATGACTAAATCTAGCTGATCAACATATGTATTATTAGATATAGTTATCATTTGTGTGCTGGGAACACTTAACACCCACTGTCGTAGCATTTTCCAAGGATACAATATATTTGCAACACCCTATTATACAATAGATCTCTCAAACTGATTTCTTCTAGCTGAAGTTTTGTACCCTTTGACCAACATCTCCCCCACGCCCAACCCCCATGCTCCAACCATTCTCTGGTCACCACCGTGCTCCTCTGCACTTCTGAATTCCACACATGAGTGAGACTGTACGGTATTTGCCTTTCCAAGCCTTGCTCGTTTTTTGTTCAATCTGGAGATCACAAGGTCCTCCAGGTTCATCCACGTTGTAGCACTTGACAATATCTCCTTCTTTCTCCCTTCCCTTCTTCTTTTCCTTTTATCCTTCCCACGGGTGGAGACATGGTAGACAGCCTGTGTCCTGAAGGCCTTGTGGGGTAAAGCTGCCATAACTCTCCTGAACTGCCAACCTTCTAAACTTCATGTGAATAAGAGATGCCTTTTTATCTTTATTAATCACTGTATTTTAAGTATTTGCTTCTCTCAGCTAAACCTACTGCTTACCAATAAAATATCATAGTGTATTACTCTTATGTTTTGTTAATGTAACTTACTCAAAGATGTTGCATAGAGTTTGATCTCATCCCACCCAACCATTTAAAAATAGGTCCTCACTCCATATTATAGGGTAATGCTTTTCAAATTGAAACAAAATGATCATCTTTTCCTATACCTAAGTAGTCATTTAACTCTGTTTTCCGGGACAAATATAAAGGTGTGAGAATACTGAGTGGAAACCAGTCTGACTTATAGGGATCGAAGCAAAACAAATTTCTGATTTCTAGCACAAATGTGTAGCTCAACTTACAAATCTAGGTTTTCTGTGTATCAGTCAGGGTCCTGGTGGGAAACAGATGGCACGCTCAAGCCGGGTAATGTGAGGAGTGTTATATAAAGAGACTGCAAAGGTGTGAGCAGGATGTGGGAATCAGTAAGGAATCGTGGAATATCCCAGGCAGAGCAAGGAGGGGGAGGTGGGGGTCAGGGGGAAGGAGGAGGACTGTTTGGAAAGCACCTAGCAGGGGCTGGAGGTTTTGAGATAGGCACACCTCTCCCCACAGCAACTGTGCAGGGAGAAGCAGAGGGATCAGGAATTGAATACAGCAGCTCCACGCCCTCCCTCCTGTTCCACACCCCGCAGGGCCTCCTGTTACAGAACCCAGCCTGAAGTCTGAGGAGGGACCAGGGTGGGAAGTGTGGGGATGAGCATGGAGGGACCAGGGACAATAGCCATCCAGGTCTCCCAAGACAGAAAACCCAAAGTGTGTGGGTTAAAATATCCTTTGAGGTTCTAACTTGATCATTATGCTCATGAAAAATAACTCTTTGCATTAGAAGCTCTTATTAGGTATCCCTGTCCTTGTATTCTATTAGGGACAGAGGAACACAGTGGATTATAGCACTAGAGACTGTTTCCCAAAAATCTGAGGGAAAATAAACTTCTGTGACATGTTTGGCCTTAAGACAAACGAATCTGGTGATCTCCTGTGTACAAATATGCAAGGTCTGATTTAGACAGCAGAGACCCCCACAGCCAGAAAATTACGTCATGGCCCCAAACATCAGAGGGTACTCAAGTACCATCCCTATTTTAATGAGAAATGAGGTACAGTCATCCTTCATTTGGAGACAGCAGCAACTGCAAACCGAACAATCCTTTTCTAACTCTTGAAAACTTGTTTTCAAAGTTTTGAGACAGACTACAACAAACCCTGTATGTTCCCAGAGAGGAAGTGGGGGAGGCAAGATCGTGGGCCTTCTATCATCCCTCTATGCCATTTTCATCACAACACTCACCTCTCATATCACTTGATATATATATATATATATATATATATATATATACACACACACACACACACACACACTTTTTTTTTTGAGATGGGTTTTTTTTTCTTTTTTTTTTTTTTGAGATGGAGTCTCGCTCTGTTGCCCAGGCTGGAGTTCAGTGGCCCAATCTCAGCTCACTGCAACCTCTGTCTCCCGGGTTCAAGCAATTCTCTTGCCTCAGCCTCCTGAGTAGCTGGGACTACAGGCGTGTGCCACCAAGCCCAGCTAATTTTTCATATTTTTAGTAGAGACGGGGTTTTACTGTCTTAGTCAGGATGGTCTCTATCTCCTGACCGCATGATCCACCTGCCTTAGCCTCCCAAAGTGCTGGGATTACAAGCGTGAGCCACCGCACCCGGCCGTCTTTTTTTGACCGCTACTCTCAATAAATGTTAGTGTGTTAATAACAGATAATAAGTCTGTATTGGTATCTCCTAGTAGATGCTAAATTAATGTTTGTTAAATGAATGAATATCAAAATATATTTATTTTCCAACACATTATTTGGCATAAGGCTTACTTGGTACAAAATGGATCATTTCAGAATACCTCACTACCACTTTCTAGTTTATCAGCATCTGATGAGATGAGAAAACAATAAACTCCCATTTCAAGTGACACTTCCTCCAGGAAGCCTTCCATGAACAATTGAAAGGCTTTTTCAGATACGGTCTCCACCGAATCTGCAGAGTACAGAGTACACTGACTTGCCTTTCAGGTCTTGTTAGCAATTTTTTCTACACACCAGGTATTCCTCACTACCAGGTACTTAATTACAGATTCCTTGAAAACAAAGCTTAATTGCATACTACATATTTTTCACACAATGGTTCCTTCCCCATAGGGGCCCAATGCTTATTAAATCAACACTGAGATATACTAAACTCTCATGACATAACAGCATCTTTTCTATTTGCCATCTTTGACAAATTTTTTATACGTCTTCTTTGTAATTCTGGAAGCAAACACATGAATTGTCCTGTCAAGTGGAACTAATGTTAATTATACCAGCTCAAGTGGGAGAGGGAGAAATACTTTTAAAAAGTTAAATGTGATCTTCAAATATTTATATTATGAGTGAAGATTTGGGGCAACTTCTTTAAACTTCAGATTAAAACTCCATTGATCTAGCTTTGATTTATTTTAAGGACAAATGGCATGACCTCGGGTGGTTCACAACAATGAACAATCAGTTAAAACTCTAGAATCTAAAGATTGGGTAGAAAAACAAGAACTTCAAGTTATGCAGTCACAGAGTCTGAGAAGAGTACTTCAATCATTGGTACAAATGTGTGTTAACACTGGAATCAATTTTATAGAGATCAAAACAATTTATATGCAAGTAGCTGCAATGGAAATTCAGAAAACCATGTACATGTGGCATCGATGAAAACCCAAACCTGCAGAGCACCTGGAGTTGGAAACCAGGTGGATGAAAGAGCCAAAATGCAAAGTGTAGTCGATTTGGCAGGTTCCAATGCCAAACAGAGCACCTGCCCCCCACCTCTTTGTATACCCATATACTTTGGCACGGTTTGCCACGTCTGCTAAGAGTGACTCTTGAGGAGTGAGAGGCGATGGAGAAACAATGGAGACAAAGTCAGCCTAGATTGCACTTGGCGCAGACAAGACCACAAGCCCCAGCTTTCCCCAGGCATTAGGCTCACTTGCACATTGTGTAATGTAAGAGTTCCTCAATATCCAAGCAACACAGTGAGCACAAAGACAAATCAATACTCTCAACTGGGTGCTTTTTTTGAAACTAGCTTAAACATGGTCATGGAACCCAGAGAGTGCTCAGAGATTTAAAGATTCACAATCCTCATTTTCCCCAGAATCTATGTGTGCATCTCTTCTCTGTATATTTATGAGTTTATTTTAAGTAAAAGTCACAATGTCACCTGAATGAACCCATCGGCTAGGTCTAGGGCTGTTTTCCAGGTGAAGATAGACACAAGGTGTGTGAAAGGTTTGGATCAGCAACAATCAAGGAGCCTCTACTCTCTGCCAGGCCCCGTGCTGGGCACCAGCGACACACATGAAGAAGACACCATCCCCTGCTCCAGTGGGATGAATAAATAAGCCCTGTGTGTTTTCAATCTGCCTTCATTAAAAGGGAAAACCACAGTACTGGGCAAAACATTGCAGAGAACTGTCGGAGAAGAAATGTTAGCTGCTGAATTACCACCTATATACCAGGCAGCATGTATTTAAAATTCCTCATTTCTTGTTCATGAGTGTTCTAAGAGTTAGGTGACCAATATTCATTTCACAGAAGGGTCAAACTGAAGTTCAGCATGTAATAAAATAAACAAGCTGTGATCTTCCAGCTACTATGGTAGCCTCAGGAATCATCCAGTCCAGTCTGATTCTAAACTCCTGTTCTTTCCACTTTTCCACACTTTTTCCCACAAATAGGCAGTACACAGCAATCCAGCATCAAGGGGTTTGTTGTATATCAAAGGGAGTAAGATGTGGACATAAACAACAGTATCCAAAGATAGAGTTATGTATTAAAAGACAAATAGAATATGCTAATGTGGGACAATTCTTAGATAATAATAGTAATACCATTTACTGAACATTTAATAATGTACCTCACACTGTCGAAGCACTTTACATGTTTTTGTCTAAATTTCTAAAAGGATAAAATAAGCATAATCTTTCTTAGAAGGCTCATTATAAATAAATTATTTTAAAGCCATAAATAATGTAGTGCCCTGTGGCAAATAATATTTTTAACCACTATAAATAATGTTTTAGAAAGTCCTTTGGTCACAACAAATAACGGTACTAGATGCTGAGAGGAGATAAAGAAGAAATAGAAAATGTTACATTTGCTGCCAGAAAGTTTCTAGTCTAAATAAAAACACACTGTCACAGACACACACACAAAAATGTATGAGCAACTAGGAATTAACATAGAGAAACTATTTACATAAATATTAATGGGAGGCAAAGTGAATGTATTATTATGAAAATAAGAGTTTTAATCAGGTGTTTCAAAGCATGTGCCAGGGAAGAACTGAAAGATAATTATAGGTAAGGGAAATGGACTAGAACTGTAAACAAATAAGAAAAGAAAGGGTTGAATATAATAAGATAATTAGTGTAACTCACCTAGCATGGTGCCTGACCAAAAGGCAATGTTCAGTGAATGTCAATTTCTGCCTCTCCCTTTGCCTCTGCTGTACTTAAGACTCCTGGTTGCAGGAAATAGGAATACAGCTCCATCTGCTTTAAGCCAAACTAGGTTATGTATATTGGCCCATGGTGTAGCTACAAAGTCCAGAAGATGCCTATTTCTATTTCTCAGCCCCTTTCCTCAGTGTTTTGCTCTTGGGCCAGCCCACTCCACCTGCTGAACAGCATCTTCCGAATACAGGCTTTCACTCTCCCCGCCCAAGTCCAACACCAAAGAACACCAATCTTTCCAAAACTTTGAATCACTGACATATACTCGGTTGTCCCCAGTCAGGACTGAGTTATGTGCTCACCACTTGACCTCTGGAAGGGCTTTTGCTTTTACCAAAAATGAAATGGCGAGTGACTGGAGATTTTTGAGAAGCAGAGAGGCGTGATCTGACTTTAGTTTTACAAGAATCACACAATCTGCAACAAGTGAGGGTGAAACCTGGAAATCCAGTCTAGAGGCTCTAGCAGCAATCAGGTGAGCCATGATGGTTGCCTCGACTGGGTAAAGGCAGGTGGAGTCTTGAAAAGTGGTCAGATTCAGGATACAGTATTTTCAGAGCACGGCCAAGACAATTTCCTGAATGATTGGATATGGTATGCAAGAGTAGGAAAGGAGTCAAGGATAATATGTGAAGCCTGAGTAAATGAAAGATGAAGCAGGTCTCGGATACAGAAAGTCAAGACATCCAAGTAAAAATCTTGAGCAGGCAGGGGATACATAGTGTTTGACTTCACAAGATAAGTCTGGGATGGAGATATAATAATAAGAACATGGACAGAAAGAGATGAGGACCCTGGATTGAGCCCTGGAGCCCTCCAGTGTTATTTTGTATGGAAAGAGAAAAGGAATAAACAAAGGAAAGTGAGGGAAGTTACCAGTGAGATAGGAGGAAACTCAAGAGAGTGTGTTGTCCCTGATGCCTAGTGAAGAAGTTGAGCAAGAAAGAGAAGGGATCAAGAGGCTCAAGCTTTAGACTGGTCAAGACAGACGTCCTTCAACAGCCCACCTCTAATGCTGGCAGTGCTTGGCACTAGAGCACAAATATGGGCTCCCCATGTGTCTAAATACTTGAACATTATAAATCAAATTCAAAGACTGTTAAGATAAAACATATTCCATTCTCTTGCATTGAGAATTTCACCTTCATAAAAGCCTAGAAGGCCATGTCCAAATGGAGACTTTTCAGACTCCTCATAGCTCTAGAGGGAACTCAGCAGCACAGGGGTGTTGGCCCATCCCCTTTTCCCTCCCACACTGTGAGGATTCCTGCAGACACAGGTGTGAACATCCCAGCCCACTCCTAGACTTGGGAAAGACTTAGGCCCTTATTATCTGCCAATGACCACCCTCTCCCTTCCACTCCATCAAGAAGTTCACAGTGGCAAAGCAATGTTCCCACCTGGAGCCAGTGCCCTTATCTATAGACCATGCTTTGGTAACTAGGCTCATGGAAGGATCTATCTAATGGCCGTGAACCTACCTCCGGGGCCTGTGTGGGCCTCCTCCCAGTTTCATCCTCCCAACCGTATGCCCCCAATCCCTAGAGTAGCCAAAATGTAGTTGTTTGCAAAAATGTAGACAGAATGAGGACACATAGGCTGGTATGTTCACATTTGTGGATAATGATAATAAAGATTACTAAAAAAGGAGACATAAAGCTAGGTTGAAAATGACAGAGGTGGGAACTGTAGGTCTCTATTCATCCACAAAAGCAGTAAGCTGGCAACAACCACCAGAATCATCTTCTATAGAATTTTGGAATTCCATCAAAAACGTATGACAATGAATGATAGGTGTGGTAATAAAAGAAGCCACTGTTTTGCAGTAAAACTTACCGTGACATCTTAAACTGCCTACCATTCTCCAATCCTTAGGTAAGTGGTGATAGTGAGGTCAAGCAGCCCACACTGCTGGTTCAGGTTTCTAGTTTCAAAGGGAGCAATATAGGCATTATTCTCAAGGGACTGTGGTTGTCTATTTTGATCTGCCGAGTAGCTCCCTGAACAAATGGAACAGGGCTTGCCTTCGTTTCATCTGACTTGAAGCATTACAAGGACTAGGGGAGCTTCCTGAAAAGTTTTTGCTAAAAAATTGCAAGTATTGAGCACAGCAGCCAGGAGCAAGGGATAACAACCAGACAAGCAACACTCAGGCTGAAAATCAGTGAAAGAAAAAGGTTGGAAAAGGAAGTACACGGGAGAATAAAGGATTTTAAAAGTTCCCATGTACACAGGGAATCAGGAAGGACATGCACAAGCTTAGAGTTGGATGTATGTTCTGAAAAAGCCTGAGAAAACCCTAAGCTGTCACCTCTGGCTGATGTTCAGGCTTCATACAAGCAGGAACTGAAGGCTAAAGTGGAGTTGTAAACAGCCTGGCTAAATATTAAAGGCATGTCCCAATACAGAGTCAGTTTGAAAAGACTGGGAGAGTATATATTAATATTTACTGTTCTTTCTTTTTCTTTCATTAGCCCCAAGTATTTAAGAAAACTCTGTCAAAACACTAGGTGACCTCTAAGCTAACAGAACACAGACTTCAGTGGCCACACATACACACACAAAGGCAGACTTTATGAAAATAGTTTAGAAATGTCACTAAACAAGCAAACAGTAGCAACTCACAACAAGTGGGAGAAACAAACCTCAGTGAAGGGGGAGAGTCTGATATACAGAGTTGTCACATTATAATATTCAAAATGTCTAGTTTTCAACAATAATTTATAAGGCATGCAAAAGAAACAAAAAATTATGGTCCATTCATAGAAAAAGAGAAATCAGTAGCAATGGTCATTGAGGAAGCCTGAACATTGATAGGACTTACTAGACAAAAACTTTAAAATTTAAATATGTTCAAAGAGTTGAAGGAAACCATAGAATGCCTTCTAGAAAGAAGAAAACAAACGTAAAAATGCGTCACCAAATAGAAAATATCAATGAAGAGAGAGAAATTTTCAAAATAAAGGAAATAGAAATTCTGGAGTTGAAAACCACAATAACTGAAATGAAAAATTCACTAGAATGGTTCAACAGCAGATTTGAGCAGGCAGAAGAAACAATTCATGGATTTCAATATAAGTCATCTGAGATTATTCAGTCTGGAAGATCAGGAAAAATAATGGGTATTAGGCTGAATACCTGGGTGATATAATAATCTGTACAACAAACCCCCATGACACCTATGTAACACACCTCCACATGTACCCCTGAATTTAAAATAAAAATATAAAAAAACTATTGTGAGTACATAGTAGGTGTATATATTTATGGGGTACATGAGATATTTTGATACAAGCTTGCAATGCGAAATAATCACATCAGGGAGAATGGAGTTTCCATTCCCTCGAGCATTTATCCTTTGTGTTACATGCAACCTAATTACACTCTTTTACACAAAAGAAAGCATTAATGGAAGAATTGAGAAACAAAAGTTCTAAATTTACAGAAAAGAAACAGAAAATTGGCAGAAGTAAGTCCTTTCTTACCAATGACTACTTTAAATGTAAATGGAACAAACTATCCAATTAAAATGCAGTCATCAAAAGAATGGATATGAACAAATATGACCCAACTATATACTACTTATGAAACACTCACTTTAGATCCAAATACACAGATTAAAAGTGAAAGGACGGAAAAAGATATTCCAAGCAAATAGTAACCAAAACAGAGATGATTTTACTATACAAATGTGAGATGAAATAAAATATAAGACAAAATTTGTTAAAAGAGACACAAAAGATATTGTTTATCAACAAAAGGGTCAATCCATCGTGAAGATATAACAATTATAAACGTATTACATATAACAAATCCCCCAAATCTATAAATATATATATTTATATATAAAACAGACTCAAAGGGAAAAATAGTTCCACAATAATATTTGGAAATTTTAATTCCCCATTTGTGTTAATGAATAGATCAATAAGGAAATAGAGGCCTTGAACAATAGTATAAGCTAGCTAGACCCAAGAGACATGTCTAGATGGCTCCACCTCACAGCTGCAGAATACATATCTTCTCAAGCACACATAGATGATTCTCTAACATAGGCCATATGTTGGACCACAAAACAAGTCTCAATCAATTTTAATAGGTTAAAATTATAGAAAGTATTTTCTCTAACCACAATGGAATAAAAGTTGAAATTAATAACAGAATGAAAACTGAAAAATTTACATGTGTATGAAAATTAATCAATACACTTTTTAATCAGCCAGTGGGCCAAAGAATAAATTATAAGTAAAGCTAGAAAATACTTTGAGATAAATGAAGATGAAAATACAACATGCCAACATCTATGGCATCCACTGAAAGCCAAGCTCGGAGGGAAATTTATAGCTATAAACACCTCTGCTCGAAGAGAAAAAGGATCCCAAATTAATAACCACCTTTACACATTAAGGAACTAGAAAAATAGAAGCAAGCTAAACCCAAAACTAGAGGGAACCACAGAATAAAAATTAGAGTGGAGTTAAATGAAATAGAGTAGAAGAACAATGCAATCAACAAAACCTAAAGTAGTTTATTCTAAAAAGGGAACAAAATTGACTAACTTCAGCTAGACTGACAAGAAATGAGAGAAGACTCCGATTACTAAAACCACAAATAAAAGTAGAGCTATTGCTACTAACTTTATAGAAATAAAAAGAATTACAAGAAAATACTTTGAATAATTATATACCAACAAACTAGATAACCTAGATGAAATGGAAACATTTCTAGAAACACACTAACTACCAAAACTGACTCAAGAAGACATAGAAAACTTGTATATACCTTTAGCAAGTAAAGAGATTGAAGAAGTAATAATAATAATAAACCACAAAACTACCATGAAAGAGTAGGCCAGTATCAGTGAATTGGCCTGGTGAATTCTACCAAACATTTAAAGAGGAATTAACCCCAAATTCTTCTCAAACTCTTCCAAAAAAAAATAGAAGAAGAAGGAATACATCCTAACTCATTCTATGAGGCCAGCCTTACCCTTATACCAAAGCCAGATAAAGACATCACAAGAAAAAAACAAAAACCTCTAGATCAATATTGCTTGTGAATATACAAGCAAAAATCTCCACAAAAATACTAGGAACCAAATCTATTTAATAACATCATATTACGAGTATTATACTCTATGACCAAGTGTGATTTATCCCCAGAATGCAAAAAAATGGTTCAATATGTGCACAATCAATCAACTACATTGACATGGCATTAATAGAATGGAGAAAAAAAACACATGATATCTCAATTGATACAGAAAAAGCTTTGAGAAAAATTCAATACTATTTCATGACAAAAACATTCAACAAACTATAATAGAAAGAGAAGGGAACTGCCTCCACATGGTAAAAGGCATTTAAGCAACTAAATAGAGGTGACAGATACACAACATTGTGAATCTACTAAATGCCACTGAATTTTACACTTTAAAGTTGTTAACTTTCAGTTATGTGAACTTTACTTCAATTAAAAAAGGAGAAGGAGGAAGAGGCAAAGAAAGCGTAGCTGCCATAACCATGATGAACAAGGCTGATGGGTTTCCTGCTCTTATAGGGCTTAAATGCGAATGTAGTAGACACATAAGAAGCAAAGAAATAACTAACATGTGTTGAAAACTTACTAAGTGCCAGGCACTATTCTAAGCACTTTGAGTACAAAATCATGAACTCATCAGAACTTTCCAGTGAAACAGGTGATCTCCTTTTAACAGATAAAGAAATCAAAGCACAGAGAGATAAAATGACTTGTCCCAATTCAAGTAGCAAAAAAAATGGCAGAGCCGGGATTTTAATCCAAAGAGTCTAACTTCACAGACTATGTTCATAACTATTATACTATATAATGTCACAGCTCTGGGGAGCAAAAAATAAAGCAGGGTATTGGAGATGGCACTGCTGAGATTCCTAAGTACTCTACTGACATACATTTTGATTGCTATAATTAAATTTGGCTGCTACACATTAAGATTGATAAAAGTACACAGTGAATAGTCTGAAGAATTTTAAAATAACTTGGAATGTGCCATTTGCCTTGCATCCATTTGCGATAAGAATAAATACAGCAACAAGTAGCAAACCAAGTTCACATTGTTAACCATGAAATCACAAGTAATTTTCAAACTTCTTATTGGAATCACTGACTTATATAAAATTAGTATGAGAAACTAATTTAAATATTATCAAGTTCAACTCCATTCTTCTACAGTTAGGAAAATATTTTGGATAAACTAAATAACTTGCTACTTTGTGCCAAAGTTTATAGTTCAATCCCCTAAATCTTAACCTGTCAGTCTTTCCAGCATACTGTATTCGTACCTACGTAGATCCAGCTATCAAATTTCAGAGAGTTGGTATGAAAAATAATTAAATATGCATGTTTATATTAAATACTTAGGTTGAAATTTTTATAAGCATATACAAATATATATTTAAAATATCTTATTTTAAATAAATGCTTTATTTAGGCCACATAATTAAATATAAATATATTGTGAAGTATGCTTCATTCAGGCTACATAATTAAATATAAATATATTATGGTACATCTTTTCACATATCAGCTTTTGCTCCTTAACAAAATATTGTGGTAGTTGGACTTCAACAAATAATGTAAAAAAAAAAATTATTATACCTAAATAAGTATTTTCTTAAAATATACAAGGACATGATGATGAGAATATAGAAACAAGAGCTAGGAAATCCTATAGCACCTTGGAAAAATCAAGTGAACTGAGACAAATTATAGGCATTATTAAGTTTTGCTAAACCCAAACAGGTGTTGCTAAGTATTTTTCGATTTATTTTATACCCATGTGTTAGAAGGAAAAATGTCACCCATATGTGTTTAATTCAATTTCACTTAAGCTGAAAACAATATAATTGTTGGGAAGTTATTTAATGCCCAGTAAGTTTTTTGAGTTTTACAAAGCCTTCCTTCTCCCTCTGAACAAGCAAGCGGTGTTTTGCCAGCACAGAACAGAACTCGAACGGGAGGTGCAGATTGAGTTTGGTTCTAAACTTAGAGCACACAAATTTGAGTGACTGCCAAGCCTGCTGAAATGTGTTTTCTCCAGTCTTCTTAAACTGCATGAGGATTTCAAAGAAGAAATTGTAAAGCCTTCCATTGTGAGTTTTCTCTTACCATTGACTACTTCCTGAATTGAAAACCATGCATTGCATATAAGCTTGTGATGTATTTTATCAGGTCCCGGTCTCAAAATATTTCACTGTAGTATATTTTCCCCCAAAATGTTATCGTGCAACATTTTAAAGCCTATATAGTTTCCTTGACTTAGCTATAGAACCGATTATCTTTGGCTATAATACTCTTGAAATCTACCTTCAATCATCAAACAAGAAGCAAGAAGTGGACCAGGGAAATATTTATAAAAAAGACAATATATAATCAATAGACTTTCTAATTTCTGATCACACAAGAGTCTCAGATGAATCACTAGAGTCTTGAGGGGGATGGGAAAGTATTAGTGAAATCAGCAGATTGATCAAGACATATGGAAGGCATGAAAATGCCTGAGAGTGGGAGAAGGGAGAGAAAGGACATTCAAAACAAGGGGCCATGTCGATCAGTTCACTCCTTGCCAATAAGCTGAAAAACATGTCATGGAGAATTTACCATTTAAATGGGATGACATTTAAATAATTCCTTTTGTTCATGTTTTTGAGACTTCTCTATAATTCATAAAGTGGCATGAATTTTTTTGCGTATTTCTATTCCTTTTAACAATTTTTTTTCACCTAATTTCAAATCTTAATCTTTTGCATAACAGCTAAACGATGCTAAGAAACATTAAGGTGGCTGAAAGAGAAAGAAAGAGTTAACATCTCTAAGAACAAATTTTTTAATTATTAAAAAAATGCATTTGGGATCATGCTGAGAGGTAGGGTTTTATTTCTATATTTCGTTTATTAGTGATCATTTCAGCTGATTAGGGATCAGATCTTTATTTCCATCTCTGCAATTCCAAGCATTTGTTGATTTCACACTTTATTTTTTTTCTTTCAGGATGAAACCCAATATGTCTGAAAATAATTTTTCTACAGGTGTTGCTTCAGTCTTAGGTTAATTATTGGTTTATCTATATTCTTTACACTTTGAACCAATATGCTAGTTCAAAATTTTAAAAACACTACCTGGCTTTTAATTTATCAAAAAAGGGGGGTTATAAAATCAGCTTTCATTTCATGCTATCCGAGTGAATTTGAACCTGGGATGTTTTCCCAGTCAATTCAGATTAACCAACGGTTGCATTAATGGTCACTTTTATAAATACAGTAATGTGATGTCATTTCACAGACATTTAAAAATTATTCCCTTACATTGATATGAAAGGTACATTGCACAAATATAATGTAAGTTACCATATTTTTAAAGGTAGACAAAATAGGCTCATTTAGCAGTTTTGCCAGAAATCAAATCAAACCAAGAAATAATCAGTGACCAGCAGTCTTAGGCAGCACAGTTCAGTGAGTAGCCGTGGCTGTCAGGCTGCCTCCATTCAAATGCTGTTTTCAACAACCGGCAGCATTAGGCACATTTATTTTCTCTTTGCCTAGATTTTTTCATTTATGAGATTAAACAATCATAGTACAACCTACAAACATAGGATTATTGTGGAAATAAATGAGTTAATACTTAGAGCAATGCTTGGCATACAGACTAAGTCGCATTCTTGTTAGATATAATTATATAATACATTTTTCCCATAGAATTCTGCAAATATAATTTTTCAGTGCCCGTTCTGATGCATTGCTGAGGACACAAGCGATCCTTGACCCATGACTATTTAAATTTAGTTATTCAAATTTATGTATTTGGTAGATTTCTCCAGGCTATTCCTTCCAGCAGGACACAGACTTCCCTGTAGGGTCCTTCTTACACTTAATGCCTTTGGTACCCAAGGTCCACATTGTCTGGACTTCAGCATCAGGAATTCAAAACCCTCCATCAAATATAAGCCCTGTCAATGACTAGAGAGATGTGTTAAAAATCTCCCACAGTGACTGTAGATTTGTCTATTTCACCTGTACATTCTTTTCATGTTTTGCTTCATATTTTGAGGCTATGATATTAAGTGGGTAAACATTTAGAATTTTTGAATCTTTCTCGTGAATCAGCCCATTTGGGAGTTATTTAGGAATATCTTCCTAGCTGTTTCCTTTTAGTCTTTTATATATCTCTTTCTCATATTCAGCCTGTTAATTAATAAAACAATCACATGATTGGTTTCTATCGTGGGCTCAGTGTGAATTATACACACTATAGAGAACTCTATGCTGTATATTTTTAAGTATGCCATTATTTTCTTGGATCGTTACATTGGCAAAGTATTGTGTTTTTATCATAATATTGGAATTGGTTTATAATTTTTTTATCTAGCAGTGCCTGTTCATTCATGCATTCAACATATATTAAGCATGTGACATGTGCTAGGCCTCAGCAAGATAAGGAGCCCAACTAAGGAACTCTTCAGACTCTCAATTTGGTTATAACCCAATAATGTAGAATTCAAGTGGTTTTTTTTCCTAGGGTTATATTATTTCTCACTTCAATTGTTGTGGTGGATATTATCTGTGCATGTGAGAGTTTTTCTATAACTTCAGAACTTTTATAATAACCATGATCCAGTTTTATAAAAGTAAGGCCAGTCCTAATTCTAGGTGCGTTAGGCATGTCTCTGGCAAGATTATTCTACAAAGAAGGAAGTACAGGAATCATTGGCAAAAGTCAATGGCTCAATCAAAGCATGGGAATATCTGACATTATTTTTCAAGATCCCCACAATTTGAAAGGACTATGGTATCTATTACATTATTCCAGTTGTAGTGGTACTTTCCTGACAGTATGGATTATTCAACCACATGAAACCATCTTTAAGCTCTTGCTTCAGACAATTTACACTCTTTCACTAGTTTGTAAAACAAAGGCTGCAGCAAAGTTTCTTTGAAAATTAGATAATGACTTATCATTGCATGGGTTTCCTCCTATATGTATTTCTTATTTTATAGCTAACCTTTGCCTTTTTTTTCATCCTCTAGTAGATTGGCCCATATTAAAAAAAAAAAAAAAAAAAAAAACATTGAAATGAGGATATCTAAGAAGACTTCCCAAGACCAGCTCTGCAAGGAAAAGGACTCTGGTTAATAGGAGAGTGGGAGCCAGGCCTGAGGCTCATCATGTCTTTCTCGCTGCATTCCATATCTTTGACATCTCTCTCGCCTACAATTGCTTGTGTTCAAATGGGTATACACAGTATAATATTGGAAGTGGTTCATAATTTAGGCTGTAGCAAGAACCAGGATTGTATGGCTGAGTTGTCTCACACTCAGTCACTGCAGACTACCCTGAAAATGGAGGACATGTTTTATAACTTCTTAAAATACAAACGGGGAATTGAGTTAAGAGTTAGGAATATATTTTAAACAGAAGTAAATGAAATGGAGGTGTTCCTGAAAACAAAGAAACTTTAAAAAATTTATATGACTAAAAAATGTTATATACATAATATATACAGGTAACTTTCCTCATAGAAACCAGAAACTAGTTTTTTTAAAAAACTTACATTATTTATTTTCATGACTATACTATAACATATCAATAAAGATAATAGCTTGCAAATATCTTATACTTATCAAATGCCAGGCACAGTTTTGGGTTTGAGATGGGGTGGTTTCTCAGACAGTGTCTTGCTGTGTCACCCAAGCTGGAATGAGTGTTCGTGCAACCACAGCTCACTACAGCCTCGACCTCACAGGCTCAAGTAATCCTCCCACTTCAGCCTCCTGAGTAGCTTGGACTACAGGTGTATGCTACCATGCCTGGCTAATTTTTTTATTTTTTGTAGAGATAGGGGTCTCACTCTGCTGACCAGGCTGGCCTCAAACTCCTAACTTCAACCAATTCTCCTGCCTTGGCCCTACCAAAGCCAGGCACAGTTTTGAGTGTATCTCATGGATTATTACTTCATTAGACAACACAATAGCCTTTGAGGGAATTATCATCATTGTTCCCACTTTACAAATGAGGTGAATGACACTGGGAGAGGACACACAACTTGTCCAGAGGGGGTGGAGGTAGGACTTGAACCCAGGGATGCAGTCTCAGGACCTCAGTCACAATTGGTTCAGCACTCAGGACACTAGCCCAGAGCCCACCTGTTCCCACCGCGCCTGCTCCCCACCTCTGCTCCCCTACCTCTGAGCTTCCTCTTTTCTGGCCTCTCCCTGTTTCAGTGTTGCCCCTCACAAAAACCACTACTCTCTACAGCGAGCAGAGGCAGCTTTCTAAAACATAAATCCCACCGTGTTTCCCCCTCTCCTCAGAACAACACCTACGGGCTTCCCCTTGCCCCAAGAGGCCCTACAAGATCTGGCCCCTGTCTCTCTTTCCAGCCTCACTGCCCACTCCAATAATGCTGGGCTTCCTGCTATTCTGTGAATAAGTCTTGTTGGTTTTCTCTCAGGACCTTGGCACATGCTATTTCCCCTGCCTGGGATATTCACACAGTGAGAGTTCACAGGATGAGACCCATCGCTTCATCTGGGTAACTGCCCACGTCACCTCCTCAAAGATGCCCCCGCCCTCCCTTATGTGAACTGTAGAAAAAGCACCCACATCAGCCTCCTCACCAGCCACTTCCTTACCCTGTTTTTATTTTCTTCACCAGTTTATTACCTGATATTGTCTTATTGTTTGTACTTATTTGTTAATTTGTTTATCAGTTTTACCAATGTAGTGCAAACCCCACGAGTTCAGGGACTGTGTGTCATTCATTATACTATGTTCCCAAGATCTATAAAAGTGCCTAGAAAATAGCGGGACACAATAATTACAGGTTGAATGAGCTGATTGATTAAACAGTTAAAATATCCTTAGGATAGGCCTGGTGTAGTGACTCACGCCTGTAATCCCAGGACTTTGGGAGGCCAAGGTGGGAGTTCACTTGAGGCCAGGAGTTCGAGACTAGTCTGACCAACGTGGTGAAGTCTATCTCTACTAAAAATACAAAAATTAGCTGGGCGTGGTGGTACATGCCTGTAATCCCAGCAACTTGGGAGGCTGAGGCACCAGAATCGCTTGAACCCGGGAAGTGGAGGTGGAGGCTGCAGTGAGCCGAGATCCTGCCACTGCACTCCTGGATGACAGAGCAGGACGCTGTCACACACACACAAAATATATTTTACCTTCTAGGTCACATGCCTGGAATCCCTGCTACTCGGGAGGCTGAAGCATGAGAATCGCTTGAACCCAGGAGGCGGAGGTTGCAGTGAGCCAATATCGGTCCACTGCACTCCAACCTGGGTGACAGAGTGAAACTTTGTCTCAAAAAAATAAAACTTAAAAATTTAAAAATTTAAAAAAATATTCTTAGGATAAATACTAAGAAATTGGAATCACTACCAGATCAAAGTATATAAACATATAAAGGTCATTGATGTATGTTGCAATTTTCTTCCTGGAAAATGTGTGTGATGAATATTACATTAAATTTTAACCATCAAAAGCACTAAAGAACCCAACCAATTACAATAGCCCCAAAAGGGGGGCAATGGTTTAAGACTGTCCAACCCATACACCAATTACTGTTTGGTCCTATCTCTTGGACCTTATTGTGACCAATTAACAAGTTAAACAAACCTGACTAAACTGGTAGTATTAGGGGTGGGGAGAATGATCATGAATATAGGGTGCTTGAGCCTGTAGCCCCTGATCACCTTCCATTCCTCAACCTACAACAACTCCAACCTCAACTAAGAACTCACATCTGGAGGGGGGAAGCAAATGACTGCCACGTTTTCTTGACCTTTTAAGTATTTTGATTGACTTTGTAAAAATTAGTAGTCTAGTGAAGCTTATTGACAAGGTGTCTGAGTTAGTACTTCTGCAGGATTGTAACATCATTTTCACTTGGGATTTTAGTGTTAAGATAGGGTCTTGTCTATTTCTCTAGCTTAATAGGCTTTGGATTTCCTAGGTACATGATATTTGCTTTCTAAGAATATATTGCAATGGCAATCTCTTGGGGGAAAAATTCTTGCAAGTTTTATATGGAATTCCTGCCTCTCGGTACACACTTAGCTGTGTTTCTTTTTTCATTAAGCATCCCTAACACCCAAAAATAGAAGGAAAAAAACCTATTTGTCATAAAAAAATACCAGTGTCAGAAAAACTGCTGTTTAATTTCTAAAAGAAGGAAAATAGTCTTAAATGTTTTGACAGAGAACAAAATTCACAAACAAATGGAGAATTTGTGAATAACAACAAAATTTGGAGAAATGTTACAACCCAAAAATGTTCACCAGCTGCTTAGAAATCAAAATTCTGGTGTTTCTTGTGGATCATTTAGTTCCACAACACAATGACTAAAAGAATCAATAGCAAATGGAGACCTAAAAAGAGAGAATATATTAGTTAGGGTAGGCTAAAGTGATATTAACTAAAGGATGCCAAAATGCATCATGTTCAAACATAATGGATTCTTAGTTTTTTCTTGTATAACAATCCAAGGAAGAGTTGTTGGTCAGTGGGGAGCTCACTGCCACATAGTGACTCAGAGATCCAGGTTTCTGCATGTTGTGGCCACATCATTCCTTAGAGTCTTCTGACAACCAAAGAAAATAACCTGGAAGATTCATACATACTTCAAACATCTATAAAAATGCCTGAAAAAATAGTGGGCAACAACAATAACAGGATGAATACACTGACTGATAAAAGAGTAGTTAAAATATCCTTAGGATAAATATTCAGAAATTAGAATCACTACCAATGGGAATCAAATGGCATAAACATAGAAAGGTCCTTGGTACCCACTACATACCACCCTCAGCCTAGGTGGGGCACTCTTCTCCTCCTTTTACATCCCGTCCCACTGTTGAGAAACCATCACCTAACCATACCTAACAGCAAAAAGGGCCAGAAAGTCAGTCCTTTGCTTGACAACCACACCGCAGCAATCACATTTGCTGAAAAAAGGAAAAACAGATTCTAGTGACCGAAAGCCATATTTGTCAGATATCAAAGGATATGCACTATTTAATAATGTCTATTGGAATCTGAATGAAAATTATATTTCTATGATGCGGTCGAGACTGCTAATTGACCTCCAAACAAATTCTTCTTCTTTTTCTATTGTAATAAGGCCCCTAAATTTTAACCAGGCAAATGGTCTCCTAGACTAAAGACACTTTTCCCAGCTTCCCTTGTAATTAGTTGTGGTCCTGTCACTAAGTTCTGGCCAAAGGGAAAAGCGTGGAACTGGAGTATACTATTTCTGAGTCATGCCCTTAAGAAAAAGAGAAATACTCTCTCCTTCCTGCTGACTGGATTGTGGATGACGTGGTAAGCCATCTGGTACTGTGTTGATGAGGGCAAAACCTTTGGTATCATTGAGCAAAAAGATTCAAGGAGCCCAGATTCTGACAACATACCAGCCTACTTATGCCCAGACAGTTAAATGAGAGAGAAATACACTTCTATCTTGTTTAAGCCACTGTTTTTTTATAAATCTCCATTACAGATGCCAAACCTATAACTAATACATATGGCAAACAATATGGAATTCTGTTCATCCCTGATTCAACATTTAAAATGTCATAAAAAGGGAAAGAAAAAAAGAAACTTGGCTGAAGACAGAAAATATAAACGTATTGATTCTAGTCATACAACACAAATTGAACTAGATATTAGTGGCCTTTTTCATTAAATGTGTGACTATCAAAGGTGAGGTAATAATAAAAAATAATCACCATCCCTGCTCAAGGGCCAAATTCATCCTTATGATGTTCATGAAAAATGCTGCGTGGTTTATTTAGACAATTGCCTGAAAATGCTCTGGAGGGGTTCTCTGTGTTTCCCTAGAATAGCATGTGGCAGTATTTGCCAAAGAATATACACCTAGTCAGACCAATGCAGGTTTCAGATGTCATTCACAGCGCATGGTCACCCACTTCTCACAGACACGCATGTGCACACAGCGACCAGGTTAGCTGTGAGAGCTCATGCTCCATGGAAACTACATTGTAAACAAAACCCCAACCAAAATAGAAGCACCACTTTGGTTTTGCACTGGGGATTGTTGTAAGAGATGACAAAGACCGTTGCTCTTCAGGGTTGAGGTGAGGGGTCTAGCCTCTAATAAGGAACTTCCTGTGACAACCAAGACAAGGTAAATAAAGGGCCAAAGTAGGTTAAGCTCTAATATGAAAGATGCAAACACCTAATGGGAATATTTCTTTGATCTTTAATAAGGATGTTTATCAGGCAGGCACATGTGTGCGTGTGTGTGTGTACGCATGCATGTCACTGTGTGTGTGTGTGCACATGTTCAGCAGCAAAGAGCTAGAACTGCTTAGAGGTGGGAAGCTACAACACTGTTCCAGGCCCATGATGTACCCAGTGGTCAGGCCTTCTGGAGTCTTAAAGGAGCTACACATGCATGTTTAAGCATTCTGGACATTCCATAAACAAAACATAACTACAAGTGTACAGATTTTGAAGTTAATACTCAATGTTACTGAAATAATCACACTGCTAGCATCAAGCAGGCTTCCTCATGACGGCCTGCCTCTGGGACTGATGGACTTTCCTTGCACTTCTGACTCTGCAGGTATGAGGGCCCCTTTCTATCATCACCCCTTGCCTTCAGGGGCTCTTACTCATTGTCTCATCTTCCTCTCTGAAGTTGCTAAGAGGCAATCACAAAACCTAGTTCCCTGCCTATGTATATCCCCACCAATTAATTTTTGCATGTGTGTACTGAAATAAGCCAACTGATCCAGTCTATGTAGAAGGAGAAACATGTTTCTATGTCTTAATTTACGAAATGTAGCGGCTTTTATAGTAGGGTAATGCTTGGGCTCTGGAGTCAGATAAAAGTGGATTAAAATCCTAAAATCCTAATACAACACTAGGCAACACTTATGTGCCTGGCACTATGCATATAAACTCATGAATCCTCAAAACAATACTGCACGGTGGTTTTACTAGTATCCTATTGTTTAACAAGACTTGAACCTGGGCAATTCACTCTTGGGCGCTATGCTGCCAACCACTGTGCTCCACCACCGCCTCCTGGCCCTATGAGCTGTATGCTGCTCGACTCTTAGCTTCCTAGGTAAAACAAAGGCAAATAATGTAGCATCTACTCCATAATAACATTGAGAGAATTTAATGAATGTAATGAGCTAGTCCTAATCAAAGTTCTGAAAGCAGCTCTTGGTATATAGAAAGTGGCCAATAAATGGTAACTAAAAATATACTAGTTTGCAAACCAATCATTTGGTTATTATTGGACAGCAATTTTCAAACTTTCACTGAAGCCATATAGGCTTTCATGTGTGACAATGATGTTCTCAAAACTGTGTCAAATCATGCATACGATGTATTATTGAAAAGACACCAAGAGACTAGTGCTGTTAACAAAAAATATTGTTAATTTTAGTTATGGCAATGACATTATGATCATCTAAGAAAATATCCTTTTCTTGAGATGCATATTGAACTGAAGTATATTGGATAAAATGACATGATAAGCTTTACGCTTTTGCAGCATTCCACCAAAGAAAAGGCAATAGCGGAATAAATACAATCATGCACTGCATAATGGCATTCCAGTCAATGACAGACTGCATACACACGGTGATCCCATAAGACCATAATGGAGTTGGAAAAGTCCCATCGCCTAGTGACATCACAACCATCCTAACATCACAGAGCAATGCGTGCCTCACATGTCTGTGGGGATGCTGGAATAAGCAACCCTACTGCACTGCCAGTCTGTAAAGGTCTAGCACATACCGTTATATACAGTCTATGATACTTAATAATGATAAATATGTTTCTGTTTTGTGTATTTACTATACTATAATTTTGTCATCATTTTAGAGTGTACTCCTTCTACTTATTTTTAAAAGAAAAAGTTAAGTATATAGTAGCCTCAGGCAGGTCCTTCAGGAGGGATTACAGAAGAAGGTATTGCTGTCATAGAGATGACAGCTCCACGTATGTTGTTGCCCCTGAAGACCTTCCAGTGAGACAAGATGTGGCGGTGGGAGATAGTGATATTGATGGTCCTGACCCTTTGTAGGCCTAGGATTTTGTGTGGGTTTGGGTCTTAGTTTTTAACAAAAAAGTTTTTAAAATTTTTTTAAAGTAGTAAAAATTTTAAAAATAGTAAAAAGCTTACAGAATAAAGATGTAAAGAAAAAATATTTTTACTCAGCTGTACAATGTCTTTGTGTTGTAATCTAAGTGTTATTACAAAAGAGTCAGAAAGCTAAAAAAAAAGTTAGAAGTTTATAAATTTAAAAAGTTACAGTAAACTACAGTTAACTTATTACGGGAGAGAAAACAAGTTTTTATACATTTATTACAGCCGAAGTGTCCAGTGTTTATAAAGTCTACAGCAGTGCACAAGAATGTGTTAGGCCTTCACCACTCATTCACTGGCTCACCCAGAGCAACTTCCATCCCGCACCTCCATTCATGGTAAGTGCCCTGTGCAGGTGGACCATTTTTAATCTTTTAGAGTGTATTTTTACAGTACCTTTTCTATGTTTAAATATGTTTAGATACACAAATACTTACCACTGGGCTCCAACTGCCCACAACAGCATGCTGTACATGTACAGGTTGTAGTCTAGGAGCAATACAGCCTGGGTATGTAGTAGGCTGTACCATCTGGGTCTGTGTAAGTACACTCTATGATGTTTGCACAATGACAAAATCACCTAACAATTCATTTCTCAAATCGTATCCCCATTGTTAAGTGACACATAACTATATAGCAAAATGTTTATGCTTATGAAGCTGGGTAATGGATAGTATAAATGTTTATTGTACAGTGCATACCTGAATATTTTCAAAATAAAAAATTAAAAGGATTTTTTAAAACACCATGAAAAGTTTTGTACAGCTTATTCTTAAAACTCCCTTCAGCAGAATGCCATGTTCTGGGGGTACCCAGGAGTTCTGCAGAGGAGCCTCAGTTATGAGGTCAGCACAGAGTTCCTAGGTCTCTGCCCACCTTCAGCCAGAGCTGCTCCACTTACACCTCCTGTCCTTAGTGGAAAGTCATATAAGAGTTTGTTTCTGGGAAAGGAGGGGAAGGGGTCACACAGTTCAATCAGCCTGGGAGACAGAAGGTGACATCCTCATTTTCCCCTTTCAGAGAATAAGCCCTCCCTCCTCCCCAAAGTCCCCACGTTGAATCTCATGCTATCAAGTGATATCACATATCATCTCCAACTTATAATTACTTATCAACTCCCAATCATCTCTCCTCATTTCTGGAAGATGTTAGCTCCTGCTTTCTATTGCTGTGACCACCGCCATCCTGTATTAATTTTTGGTAATGTCAGTGCATGTGCAGGTGATGCTTCCCAACCCTGCCCTCTCGGTTTCCTGAGCCCTCCTCTCCAGTGATCTTGTTATTCGCCCATTCTCAGGAGCTCCTTCCCAGACTCAAAGCCAGCAGACTCCACACAAGCCAGTCTCATGCATCCCACTCCCTGAGTGCTACCTGCTAGCACCTCCTCCAATACCCCCACCCCAAACCCTCCTAGGTCACCGGACGACTTGTCTTTTTCACTGATCTTCATGATCTTCCTGTCTTCACTCTCCTCTTTTCCTAATGTAAGTTTCAGGGTCAGTTATTCTAATACATTTCTTAGATATGCCCCTAACTCTGTTGCCTCTCCCTCGCTATGTCGTACTTGTTTGGCAGAAGCATCCAGCCCTATGCCTGCTCCATCCCCGCACCCATGTAACTGAGCAAGGCTGGAGAAGCACCCAATACCACGCTGACCCAGCTCCCACGAATTCAGGAGCACGCATCTCAAGTGGGGCCCCCAGGTCACAGGTTACAACATCCTCCTGGGGCATGCACTCCTCACACTCCAGGGCAAACAGTTCTCGCTATCATTCTGTTTCTCAGTTCTCTAGTACCTCCTTGCCTGCCTCTCTCTCAGCAGATGGCCTTGCTTTCTACTTAACAGAGAAAATTCAGACAATCCAAAGATAATTTCCAGAGACTCTCTACTGGGTTGAAGAGTGCGCCCAAAATCCACGTCTACCAAAAACCCATAAATAATGACCTTATTTGGAAATAGGGTCTTTACAAATGTAATGGAGTTGAAATAAGGTCCTACTGCATTACGGTGGTCCTTAAATCCAGTATGACTGGTGTCCTTAGAATAGGAAACAAGATACAGGGACACAAAGGAGGCACGCGAGGAGGATGATCATGTGGAATGGAGGCAGAGACCGGGTGATGCATCTAGAAGCCAGGAACACGGAGGAGCACAGGCAGCCGCCAGAAGTGGGAGAGGCAGGAACACACTCCCTCAGAGCCTCCAGAAGGAAGCAGCCCTATTGGCATCTTGATATCAGACTTCTGGCCTCCTGATCTATGAGAAAATGAATTTCCATTTTTTTCTTTATTTTATTTTTTAAGTTCCAGGGTACATGTGCAGGAGTACAGATTTGTTATATATGTAAACGTGTGCCATGGAGGTTTGCTGCACAGATCAACCCATCACCTAGGGATTAAGCCCAGTATGCATTAGCTCTTTTCCCCAATGCTCTCCACCCACCCGTCCCCCTACCAACAGGCTGCAGTTTGTGTTGTTCCCCTCCCTGTGTCCATGTTCTCATTGTTCAGCTCCCACTTATTAGTGTGAGCATGTGGTGTCTGGTTTTCTGTTCCTGCGATAGTTTGCCGAGGATACTGGTTTCCAGCTTCATCCATATGCCTGCAAAGGACGTGATCTCATTCCTTTTGATGGCTGCATAGTATTCCATTGTGTATATGCACCACATCTGTGGTACTTTGTTATGGCAGCCACAGGAAACTCACAGACTCCACTCATGCACTTACCTGAAGGCTGCAGAAGCCACAGACCTTTCCTCCTCATGTGTTAACACAAACTCTCCAGACTCCTAGTCCAAACAAATCCCTCTTCAACTTGATCCTGTCTCCTCTCACTCAGGAACAACCTCTTTCTTTCTCTTTCTTTCTTTCTTCCCCTTCCTTCCTTCCTTCCTTCCTTCCTTCCTTCCTTCCTTCCTTTCTTTCTCTCTCTCTCTCTCTCTCTCTCCTCTCTCTCTCTCTCTCTGCCTATTTTTAAATTGGGCAGCATGATTCCCAACAGCACAGAAACATGCTGTTATTTCTCTCATCTTAAAACCAAAATGACAAAACAAAACAAAATCTTCACTTGACTCCACTTTCCCTGCAGCCATCAACTCTTTTATTTGCTCCCTTTTGCAGGAAAACTCCTCCTTCCTCAAATCCTCTCTCAAAACCACTGCCTTAGCCTTTGCCTCTCATGAAGCTTCCCTTACCAGGGCCCCCAAAAGCCTTGACTTGCTGGATCCAAGGACCTATTCTCAGGCCTTATTTTACCGAACCAACAAGCAGCAACTGACTGAGCTATTACTCTCTTCTCCTAACTCTCTCTTCTCTCAGCTTTCAGGAAAGCACACTCTGTTGTTTTTCTTCGTGGTCACTGATGATTTCTTCTCAATTTCCTTCACTGGTTCCTCCTACTTGCCTCATCCTAACTGTGGAATGCCCCAGTGGAATGCCCCTTGGTCCTCTTTCCTCTCTATCCTCAATCCCATGGCGATGGCACAGATTTAAACACTCTCTGTAAGCCAACAACTTCCAAATGTGCTTCTGCAGCCGAGACCTCTCTCCAGCACTCCACACTCACATCGACTGCCTATTTGGTATCTTCACTAGGATGTCTAGCACACACATTAAATCAACACGCCCAGACCGAGCCGCAGGTCTTCACCAGCCCCCCTGCAGCTCTTCACCAGCTCCACCTGCAGCCTTTCCCATATTAAAAGAGGCAACTTCCTCCCTCTACTTGCTCAAGTCAAAAGCTAGGATGGAGCCTTGCATCTACTACTTCGCTCACATTCCATCTTCAGTCTTTCAGGAAATTGTACTTGCTCTACCTTCAGAGCACATCCAGATTCTGGCTGTCTAGACTAGCTCTGTCACGATCACCCAGGTTTTGCCACCACCATCTCTCACCTGGAGAGCAACAGCCCCTTACAGGTCTCCTTCCCTCTGCCCTCACCTGCCCCCCACCACCGATTATCAGCACAGAAATCAAAATTCATCTGCTCGAAACCTGCAATGTTTCCCCATACTACTCAGAGTACAAGCCAACACTCTCACGGTGACCTCTAAGGGACCGTGCAGTTCATTGCTGTTTCATCTCTCTGACCTTCTCTCTTTCCTCCACCCACACACAGTTCAACACAACGGGATCCTTTTCTGAACACACCCAGCTTACCCACCAGGAGGCCTCTGTGCTGGCTCTTTCCTTTGCCCAAGACACTCTTCTCCCAGGAGGCTGCTCAGCTGATTCTGTGGCCTCCTTCAAATCTTTGTGCAAACCTCACCTTCCCTATGTAGCCCACAATGACTACTTAACACTGCAAATTGCTTCTCACTCACCCCCAGGGTCCTTGGCTTCCCCTATCTGCCCTACTCTTTCTTTCCATCTATAGTACTCATCATCTTCTAAAATACTTGTGGTTCACTTATTTATTATTGCTATTACTGATGGTCTGTCTCCCTGCACTAGACGCCAAGCCCCTTATGGGGAGCGTCTTTGTCTCCTTCACTCATTGTGCATCCTAAGCACCTAGAACAGAGCCCAGTACACAGTGAGCATTTAAGCCACACCTGTTCTCTAGGGAGGACAGGATGAGGAAGTCGGTGGCAGCCCCATCACTGATCTGGCTGAATCTGAGTTTACATGACCGAATTCTAAGGTAATACATGAATGCCTTTCCTTTCATAATGCCTTCATAAATCTAAGCTCAGTCAATTTGGGCTTTAATGGGTCCAGGATTTTCATCCTTATTAAGTACTTAAAATGCAGCTAAACTCTATTCCCAATCAATCAAATGTGAAACCGTATATCTTAACTAACGGTCTGTCTAGGGTTAACACTGATGCCCTCTTATGACAATACATGTACTTAGGAAGGACGCCACATATACTCGAAGGTAGATCAAGGGAGCACCATAACCATAGCCAAATGTATTTTTGAACCTCTATTAGTACACAGAAAACATTGGTGATGTAGGCCACAATGTATTGCTGTATGCAACATGGTTAAAATATTTCAACCTAGAAAAAAAATAATTATATAACCTAAATGCTGACCATACCCATTCAAGTAAGATTCAATAAAGAATGCACAGGACAACTAGCTTTGTTCTTTTCTGGTGTTTATGCTTCTACCTATATCTGATTTAGTGCAACACAACCTCACAACTCTATATCTATGTGGTAACTGATAAATCGGGATATTTAGTTACTGTTCTATAAGTTGACATGGGCCAAATGATGGGAAGAAACAGCTCCAAGATATAGTGAAAGGATAACATTTCATGTTGTGGTTCATGAGGGGAGTTCAACCTTAGAAAGAGCAATGAAAAACTGCTCAGCATCACTAATCATCAGAGAAATGCAAATTAAAACTACACTGAAATGTCAACTCACCCAGTTAAAATGACTTTTATTCATAAGACAGGCAATAAAAAATGCTGGCAAGGATGAAGAGAAAGGAGAACCCTTATACACTGTTGGTGGGAATGTAAATTAGTACAATCACTATGGAGAACAGTGTGGAAGTTCTTCAAATACTGCAAGTAGAACTATGGTATGATCCAGCAATCCCACTGCTGGATGTATACCCAAGAGAAAGGAAATCAGTATTTCTAACAGATATCTGTACTCCCATGTTTATTGCAGCACTATTCACAATAGCAAAGACTAGGAAGCAAACTCTTTATCAGTGTATGAATCGATAAAGAAAATGTAGTACATATATACACAATGGAATATTATCCAGTCATGAAAAAGAATGAGATTCTGTCATTTGCAGCAACATGGATGGAACTAGAGCGCATTATAATTTTGGAATAGAAAGACAATAATTTGGAAACACAAAGACAGATTTCACATGTACTCACTTATTCGTGGGAGATAAAAATTTGTTTGGGAACTCATGGAGATAAAGAATACAATGGTGATTATCAGAGGCAGGGAAGGGTAGTGGGAATAGAGAGAGGATGGTTAATGATTATATAAAATACAGCTCAATAGATTAAACAAGACCTAGTATTTGGTAGCACAGCAGGGTGACTAGAGTCAACAATAATTTATCATATATTTTAAAACAACTAGAAGAGTGAATTGGAATGTTCCTAATACAAAGAAGTTATACGTGTTTAAAGTAATGGATACTCCAGTTACCCTGATTGACCATTGCCTACTGTATGCCTCTATCAAAATATCACATGTACCCCAGAAGTATATACAACTATAAGGTATCTACAATAATTACAATTTTTTAATAAAAAGAGCAACGAGCTATTTATTGCTAAAAAGGGCATCCTTTCTTACAAAAATGTCTGTGCTGAACTGCAAAGTAACGTGCATGTGCACAGAAAATCACATGTTTTAATGTTCTCAAAGTGTTGTGTCATTTTCCTAAGCCAAGAGGGCAGGCAGTCATGTGAAAAAGAGAGGCAGAGCTTCAGGTGTACATTTAATTAAGATATAATAAATCCTGTATATATATATGCTACCCAAGCATAAGTTTTTCACACATTGGGGAGTGTGAAACTTCACCTCTGACTGATTTCCCTTTGCGCCATAACTTATCTGGTTAATTACTTAATCTGAATACTTTTAGAGATAATAAAGACTGAGTACTTGGAGAACTAAAATGTTATTCTCCCATTTGTTTTTCAACGAGAGAATATCACTCAAATATTGAATGTGCTAGAATTCCTACCTCATTTTCTTGATTGCATCAAACATTGTAATGATAAGCAAAACAGATCTATGTGATACGAGTAAGAACCACAGAGTCGTTACGAGCTGCTGCAAGCAATGATTCTGTGTCCCTCATCATGCTTTTGATTGTGTCGTAATTCTTGTATTCCATATATTGTACCTCATTCGAAATTTTACTAAAGATCAAATGTTGCCACATCAAATAATGCTATCTACACATCTTCTTTAAAGTAATAATAAAATCTTTTTTTTTTTTTTTTTTTTTTTTTTTTGAGCCAAGGTCTTGCTCTGTCACCCAGGCTGAAGTGCAGTGGCTCGATCTCAACCACTGCAACCTCCACCTCCCAGGTTCAAGAGATTCTCCTGCCTCAGCACTCCAAATAGTTGGGATTACAGGTGTGCACAGTTATCCCTGGCTAATTTTTGTATTTTTTGTAGAGGCGGGGTTTCACCATGTTGGCCAGGCTGGTCTCAAACTCCTGACCTCAAGTGATCCACCTGACTCAGCCTCCCAAAGTGCTAGGATTACAGGCATGAGCCACCACGCCCAGCCAGTACAATCTATTTCTAAGGCTAAGATAGATCCAAGCTCATAGGTAACTATTTCCTATGCACCGTGAAGTATAGTTGTCCCTTGAACAACACAGTTTGAACTCCAAAGTTCCACATATGCACATTTTTGTCAATGAATATATTACAAAATTTTGGGGACATTTCCAACACTTCAAAAAAAATGCAGATGGATTTTGTAGCCTATAAATATTGAAAAAAATAGAAAAAGGTATGTCACAAATACATAAAATATTAATATATGTAGATACTAGTCTATTGTATCACTTACTACCATAAAATACACACGAATATATTTAAAAAGTTAAAGTTTATCAAAACTCAGACATACACTTACAGACTATACATGGCATCATTCACAGTTGAGAGAAATGTAAACAAATAGAAAAATGAAGTATTAAAATCATAACTGTATAAGATTAACTTTAGAACACACTGTACCACCGTAATAATTTTGTAGCCACCTCCTGTTGTGATTGTGGTAAGCCCAAGTGTTGCTAGTATCTGCTCAAAATGCCATGTGACATTCATCATCTCCAAGTGAGCAGCTCTTCTCTCCAGTAAATTGCATTTCATGGTAAAAGGCGATCTCTCATAGTTCCCGAATATTTTTCATCGTGTTTAGTGCAATACCATAAACTTTGAGTAACACCAAAGTTAGTCCAAAGGGACCCACACAAAGTATCACTAGGGATCCTGGAGGAGCTCCCAAGAAGCAGAGAAAAGTCATGACATTACAAGAAAAAGTTGATTTGTTTGATATGGACAGTACATTGAGGTCTGCAATTGCCTGCCGTTTCAGACGAATCATCTTGCAAACAGATGGCACAAATTTATGATATTCATATATACAGTACAGAACTATAAACGCATTTTCCATACCTTATTTTTTCTTAATATTTTCTTTTTCCAGCTAACTTTATTATAAAAATACAGTATGTAATGCACATGAAAATATGTGTTAATCAATTGTTTATGTTATCAATAAGGCTTCTAGTCAACTACTACTATTAGTAGTTAAGTTTGGGGGGAGTGGAAAGTATACGAGGAATTTTCAACTGCGTGGGAGGCGGGCACCACTAATCTCCATGTTGTTCAAAGGTGCACTGCACAATGTTGCATTGATCCACAGAGAAAGAACACATCTGTCTCCTCTCCCTAGCACTCCCTATATATTCTTCTATCTTTGTGTAAAACATTAGAGGCAAATTCCAATCTCATAGTTAGAAATATCTTCCCATATGATATACTATCCAGTGTCATCCAGAAGAATCTAACAATTATGGAAATGCCGATGCCTAAATTCATTCATTTAAAAAAAGTATTAATCTCCTCCTAGAGGCCTAGCAATTGATCTTATTCCCTGCTTTACCTTTAGACCCTAACATCATGGTTTTGGGGGATTGATGGTTCAGGAGAGAATCAGCATTCAGTCAATAACTATTGACTATGAATGAATGAAGCCTTGCAAGATAAGCTGTACTGGGTGTCAGGAGGGAAAGTTCAGGCTGTGCCTCAGGGGTGGAGCGTTCGAGTTCCGTGAATGCTCACGGGCAGGGCCCCTCTCAACAACAGTCTTTCCTTCTGGTATTTTCTCCTAACTGCAAATACAGAAAGTGTTAAGAGAAGAAGATTATAAATATGGTCAGTATTGTGGTGGCCTGATGAAGTAACGTGGAACTCACTGCTACCTAACTTTCATTCTCGCCACAAGTTCCCTGTATTTAGCAAGTGAAGGAAGTTCTTCTGTAGGGTGGTAAAGGAAAGGCATGTCCCAGCTACCTGCGGACTAAGAACCAGTACAGGTCACATGCTTTTGGAACCCTATACATAGTTCCTATCCAGTGAGGGGAGTCATCTCACCTTCCATAACGTCTTCTCGGAAGATTCCAGACGTCATTCCCCAACAAAGACAGTCGGCACCATGGAGCATGGAGCGGATTCATACGCCATCTTATGCTTCTCTCTGTTTTCTTCTGTGTAGCTTTGCCTCCCAAATGAGACAGAAACCCTTGAAGGGAGTAACTTTAATTTTTACAGTCCATCTCCAAGACTTAACAAATACTTCATAACTACTTAAAAATATTTACAAATTCATTGGTTTCTATCAAAACAGCTGCTCTTACAACTTATTTTAGTACATACTATTAATATTCTAAACTGGCCATAATATATTTTGCCATCCCCCAAAAGCAAAGATTCTTGGATTCATCTCATAAGTACAACATGTTAACTCATCGCGTTAATAATTATCATACACTGCTGGGCAGATTGCACCAGATCCTGGAATGTCATCAATTAATACTGAGCACTGAGTGTTATTAGTATGTGTTCTTGTTAATCAGGACTAGAATTCTCCCATCTGAGGCCAACCTGTGAGTATTTTCTCAAATTTTTCCCTGCCTTCCTTCCAAACTGGAAACACTATATTTGAAGCACATTACAAACAATGCACAATGCTCATTAATCTTGCTTTTTTGTGAACAAAATTCATGAAATTTGAAAGAATACAATAATAACTTACTAAGTAAGCTTCAAGGGCTATATGCTGCATTTAAAAAAATTAAAAAGATAAATAAATAAAAACCTAAGTTACAGATTTGCCACAGGCCACAGAAAACCCTCTCTGGACAAACTTAAGATGTTTCCTACGGTATGTGATTCAACAGTAGTCAGGGATCCTGATTTGGGGTTTGTTTGTTATTTCTTTCTCTCAAAGCCCAAAACCTCCTGGCATCCAAACCTGGCAGAGCCGCCTATCCATTTAAAGCCTTCTATCAGATTACCAGGACCGTGTGATGTCTCCCGTAAAGCTGGATAACATTTACAGCAGTTTGTATCCAGTACAAAGCTTCTCATAAATAAATAGGGCTAGAGGCATGTTTGGATGGCAGAGGGCAGCTTCCTGCCTCATTCTCACTGAAAGGTGGCCCTGGTTTAGTACAGATATGGTTTACTGGCAGAAAAAAAAAATAAGAAGCAAAAATAAAAAACACTCTGTTATCATCTGGTTAAGTGGTGGGATGTTCAGATGTTCAGACATGAAGCATGAAGCTCAAGAAAACATTTTTAGCTTAATCCTGAAGGCAAGTGATTGACTTTGTAGTGTTTCAAGGCATTTTCTCTTTTTTTTTCTTATTCTTTTTGTATAGCAGAATAGTTTGTTTGCTTGGAATCGCTGAGACACAAAACATCTTGTCCAAAAGACACAAAGAAGAGGATGAACAGAGATGAAAGGAAAGGAAAGCAGAAGAGATTTTCACAGGAAAGGGGAGGAATCCGAGGAGTACAGTCACCGTGAAGCAGTGAGAAGCAGGAAGGAAGAGAAGCTCCTTCAAGGAAGTTCATTTTCAATTTTTTTTTTTATAAAGATATAGGGCAAGAAAGTGCCACATGAAAGAGAAACTAATAAATTTCCAGACCCTGGCGACAAAGTACAGCACAGCCAGGAGAGATGGCTCTCAGGGGACACTCCCTGGGGAAGTGGACATTCTGTGACAGCAGCCAGCTTCTGAGGAAGAGGCTCAGAGCAAATGTGTCACAAGGGTCATCTGGTAACACAAAGTACACGCTTTCCAGTAAACCTTTCTATTGTAAAGCCTGGGTTCTCCTTCTCTTCTCTGCCCTCTCCTCTTCTTCTTCTTCTCTTCTTCTTCTCTACTACTTTCCCTCACTTCTCTGCTACTGAACTCAAAGCAAGCTCTTAACCTTTTATGTTCTGAAACTCAAAGAGAAGAGTAAACTCAAAGGGCGACTTCTATTTCAGGGTTCAGCCTTCAAATTAACTTTATTAGAAAGATAAACAGGCAACTGCAAGTTCTCAGTGTGGCTTACTGCTAGTCATTTAAAGAAGGAGAACAAATTCTATTATTCTAAACTGTTTTCCTTGCTCCTTCCCCAAGAAAAATACACAAACAGAAATGTTTTAAAAGTTAGCCCTGAGTTCTGATAAATGTATAATGAACACATAAAATGATCTGAAAAACCGTGGGTGGTGGCCCTCACCTTGATGACTTTTATTTTTTAATTTATTTCTATTACTTATTTATTTATTTATTTTTGAGATGGAGTCCTGCTCTATCACCCGGGCTGGAGTGCAGTGGCACAATCTCGACTCACTGTAACTTCCACCTCCCCAGTTCAAGCAATTCTCCTGCCTCAGCCTCCTGAGTAGCTGGGATTACAGGCGTGCACCACCATGCCAGCTAATTTTTGTATTTTTAGTAGAGACAGGGTTTCACCATGTTGGTCAGGCTAGTCTCTAACTCCTGACCTCGTGATCCATCCGCCTTGGCCTCCCAAAGTGCTGGGATTACAGGCGTGAGCCACCGCGAATGGCCCCATTTTTATTTATTTTTAAAAGATGGGATCTCAGTTTGTCGCCCAGGCTGGAGTGCAGTGGCACAATCATGGCTTACTGCAGCCTCAAACTCCTGGCTCATGGGATCCTCCTGCCTCAGCCTCCTGAGTAGCTGGGACTATGAGCCCGCACCACCTCACACAGCTTGTTTTAGTTTTGCTTTGTTTTGGAAAGGAGGTCTATGTTGCCCAGGCCAATCTCAAACTCCTGGGCTCAAGCTAGGCCTTCCAAAGTGCTGGGATTACAGGACTTTTAACTTTTAAACACGATTTCCAAAAGAAATGCACCTCTATACCATACTCAGGATATACTTCATACATTCCATCCTTGCCATACAGCAAGACTCTAAATCAGAGTTGAGATTTTGGAAACATAAATGAGAGAGTAATGTTGAACATGCAAACATGCAGTGCAGCCAAAATTACAACCTATTTCTATCCCTTGGCAATTACTGTCCCATCGTGGTAACCTTTTTACAGAAATCAAAGCAAAGAGAAGGCCTGATGATAGCAGCATAATCTCTAAGTGCCTGCTGGATGTCGCTTCTATTATTCTCCTATTTTAATAGATAATTTACAGGCAAATCTCAGGAACAAAGCAGTCAGGGAGCACCACAATCCAGCTCCAAACTCTTCTCCGCTTTCCCTCCTACCAAGTCCCCCCACTTTGCTCTTTCCTCCTTCCCCACTTCACTCATCCTCTCCACACACACACAATTTCTCACACACTCCCATTTCACACACAAATACACATTCATACAAACACACACTCTCTCACAAACACACTTCAGGCTACTCCATATTCCCTGATTCAGCCATTCTCTTTCATTGCTACACACCTTAATTCAACTCTCTCTCCAATCTACAATGCCACACACCTCCCTGCCCCCCTAACAGCCTGTCCAAAATCTTCAATGGCTAATTTAAGTATCGCTTTTGGGTAGAGGTGTCTCGGCTGCCTTTTCCCAAGTGTCATTCTAATTGCTTTCACTTTACTTTTATACATTCATTTCCCTCTTATCACACTCATCCATTTCTACCATGCATTTTGGCTTTATGTGTGTGCACAGGGGTGTGTGTGTGTGTGTGTGTGTGTGTGTGTATCTATCACCATCACTGGGCCCCTTAAAAATGGAACTATGCCATGTGCCACTTTGGATATCTTCAGTGCTGTGAGCACAGTATGGCATCAGTACCAACACCGGGTACTGTTGGAGGACATGAAAGAAATCGGCAGCACTTACAGTCGGTTAATTCATTTCAAGAGAAACATACTAACATTACTAATAGTAGTACCTTACATTGACTAGTACTTTCACACAAATTATTTCATTTAATGTGTCCAACAACCCTCCACCCATCTTGATAGAAACGTGAGACTCAGAAGTTTTTCAGTTTCTAGGAGGTTCTGATTGACAAGATTGAACTAGAAATACAGAATGTAAATGTATGTTGAAGCTGGCAGGGATGAGCTGGTTCCCTCAGAAACTCTTGTCATGGCTAAGAAATGCATCCCCAACTGTTAATCCACCCTATGGTATCCCATGGAGCTCCCTAGGAAGGGACGCTAAGCATGAGAGTTGAAACGACAAAGCACACATAAGAGATCACAGCTTGATCCAGCACTTTGGGAGGCCAAGGCAGGCTGATCACCTGAGGTCAGAAGTTCACGATCAGCCTGGCCAACATGGTGAAAACCCACCTCTACTAAAAAAAAAACAAAAATTAGCTGGGCGTGATGGCAAGAGCCTGTAATCCCAGCTATTTGGGAGGCTGAGGCAGGAGAATCGCTTGAACCCGTGAGGTGGAAGTTGCAGTGAACCAAGATCGCACCACTGCACTCCAGTCTGGGCGACAGTGAGACTCTAACTCAAAAAAAAAAAAAAAAAAAGACATCCTAGCTTGGATTCCTGGGCCTCCCATTCCACCTGCTGCCCACTCTGCCATGCCTCCTACTGTCCCAGAGCCCTCTCACTTAACTTCACAGAAAACAAATTAAAAAAAAAAGAAAGAAGACTTTTCCAGTTCATGCATGCAATAAAGCCAACATGTAATCACTATTTGCATGGATTTCAGTGAGGGAAGTAAAAGAGAGAACAGCTGACAGAATTGCAGTAGAGTCGAGCGACCCTTGTCAGGGTGCTGCAGTGGAGATTTCTGAACTTGGTTTGAGAATAAGGAAAACCTCTCACTCTCTTGCCGCATCCTAGGGAAGGGCCCTCACAAATGTCAGCACCTCTTCTGTAGCTTACAGGCCTCCTACTTCATCACACCCCCTGACCCCAGTCATTCCATGCCTGGGACTTGATTATGAAGAAGGAAATCCAAATGCAAACAAAGATGCACATACACACAGACATTGATTTCCTTCTTCATCACAGGAAAACGATAGATAGTAGAACGTCCAACCAATGAGAAGGGATTGGTTACATAAAATAGGACAAAATATCACACAGTCATTGAAAATTACTTTTATAAAGCATGTTTAATGCCATGATAGAATTTATATTATACAATTTTAAATAAATTTTTAAAAATTTTAAAATAAGAAATGCACTGGTATATATAGTGTATCCAACTATGTCAAAAATACAAATACATAAAAAGATTGCAATGAAATATCAAAATGTTTAGCACTTTGATTCTGTGCAATGGTATTATTGTTTTTATTTCCAGGATTTTTCTACTTTCTAAATGAGTTTTTACCACTCTCATAATTAGAAAAGGCAGTCTTCTTTTTTAAAAAAGAAAAATGCAAGCAAATGAGAAAAACTAGGGAGACAAATTTTGGTTCTTTATTAAAAAAAAAAAAAAAACTAATGCTAAAACAAAATTGTTAGTTTTATAAAGGAATGTTACTCTTGATGTCTTACACAACCCAAGCCATCTCTTCCTAAATTTGTGAATAGATACTTTTGTTCATTTTTTAATATTATCCTTTTTTTTTATTTTAAAAGTAGAGAGTTCTCCTTATAAGCCTGCTAACTCTAGAGACATCAAAGCATTGCTTTAGTGGAGTTTGTGTCAGGGCCATGTCAAATGTGCCAGTCAAAGCAACCACCCTACTACAATGACCAATTTAAAGACTAGAAAACAGTCACACTATCCTAAGATCATAACATACTATCTTATCATCCTGTAGGTTTTCTGTTCCTCAAATCCACGAAAAGCTATCAGAGATAAATGCTCTAGTAAACCAACTAGTATAATTAAAATAACACTTTCTAAATGGGCTTTCTAAACGGAAGCACTTTGGAAAACATATTCAGCTTTTTAAAAAACCAAAAGGAAAAAGTCTGTCACTGTCATTCCATGATAAGTTATAATACCAAATTTACGTATAATTTCTTCTCTCCTTCCTTTCCTTTCCTCTTTCTCTCTCTTAGCCTTTTTCTTTCCTCTTTTCTGCATCCATCTACCCGTCCCTTCCTTCTTTTTGGTTTTTTGTCTTCTATCTCCAAACTGAAAAAGTCCAGAGATTTTAAAATTTCAACTGACGATAGATACAATGAAAAATTATCATCTCTAAATCTCTTGGCCAACTTATCTTCAGCCTGTTTTACCTTTTCTCCTCTGTCTTGGAGAGTTCAAGTAACATTTTTGATGGAATCTTTGTTTTGGTAAAAATATTTCAAAAAAAGTCACTGTCACTATTACCAGTATGTTTGTTCCACTAGAGTGTGCCCCTAGGTTTAGGGTTAAACCAAACTCAAAATCATTATTGTCAATAGCCAAGGCAATGTGAGATCGTATTTCTCTTAAACTGTTTGTCTCTGCTTGACTTTGGGTTTCCTTCCCTAAAAGACGATGTTGTTTTTTACAGGTCAGGCTTATTTTGTGGAGAAGATTGCTTCTTCACAAAATAGAAATTTCGCTTTCATTATCTTCATTATTCCACCACTGTTGAAGGATATACAAAATGCTGACTCTTCTCAAGGCTAGTGTTAGAAAAGGCATAAAAAGTGTATGTTCATAACAGTTACCATGACCCAAGCAGATGAATAATTACACTAACTTGCCTGCCAGGAATGTCTGGATAGATCCTTTGACAGCCTAAGATATTTTGCAACATTTTTTTTTTTAAGTAAAAGAAAAGAACTGGTTTGTGAACACAGGTAACTTCTAAAGTTTTAAGTAAAAGTGGCATGATCAGTGACTAAACATAACTCCTGTTTTGAGTTCATTTAACCAACACTGACATTTGTCCACTGGACAGGTCACTGCCAGCACCCCGCCCCCCTCTCCCACGCCGGGCACTATTCTACAGAAGGTGGAAAGCTAGCAGAGTGTCCGCTCTGATCGGAGTCTATGCTTGCAGGGGAGAGAGATGAAATGATTCAATATAATAGATACAGTCAGTTTTGCTGTAACGCTTGTTTTGAAAATGCGAGTTTGTTCCAACGTGATTGATATACTAGGAGCAATTTGAGCATAAGGAGCATAAGGCAAATTTTGTTTTGCTTATGTGCGATGTCATCTGTGAGAAACACTGGGCGAACACGAAGATGTGCACCCGGCTGAGCAGGGCCCAGGAAAACGCCAGCGCGCTTCGAGCACACCTTGAATTCCTGCGGGTTCCCAGCTCCCGGGAGCTGCAGAGCCTCAGCTACCCACACTCATTGTGAGTCCCCTCTCCTCGAGTTCAGACTCCTCCTCCCACCCGCCTCCAACTCCCACCTCCACAACAAGCCTTGGGTCTTCCTTCTCAAGGTAAAGTGCCATATTTATGGCAGCACGTTGCACACGGCTGAGCCATGTACCATGGATGAAAGTGCTAGCGTTTTTACTAGGTTTCCATCTGTGTTTTAGGTGCTAGGAATAAAGTGTTGAGTACTGGTCCCAGTCTCCCCATCAGCCCCGGGGTGCTTGTTGGGTAATTTCGCACAGCGCACGATGGCATAACTGACGGTGGGAAGGAGTGTCCCAGAGGAAGGATGGAAGGGAATAGCGTAGGAAAGGAGAGAGAAGTCTATTCCGATGGGAGGTCAGGGAGGGCCTTTCTCAAAAGGTGTCTCTCCACCGAAAACCCAGAGGATAAAGAACAAGCAATACTAGGTGTCGACGACAAGGCTGAGAGAAGGGCAGACCAGGGCCTGAGAAGCGCGCAGCGGGCCAGGCTGCATGAAGCCCAGAGAGCCACACAGCGAAGAGGAGGCGAGGCAAACCTGGCGCTCAGGCGAGATGCTGCCCGGTGCTTGACTGTGGCGCTCCCAGGCCTCAGTACAGAGCACGGAAGTCGCCTTTGAAGGAGGAGAGCACGGAGGGCTCCAGCAAGGGAGCAGCACCGTCAGGCTCCCAGTTGGCGCCCAGCAGTCAGAGAAGGTGTGGAGAGGAAAAGGGAATGAAGCAGGGAGCCCGGTAAGGAGTCTAGCAGTGGAGGTTTGCAGGAAAGCTGCTTTTTCCCTGGACAGGGAATGATGTGCTCCAGAGACGGCCTGGAGGAGCCCTTCTGAATGATGAGATGTGATGATATTAAAAGAGGAAAACCCAGGGACGCCGGAATGTAGGACCCCATCGTCTTTGGTGGGGTCAAGGCACTTTCTTCTGAACACACCAAAGTCCTCCCTAAAGGCTTTAGCACTGGCTGTGTGCTCTAGGTACACCGACTCCTTCAACCCTAGGCAGGAGGCAGCGAGGAGGAAGCTGCCTTGGGTCATCACCTGGGAAGCGCAAAGCAGGAATGGAAATCTGCTGGGCGCCAGAGAGCCCGCACCTCTCCCACTCTGCATACACCGCCCGTGCACACGCCGAGTAAGGAGACTGCAGAAGAGCGGCCCAACTGGCCATGCAAGGGCATTCCTGCATCGTGCAGGTCCCCTGGGTCACAGGAAGCTGCTCTCTGAAAAGCGGCTGCCTGCGTCCAGTCACGTGTTCGCCACCTTGCTTAAAGGAGCCTCACCTCGTCCACCTGGTCTACCTGCTCCCGGTCCAACCAGAGCCGTGGGGCAGTAGACAAAGCCAGGAACCAGAGACCAGGTAGTGGCGCTCAGATTAACAGGAAATGTTTACAAGGAAAATACAGATACAGCTGGCTATTATGCATTTTTCTGTATATTTACTCCAACAACAGCAAAAAGTTTAATTAAACATTTAAATATCTGGAGAGACATGCTTTACCACTTTCCTCTCTAGTCCAACTCTTCTGGTTGGCTAGAGATGGGTACCGGATGGCCAGTATTTGATTCTAGAAAGAGGGAACCAATGGCTCTAAGACAGGGCCATTTCCCATGCAAGCATGCTGCTTTGCAGAGAAGCGGGGAAGGTGGGGAGCAGATTGTTTGAACTCTGATGTGGAGTCAATGTCTTCGGGCTGACACAGCTTCAGAGTGGCACACCACCCTTCCTCCCTTCCCGTTATCTCCCTGTCTGCTAGGCAAATATTGACTTTGTGCTGATCTGAAGTCTGACTTAGCAATCTGTTAGGACGAAAAGCAACGAAGCCAGCAGGTAAATATCTGTAAAAAAGTCCAAAGTGCACTATTTACACGCACATCACTCTGTCTCTCAAGACAAAAAGCAAGGCTTCCCTCTTATGTCAGTGGACAAGATGCATTTAAACTTCCTTTACAAGAAGGAGCAAAACAGAATCAGAAAATATTTTCTTAAAATAATAGCTATGAAAAAAAAAGAGTGAAAAGTTGTCAAAATATGTCCAATTCAAACATTTGAGGTGAATGTCCCCATCCCCTTGATTTGCTTGCATTGAGCACTATATTTTGAGGGACGGTGACCTGGCAAGAAAGAGAAATGGATGGGCAATAAGTGGACCCAACTGCACAGGGCTAGACTCCGAGGACAGCAGCTGAACAATGGCTGCAGACGTGGACTTCTCCCCACACACATGCCCACTGGGCCCGTGCCACAGCGACGGTGGCATGGAGCACTACAGAAGGAAAGTACCCACTAAATGGTGCAAACACGGCCTGGCCCATCTGTCATAAACATTAGGTCCAAAGGCCACAGGTGCAGACGGCACTAAAAAGTAAAAATTACACTCGGGCAGAGGCCACTTGATAAAACAGGAAGAAGAGAAATCTAGGATTGGTTTCCAATCAATAAATGGATAACAACAGTCTATTCATCTTTGGCACCTGTTGTTTCTTCCTCTCTCTGGTTTGCCATGAATAAAGCTGTTTTATTTGTAAAAGATGCTGTGTGTACCCAGGACCAGCCTCTGTCTATTGTGCACGCGGCAAAGTTTGTCTTTGGTGCTCTCCATGGCCAGCTGGCCCACGCTGCTTCCTCCCTGTCCTACCAGGTGTCAGCGCCTCTGCTCTTTCACCCCCTTCCCCTGGTGCGAACCCACCCCCAGAGCCTTCTCTCATTCTCCTGGGTAAATACTGTTTGATTTCACAAATGTATCTTTAACACCTAGTAGCAAGCAAAGCACTGTGCTAGACCAGAAAGGAAAAGTTGAAAGGCTGAAAACTCAGCCACCACCCAGGTAGCTGACAGACCGGCAAGGGTGCAGACATTCACACAGCTCAGCAGAGAGCAGATACTACAAGTGGGCTGGTGGAGTGCAAACAAATTGCCATGGAAGCATGGAGGAAGGAGAATTTCAGTCGTGCATCTCACAAAGACATTGCCATCAATCATGGGCCACATAACAGTGGTCCCATGAGATTATAGTACCACATGTTTACTGTATTTTTTCTATATTTAGATACCAAACGACTTGCCATTGTGTTACAGCTTCCTACAGTATTCAGGACAGTAACCTACTGTACAGCCTAAGAGCAATAGACTGTACCCTACAGCCTAGATGTGTACTGGGTGCTACCATCTGTTTGTGTCCACTCTGATGTTTGCAGGACAATGAAGTCACCTAAGGATGCATCTTTTGGAACACATCCCTGTCATTGGGCAACACATGACTGTAATTTCAAATGGAGAAATTTGACCCAAGGAGCCCTGGGGAAGAGGTGGGATTTGAACTATGACTTGAATAATGGAAAGGACAGGGAAGAGTTCTGAATGGCAGGAAAAGGGAAGAAGGGCACTCCAAGTAGATGGAAGAGTAGAAATAGAGGTAACAAAGTTCTGGAGTTTGGAGGGTTCAGGCAGTATTCGAGGGGCAGTAGTCCACATGTCTTTTTGAGTTTTAGATCCATCAATGATTAGCTGTTTAACCTCAGAAAGCTACTTAGCCTCTCTGAGCCTTAATTTCCTCATCAGAAAAATGAGAATGCATTCAATCAACACATTTACGTGCCAGGATCTGTGCATGGAGTTGAGGGTAAACCGAATTAAGAATATCTACCTGAGAGGATTTATGTTGGAATTGAAGGAGAACATCTACATGAACTTAGCACAGTTTCCTAGCAAGGAGTAGTTTTGACAAATAGCTGCTGATGCTGGTGATGAGCATGGTGATGGTGAAGGTGGTGGTAAGTGGGGAGTGGTGGTGGTGGCGGTAGTAGTGGTGGTGGTGAGGATGGTGATAAAGCAGGTGGTGATGGTGCAGGTGGAGATGCTGATGGAGATGAGTGGTTCACTATGCTGCGAAAGTAGAACATAAGGCATGAGGTTAGCAAGAGAGATGCCTACCAAGAGCTTAAGAATAGGGAAGACATTGCCTTAATAGAGCAGAAATTATACCCATGTGGAAATAATGGCCTTAATATAACAGATAAAATTCCAATATTGTTACTGATGCAGGGTCTTGACCACAAGTCCAGAAACAAACAAAGCAATGAAAGAATAAAGCAATGAAAGCACAGATTTATTGAAACAGATGTGTTGAAAGTACACTCCACAGAGTGGTGGCGGGCTAGAGCAAACAGCTGAAGAGCACTGGTTACAGAGTTTTCTGGGGTTAAAACACCCTCTAGAGGTTTCTCATTGGTTACTTGGTTACACACTATGTAAATGAAGGAGTAGCTCATGACCAGTCTGATTGGTTGCAGAAGGCGGCCAGTCAAAGGCTGAAAGGAAAGTACAAGGTTACACATGAAGACTTGGCCCATGACCAGTCTGACTGGTCTGACTGGTTGTAGGGGGGGACCAATCAGAGGTACTTTCTATTTTTCATCTGTGATACTGTGTAAAGGGAGTAGCCTCTGATCCTTTGTTACTTGGATGTGGAGAGGTGGGGTTTTCCTTTTGATTCAGTTCTGGGAAGTCAGCACAAATTGGCCTTAAGTTCCCTGCCTCTAGACCCTATTTGCCTGCTTCAATATGGAATTCACTTTGGGTGGACAAAGTTCTGAGCAGGCATTAGGTCCTCCTGAGAACCCTGAAACCCCACTTTCTATTTACTCCAAGGCTGGCTCCGTGGTGCAATCCACACATCTAGTAAAATTAATTTAATCAACTCAAAATAGGAAAGTGTTAAGAATGATGTATCCTTCTCTGTCACTTTTGGAAAACATGGTCAGTGATGCCCAGACCTGTGGCACAGACCCCTTAGAGTCCACAACAGGGGAGAGAAATGTAGGGCAGATAATAACACATGTGCAGCCAGCATCACCATATAAACTCAGTCCTGAACTAGTGTCCTCAAAATGTATTGCAGCATGTCCTCAAACTGCATTGACCAGTTTCACATGGTCAACCATTTTCTGTTCACTGACCATGTAAAACTGCAGATACGCTCCTCTCGGAAAAACTGTTATTACAAGACAAAATAAAGTCACACTTAAGAGGCAGTAATTTTGCATATTTATGGGAAATGAAAAAAATGCATAAGGCTGGACACAGTGGCACAAGCCTTGTAATCCCAGCACTTTGGGAAGTTAAGGCAGGCGAATCACCTGAGGTCAGGAGTTTAAGACCAGCCTGGCCAATATGGTGAAACCCCATTTCTACTAAAAATACAAAAATTAGCCAGGTGTGTTGGCAGGCACCTGTAATGCCAGCTACTTGGGAGGCTGAGGCAGGACAATGACTTGAATACAGGAGGCAGAGGTTGCAGTGAGCTGAGACTCTGCCACTGCACTCCGCCTGGGTGACAAGAGCGGAACTCCATCTCAAAACAACAACAAAAAAACATGAAGCTATTAATAATGTTCTTTATATAAGGCACACCTCCAAACACCACACACATCTGCACATGCATCTCCGTCTCTCTCTGCTCCAAAACACAAGTCAAAGGCTACTGCCAAGATCATCTAAGTGTAATTCTCATCATATCTTCATACTCACAGATCGACAGCAATACGCATTAATGTGTGGTGTGTTCTCTACCAGAATGTCCCACAGGCACCGTTCCCATCCCCCTGTCTTAATGAAGGGCATCCTAATCTCTCCAGATGCAGAGGAGCCATCCCAAGTTGTCACACGTGAACCCTATAGCCATCCCCTCAGTAATTTCTGCCAATTCCACCTGTCATGTTTTTCCTTTGTGGGTGTTTGAGTTTTTGGTCTTGCTATAAATTGCCCTTCCCTACTCCAATCTTTCTTAAAATTAAAAATATATATATCTTCAGAAAAATTTCACAATTTCCCTCATGTACTCTTGAGGGAAGTGGATCTGGGGTAGGCTGTAATCCTCAAAACATACAAAAAAAAGGTCTTCAAAATCTTCCTTAGTCCTCCTTCTCTCCAAAAGTGCATCCCATGAGAGCTGCTCAGACTTCCTGTCCTCTGTTTTCCAATTCCTGCCTGAGCAGGCTCTTTCCCAAGTCCCAGCTCCCCCTTCCACCTCCTCTTTCCTCTTCTTCATGTCTCAGAATTTTTTTAAATCCTAGTAATTCCTATGCTCTCTGTAAAACAAGAAAATATTCCTCGAAGCTCCCTCTCTTTAAATGGTGTGGGAAGGGAAGTTAGATAACTGCTTTTATATTTCATATTTTAATTCTCACCACAAAATGAACACGGAGGGCAACCTAGTACATTATATTCTGCCTGTGTCCTTTACTATATCATCATCCCACACAGTTTTGTTTGTTTCTCCAACTGGAATATAAATTCCTTAAGCAAAGAACCTTAGAACACTTGCTAAATGAATGAAAATTTTACCTTTTTCAAAACCAGTCTTCTGTGCTTGGTGTTAGCTGTTGGCTTTTGAAAATGAACATGCTGATCAAGTGAAGGGAAAAGAAACTACAGAAACACAGCAGACGCAATGATTCAAGACATGAGAGTGGATACGCACCAAGAAGGGAACATTTCCGGAACCATATGGAAAGGAGGCCAGAAACTCTATTAACGTCAGTCATGAGGGAGGTCTCTCATTGGAAAAATTCTATCAGAAAAAGTTTATAATTATGGATACCACAGAGTGTCCTGGCTGGGCTGGAGTATGACTTTGACTTATTTCAACATAGGGACCACCACCATCTGCCCTGTACAACAGCACTTCACTGAGCATCTACTACATGCCAAGTACTGTTCTAAGGGCGGAGACAGATGTGTGAGCAAAAGAGACACAATCCTCTGCTTTGTTCATGGAGCATATAAATAAAGAAGAGAAATCAAACATATTACACTGGAGATTGATAAGTGCTTCGGAAAGCAAAGAAACAAAACTGCAAGTAGGGAGAGCTGTTAGGAGTGGAGTGGGACTTGCCGGCTTAACAGGGTGATCCAGAAAGACATTGTTGAAAAGTTAGCATTTCAGTCAGGAAGTGAGGGCCTAAGGGAACCATGAAGATATCTAGGTAAGAGCCCAGGAATCTTTTGGGGAGAGCTGGCTTGTGGCTTAGGTGCTAGAACCATCTCTGGTGAATATAAAGCTGCCATGGTCAGAGAGAAGCCAAATTACAGACATTGACTTTCTTGTGGTCCATGAGAAAGAACTTAACATGAGGAAGGGAGGAAACTGATGTGCTTACTGGGATCCAAATACAGAAAACTGTTGAGGGTACTGGCGACTTCATATCCTGCTTGGCCACTGGCCAAAACCTGTCCTTAGGGATGAGCATGCCTGGAAAAGCAGTATCCTCCACAAAACTGAAAGTGCTCTCCCACTTAAATATTTAATTTTAGGATTCAAGCAAACTTGGTGGGATAGGCGAAAACTTAATTTAAGTAAACCTAGAAACTGAACTTAAGAAAACTTTTACAGAATTACTAAAAATGATATGTTTATGGAAATTGAAAAGTATTTGTGTGTAAAACACACAAAATCCATATGCCCACATATTTAAACATACAAAAAATAAGCACAAAAATAAATGGTAGACAAAATTTCTAACTCTTTTTTAAAATGAATTTTATTGTATATATTTCGGTTTACAACATGATATTACAGGAAACATATAGGTAGTAAAATAGTCACAGCAGTGAAGCAGATTAATGTACCTTCATCTCATGTAGTTACTTTTTGTGACAGGAGCAGTTAGAAACTACTTATTTACAAAAATGCCTAATACAATTTTATTTACTATAGTCTTCACATTATATTAAATCTCTAGACTTGTTCATTCTACACATGACTACATTATTTTTTTGACCTACATCCCCCCATTTCCTCCCCCACCTTCACCCCTAGTAACCACCAGTTTATTCTCTCTGTATGTATCTTACATATAAGTGAGATTACATATTATTTTTCTTTCTGTGTCTGGCTTATTTCGCTTAGCATAATGTCCTCCAGCTTTATCCATGTTGTGGCAAATGGCAAGATCCTTTGTAAGACTGAATAATATTCCATTGGTGTATTAGTCCGTTCTCACACTGCTATGAAGAAATACCCAAGACTGGATAATTTATAAAGAAAAGAAGTTTAATTGACTCACAGTTCCACATGGCTGGGGGAGGCCTCAGGAAATTTACTACCATGGCAGAAGGGGAAGCAAGCATGTCGTTTTTCACAAGGCAGCAGGAGAGAGAAGTGCCAAGCAAAGGGGGAAAAGCCCCGTAAAAAACCACCAGATCTCACGAGAATTCACTCACTCATGAGAACAGCATGGGGGAACCACCCCCATGATGTAATTACCTCCAACAAGGTCCCTCCCCCAACACGTGGAGATTACAATTCAGATTACAATTCAAGATGAGATTTGGGTGAGGACACAGAGCTGGACCATATCAACTGGTAAATATATAACACATTTTCTTTATCCATTTGTCCATCAATGAACACTTACGTTGTTTCCATATCTTGGCTATTGTGAATAATGCTGCAATGAATATTTGCATCTTTCACATCTTTACAAGATGTTAAGTTCATCTCCTCTGGATGTATTACCCAGAAAGAGGATTTCTGGATGATAAAGTAGTTCTATTTTGAATTTCTTTGGAAACCTCCATAGTTTTTTCATAATGGCTGCATCAATCTACATTTTCACCAACAGTGTACTATGGTTCCATTTTCTCCAGACCCTTACCAACATTTATCTCTTGTCTTTTTGATAATAATCATCCTAACAGGTATGAAGTGATAACTAATAGAATTGTTGTTTTAGTTTGCATTTCCTTAATGACTACTAATGTTGTGCACCTCTTCATATATATGTTGGCCATTCTTCTTTGGAGAAATGTCTGTTCAGGTCCTTCACTCATTTTTGTTTACATTAGGTTATGTTTTTCTGCTATTGAGCTATAAGAGTTCTTCATAAATTTTGGAAACTAACTCCTTATCAGATATGTGGTTTGAAATATTGTTCCTGTTGGTTGCTTTCTTTGCTGTGCAGCAACTTTTAGTTTGATATAGTCCTATTTATTTGTTTTTGCTTTTGTGGCCTGAGGTTTTTGAGTGATATCAAAAAAATCACAGCCAAGACCAATGTCAAGCAGCTTTTCCCCTATCTTCTCACCTAGGAGTTTTATGGTTTCAGGTCTTACATTTAGGCCTTTTATCCATTTTGAGACTTTTGTGTATGGTATAAGAGTCCAATTTTATTCATTTGCATATGGAAATCTAATTTTTCCATCACTATTTATTGAAGAGACTATCCTTTAACCATTATGTCCTGTTTATACCCTTGTCAAAAATTAGTTAAGTGTTTATGCTTGAATCTATTTCTGGGTACTTTATTCTGTTCCACTGGTCTATGGTTCTGTTTTAACACCAATACCATACTGTTTTGATTACTATAGCTTTGTAATATAATTTTAAATCAGGAAGTGTGATGTCTCTAATTTTATTTTTCTTAGTATTGCTATGGCTAGTCAGGCATTTCTGTGGTTTCATACAAATTTTAGAGTTTATTTTCAATTTCTATGAAGAATAATATTGGAATTTTGACAAGGATTGCATTAAATCTGTATATTGCTTTAAGAAGCATGGTCATTTTAACAATATTAGTTCTTCCTACACATGGACACATTTATTTGTGCCTTCTTCAATTTCTCTTTTTGATGTTTTACAGTTTTCAGCATACAAATCTTAAACTGTATTGGATAAATTTATTCCTAAGCATCTCTAAACAATCAAAATGGGATCATTTTCTTGATTTTGTTCCAGCTTGGATGTTATTTATGTATTGAAATATAACTGATTTTCTATATTGATTTTATATCCTACAAATTTACTGAATTCATGTATTAGTTTTAAGAGTTTCTGTGGAATCTACGGGCTTTCTGTATATAAAATCATGTCATCTGCAAATAGAGATAATTTTCCTTCTTTTGTCATTGGATGCCTTCTATTTCTTTTCTCGTCTGACTGCTTTTGCTAGTAGTCAGTACTAGGTTGAATGAAGCGGTGAGAATGGGCATTCCTGCCTTGTATCAGATCATAGTGGAAGAGCTTTCAGTTGCTCACCATTGATCATGATGCTAGCTGTGGGTTTTTATAAATGGCCTTTATCATGTTGAGAAACTTTTCTTCTGTATTTAAACTGTTAAGAGTTTTGATCCTGAAAGAGCCAAAAAAAGTCCTGAACTTTGTCAAATGTTTTGTCCACATCAGTTGAGATACAGAATTGAGATGTCAATTGAGAATAATCATGGAGTTATTTTCCTTCATTCTACTAATGTGATGTATCACATTGATTTGTGTATTTTAGACCAAATATGCATGCCAGCAATAAACTTGGTCATGATGTATAATGTTTTTGATGCATCATTGAATTGGGTTTGCTAATATTTTATTGAGGATTTTTGTACCAACATTCATCAGGGACATTGACCTGTAGTTTTCCTTTTCTGTGGTGTCTTTGGCTTAGGTATCAAGGTAATACTGCCGTCATAAAATGTGTTTGGAAGTATTATCTGTATCTCTGTTTTTTTGGAAGAATAGAAGAAGCATTGGTAATAATTCTTCTTTGAATGTTTGATAGAATTCAGCTATGAAGCCATCTGGTCCTGGGCTTTTTTTGGTTTTTAACTACTTCTTTATTCTTTTGATTTGTTATTGGTAAATTCAAACTTTCTATTTCTTCCCGATTCAATCTTGGTAGGTTATATTTTTTCTAGAAATTTATTCATCTCCTCTAGGTTATCCCTTTTGTTGGCATACAATTGTTCAGAATAGTTTGTTATGCTCCTTTTTATTTCTGATGTGTCTGTTGTAATGTCTTCACTTTCATGACTGATTTTATTTGTTTGAGTCTTGTCTCTTTTATTTCTTAGTCTAGCTAGAGGATTATTGATTTTGTTTATTTTTTTCAAGGAGCCAATTCTTGGTTTTATGAATTTTGTCTATGGTTTTTCTGTTCTCTTTGATTTATATCTATTCTGATTTTTTTTATTTCTCTCCTGCTAACTTTAGGTTTCATTTGTTACTCTTTTCTTTTTTAGCTCCTTGAGGCATATTGTTAGGCTATTTATTTGGGATCTTTCTTCCTTTTTAATGTAGGCATGTATTGCTATAAACTTGCCTCTCAGAACTATTGTTGTTGCAGTTCATAGGTTTTGATACGTTATGTTTCCATTGTCATTTTTCTCCAGATATTTTTAAATTTCCCTTTGACTTCTTCTTTAACCCATTGATTGCTCAGGAACATGTTTAATCTCCACATATTTGTGAATTTTTCAAGATTCCTCCTGTTAATGATTTCTAGTTTCATACTGTTGTGGTTGGAAAAAATGCTACATATAATTTCAGTCTTCTTGAATTTGTTAACACTTGTTTTGTGGACTGACCTAGGGACTTTCCTGAAGAATGTTCTATGTGCACTAGAGAAGAATGTTTATTCTGCTGCTATTAGATTGAAAGTTCCATATATGTCTGTTAGGTCCATTTGGCCTAAAGTGAAGCTCAAATCTAGTGTTTCCTTATTAATTTTATGTCTGGTTGATCTATCCATTGTTGAAAGTGGGGTGTTGAATCCCCAGCTATTATTGTATTGCTATCTAGTTCTTCATTCATGCCCATTAATATTTGCTTTATATACTTAAGTATTCCAATGCTGGGTGCATATATATTTACAACTGTTATGTCTTCTTGGTAGGTTGGCCCTTTTACCACTGAATAATGACAATCTTTGTCTCCTGTAACAGTTTTTAACTTGAAGTCTATTTATCTTTTAACTTGAAGTCTATTTATAAACATAGCCATCTCTTCTCTTTCAGTTACTATTTGCATGGAATATCTTCTTTCATTCCCTGACTTTCAGCCTATGTGTGTCCCTAAAGCTACGATGGGTCTCTTGTAGGCAGCATGAAGTTGGATGTTGGGTTTCTCTTCATTTAGACACCCTCTGCCTTTTGATTGGAAAGTTTAATCTATTTACATTCAGTTATTATTGACAGGTATTGGCTTAATTCTGCCATTTTGTTAATTGTTTTCTGGTTTTTTGTAGATTCTTTTTCCTTTCTTCCTCTTTCATTGTCTGCCTTTGTGATTTGATGATTTTCTGTAGTGCTAAGCTTTGATTCCGTTTTCTTCCTTATTTGTGTATTTGTTATAATTTTTTGTTTTGTGTACCATGGGGCTTACATGAAACATCTTATAGTTATAATAGATTATTATAAGATGATAACTACTTAACTTTGATCACATAAAAATACTCTAGACTTTTAACCTCTCCCCGTCAGCCACAATTTATGTTTTTGTTGTCACAATTTACATATTTTTATACTGCATATTTCTTAGCAACTTAATGTAGCCATAGTTATTTTTGACCATTTTGACATTTAACCTTCATACTAGAGTTGGAAGATTTACACACAACCACTACAGTAATTACATATTCTGAATTTGACAATGAATGAACCTCTACTGGTGAGCTTTATATTGTCATATGTTTTCATGACAGTAATCATCATCCTTTTGTTTCTGGTTAAAGAATTCCCTTAAATATTTCTTGTAAGGCAGGTCTAGTAGTGATAAATTTCCTTAGCTTTTGCTTCTCTGGGAAAGACTTTATTTCTCCTTTATTTCTGAAAGTCAGCACTACTAAGTGTAATATTCTTGGCTGACAGGTTTTTTTTCTTTTTCTTTCAGCACTTTCAGTATATTGTTCCATTCTCTTCTGGCTTGCAAGGTTTCTGCTGATAAATCTGCTGATAGTCTAATAGAAATCTCCTGATATGTCATTAGACATTTTTCTCTTGCTGCTTTTTAAATTCTCTCTCTGTCTTTGATTTCTGATATTTTTATTGTAATATGCCTTGGTGAGGCCCTCTTTGGATTAAACCCATTTAGAGATCATTAAGCTTCATAAATCTGAATGTCTGTTTTTCTCCCAAGACTTGAGAATTTTTCAGCAACTCATTTGTTAAATAAGTTTTCCATGCCTTTCCCCTTCTTCTCCCTCTGATAACTCCATATTGAAATATTTTTTCACTTAATGAGTGTCTTATAAATCCCATAGACTTTCTTCACTCTTTTTTCCTCCCAACTAGGTTATTTCAAAATAGTTCTTTTCAAGTTCAGAGATTCTTTCTTCTGCTTGATCTAGTCTGCTGTTGAAGCTGTCAATTTTTAAAATTTTATTCATTGAGTTATTCAGCTACAAGATTTCTGTTTGGTTCTTTTTTATGATAGCTATCTCTTTGTGGACTTTCTCATTCAGAACATGATTTGTTTTCCTGATTTTGTTGAATTGTTTATCTGTATTCTCTTGTTTCCTTAAAATTATTATTTTTAATTCCTTTTTAAGCAATTTCTATTTCAATTCCTTTGTGGCCAGTTACTAGTGAATTATGTTCCTCCTTTTGTGGTGTCATGTTTCCTTGCTTTTTCATATTTCTTATGTCCCTATGTTGATGCCTGTGCATCCACTGGAACAGTTGCCTCTTCTAATTTTATAGAGGGCTTTCATAGGGAAAGATTTTTGCCTATAGATGAGTCCTAGGATGTCAGGTCAGCAGGGTACTTGGCTCTGGTTCTGAGTGGGTACAGTAGTGTAGTTTCTGTGCAGCTTCTTCGGCTGTGATTAACATCAGCAATGACTGCGAGTACCTCAGTGTCTTAGGCTGTAGGAGCTTGTAGCAGTGGTGGTGGCATGGTAGTTAGGGTTCTTGGCAGCAAGTGCATTAGGGGTTCTCCTGTTGTCATTTTCCCCACAGTAGGCACACTTAGCTGAGGGGATCCCTGTTGGTATCAGGTGTGACATGGGCCACAGGCAGCCATAGCATCACTGTATTCAAGGACACATGTGATTGGAATGGCTATAGAACTGGGGTCCTGGGCTCAGTGTCTTATTGAACTACTGTGGCACCTGAGATGTGGGCACAGGTTCATTCTCTGAGGCACAGGTGGATGCAGGTCTCCCACCAAGCAAAGGACTTTGACTTTGAGGCATTTCCCAGTAACTTGGGCCCAGGGTTCAGGGATGTAGCTGTGACTCTAATCCTGGTGATCAGGGCACAGCATTGACATGAGTCCAGGGAAGCAGGGGTGTTCTAGAGGCTCAGTCCCCAGAAAGCAGGGGACAGCTGCAATTCAGGTCTTAGAACCAATAGTGCACAATGGCAATTCAGGCATCAGAAGTGGAGGTACTGCATAGTGATGACTGTGGTCCCAGAGCAGTAGGATACAGCAGTAGGTCAGTCTCTCTGAGGCCAGGTGCAGTGGCAGCAAGGACCCAAGAATAGTGGAGCACAGTTACTGCTTGGGCTCTGGGAAGCAGGCGCCACTTCTGAGGGAGATGTGTGTCTCATCAAGTCAGACTCCAGAGAGCTGGCCCAGACCCAGGAAGGTGGGGCACGGCAGCTGTTCAGCCCAGGGGTGGGGCAGCACAGCTCAGCCAACACTCTGTTTCTCTGGGGGCCAGTATACCACATCAACTCAGCACTATGGGGTGTGGCTGCTCTGCTGGGCTGCAATCCAGGAACCTGAAGAGTAGACTGCCATAAGGGCTTGGATACAAGAGATGTAGCTCCTCCCCTGGACCAAATTTCCAATTTTCTGGGGGTGGGACATTGGGCTAGTTCAGGCACTGAAGTGCATGACTGCTCCACTGGGCCTCGGGTCCAAGTAGCTGGGGCTGGGGCACAGTAGCAACTTGGACGGGGGACATGGAGTGGCTTCTAGGTAGCTTGTTCCCAGGGAATAAGAAGTTGCTGTGGCTCAGCTGAGGAATGTTGCACTACCCTGCTTGAGAGCATGGTGCAATGTTGGCTGGGCCTCAGCGATAAAGGGATACAGTAGCTACTGGATCCCCAAGCAGGACACACTCTAGCAGTGGCTCTAGTTTCCAGATGGCACAGTGCAGTAGCAGCTTGGCCTAGGCACAATGTGGGCTCCTCCTTTGCAGCAGTGCAGCTATGTGAACTCCAGGCAGCTCCCCAAGCTGAGCTCAGGGACCTGGAGGACTGTAAGATTCTCCAGTAGTGAAGACTGCTTGTGTCCACAATGGTAATGGGGGCTGCTGGGTACCTCCTGCTTACCTTTTCCCCACAGGAAGGAGTCCTTCTTGGTTCTGAGCTGAATAAGAGAATAGGGTGGCACAGGTGGGGTGGCAAGGGGTGGCATGATTCCTCCCCTTCTGTATGAGCCCAGACTTAATGTTTGTGCTCCACTGGATTTCTGCCACTCCTGCTAGACTCCCACACTCTTCTTCAGCCACTCTGATCAAAATGTAGTTGCTTATTCATTGTTTATTCATGTTTTGTGGGGGTAGGCCAGGAAATGGGTGTTGGGCACTTTTAGTCAGTCAACTTGCTGATGTCACTCCTCTCTAACTCTTAATATGACTGTAAGTAACTTAAACATCAACAAAATTAATCATGAATTAAATATGCCTCAGTAAATAACAAACTATAAAGCAAAAAGAACAGAAACACTGGTGATCAGGTACCAAGCTTTTCTCTCCTAGCAGATACCAAACCTGGTCACTGATGGAAAGGGCTTCTGGTCTAAGATTTGATGTAAATCTTCTAATGGCTACCATTATATCTAATCAGCATAGTAGTTTGATTTTCGATTTGGCTATCAGGTAAATCACACTGATTATCAGTTCTGAACAAGATCTATTGTCACCTTGCCATAAACAATGAAGAAATATTAAACATTTATAACAATCTCATAAAGAATAGTAATGCCGAAAGAAAGCTTTCTAAGGCATCATTAATTAAAAATAAATAAATTTGATTAACCACATTAGAAAAAGATTGGATTAGCTTTCCATTCTTTCTATATAAAATATTATACGAGCACTGTCAATAAAGAGGTGCTCAAAAAAGTATTAAAAACAATATAGGAATAGGCTGGGCATGGTGGCTCATGCCTGTAATCCCAGCACTTTGGGGGGCCAAGGTGGGCAGATCACTTGGGGTCAGGAGTTCGAGACCAGCCTGGCCAAAATGGAGAAACCCCATCTCTATTAAAATACAAATAATAATAATAATAATAATATAGGAATATAAAGGTTGTCGATCAATAAAAACAATTTAATAATGAAAACAGTATCTTTAACTTGTTTTGCTTTCAATATATGTCTGCATGTTTAAATGTGTAATTTCTTATCATTATATTTACTCATTCTAAATAAACATTTGTTCTGGAACATAAATTTGTACTTATTATTTTGTATTCTTATCTCAAAAGAGGCCCCCACAATTTTATAAGCTTCAGGCTCCCCAAATACGGCTCTGCACCCTGATAATTGTTTGCAGTGTTTTCGAAGACATTACTATCAATTTGACCTCACATTGTTTTATGCAGCCACAGAAATTTCCTCTCAGGACGTTCAGATGCCTCGGGTACATTATCAATTCATCTTCCTGGAGAATCTGTCTCAGAACATCCTGCCTGTTCCATTCTGTACCAGTTGGCTTCTAGCTCTACAGAACTATCATCCTCAAACCTCACTCACCCACATTCTGGGATCCCTCACCTCTGTCTGGTAATAGACCCCTGTTTCCTGGATCCCACCTTTTCCTCCTTCTTAATTTAATCTCTCAATTTTGTGGAGCATATCCTCCAGTAGCTTTGGAGATTGGAAACCTGGAAGTTACAATGTTTAAAACATTTTTGACTCTTGCATATTTTCAACCATCTTTATTCAGCCTTCACACTTGATTGATAGCTTGGCTGTGTGTAAAAATCCAGGTTAGGACTAAGTACCACTGCTTCTATGACATAGTTCAAAATCATCATATTTTGTGATTTTTCTCTTTAACTCTCTCTCTAAGCTTAAAGATTCATTATTTTGTCCTCAAAGTTCTACAATTTCAGAACTACAGGTGTGCTAACTATGTGTTTTCATTCTTCTTGTAGACAAACCCTATAAGAATAGAAACTTGAAGAGCTCACTTTCCTGGAACTATCTTGAATTGGTTTGTTGATGATTTCTTCCCCTTAGTGTCAAATTGTCCTACTATTTTCCTCCTATATTTCAACTGATACATTTTCTCCATTTGGAGAGAAGGTTCCTCAACTTCACCTCCTAATGCTTCTATGGAGCATTTGTATTTTGCCATTACTTTATAAACTTTTTTAAATTATTTTTATTTCTAAGAGTTTTTTGTTGTTGTTCTCCAAGTAACCTGTTTCACGATTATATCACTTTGGGGACATTAATATGAGTTGTGGTTTTTTTCTTCATCTTTGTCATTTCCATTTCCTCCAAGCTGCTTTGATCTGTTTGCCAGTTTTGCTTACTCGTCATTTCTCTGGTAGGCCTTGGTTAGCCTCTAACATTTAAGGGTGACATAATGGAGGGCTGAGGGGGTTCTGGGTATGGGAGTGGGCTTGTTGACTGGGAGCTGGACTGGCAGGTGGTCTTCCGCTGTCAACATCTCCAGGAGTTTTCTTCTTGGGTCCAAATCCCAGGAGGGGAATTTCTGGATGATAAAGACCTGTCTGCTATTATTGCAGGAGGCTGGTAGGGGGAGAGAATGAGGATGGGAATCTCAGCCTCCAGAATGCAAATATTCACTCAATCCACTTGACTTCTGGGTGTGTACACTCAGGTGTGGCTGGGGTCCTTCAGGGGAGAAACCTTCTTGTATTACCAATTTCAAAAAATAAACCTGTGTCATCAGCCTCAGTAAGTGTGGCTGGTCTCCAGCGATATGTGAGGGAGGGAGTATTGGGAATATCCCTCTATTTCTGTGGACCTCCAATCAGGCTGCTTTATGTCAACTGCCTCACTTCACTTTCCACTTCTAAAATTACCAAGTACTCCCAATTTCTTAGCCACTGGGGGATTTTGCCCTATAAACTTCACATCCATTGTCTTTAGATTTTGAGGGGCCTGCTAGGTCATTTACATCTCATTCATCTATATCCTGGCTTCTAAAATTTTTAAAATTATCTTTATTATTTCTGTGGGGATTTGGGAAAAAGCAAAAGTAGATGTATATGTACAATCTACCATCTTTGCCCAGGATCCTCCAGATGGATTTCAGAGATATATCTCCTACACGTTTCATTCCATTTTACTTCTCTTGCCTTTCCTTCCCATCGTATGTTATTCTCTCTTTTCTGTTCTCGTTTTGGTAATGCTTTCTTTGGTCTCCATGACATTCCTTTCTTGTGTGCTTATTTAACCAGTACTGCTTTTCAACTTCTTTTGTCTTTTTGAACTAGTTTGGATAAATTCTCCTTTACTTACCACATGCCCCACCATTTCTGACACCCGTTTATCTGCTCCTTGGAACTCAGGTTGGGGAGTTGGTTATTTTCTCTTCTCCTACTCTTGTTCAACTTGACTATATGGGAAGAAGTCAAAAGGAGCTTCCCCTTGGGTTTGGGTACTTATGGTTGGTGGACTAGGATTCTTCACTTTAAGATCCTGCATCAGTGCTCTGGCTACACACCTAGAGGCACATTGGATCCTTACCACAATTCAGTGGAGCCAGACACACAATCTGCCCCAGGCCGTCCCTTAACCTGTTTTGGGTTTTCTCCCCAGGGATCATATAGTTCCCTTCCTCGTGAGTGGGGAAAAAGCAGGAAAATCAACAGGTTGAGGTCCTGAGCAAGGTCCTACAGCAAGGGAGACGAACTTCGTCTGGGGTCTTCCTCGCCTTCATCGCTTGGGCCTCTGCCAGCTAAAGAATTGTGTCTTGCTTTCTCTTTCGTTTTCCATCCTGCTAAATCTCTGCTATTTGCTAAGATAAAATTAGCTTCGATGACTCTAACCTTCCTACTTCCTCTTGTTCTCCATTTTTTCAGCCCTGGAAAAACACCCAAGTTCCATATTCAGGGATCTTCTCCTTCTTTCCTTTGGAATGTGTGTATCTTTCCAGTCTTCTCTCCAAGCTGGGCCATGGTGGTAAAGCTTTTCAGGTTTTCATCCACTCACCTCACCTCGCTCAAATGTCAGGGTGAGGTAAAGTCTTGTCTCTTTCCCTGGTCTCTGCTTTCAAAGTTTACAAATCATGGCACAATGTTATAATGATTTTTTTTCTGATATTTTTTAAATTCTGTTTTGTACTTTTAAAACTTCACTCTATTTACCGTGGACATCATCAATGCTATTTAAGGATTAATTTTTAACATTTTCTTTCTGAAAATGTTGCCAACTTATTTCTTCAGTTTCCTCACATACAAAATGTGGATATAATAATGTCTGCCTAGTGGATATGTTGTGAAAATCCAATGAAATAAGTATTGTGAAGCATTTTGTGTGTTCCTAGATTAATAATAAAACCACACAAGACTACAGGTTAGAAACTAGAGACACTGTATCTCCCTAGACTAATAAGTAAATCGCTCAATAATGAAGCCAACAAAGATAGGTAATACCGGCCGGGCGCGGTGGCTCAAGCCTGTAATCCCAGCACTTTGGGAGGCCGAGACGGGCGGATCACGAGGTCAGGAGATCGAGACCATCCTGGCTAATGCGGTGAAACCCCGTCTCTACTAAAAAATACAAAAAACTAGCCGGGCGAGGTGGCGGGCGCCTGTAGTCCCAGCTACTCGGGAGGCTGAGGCAGGAGAATGGCGTAAACCCGGGAGGCGGAGCTTGCAGTGAGCTGAGATCCAGCCACTGCACTCCAGTCTGGGCGACAGAGCGAGACTCCGTCTCAAAAAAAAAAAAAAAAGATAGGTAATACCATTTGGCAACCATGATAATGATAACTGATTCAGGAAAGGATCATCAGCAGATATCAAAACCAATGAGATAAAAACCAAAATATTTACATATCCCCAAAATATCTTTTTACAAGGTAAAATACTTACAAAAGGAAAAAGAGTAACTTTGCTTTGATTGATACTTCCAAAAGGAAAATTTGTAGCTCTGCTATGATGAAGTCCAGCAGATATCACCTTACCCAAATTAACAAACTGGTAATGTGGAAAATCAATCTGTGTGCTTCCTGACATCACGCATCACAAACTACAAAGAACATAATATTACTTCTATGGAATTCCTGCCAAAATGAATAGCTTGAATCAAATCATGAGGAAACATCAGAAAAACCCAAACAGGAAAAATTTACAAGGTAGCTGGCCTCTCTGTCTACAAATGTCAAGATCATGAGAGATAAAGATTTAGAAAATGTCCCTGATTAAAAGAGACTAAAGAGGCATGACAATTAAATACAATGCATGGGCTTGGATTGAATCCTGGACCACAGCTGTTTTGCTTTGTTTGTCTTTACGGTGGTAGAATCTGAATAAAGTGTATAGGTTGTATTACTGTTAATTTCATGGCCTTGAACTTGTCTGGTGGGTATGTAAGATTACATCCATGTGTTTAGGAACGTACACTGAGATGTGTCGCAGTAAAGGGGAATCACATCTACAACTTATCACAGATATTTCATCATGAAAAATATAAACATACATATGTATTCACATACACACATACATACACACAGAAATAGAAATAGATGACGGGAAGCAAATGTGCTCAAAGGTGAACGACTGGGAAATCTGGGTGATTCTGGAATTATTTATACTACAACTTTTGTACTTATAGCTTTTTCTAAGTTTGAAATTGTTTCAAAATAAAAAAGTTTGAAATATCAGTACTAAGGCATAAATGCCTTAGAGACAGGTCTGTTTCTGAAGCAGTAATGAGGAAAGCTGTGGTTCAGGATTTAAATCCTAACGTCAACACTTAGGGGTTTTATGATCTTAAATTTTTATCCTTACTTCTCTGAAAATCTCAGTCCCATCATCTGTAGAATGAAGGTAACAGGAACAACCTCTAAGAGCTTTTAAGAGAATTAAGTGAGACAGCACATCCAAAGCTCTGAGATCCGCCCCGCACAGAGAAGTGCTCAGGTATTTGTTGGGAGAATGAATGACACGCACTGCCGAGACAGAAGGAGCCAGGGCAGAGGGGCGTTTCCAGGCCCAGGAGCACATGTTCACATCACTCCTTCCCCAGTCTCACAACAGACCTAAGATTTAAGAGATAGAGGGCAGGCCATGTGAAAGATAAAGAAGGAAGGAGGAAAAGAAGCCGAACCAGATGTAGCGCAAAGACCCAGCACTGTTTTCAGGAACTAACCTCAGCAGAAGGTGCAAAGCAGAGGTGTGGGGACATGGCCAGCAAGTCCCTCTTTCCCTCACTGTCCCCTGAGCATTCTGAGAAATTTAAAACTAACTCATCATTTGATATTTCTACCATTTCCCCATCTTTTCTCTCAAGCTATAAGTATCAACTTATCTGAATTTTAACCAACTCTTTAGAAAAACAAAACCCCCAAAATTCTAGTGGGGGTTTAATGCTCAGACTGTTTTTCTATAAGATAAACAGTAAACATATCTTTTTTTAAAAAAAAATTTTTTCCAGATTCTTCCAAGTACTCAAAACAACGTGCAGCCCATAACTTTAAGTTACCTTGTCCAGACCCACTTACTATTTTAACCAGTCGATCTGTTATCACCTCAGAACTGTAATTATGTTTATGCCTTTTGAACAAGCTGATGAAAAGAAACATTTGCTTAAGGTTCCCATCAATGAATGCAGAGCTTAGACTAGTCTTTAGCTTATACAAACGTTATGCTTATTAATTCAGAATATTCATTCAGTTATTGAAACATGATGACAAAACTGTACAGTGAAAGACTGATTCTCTATTATACATATTAGCATTGCACAGAAATCCTTTGGCTCAGGAATAACTGTCCGAGACTCGAGATTCATATATCTCTTTGAATTTTTAAAACGGTGATTTAGGTATCAAAACTATAACATCAATGCTCTGAATACACAGATTATAAATTATCAAAATAAGTCCATTCTGATTAAGAACTCTCCAGCTGGATTTCAGCTTAAGAAATTCTAAAACTGCCTATGCGCAGTCCAGTCCACGCCAACAACCACAGCATCCTTTTTAATTAAAAGCCAGTGAGATGACTCATGCCACCTGTTTCATTGATCCTGCTACATTCCTATTTTGGTCAGAGTTCTCTCTTAAGGATTAAAACTTTTATGAAAACAAATAGCAAATATTTATTCAAATTGATTACTATTATTTCACATCCTGACAACTACATTTCCTACTATAAAATTATATTTATCTATATTAATTTTAATAACCCAAGGATTATTCAAAGTGACAATCACAGTGGGTAAATGTAGCTGTTGGAAGGGCTAGTAGCTAACGCAACTATCATATATTTTCACGTATCAATGGAAATAGCCTTCCTAAAATTTGTTATAGACCCAGAAAAGTAGATTCTTAAAAATCTGCCTACTTAGATACATTTCAATGTAATGTTTACTTCTCAGTAAGTATATTGAACAGAACGAAATACAACAAATCCAAGGAGAAAGGAATGGTGAGGGGTGGCGGAAGGGGTGGTCACCATGCTTTTATGGTTGGATCCAGATGACACATCATTAATTGCTGAAGCTCTGTAGACTTTGAGTTCAATGTGGAGTTGATAGGGAGACGTCTGCAGAAGCCCTGTACTCAGACAGCAATCTGCTCCCACTTACAGAGCTCCATGAGTGGGATTTGCAGGCTGTCCATGTTATATTGCCTTATTTGCCATCATTCCAGGCACTAGTCAATCGACTGTGAAGACAAGAGTCAAAATAAAGGGCAAAAAAGGTAATGGTCTAACTTCACTGTCTGCCTAGATGAGGTGAAATATTTTCTTTTAAACACAACAGAGAATGTGATCAATGTTAAGCAGAGGAACCTTGCACAAACAACAGGACCAGAGATTCCAATTACTCTCTCCTCTATTCTTCAGGAACTATTTGGGAGGTAATTATAAAACTCTTCCTCTAAGCAAAATGCAACAAGACTCTAACCATTGCTTCCCAGTGGGTTATGTGAGAAACAAGAAGCAGAGAATGATTCTCACAGGTCAGCGTGTGTGTGAATCAGCTGGAGTTCTGAGGCATCTCTCAGAGATTTGGGGGCAGTCACTCCCTGGCGGGCCGGCGATCTGGCCTTAAAGGAGTCCTTGGGGCCACCTAGGGATAAGAGTTTGGGGCCCTAGGAACTGTGAGGAAGAGTTAAACAGAAACCAGAACACGTGATGTGGGTTGTGGCCTTCCCCCCAAATGCAAACGAGAGCTTGACAAAGGGAACACGCAGGCAGCCAGCTGAGGTCTTAACATCCAAGTGGATCCTTTTGTGAAATCCATCCCTCTCTTCACCAAATCATTCACATTAGCCTGTTACATGAAGTCTTTGGTGTTTTTCCTTTTGCTACACACATTACTCATACAGGGAAGGGAAGTGAGCTGAGAGTTCAAGGGCACTTTTGACTGGAACCAGATGAATTGTTGCAGTTGCCTGGGAAACCTTTGAAGACAACCATACTTGATATGTCAAATATCTGAAGTTAACATGAGTCAAAGTCATCTAGAAGGTAAATCCAAAAAAGCTAATGGCATAAGAGGGACACTTGGCTTGTGAAAGTAGTTCCAATTTGTTATGCGCTCGTGAACTTTTGAAAAGAGGAAAGGATTTTATCATCCTAATTAGCCTATAAGAATGATCATCTTAAATGCTAACTTTCAGATTACAGAATAAAATTTAGTGAAAAGACATTTAGATCCCCTAAACATTTATGCATAGACGATGAAACTCGAGTTTTATAGTAACCCTAAAGCAAAATATAACATGTCTCCAGAGATTTGTCCCCTCACGTTCTTTGGAATTCTGTTCCAGTCTAGTAGGTTTTTCTTTCCAGATTTCAAGTGTAAAATGTATGTCCAATGTAGAGTATCACGTGTTTTATTATAAAACAAAAAATGTTTTCTGTGGTAATTCTGAGAAGAAAAAAATTAACAAGTAAAACAATGTGATATCATTTTGCATCAGGGAAATATGGATTTAATGGGAAACTTCCTTAAGTTGCATTTTGCTTCAAACGCTGTTACATAGGGAATCTTCCACAAATCTGAATTTGTGACTTTTTTCAATACTTTCATAAAAAAAATCACCCCAAAAAGCTGTCAAATGAAAATTTGTGCACATGACTAATACTAGACTTCACATAGTCTTTTATAATAAAATAAATCAAAAAGGAAAATCGAAGTGAAAACATCTCTGATGACCTCAGGGAATTAAAATTTTGTCCCTTGCAACTCAATCCTTCCATGTTAAGGGACCCATTTCGAGATTAGCATGTATGGGGAGTTTTATTATTATTTTAGAGATTTATGATTTTGGTGGAGGACGCTGTCCAAAAACGACTACTTTCACGCAGAGATTTTCACTTTAGGTTTCAAGACATCTGTTTGGAAACTCCTTGGAGAGTTCATTGCTCTGCGCTGCCCTCTTCTGGTAAGCCTGTGTAAATGGTTTCTGGAAAAGAGACCTGTGCCGCCATCGTTTCCATCCTCCTACATTTCCACACCAATTCATCAATACATTGCTCAAGGGCCTAGATTTCCTATGTGGTGATGTACAGAACTGAACTTTAATTCAAATCGTTTAAAGGTATAATCAAAGTAAAGCTTTTTTTAAGTTTGGATTTATTTTTATTTTTATTTCGTGTTGTAAATACAGGTTTTCCCAGATAACTTGCAAAGTCGCAAACTGAGGACACCGTCTCACCTAAAAAGTTTGGTTACAAAGTCAGTAAGAAAAATGATGTTATTTTTGAATAACATCAAAATAATTTAATGTGGGACTATGAATAATTTAATGTAGGACCATGTTGCTAGGAATGTCATTTTTATCTTGGCCGCATGAAAGTGGCTTACAAGAGAATCACTACTTTGGCATAAATTATTTAGGTTGATCTGAAGGGACCATTCCTGCTAATTTGACAGCAATTTATCTGAAATAGTTAGAAAGATCAAGCCTCCAAGTTATGTGCAATAAATGTATTCACCAACTGCCAGAAAATCAGAAGCTCTTCCTGACTGCAACAGCACTGTGAGCCTCACTGTCTGCTCTCCTCCGGTTACAAGTGCTTTCCTTAACCCACAGTCACGAGACAGAAAACTGCACAGTCCTGAGAATCAACAGCTAATTTCTATGCAAACTGAAAGAACAATCTTGTCACAGTGCTAACGTTATGTGTATATATCATACCAACAAATAAAAGTGGTTATTATGCTTTGCTCAAGAAACTCATCTACAATCCCAAGTACTGCGTAGTGGCCAATGCAATCTTTGTCCTTCTGAACCTCCTTCAAAATACCCATTCAAAAGTCCAAAATAATGTTCATTTTCAGTGACCTAAATTAGCTAGAGATTTTTTAAAATCTTATGGCTCAAAGAAAGAACCATGAAGGTTGATTCCTCAGTGCCTGTGTTCCAGTAAACAGACATATAGCATGCATATGTTGCAGGTCTCCTATAGCGACAAACAAATGGTTCAAGCATTCAACGTGTCTTCATATTTGATGCTTATTATGTGAAAGCAACAGATGTACTTCTCGTCTGAGCACAGAAAAAGTGATGTTTTTAAAAATCTTAAATAGAAAATGAGTCAGTCCCAGTGCAAATATAAATCTAAAAGAAATTCCATACTGTACAAGTAATATTTGCAGTATTAAATACATTGACTTTTTCACAGAACTGTCTGCCAAGTATTATACTCAGTCAGATCCCCTCGACCTGGTGAACATGTCTTTGACTGCTCCACAGCCGGCATTAGAAACCACTCAGGTGGTCGCTGATGGTCACGGTGGACACATGGCTGCCATGCCCATGCCCACGAGACGGAGGGGCAGAAGGTGAGCCCTCCTAACTCCTCCTCGCCCATCTCGTGTCAGTGGTATGTGTTTTCATTCAAAGTTCAACCCAGTGCGATGTAATAAAATAACCTAAATGTACTTTTTACAGTATTTTTTCTTACCTTTACCTGGCGAACGTCTACAGGTGTGTCGAAAGTTATCTTTTTCTGGATGTGTTCCAAAATGCTCTTATGCTATTTCTCTTAGGATTTCTCCACGCTGCCCCATTCAGAAATTTTATTATTTTCTAAGGAATAAAAAAAGATATGAAAATTATCATAAGAAAGCCATTGATTTTCAATAAAGCTACACAAATGCCAAACCAATGTGAATAGCACCTTCCACAACTCTGCCAGGCACTGGTTTTTGTGTAGGATGATGCCAGCTTCTCTCTTCATGTGGCTTTATTAAAAGCCATGGTTTCTGAGATGTAAAACACCCACAGTTACCTCAATCATTTTTTCCTCCTTACCTCTAGTATTCCCGTGAGGTCACATTCAGTTAAAAACATCCTGCCCTTCTCCCTACAAAAAGGTTCCATAGAATCAGAACGCAGAGGCGCTGCAACTTGCTAACTTTGCTCTGTGTTATTTACTAACCGCACAAAGAAAATGCTGTCTATTCAGAACTCATTTCAAAACTCTTTTCACTGAGAGTGAGCGAACAAGCGGGCTCATGTCCCGAGCCCAGTCACATCTCCAGCGGTCCGGTGATGGCCGTGGGGCCGGCACCGAGTGGCACGGCCTCCGCGATGGCCCACAAGGGTCTGTTGTCCACGCCGCGTGGGCCGCGCAGGCCGGTGGGAGTCAAGAAAGGGGGAGGAGTGGGGGATTCTTTCACTTTCTCACCCCACTTTCTTTACTTGCTTGCCCCGAATATCTGTTACGAGGCAGCCCTCTCCCCTCAAGGCCCCTTCATCCTGAAGGTGTATGATGCCCCTGCAGTGACAATACAGAATCTGCTCAGTGGGCCTGGGTTCGAGGCCCAAGCTCCTCACTGGGTTGCTGCGGTTGGGTAGGTTACTTAAACCACCTGGAATTCAGTTTCTCTTTGTGTTATGGTGACTGCACCTGGCTCACTGGGTTTGAGGAGTAACCAGATTTTAGGACAGACTCTTTCTCTCTCTGTCCTACTCAGATCCCAGTAGGACACTTACCCTCCCCCTGTGCCAAGGAGTGCAGAGGAAACAGCCCAAGGACTTCTTTAGCGACTCTGGATCCCTCAGCCAGATCATGGATATGGAAAGAGCTTAGATTAGAAAGAGGAGGTCGTGAAGGGACCTCCTTGGCCTCCTGTCCCACCTCCCGAAGGCCCATGGAATGGGGGCTTCAAGGCTTGCTCCTGCAGTTGGGAGATGGGAGCCAGCCACACAAACACAAGCAGACCATGCAGCAGCGTCTGTCCCAGAATCTGCCTAAGATGGCAGAGGCGTTGGCAAACAGCTCTGGGGGCAGAGCCAGAGAGCGTGGATGGGTGCATGCAGCACAGACTGCACCTGCTGACCGCAGGTCGGGATGGAGGACGGAGGGGAATAAGAGTTCCCAGGACCAGTTGTGTGTCCTGGGTGAGCAAGAGAAATCCTGTCCAACATGTGCAAAAGGGATCCTTAGAGGTAGGAGGAGACCCAGGCAAGAAGGGGGTGGAGGTTATCCATTGGACAGCCAGGGCTAAGGAAGGTAGGGTCCACTGACGACCTGAAGGGAGATGCACCCACCAGGAATGATGGAGCTGCAAGAATAAGGAAGCTACTGGGTGCTTCCAAAGCCTCACTGCTCCAGAGAGTCCATCATAGAGAGTTGACCCAAACCGTCTGCCAGACCAGAAAATAGAACACCAGCCAGCCAGGTTAGAAGGGCTGAAGTTCCTACCTCTCCTTCCTGCATGCACCCAACACACACCCTACCACCATAGCAGTTGCGGTGAGATGGCCTGGGAGCAGGAGCTGGGAGACAGCAGAGCCTCCTCAGCCTCCCCTCCCCACTGCAGGCACACAGGCAGGACATGTGGAGGGGGTGTAGCTAGACCAAGGTCAGTTTTTGATTCTTGCATGGAACCAGACACTGTAAGTGCTGAAATGAAACTGCGTCTGTGATTCCAGTTGACCAGAAGACTTTTTGAATTATCTAAGAATGAGCAGAAGAGCCGTGGGGCCTGCCAGAGTTTTCATCCAGGGGTCATGGACGTTGGTCCCACTGAATAAAGTTTGCAAGAACAACAGGAACAAAATCAAGTTGTATTTTGAATCTGTTGTGTTGTGTTTTCTTAACATATCAATTACTTGAGCTGCACATGATAAACTCTTCTGCTAGACTAGAAGGTGCAGGAAAACAGAGACCCTACAATTTACGTTCCTTGAGGTTTCCCCAGAGTCAAACACCTGGCCCATGGAAGCCAGCTAGCTGTTCTGCCTGTTCTTATTTGATTATTTTATTTTAAGCTATGCCTGTCTTTCTAGAGAAATCTAGATCAATGTATTTTCTCTCAAATTTCTTGATTGCCTCTAAAACATTCTTACTACTACATTAGTTTTTCTTTATGTACTTCTCCAAAGGCAATCTCTGTCTGCCCCTATGTCTTTCAGAGAACCTTATATATCTATGACATTATACTGCATATAGAAGGCACAAGCTGAGTCTTATGCAAGGTTTAATGATTGATAATCGAAAGGAGACTAATCAAAGAGCTCTTTAGCAAGCTTACTGGAGAAACTCAAGGCACTTCGCAAACTCTGTCAGCATTTTTTCTTTTGAGTTTCTCTTTGTGGATCAACATTGATCATTTTTCCAGAAAAAGAAAAAAAGACACCAGGACTTTTGGTGACCTTCCCATTCCTTTTACACCCTACCCCATCCCACATGCCAAAGAATTTCCAAGAAGGGCTTCACTAGCTACTTCTCTACTCTGAGTTGCAGATAAGTTCAAGTATTTTGAATGGCACAGAAGCGATTTCTCTTTGGCCAAAAGAGAAACTCAGGGGAATGAAAAAAATTAAAGGCAAGCCTACTTGTGAGCTTCCCAAACTGAGCAAGTTTGGGTGCAGCATATGTAGTCTCAGTTTTGGAAACCACAATATGCCATTCATCCCTAACTAGATGACGGGACAGAAATGTTGTTGCTGAACCAACCAAGGGAAATATGCTTGCTGATTACCCAAAACAAACTTGCAAAATTCAACTTCTAGTGCTTCAAATTTTCAGATGGGAAAATTTTTCTTACGTATAATTTTGAATATTTTTTTCACTTGCTAAGTGAAGATGAGGTAACCTGGGGGCACATTTGAAAAGATGGGGTTCTTACCTGATAAAATATGAATCAAGAACAAAAACAATTGCTGGTTAAGAAAATTCCAGAATAGCCAAGCAGAGTCCCTTCCTCAAGATGAGAATGGGTATGTGTGGAGAAAGAGTGGGTGGTGTCAAAGACACTGACAGTAAAACACAGACCTTTGGGGCATGTGATTTGGTTCAGCCGATGAAACACAAACTACTGATGCCCTTTGTTACTGAAAACCTTTCATCCATTCATCAAGGAGCCCCATTCACACCACCCCCCTCCTGGGGCTGTAATGTAGTCTTTTCTCCTAAGAGCTGATATTGAGGCCCAGGACTCAGGAAAGTTGACAAAGCAAGCCAGGAATTTCCACTGGGGCCATGCCAGGGGCACTGCCTTGGGAGACACAATCACGGGCCTTCCTCCTGAGGACAGCCTCTTGACTCAGCTCATTCTTTCTACTTCCCCATCTCTCTCCTCATTGAGAAAAAAAGCCAAGATAGAGATCCTTTGGTCTGCCCAAATACAAATCCTACTTATTTGTCCATCAATTATCTCTGAACTTCCCAAAGCACGTCAACAAAGCATTTTATCTACAGGTACCTATTGTTGAGGGCTATAGTCTTTGGAGAAGTTGAATTTGCGGTAATCCATCTATACACAAATACTTATCAGTCAATAAGAAGCTATTACTATGAGCAATGGCGGAACATTCCAGGAAGATGGCAGAATCTAGACAGCGTTCCACAAAATGTGCCGTGAGATACTGAATTTCTGGCTGCTTCAAAGTGTTTATCACTCGCTAAAACGGCCATTTTATTAAGTACTCATTTTTTTAAATATCATTAAAACAGTCATATAGTTGTCTTCTATTCAGAAATGACTGCTGCCTAGGATTTGGGGTTTGTTGTTTATTTTGTTTTGGGCTTTTTCCCCCTGGAATACTAGATTTATCGGAATCAGAGAATGAATACCAAAGGTTGACCTAACATTTATCCTCAAATTGTGGCTCCTGGAGGAGTCAATATGACAAGACGATAACCTAATAATTATTGGAGAGGACATCATTTTCTCTGAAGAACTGCGCCCAAGCAAAATAGGTAATGATTACTCATGCTCGGATTCCATAGCTTTAATTATCAGCTTTCTGAAGATGCCTTTTGGAGTCTGCAGGCAGCACTGGCAAAGATGAAAAGAAAAAGAAAACGTTTTGCTGGCAACTTATAAAGTACAACTAGCACTCCCATCTCCACCGCGCGGCAAAATGCACAGCCTCGGCAGGTCACGCCGGATCAGAGTTACAGAATGGGTGTGAGAAGCTGGCCGGGCCGCAGCGGCTACGTGTCTCCAGCACTGTGAACCTAGGAAGAGGGAGCCCACATATTCCTGATTCTTTTCCCGTGAACCATGCCAAATTTTTTTTTAATTCTTTGAGAAACCCGTGGGTGGGCACAGATGGGAAGTGGGAAGCTGCAAAAGGGAAGAAGATGGTATTGGAGTGGAGCGTAGAGCCAGGCGCGCCTCTGCAGGCGCGTCCTCGCGAACCCAGATGGCGCGGCCCCTGCGCTCGGTTCTCTGGCTCTGCTGCCTCCGCCGCGCCCCCTATAGGCCGCCAGCGCCGAGGAACCGAGGCCGAGAGCAGCCACCCCAGACCTGTCTATTTACAACAATAAGCCCACGGGCTGCCGCTCAGTATGTAACCAGTTGTTCCATGCACACAACAAACATTTTTAAAGAGCAGCATCGGATTAAAAAAAAAAAAAAAGAGTTGATACTGCTCTCCAATGTTATAAAAGGCTTGTCGCTTTATGATTGTTGTACATGTTCAATTTGATGCCATTCATTTAAGAAGCCTCTTTACTTCCCACTTTCAGGTGAGCCCGGAACTCGGCTTAGGGAAAGGAATCCCCTTTACGTATCCAGAAAACATAAAAGCAGCCCTTTCCTAATGGAGTCCCAGCAAAAGCAGTCAACTTAGGAAATATTAGCGCAGCCTGGAGTTTGGAGACTCTCCGTGCAGCACGCGTGCCAGGTAGGCAATGAGGCGAGAGGAAAGCGGGTCGGCCAGGCTCGGAGCTGGGTGTTCCCAAAGCTGAAGGGAGAGGAGCCGTGCACATTTACGCACTTATCCTCTACACGTAGGTGAGCCTGCATCAGAGAGCGGCGTAGTGGCCCGTGACGGTAATCTGCGCTTTTGACTCTTTGGAAGAAGACAAGCTGACGAGGAGGACGAGGAGGTTTAGACGAGGATTAAATTATTAGCACAAGGCAGCTGCAGAAACATGCTCTGTGGCCGCCCTCCAGAGCCATTTCTCAGGCTACCTTGCAGCTTGCGGTTGCTAGGGCCCTCTCCCAGATCCAGGCTTCCTTTTCCTCTGGTGTTGTGAGATGGGGAGCACACACTCACGGTGGGCTGCACAGGAGGATTGAGGGGCTGCCCTCCGTGAAGATGGGGCCCAGGGCCAACACATGGGTGCTCCTGGAGGCTCAGCTCCCACCTCTCCCTTCTTAATCCAACCAGACCTGCCCCACATTCATGTTGCTGTGTACATCCACGCAGCCCAGCACGAATATTGTAGGCAAACCCATGCCTCAATACCAGCACTGGGAAAATAAAAAAACACGTCCACTGAAAGTCTGAAAAGACCTTGGTATCCAGGCATGCTCTAGCGAAACAGTTTTAAGTTTTTATGGCAGCAGAGCCTTTCCTGAAATGCTGAACCCAAAACATACAAAAACCAAATCGCCATAATGAGAGAGAGGCATTAGACTGCAGCTATTAAGATCATGACTCCAGCCTGTCATCTAAGCTACCCGTGAGGCTGATGCAGGAGGATTGCTTGAGCCCAGGAGGTGGAGACCAGCCCAGGGAACATAGCAAGACCCCTGTCTCTAAAGAAAACCTTTAAAATGTAACAAATTAAAAAACTTAACTGGGCATGGTGACCTACTATTCAGGAGGCTGAAGTGGGAGGATTGCTAAAGCCCAGGAGCTTGAGGCTGCAGTGAGCCATGATTGCACCTCTGCACTCCAGCCTAGGAGACAGAGCCAGTCTCCCCGACCCCCGCCCCCGTTTCCAAAAGAAAAAAGAAAGAAAGAAGAGTATGACTCTGATACCTGATTATTAGCTTCAAACCCAGCTGTGCATTTACTATTTATACAATTGGTCTTTTTTTGCCAGTGTTTTACCAGGGCATTGCCTGAACCATAGTAGATGCTACACAAATGTTGGCTTAATTATTGATGGCCGCCCCACAAAACTCTTAGTAGCCAGGCTGCCTCTGACTCAGCGATATTTGTGAACAGCTCTAGGTGATCCATTAGTTCAAATTTATCCTTGTTTTTAATGCTAGGCCTGAAATTGATCAGTGATTCTGGGCTGTTCTAGGAAGATCCAGATTATAAGCACATTCCTTGGCTTTACAGAGCAGAGGTCTGAAAGCTGTGTTCTATAGCTCGAGGGTTCTTTGGATGCAATTTAGGGCCACTGAAGGGTGAGAAAGAAGTTGAGTGCAGTAATTTCTGAGTCCCTGCACACCTTAGCTTTAGTAGTAATAACACTAACAAGCACATAGACATCATTTGCTGCATAACAGGTCCCGCCCACTCTCACCACTTTACGCAAATGAATTTTATCCCCATGACAACACTAAGTGCAAAATATGATTGTTCTCACTTGGGGAAACTGAGACCCAAGGTCAGCAAGTGGCTTGTTCAAAGTTGCATGAAGACCAGTTCTACTCTGGGAGCTTGTGGTCCAGCGGCCAAGACAGATACAGAACAAATAAAGCATTGGGATGCATTTTTGGAAAGGAGATGCCTACAGCCTGGTGGGGAAAATAGCAAGGGGTTCTTTCCGTGGAACTCGGAAGGGCTTCCCTGGAGAAATGATGTTTAATCTGAGATGGGGAAAGCAGTAAGAACTAGATAAGGAATGGAATTATTTCCTGACCAAAGGAATGGCACGTGGAAAGGGCCCACTCAAGAAAAGGAGCTCTGCCCGGACTCCTTTAGGTGTCCTATAGGTGTGACAGTGGCTCACACCTATAGTCCCAACTCTTTGGGAGGCCAAGGTGAGTGGATCACTTGAGTCTAGGAGTTTGAGACCAGCCTGGCCAACATGGTGAAACCCCATCTCTAGTAAAACTACAAAAATTAGCCAGGTGTGGTAGCACATGCCTGTATTCTCAGTTACTTGGGAGGCTGAGGCAGGAGACTCACTTGAACCAGCGAGGCAGAGCTTGCAGTGAGCTGAGATCATGCCACTGCACTCCAGCCTAGGCAACAGAGTGAGACTCTGAGGAGAAGAGGAAGAGGAAGAGGAAGGAAGAAGAAGAAGAAGAAGAAGAGGAAGAGGAAGAGGAAGAGGAGGAGGAGGAGGAGGAGGAGGAGAAGGGGGAGTTCGGGAAAGCAGCTGAAGTCCAGGGGGTGAGGGACAATGCCCACAGGAGTGGACAAGGCAACAAAGAATGAAGCCCCTACAGCCAGAGCCCGGAGCCGCCAGCTTGGCTGCAGGTCAGCTTGCTTGCCTCCAGGTCTCTGTGGTCCTGGGTTGCCTGGTCTCTGGATTTATTTCCATGTTCTTATCAACGTTTCCTTCAAGGATAGAAAAATGGGCCTCATGGAATATTTCCAGGAAAAATTAAAAATAGATGTGATTCATAAGTAACACAAGAGCACAAACCCTTAAATCCGTGTATAGCATATTAACAAACCTGGATTGTCCTTCTACCACATGCTTCGTGGCATTCTTTCATAGAAAAGTGAATTCCTACAGGTTGCTCCCCAAAAAACCATCCTCCAATCAGTCTATTATATTATTTCATTTAAAAAAAGCATTAAAATTTTCCAAAGCTGTTGGGTTTTTTATTTTTTGTAAGCTTTCTTGTAAATAAAGACTTTTTTAAGACTTATTCAGTCATCTTGGGTAATGAATTAATGTTTTCATTCAAGATCTTAAAAATATAACAAACATATATAAAGCAAATATATTACATTTTGAGTTACAGTCAGCCCATAGACTGAACTAATAAAATAGCCTTAATAGAAAAGATTTTATACTTCTGTTCTTCCTTTATTTTACTTAGATGTTCTATGCCCAAATCATTTATTTTGCCTTTAAAACTAGGCAGTGGAAGTCCAGTACCTGCCTTGGGGTCTGGTGGGAGGAGCCTCACTGTCTGCTCAGAGGGAGAGTTCCAGGGCCTTTGCCACCAACTAGCTAGGTGATTGTAGTGAGTTGGCTGATATGTATGACCTTAAGAGACCCACTCTCAATTAAAGTAGAAATTTTAAAATATCCACAAACCAAAACCCTAGCAATTAACCTGGATTCAATACAAAAAGTATTCACTGGCTCCGTGCCCCGTGCCCACAACTGTACTGCATCCTTTAAAAATGCCACTCTCTTCCTGGAGCAGGACTCACCCAACTCCCTTGAAAGTTTCTGATCTTAGGAAAGGAAGAAAACCTACTCACTTCCACTTTCCCATGCCCACTCCCATCAACACTTTAAATTCTGTACAGAGAAAAGAATGTATGCATTAAGAGCAGTCACTTTGTAAGCCTTGCCCGCTTCTGCTATAGGAGCTGATGTTTGGCTTGTGCCTACTCACGTGTTTACCTTCATCACAACTGCCAAGGGAAAGAGGGAAGTTGGGGAAAGAGGGAAAAAGGAAACAGGAGAGTGAGTCTTCATTAGAGCTGCTGTGTCCCGGGACACACTCCGGAACCACAGGTGAGCTGAGTCCCGGGACGCTTGGGAATGGCATCCGCAATGACCAGCCTGCACTGATCCCCCTGCATGGACCTGGCATTCAGTCACCTGCTTGTATCCTGGGACTACCTCCAGTGGAAAGGAATCAGTGTTGAAGGGCAGAAAGCAACCACATTTCTCCCACCAAATTTTTGGAGGATGGACATTAGGAACTAGTAAAATTATTTTGGCTTATCATAAAAAGAATTATGTGTTTTTTTAAAGAACTGTTTTAATGATAGGTTTAACATTTTTATCTGAATTATAAGCATTCATGCACCTGCACACTTCAATACATTCATAAAAACCCAAGAGCAATACAAAGCCTTGAATAATAGCAGCAGCTGGCATACATTTTTTTTTTTGCCATTCTTCTCTCAAAAACATAGTCCTGATTATGTATAGATAATAATGCATGTTATTCACCTTTCTACCAGAAAATTAAGAGAGTTAACTAAAATACTTGATTTATAGGGCCATTCCTGAATAGAAAATAAAAGAAGCATTCACATTTATAAAAATAGAGGCTGCAAAATTGAATAAGGTACAGATATTTCTCATTTGAAAGAACATTTTAAAACCTAATAATATCAGTGTAACGTCACATGGTCTTTGAAGAGAAGTTTTACATCTGATGTATCCTTGAAAACCCCTGGAACCAAGCAATATTACTTGGTGAATATTGGTTAAATAAATGAATAAACCACAAAACAAAAAGCTCCCCCCCACACACACACACACGATAATGAAGGCCATTAAACGCTGGAATCAGGAGCTGCAAGAAGCCAAGTTAGAAAAAACTTACAAGATAAATTATAGTAATCCTCCAGTTTCCATGGGTGTAAATGTTCCTAGAGGGTTTCTGTTAAAGATACAGATAACTCTCCATCACTGGCCACTCATAGTAGATCTTGATTCAGTAAGTCTGGTGCCGAACCCAGGACTCTGCATTTTAACTAGGCCCCTAGGAGTCCCACCATAAGTTGAGGAGCATCACTTTAGTGCGGAGTTCAACAATTCCAAGCATGGTCTACTGATGAAAGTGCCTTGGCCAGGCGCGGTAGCTCACATCTGTAATACCAGCACTTTGGGAGGCTGAGGCCGACGGATCACCCTGAGGTCAGGAATTTGATATCAGCCTGGCCAACATGGCAGAAAACCTGTCTCTACTAAAAATACAGAAATTAGCCGGGCATGGTGGCCGGTGCCTATAATCCCAGCTACTTGGGAGGCGGAGGCAGGTGAATCACTTGAACCCAGGAGGCGGAGGCTGCAGTGAGCTGAGATCGTGCCACTGCACTCCAGCCTGGACAACAGAGCGAGACTCCATCTCCAAAATAAAAAATGAAAAGTAAAAAAAGAAAGTGTCTCCCTGGGGCTGAGCTGCCAAGGCTCAGCCCCGAGGGCTACCACCTCTTGATTTCATACCGCTGGGCAAAGACTTCATCTCTGGGTGCTTCAGTTTCCATATCTGCAAATTTGGCCACAAGGAAAGCAGCTGTCTACTAATTGATTATTAAAGTAGCTAAAACCATACAATGTTAGGTACAGTACAGATATAGGCCTTAAGTCATCCTAAAACTGATATGAGGAGTCGGTTTACTTGTACATCATCTTTTAAACACAAAATGTGCCTGGGCTGAATCATGTCCCCCAAAATCTCATAAGTTGAAGTCCTACCCCTAGCATCTCAGAGCATGACCATATTTGGAGATGGGGTCTTTATGGGAGTGATTAAGAAAAACTGAGGTTATTGGGGTGAGCCCTAATCTAATGTGACTGGTTTCCTTATAAGATGAGAAAATTTGGACACAGACAGAAATACACAGAGGGAATTCTGCACAATATCAACTCTTCCCTGGGTCTCCAGTCTGCCAACCTGCCCTACAGATATCAGCCTTGCCAGCCATCACAATCCCAAGAGCCAATTTTTAAAATAAATCTAGAGAGATGAATGACAGATGATACAGACAGAGATACAGAGATACAGCCTATTGGTTCTGTTTCTCTAGAGAACCCTAATACAGCCCCTGAAGATAATGAAAGTGATGTTTCTTGGATACTTCTAATTCTTTCCAAAAGTAACTACTCTGCAGTAAGCCTCTAAAAGGATGGAGAGGGTCGGAGCAGCTGAGAGTCCCAGAGGGTGTACTATGCAGTGGGCTGCTCTTCGTTTCCCCCTGAACCCAGATCCCACCCAACTCCCAATCTCTAGTTCTGCTAAGTGTTCTTCAGCCCTCTGAGACTGTTTACATGTAGGACCCACTGCAAGTGAGTCCTCTGAGGGTGCTGATGTGTGTTGCAGGAAGTCAGGGACCCCAAATGGAGGGACCTGCTGAAGCCATGACAGAGGAACACAAATCGTGAAGACATTTATTAGTTCCCCAAATTAATACTTAAAATTTATTAACGCCTGTTTTTACTGCCACCTCTGAACATAAATTGTGAAGATTTCATGGACATTTATCACTTCCCCAATCAATACTCTTATAATTTCCTATGCTTGTCTTTAATCTCTTAATCCTGTCATCTTCGTAAGCTGAGGATGTATGTTGCCTCAGGACCCTGTGATGATTGCATTAACTGCACAAATTGTTTGTAAAGCACGTGTGTTTGAACAATATGAAATCTGGGCACCTTGAAAAAACAACAGGATAACAGCGATGTTCAAAGAACAAGGGAGATAACCATTAGATCTGACTGCCTGGAAGCTGGGCAGAACAGAACCATATTTCTCTTATTACCGAAAACGGGTAAGAGAAATATCGCTGAATTCTTTCCCCAGTAAGGAATATTAACAATTAACAGCCCTGGGAAAAGAATGCATTCCCTGGGGGGGCCTCTAAAATGGCCACCCTAGGAATGTCTGCCTTATGCAGATGTAAATAGGGATGAAACACGTCCTCGTCTCCTGCAGCGCCCCCAGGCTTGCTAGGATTAGGAAATTCCAGCCTGGCGAATTCTAATCAGACTGGTTCTCTGCTCTTGAACCCTGTTAAGATGTTTATCAATGACAACACGTGCGCCACTGGACATGGAAGTTCATGAGTGATTCTAATTTCACCTTGACCTTGTGATCTCGCCCTGACCTTCTGCCTCATGATCTTTTGTTGCCCTTGAAGCATGTGATCTCTGTGACCCACACCCTGTTCGTACACTCCCTCCCCTTTGAAAATTGCTGATTTTTTGTTGGTTTTATGGCTCAAGGGGCACCACGGAACCTGCCAACATGTTATGTCTCCCCTGGACACCCAGCTTTAAAATATCTCTCTTTTGTACGCTTTCCCTTTATTTCTCAGACCAGCCGACACTTAGGGAAATAGAAAAGAACCTACGTTGAAATATCGGGGACTGAATTTCCCCCGATAGATGTGGGTTCTGCTTTTCGAGATTTATCTAGGTAGAGCTGAGCTGTATGGGGCATCTTCCTGGACTTGGATCTTGAGGTCTTCCGCTCCTCGCTCCTGACCACTCTCACCCCACAGCCCCACCAAGCCATGAAAGCCAATCATCAAGACTTGGGGCACTGTTATTTTTACTATCAAAACCACCTTCTTGGCTGGGAGTGGTGGCTCACACCTGTAATCCCAGCACTTTGGAAGGCTAAAGCAGATGAATGACTTGAGGCCAGGAGTTCAAGACCAGCCTAGGCAACATAGTGAAACCCTGCCTTTACAAAAGATACAAAAATTAGGCAGTTGTGGTTGTGCATGCCCGCGGTCCTAGCTACTCAGGAGACTGAGGTGGGAGGGTCTCTTAAGCCCAGGAGGTGGAGGTTACAGTGAGCCGAGATTGTATCACTACACTCCAGTCTGGGCAACAGAGCAAGACTCTATCTCAAAAACAAACAAACAAAAAAGTCTTCTTTCATTCTGAAGGCAGCAGACCCAGGTTGTCTGCAACCTGTTTGATTTAGAAGCACATTGAGCCTGCACCTCTGCTCCTGGTTTATTTAGGGAGATCTCTCCAGCCCTAGAAGTTCTCCTCTGTGCCTGTGCAGATGTGCTTTACTTTGGAGGTTGCCTAACCTGAGCTAGGGAAGATGTCCCAGGTCCCCAAAATAAACACTCTAGACAAAAATAATTGAATTCTGAAACATATATGAAAATATTTGAAATGCTTCTTGAGACAATTTTGTTGTGACTATACATTGCAAACAATTACGGTGGCTTATTCACCTAAATCTCCTCAGCATCTAGTTTGTCGTGAGTGGATACTCAGGAGAGATTTAAGGGATGTGGAATGAATGAAGGAATGAATGGGATTTACCTCTGTAATTACAGCACACCATAATGATCCAGGAGTAAACTGAGCTTTGGTTTCTATCCTTTAAGTCTAGGAAGCTGCAGGATTTCCCAATTTTCACTATAGCCATTAATATGTAAATTGCCTGTCCATTTATTTAATAAAATGGTAGAATAGGAGAGCTGTGCTTTATAAAAACTTGTCTAAAGTGAACATAATCATATAGAATAAACACCTACCTGAAAACCATAAGAAAAAATAAGTTTCCAAATCCCTTGCTAAGAGTAGTCAAATAAACTCCAGGTATCAATGTATTAACTTTATTTTTTAAATAATATGCTCTTGTCTGGATTGGAGTACATATTTCTTTAGAGGATCCAACCTTTACCATAGTTTTAAGAGAATAATGATTTGTATCACTAGAGGGAGACACAGTTTGCCAAAAAGCTATTACCAGGCAGAACTGAAAACTTTCCAGTTTTAAGACTGAAACAACAAGAAATAAAGCTGCTACATATTGTTTCCCATATTCATATCACTGTGATTTTAACAAGTTCAAAACTAGAATTATTGAAAACAATAGGCTAATTTTTCCTTTCTGAAATAATATTGAAACTGTGAATCAAAGGTAGAAATGGACATTGTCAAACTTTAGTGAAACACTAAAATTCAAATGTGACAACATTGAAATACCAGAATTTTTCAACTATTTCAAGACAATAAAAATCGGTACACAAAGATTGTATCTATGTGCTTAAGTGTCTGCCTCTGTGAACAGCTGCTTTTCTAACATAAAAATGAATTCATCTAAATCTCTCTCCCAGGTAAAGAAGTCAGAGTTGAATTCCATACTTACATCACAACACAAAATGGAAGACTTGACTTTTAGACCTTGGTATAACAGTAAAATGTTAGATTCTACTTCTTAATTAAAGAACAACAAACATGCGTTTTTTTTGTTTTTGTTTTTGTTTTTGTTTTTGGTGTATGTATAGTACCTGTACTTGTGTTTAAACCACAGTTCAGTGAAACTAAAATGTGATTATGTTTCTAGCAGATGGGCTTGTTTTGTTTTGTTTTTTACTAATTTACATTTACATTTCCTACCTGGATTCTGAAGACATTTGAAATTGTTTTTATTATTCTCATTTTATAGGAAGAAAATTAAGGCAGAGCTATTTGAAGTAACTTCTCATAGACACAAAAGAAGCATGAGGTCCCAAGCCCAGATCTTTGGTTACTAGTTTCACATTCTTGTTATCCAACAAGGTTGCCATGAAAATTGTTCTAGAAACCCAGGAATTGGAAGGAGAAGATTACAAAGTTTTAGGAGAAGCAGCAGCATTCTTCCCTAAGATTGGGGCCAGAGAAATAAAATTTGGAAGATAGCTTGTTTCTAGCTTCATGATCTTCTGTGATTTAGCAGTGTCAATGTAATTCAACATACCACTAGTTTCTTTTTCTTTTTCTTTTTCTTTTTTTTTTGAATGGAGTCTCTGTCGCCCAGGGTGGAGTGTGGTGGTGCCATCTCAGGTCACTGCAACCTCTGCCTCCCGGGTTCAAGAAATTCTCCTACCTCAGCCTCCTGAATAGCTGGGATTACAGGCACGTGCCATCACACCCAGTTAATTTCTGTATTTTTTTAGTACAGACGGGGTTTCATCATGTTGGTCAGGCTGGTCTTAAACTCCTGACCTCATGATCTGCCTCCCTCAACCTCCCAAAGTGCTAGGATTACAGGTATGAGCCACTGCACACAGCCTTACCACTCTTTTCTATAGGCAATTTTTTCTAAGGAACCTCATAGACAATTCTTTTGGAAATTGCAGAGCACAGTTGGGAAAAAAAAAAAACAGGAATACTATGTAAATCTCTTTATTGAGGATCCAAGAGCAGAACAGACTCTATGGAAGCCAAAGGGACCAATACGGACTGGACATTTGAATTTTTAATGCCTATCTGAAAAAAAGTTTAGGTTTTGAAGCAGCTTGGCATCTGTAAGAGATCTTTACCTACAAAAGGCAAAAAGTATAGTTAAGAAGTGATGCAGTTAGAAGTCCACACCCTGGTGAACAATCGGTAATAATAATAATAATAATAATAATATCATTCAACACTAGCTTAGAATGGCCTCCCTAGCTCGTTCCTCACCAATGACTCCTGTCCCTTTCTCACCACTTTTTGTGTATCCTTCTACTGTTCTAGACCAATTCTGTCCTCTTTCTCCAGATCATTCTGTTCTTTACTGCCCCTTCTGTATTTACTGAAATATGTTTTCTTTAACCCTGGTATTTGTTCTACTTATTGAATGAAACATCAGTTTCCCTGTTGTTCATTTTTAAATATTGGTTAGAGATTTACTATATCTCTTCTAAAAACTAAAGTTCTTTCCTTCTATTGTATGTCATACCAATCAATTCTTTTTTTTCCAATGATTCAATGACCTGCAATGAAAATCATTCCCCTGCCCCATCCTTTCTCTTTCAAACTCTTATCATCATGACTGACATTCAGCTGTCTGCTGTTAGCAGCACTCACTTTTTCTTAGGCCACTGTATTTCCAGGGAGATCACAGAGAGAAATGCAAACTTATAAGAATAGGTGGTGGCAAAAGTACACCCACAGCCACAGCGATTCACTTCCATGAATGTCACTGAGATCTTTGGGATTCCATAGGAAACAACTGAAGCAAAGTCCTGATGCCCAGAAGCCAGCCCCAAAGAAATGCCCTCCTATAACTGGAGCTTTTGAAGTAAAGGGAGTGCAGGCACTGTTAGTGCCATACAGTAAGTCCTCCACGGGAGCAGCTCCTGGTGTGGTGAGTGGTGTGAGGTGTCCTCACTGGGACAGAGAACACCCTTGCACTTGATGCTTCCCAACACCGATGCTGCAATTGTTGGGGTCACCACCGCATCAAGAACAGGCTGCTAATCTTCCCAAAAGCTGTCATGAGAAAGCCAAATTTGCCACAGTGTCATTTGTGCAAGGATAATGACATCATATTTTATGTCATTTGCAGCCTTAGTTTGTGATTACATGCATGGAAAGAAAGAAAAAAAAAAAACCAGAAAGTACACTTGGCAGGAATTATGGCACAAGCTGAGTTCTAGCTGTCCTCTCCTTGGAAACATCTTTCAGTTTTCACAGTGAGCCACTGCTGACTGCTTCCTGACACTGCCAAGTACTAAGATGTGAAGTTGCACGGGTTCCTGGGTCCCTTCCCTTGTTACTTCTCAGGCATTTGAAACACTGCTGTGATCGTGACCGTAACCAGCCTCTGTCAGCACTATTCCCTGCACTCGAGAAATGGTGTTTCCTAAGGTTTGGCTAAAGAGAAAATGCAACCAATCAATAAAATGTTTAAGTGCTAGTATTTTATAAAATACTGAGGGGAAGAAAACTTTACCTGAGTATAAAAACTCAGTTTACTCATAAAACCACGGCAGCACTGTGTTAGAACTGCCGGTCCTTTATTAGCTGAGTAGCAATGGTACGCTTTAGCCAGGGCAAGGGAAGAGGGGACGTACATTTGAGTCTGTAATTACATCCATTTTAGAATGGTTTCTTGTCTTCCCTGGGAAATATTCCAAGTCAGATGTCAAAGGACAGCTGTTTTACTCCAGATGTTTTTGGAGATCGCCAACGTACATTTAGATTGAGAGTCAAGACACAGGAATTTAAAAAACATAAAATGGCTCTTTTATGATGCATTTAAATTAATTTCTTTTAGTATTTAGAACAAAAGGAAGAACAGATGGTGTAGATGTAGTGTAAAGTGAGAGCCATTAAAATAATCTTAGCCAGAAAGAGAGTTTTCCATAACAGGAATTCATGAACCATAAGAGTTTAAGCAAATTTTTTAAATGGCTCATACAATAAGAGACTATATCATTTCAATTATATTTCATACACTAAACTGATATGTAATAAGTACACTCAGGATTTCCATATTATGTTAGAGTACTAAAAATTATGAAATGTCAAGAAAAAAGAGTAACTGAAAAAAGGTAAAACTACACATTGTTTTCTTCAAGAGTACACTCAGATTTTATAATTTTTCAGTTTTAAATCTCCAATCATTAGTCCCCATATTTATATAATTTGTATATGTCTTATATTTGTGGAAAGAAAAGGAATACATTTTAATGTAATAAAGTTATTTATGGCTTCTAGGCTTTAAATTACCTAGTTCTTTCCTTAACATTGCACATTTTTAAAAGAAGATGGTAGCAATTCGCATTATTTCCATTGATAAAGTGATTTGTACCTCCAAATATGGCAATTTCTTACAAACCCATAAAAATGTGTGTATGTACATAATTGAACATAGGCACACTTACGTAATACTTTAACTCCCTTTCACGAATAGGACACATGCATTGTATCAAGAAGAATCCTGCCGGATGACACAAACCCTACAGCTATTGAACTTCAAATGCCGAGTCAGTAATTTTTGGCTAACAGATTCGGACAACAGTTATAATCTTATTGATAACTCCCAACGAGAGAACAATTGTTAGTGATGATAATGGAGCCAGAGTTTAATGAAGGTGGCGGGGGCTGGTCCAGTAATAATAGCTCAGGCATAAAGTTTAAACCTCTTTATTGCGTAGCTGACCCCAATTACATCCCAAGACAAATAACACCGTTAACTCAAACACCTGATGCCAAATGTGGCCACTTCAAATTTCTCCCTCATAGGAGCCTCTGATCATTTCAGGAGTATTTGAACAATGGACATTAATTGTCAGTTTTGTATTTGATATGCTGGACCTCTCTGAAGTTGACTGAAGTATTTTTTAAATGTCTTGGTTTATTGAGAATGATTTTTTAAAAGCATTTTAAAAGCACTTCCCTTAACTCATCCTTGTAAAAAAAAATATATATATATATATATATATATAATGTTTTAATGATGTCACAAGCCAAGGTGGAGATTAGGCACATGATGAACAGTTCATGCAAAATGCAGTGTACTCTCTAATGGCACCTGAGTACCCTGGTTACATCAAAATAGAGTGATAACTGTATTTATTTCAGAAATGATAACATTATTCAAAATGTGAAGAATTACCATTTGGTACTAACACTGAGCATTTGAACACTGCAAGAATTGCTTTGAACTAAAGCACAGAAAATATATATTTTTTTCTTTTTTTGACGTGGAGTCTCACTCTGTCACCCAGGCTGGAGTGCAGTGGTGCGATCTTGGTGCATGCCACCGCGTCCGGTTAATTTTTGTGTTTTCAGTAGAGAGAGGGTTTCACCATGTTGGCCTGGCTGATCTTGAGCTCCTGACCTTAGGTCATCCACCCACCTCGGCCTCCCAAAGTGCTGGGATTACAGGTGTGAGCCACCGTGCCCAGCTGAAAGTATTTTTAATTCAAGATTTCTGGAAGACAAGACCCCAGGTCATTTATCTCAGTAATGCTATTTTACATAAACAACAAAAATCTGGGATCTAGCTCTGGAATCCGGCTGACGGAGGTTGCAATCCCTGCGAGGTGATTTTGGACATGGTACTTATCCTTGCTATGCTGTTTTCTCATCTATAAAACAGAGCCATAATGCACCTGTTTCAAATGAGTTCATGTGTGTAAGGAACCTGGCACTATATCTGTTTCATAGGAAGTGTCAAGCTATATTATTATTATTAGGATTATCAATAGAAAAATGGCTCTGCACTCATTCAACTGAATAAAGCACACTATTCTTCTTTAATGAAGTGCAGGGACAATCCCTGGACTAAGCCCATATTCTTATCCTCTGCTTACAGTCTAAAGAGAAAAAGACAGGAACTCAGTAACGGCAGTACTGGCTTATGGGAGAGTGCTGTCCCTTGGGACAGGAGGGCAGGAAAGAGCATCTTGACAAAATCAAATATACCTATGGACCAGCAGATGTACCATTGCCCAAACGGGAACACATTGCCTTTCCCCATGACAGTTATGAGTATTGCTACACAATTTATTCACTCATGATGTTTTGGATTGGGTTAAGCCTACTAAACTGGCCTACTAGTCCACTTTGCTCCTCAGATCGTTTTCTGTCATTCAACACCCATTGGATTTTTCTCTCCCTTAGAATTGTGTTGTTTATTTTGATCTTACCTTGTGAAAAGTCTAACCTGAAATGTCCTCGAGCTAGAGCACAAGGGTTTAAATGTCAACCTAAGCTTTTTTTTTTTTTTTTTTTTTTTAAGGAACAATATCAAACAGGATGAAATAACTAAAGAAATCTAGACTGAATCCTTGGTCTAACCTGAAAGCAATATCAAAAGACAGGACGATCTGTGAAGGTGCTTCCTGGCTATAGAATGCTCAATTGTATTCAAAGTTAAAGAAGTTGAAGGAAGTAAATAAGGCAGTGCTAGGATATGACAAAGAGAACAAGGAATGAATACTCAGCACAAGAGTGCTGGAAGGTCTCCAGTGCACACAGGTGAACACCAGGGTGTCCATCTTGTCCCTACTGCACAGGACTGTCCTGGTTTCAGCACTGAAAGCCTCGCAGCCTGAGAACTCCCCTGAGTCCCAGGCAAACCGGAAAGGTTGGTCACCCTCAAAATACGTATATGTTTGCTTGTCTCTTTTCCCTGGATATTTTTTTCCTTACAATAGTTTATTAGTTTGTTCATTTCGCTAGTATTTTTTCCAAGGCTCCAAGATTCCAGGCTTCCTGGTAGGTGCTGCAGACACAGTGGCCCATCACAGACAGACTGTGTCCCTGCTTTTATACAGCTTACGTCCCGTGAAGGAGGCACAGGTAACCAAGCAACCACACGCCAAAAAGAGGGAAGTGTGACAAAGATAATAAAATTCAGCTCATGAGACAGAGTCACTTCTCAGGGTGGGGAGGCTCAGAGGCAGCATTTGAGCTGAGCCCTGGATGATAGGAAGAAGCCAGCCATGTGAATAGCAGGGGAAGGACATCACAGGCAAAGCGGACAAGGCAGAAGCCAGGGGAAAGCTTGTGGCAGGCATACTGGAAGGCAGGCCACTGGGGTGGGAGATCAGTGGGTTGTGGGGGCCCGATAGCAGAGGACTTTCATAGGTGGGTTAAGGGCTTTGGATCTTACTCTAACTGCATTGGAGGGTACTGCAGAGTTTGAAGCAAGGAAATGTAAGGGATAAACAGGCTCATATGATCCAATTTGCTTTTTTGTAAATCTCCCTGTTGAGTATATGAACAATGGGGCACAGGAAGATAAAAGTGGAAGGAAGGGGACCGGGCAGAAGGCTACTGTGGCCCACAGGGTGATGCCTGCCTAGGTCAGTGGTTCTCAGATGAATCTGGACCAGGTGCATCAGCAGCACCTGAAACCCTCCAGAAATGCAAGTTTTGAGGCCTCACCTCGGAACAGCAGAGTCAGTATCCCTGAGCCAGCCCAGCCATCCATGATGCAGCAAGCCTTTCAGGTGACTCTGATGCAGCGGAAGTGTGAGGACTTCTGGCCCAGGGCCAGGGCTTGGAATGCATTAAAAACACTGGTGCTGTGGTGGACCTCAAACTGACTAAGTCAGAATTGCTGAAAAAGAGATTTCTGGGGACAGTGGCTAATTTGGGCGGTGGAGAAAGGGTAAGTATTTAGGAGCAACCTGAGGCCTTTCCCTTAGGCAGCTGGGCAGAGGCTGGTGATCAGTTGTAACTGCTTTCCATCCTCCTCTCTCCACTTCACTCTCCTGTCATGCCAGAAGGATTCTTCTAAAATACGAATGGATCAAGCCACTAACTCATGTTGAAATAATTTTTTCTCCCTTTCCAGAAACCCCGCTATTAACACAGCTAACTCTTCATCCTCAAAGATTGTGGCTCCAATCCCCAAATCAAAAACATGCTAGGCCAGGCCCGGTGGCTCACGACTGTAATCCCACTGAGGTGGGTGGATCACGAGGTCAGGAGATGGAGACCATCCTGGCTAACACGGTGAAACCCCGTTTCTACTAAAAGAAATACAAAAAAATCAGCCAGGTGTCTTGGGGGGCACTCGTAGTACCAGCTACTCGGGAGGCTGAGGCAGGAGAATGGAGTGAACCCAGGAGGTGGAGCTTGCAGTGAGCCGAGATGCACCACTGCACTCCAGCCTGGGTGACAGAGCAAGACTCTGTCCCCCCCCCCAAAAAAAAAAGAAAGACACATGCTAGGTGTTTTGGCAGATGGAATTTAATACAGGGAACTAGTTTCACAGGCTTTAGAGGAATAAAAGAGTGAACAGCTGCAATAGCCCAGAGATCAGGCCTGTGGAAAGCAACTTCCCTGCCCCAGGGCTGGAGGAACAAAACCTCAGTGTGGGAAGCTCTGATGGGGCCCTGCATGGGGCTGGGTGCCTCCTTGAAAGGGAGGAACCCACAGAGCAGAGTGAAAACCTGAGAAGGGGCATGCTTCACCTCTTAGGGGACACAGGAGGGCGATTTCAGGAATGCCCAGAAAAGTAAGATGTTAACAGCCACCACCAGAGCATGCTGACAGGATGGCCAATGACCCTGCTTCCCGTTCTGCTGGCCAGCCTCCCTATAGGCCCCACTATTGGCAGATGCTAACAGGGATCCTCTGTCTGAGTACCAAGGTGGTTTGCAGACTTCCTTCCCCAGCATCCCAGATCCTTGAGGACAGCATTGGAGTTGAGAATTAGGAACTGCATGACTGGCACACAGAATAAAGGATGCTTCCTCTAGGAAATCTTCCCTGATCCTCACCCTGGACCAAAGTCGGTCCTCCTACACTTGTTCCCATGGCACTGTCGAGCCTTTCCATCCTAGAGTTATCCTCACCGAGCTGCCAGCCTCCCCTGCTGGGTCCCAGGCTCTGTTAAGGGCAGAGACTGCGCCAGACTTCGATACCTGGGGGAAAATAAATGCTAATCAGTGTTTTCTCAGTGCCTGCACTCGTGTCTTGGCACAATAGGCAATTATAAATGTTTGTTGAATGTGCTAGGCATTGTAACAAGCAGTGTAAATATAGAGATGAATAAAAGGAGAAACTTCTTCAGGAACTAGTAGACCACTGAGAAAAAAAAAATGAAGCACCATGTCTGATCTTTAGAAAAATAAAAACAACACCAATAAGCATTTTGTTTTTATAACATTCCATTAGGCAAGTTTTCATTCACTCGATATGTTAAATAGACAAATGAAAGGATTTCCTAGAAGAGCTAAAATACTCTAAAATCACAGTGTGTGCTTAGGAGCTTCATAATACCATATAAGAATGTAATACACCAGGCTAGCATGTGAAAAGAATGAGCATCCTCCTAGACCACAGCTCCACCCAGGACGATTCCATGCGAATCTCCCCACTGCCACACCCTGCCAAGTCTCAGCTCTCAAGCCCAGTATTCAAGATTCCTTACAAATGGGCCCCTATCTGCCGTGCCAACCTGATCCCGCTGCACAGCCTAATTAATTTGCATATTATTCCCTGAACATATCAGGAGCAATCATCCCATGTCTGGTTCTTTGCCTACCGAATAAAAATTTTGTCGAGCAAGTAGTTATTTTGATATAAAGGTAGACATCAATATTTGTTTTCCCCAAGTATCTACGTAGTCATTGAATAAACAATCTCTTCACCAGGAATTTTACATGCCCTTTTTAATATATTGACAATTCCCCCTTTGAGTCCCTGTCTACTTCTGGGTGTTCCATTGTGTGCTGTGTATCATTTACCTCCTTTGGCACAAGCTATGAACTATTTTCATTGCTGCAGCTCTCAAACCTATGAGGCTGTGATGCCGCCCCTTACTTAGGATCCTCAGGATCTTTAATCAGAAATGTTCCTTGCATCAGGATTAACTAGAAAACCACTTGTAATCTCATTTGTTTCAACTATAGCAAGAGTTGCTTTTAAAAATCCTTACTTTTGGCCAGGCATGGTCGCTCATGCCTGTAATTCCAGCACTTTGGGAGGCTGAGGCGGGCGGATCACGAGGTCAGGAGTTTGAGACCAGCTTGGCCAACATGGTGAAACCCTGTCTCTACTAGCAAAAAATTAGCCTGGTGTGGCGGCATGTGCCTGTAATCCCAGCTACTCAGGAGGCTGAGGCAGGAGAATCACTTGAATCCAGGAGGCAGAGGTTGTAGTGAGCCAAGATCGTGCCACTGCACTCCAGCCTGGGGGACAGAGTGAGACTCTGTCTCAAAAAGAAAAAAAAATCCTTACTTTTCCACCTCTAGATAGATAGTAAACTTAAATGCAAACACTGCATTTTGTTCTTTCTCATATTCTTCCATAGGATCCATGCTCTATAAGACTGCTCCATGCCAAACTGCTGAAAGAAAAATCAAAAAGCTACTTGTAAAAGTAAATTTAAAGATGTATTATTTCCTTAGCATGAAAACATAATTCCTTAACACAAAATTAGATGAACAAGCTGACTGGAATGACACTTAACCTCAACAGGAAATAAATGAAGCGGGCTCACAGAGCCAAGCAGTCTGCAGAGGAGTGCGGGTCAGGGAGGCGTTCTATCCTATCATGTTGGAGTGCTGCTTGATCTACAGCTGCTCCAAGATGCTCTCTCAGAAACACTAGCTAGAAACAGCATTTTTCACTTTTGTGTTATGCATGAGTCACACATGCGTACATGCACACGCACATACACACACACACACACACACACCACCACCACCATTTCTACTGTCGCAGTGGCCAAGTTCAATGACTATGACATTCTCAACATAAAAATAAACTTGAAATCTTGGAAAATACACTACTCCACTTCTCTCCATAGTTGAACTAGGTGACAACCTATTCTAGTTCTATTGCTAGAATCCGAGCCGCATGTGTAGGTATGTCTGCCTGTGTAGTAAGAGCAGTTGATTTTACACACCGGCACCAGGGCACTAGAAACTAAAAGACTTGGCCGGGAGCCGTGGCTCACACCTGTAGTCCCAGCACTTTGGGAGGCTGAGGCAGGTGGATCACCTGAGGCTGGGAATTCGAGACCAGCCTGGCTAAGATGAAGAAACCCCATCTCTACTAAAAATACAAAAATTACAAAATTAGCCAGGCATTGTGGTGTATGCCTGTAATCCCAGCTACTGGGGAGGCTGAGGCAGGAGAATTGCTTGAATCTGGGAGGCGGAGGTTTGTGGTAAGCCTAGACCACACCATTGCGCTCCAGCCTGAACAACAAAAGCGAAACTCTGTCTTAGAAAAAAAAAAAAAAAAAGAAAGAAAGAAGCTAGAAACTCTCTTTCCTCTGATGGCCAAAATACACAGTTCCTGGGTGGGATATGGGGCACTGCAAAGCACATACTGGGATCTCAGTGTTATTTCCTACAGAACCCTCCTTGGTAGCCCAAAAACGCAAGAGAATTTCTAGCTCTCCTTAATTCCAGGGTGTCAGTGGATATCAGGATATAGGATGAGCTACATAAAGAAACAGTATATCCACAGGGTCTCATATGGAAGCTCCTAGGACACTGAGCTGGCCACTGAGCACTTGGAATGTGGTTCAATCAAATTAAAATCTGCTGTAAGTGTAAAACACACACTGGATTTCAAAGATTTGGTATGACCAAATAAAGAAGGTAAAATATCTCATCAATTGAAATGTTAATATTCTGATTATATTGAGTTAAATGATTTTAAGACTACTTTTTCCTTTTTTTTTTTTTTTTTTTTGTTTTTGACCAGGTCTCACTGTGTCACCCAGGCTAGAGCGCAGCAGAACGATCATAGCTCACAGCTGCCTCGAATTCCTAGGCTCCAGCAATCCTCCCACCTCAGCCTCCTGAGTAGTTGGGATTACAGGTGTGTGCCACCAAGCCAGCTAATTTTTCCTTTTTTTTAATGTGGTCACTAAAAATTTTCAATTGCATATGTTGCTTGTACATGTGGTTGACATTATATTTCTATTGGGTAACACTCATCTGCATGGTTGTCTACCCATCTAAGTAGAGAAGTTCATAGGTATGGTTGTCTAACAAGACAGTGGAATTGGGTTTTGTTTTGTCTTCCCTGCACCTGAATTTACATAGTATGTCTGATAGAACTAGCCATCCATCTGACTTGAATCTTCTTTTAATTCAAGTAGTAAGTCAACTTGGGCCAAACAACTGAACCTCATGATGCATAGCCACAGTGTTTAAAAAATGTCCCCCACCATTTCAGAAGAAAGATTTGCCTACTTCTATGTGGGGGAAAAAGGGGAGGAAAAAACCCTCTGGTCTCAGCAGAGTTACCCAATATTATAAGATTATTCATCTTCATGAAAAACTTGTCCTGTGAGACTATAAACAAATTGCACAACCAGTAAACAAAACTTCTGACTGCCTTTTGGGCTTCTTGAGGTAGGAGGCCAAGGTGCAAACAGCAGCTCTAACACATCTCATCTGTGTGACCCTGGAAAAGGTATTCACTTTTCTATCTATGCCAGAAAAATGAGGAAAATAGCAATACAGTACCCACTGATAGTGTCGCTGAGATGATGCAATAAGATAATCCTGTTATGCACTCAAAATGGTCAACAACTATTATCTCTTAAGTGTATCATTGCTACCCTTCCCGTGCCTAAGATAATGGTGATTATTGATTTTAAAGAATCAGAAAATTGTATCTCGACTTTAAACAGTGTTCAGAGTCACAGAGATTAGAGTAAAAAACATTTACCAGTAACCCCTTTACCTTTTTGTGTGCCTAACAATATATACTGTGCAGAAACTCACAGTATGAACAACTCAGTATGGGTTTTTTCCCATTTTCTTTTCTTCTGTTTCCATTTAGATAGTAAGAAAACGTTATTGAGTAGACACCTTAATTTGTTATTTTGAATATACAATTCTGTATTCATTTCCTATTTCTGCTATAACAAATTACCACAAATTTAGTGATTTAAACCAACACACTTTTATTCTCTGACAGCTCAAAATGTCAAAACTCCAAATTCAGTTTCACTGAGATAAAGTCAAGGTGTCCCAGGGCTGGTTCCTTCTGGAGGCCCTGAGGGGAAAATTAGTTTCTTGCCTTTTTCAGCTGGTAGCAGCACCTGCATTCCTAGGCTTGTGGCCCCCTCCTCCATCTTCAAAGCACATCACCCCAGTCTCTGCTTCCATCATCACAGCCCCTTCTAGTCTGTCTCTGAGGGCTCCTTCCACCTCCTATAAGAACCCTCATGATTACACCAGGCCCACCTGGACAATCCCCCTATCACAAGAGCCTTAACTTATTCACATCTGCAACGTGCCTTGAGCCATAGAAACTAACATTCACAGTTCTGGAGATTAGGGCATGGACATATTTGGAGGATCATTATTTAGCTTACCAGAAATTCCAAAACAGAATTTTTTAGAATGCATAAGTTGTTATGCACTAAAATTAAACAGAATGCCTCCCTTGACCATAGAATGTCATAATATGAATTAAAGAGGCCAAACTCAGCTCCAGTGAAGCCACTGCCCACCATGGCGCTTTACTGACCCCTGCTTGACCTCACCCACCATGGCCGCTCCCTGCCTCTCGCCGGCTCCCCAGACCCCAACATACTTCTCTTTGTCATCAGTTTTCATTCCCTTATGTGTTCATGTTCTGCTGTTATTATTCCTACCAGCCTATTTTCTTCACCCTCTCACCCTATAATATGCTGTTCATATCTCTTTTATGACATACAACACATTCTGCTCCTGTTTCTTTGAGCTCATGGTTAGAGGAGTAAGCACGACTCTTGATTGTTCTTCAGTTAATAATTCCTCAGAGTGCTTAACTTGTTGCCTGCCCTTAGCATGTGCGCAGTGAGGATTTTTTGAATTATTTCCTAGCACATCCCCTTAATATGTGAAGCATACTATCAGACACAAAGGAGATACAGTAATCCCTCCTTACCCGAGGTTTTGCTTTTCACAGTTTCAATTCCCCGGAGTCAACTGCAGTCTGAAAATAGGTAAGTACAGGACCATAAGATATTTTGAGAGAGACCACATTCACATAACTTTTATTACAGTATACTATTGTAATTGTTCTATTAGTTATCATTGCTAATCTTTTACTATGCCTCATTTATAAATTAAACTTTATCTTAGGTATTATACATAGAAAAATAACAATACAGTCATACGCCACACAACAACATCTCAGTCAACGACGGATCACATATACTATGGTGGTGCCATAAGATTATACTGGAGCTGGAAGCTTCCTATCACCTAATGATGTCATAGCTGTCCTAATGTCGCAGTACAACATATTACTTGTGTGTTTGTGGTGATTCTGGTGTACACAAACCCACTGCACTGCTAGTCATATAAAAGTACAGCACACAGAGTTATGTACAGTACAGAATGTGTGATAATGCCAATAAACCACCACATTATTGGTTTGTGTATGTACTATATACTTTTATCATTATTTGAGAGTGTACTTTTTCTAATTATTTCTTTAATGTTAACTGTAAAATAGCCTCACGCAGGTCCTTCAGGAGGTATCCAGAAGGCATTGGTATCCTAGGAGATGGCAGCTCCGTGTTTGTTATTGCCCTGGAAGACCTTCCAGTAGGACAAGATGTGGAAGTGGAAGAAATGATCTTGGCAAGCCTAACTCTGCGTAGGCCTAGACTAATGTGCTGTGTTTGTGTCTTTGTTTTTAACAAGAAAGTTTAAACAGCAAAATGAAAATTAAAAATATTAAAAATAGAAAAAGGCTTATAGAAGAAGGATATAAAGAAAGAAAATATTTGTGTACAGCTGGATGTGTTTGTGTTGTAACCTAAGTGTTATGACAAGTTTAGACGTTTACAAAGTAAAAAAGTTATTGTACACTAAGGTTGATTTATTATTGAAGAAATAAATTTTTAAATAAATTTAGTGTATCCTAGATGTTCAGTGCTTAAAAAGCCTATAGTAGTGCACAGTAATGTCCTAGGTCTTCACATTCACTCACTGACTCACCCAGAGCAACTTTTAGCCTTGCAACCTACATTCATGGGAAGGGGAAATAACAGGTGTACCATGTTTTATATTTTATACTGTACTTTTACTGTACCTTTCTATGTTTCAGTATGTTTAGACAAACAAATATTTATCATTGTGTTACAATTGTCTATAGTGTTCATTACAGTAACATGCTATGCAAGTGTGTAACCTAGGAGGAATAGGTTATACCACAAAGCCTAGGCATGTAATATGCATTACTACCTAGGTTGTGTAAGTGCCCTCTGTGTTGTTTGCACAATGACAATATCACCTAATGGTGCATTCCTCAGAGTGTATCCCCATCATTAAGAACACGTGACTCTCTCTGTGTGTGGAGTGGGGGTTGGTATTATTTGAGGTTTCAGGCATCAGCTAAAAATCTTAGCACTATCTCCCACTGATAATGGGGGGCCATGGTAACCTCCTCTTTTGGCCATAATTAAGCAACAGGAATCAGATTTTCCCTTCCACCTTAAACTAGAAAGCCACACACAAAACACAAGAAACAACAACGTGCAGGCAATGGACAACAGATGTGCAAGGCTAGTACCTCTGAGAGAATGATCAAAAACGGGAAGTACTGCCTGAGCCCTGGCAGGAGCCTGACAGTTTGGCTTAGTTGAGAAGACAAGAAATCTGAGTCTGGGAGGACAAGGTAGTTGGAATTCACAGATCAGCACTAGAAATAAGAATATGCATGGAGAAAGCTCCTCAGATTTGCAAATGTTAATTATACTTCCCGCAAGTCCTCATCTGAGTATTGATGTGTGTACACAAGGGAGCTACCCAAAGCAGGGGAACAAACAGCCAGAAAGCAGGAGGCTGGGAACAGTTTGTATTTACGTTAGCCAGAGGGAAAATACTTCTTAATCTGAGCAGAACCCTCAGAAAATATTGCCTTAAGAATGGGACTAAATTAACCCTAGACAAAAGACTTCTAGACTCTTTTGAACAAACTTACAAGCAAATCTGGAAAGAATTTCATTGGTTATAAGTAACTACATTCCAGAACTAAGTGCAACACTATTTAAAGAAATACAACAAAATCCAGTACCCAACTTCATTCACAATGGCCAAAAATGGCCAACATTCAACTAAAATTTACTAGGTATAAAAGAAACAGAAAAATATGATTCAAGTATAAAGGAAACAGGAAAATTATTTATTATTTAACATCTAGGATGTTAAAATAACTATTATAAATGTGTTTATTATGCTCAAGAATCTAGAAGGAAATGTGAACTTAATTTAGTGAGAAATGGGAAGATATAAAAAGACTCACAGAACTTGAGATGAAAACACAACATCTAAAACAAAAATAAACTCGATGGATATAAAGGATACAGTTGCAGCAATTTATCAATATATTATTCTAACCATTAACTATAAGTCATCAGACCATGTTTGTTCATAAAGACAAAAGCATTCTGGTGACTCAACAAGCAAAAAAAGAATAAAAAAAAAAAAAAGACCCACGTTGTTAGTGATATTTTTAAGCTGGAAGGTCCAGGGCATTGCTGTACCATGAAACCTAGACATGCTCCAATTTCACGGACATTGATGCTGAAGATGATTGAGGCGCATTTGACTGTGCATGTCAGAATCCATGAGTTTAATTAAAGTTATGATGTGAACAAAGAGTGTCCATTAGACAAGAAGAATTTGGTCTTGGCAAGTGATATTTGCATCAATTTGCTTAATTAGATCAGTACTTTTAAAACAATTTGTAAAGCATAGGATTAAAAGGCTGAATTTCAAAGGGTTTAGCAGAAGCCACAATCATGGTTTCAAACAAATCATCTGCAAGAAATTGTAGGCTGAAAATAGCAATTAGCAGCCCACAGAAAAAAATTTTAATGGAGACCATTTCTATCAATTGAATCACCATGTATAATATGGCTTGGCTTGAATCACTGATAACTTAACCTTCACCAAATTTTCCAGAGTGGAAGCAAACTGCCCCTCTTGTTTATTTCAGCATTGGATTTCAACTAAAAATTAATCCCAGGTGCAAAAACATTCTGGGTCATTCTGCCTTTGGGGGAAGAACAACAGAGGAGGCAGGGTTAGTGAAGCTTGGTCCTAGGCTCATCTCTTCATCCTCTTACTTTAAAAAAGGAAACACAGTCCCTGGGTATATGGAATCAATCCATAGCCACTGACCTAGTAAATCTACTTCCAGTTAAAGTTATAATTTAACAGTCCAGTGAAAATATATTTTATTTATTCCAAAACAAATAGCTTAATCATGGCCCTGCCCATTTCTCTTCCCAAAAGAGAAAAGAAACATTTGGGGGCAAAATATTTCCATGGAGAAGATAAAATTTTAGTGTAAAAGAAAGGACACTCGCTCATTTATGCCAAAACTTGTTTCAGGAGCATTCAGAGCAGGTAAGCAGCCTGGCCATTATCTGGCAGCCTCTGCCCTAAACTTTCTCTTTAAAAATCCTTCAGGGTTTTGTTAATTTTCTATGACTCAAGTTTATAAGACCCTGAGAGTCTCCATAATCCTGATGTTTATGAGTAAAAGTGTTAAGTAAATTATAATGCATCTCCATTTTTAAAAATAATGTACATCTCTCCATTATCTCCTACTACTCCCTCCACCCACTGTTCTTCAGGTAATAGGTCTATGTAGTGATTCTAGACACTGATTCAGAAATTATCTTCCTGCAAGTATAAAGTTAAAACAGAGTAACTATTCATATAATGAGGAACCTCACTTCAAAACTGAAACCTCAACTAGTGCCTCCCAAAGAGGAGAACTGGATTTCCACCTTACAGATGACCACCATTTTCCAAAGCTACTCATTGAATTTGGGGTTGGGGGGGATGTTCTTTGTGCCTACCGAATTTCATTAGGATAAAAGCCCTGTGTGGGTTCCTGTTGGGGTTTTTCTGGGGAGGGAGGGGGTTGTGTGAGTCACAAAATACCTGGATCGCCATTAGTTCCATGTGATTACCCACACAGTGCTGGTCTGATGCTGTTAGTTTAAACAAAGGCCTACAGGATATGTACTTTTGCACACACGACACACACCACACAAACCACACATTACACACACACCACACACAAACCACACACACCACACACTGTGCACAAACACACATTACACACACACCACACAACATGTACACGTCACACACACCACACCCCATGCACACACATACCACACACACACTACATATATACCACACACAGACTCCCCAAACCACACACACACCACACACACACATGTCCTTTTGAATACAGTTTTTCAGGGGGTGTATGATGTTTGTGTCATGTGTTCATGGTATGTAGCTAGCGGATGTGTTTGTGTATGAGGGTGTTTATGTGGAATGAGCACGTGGTGTGTGTGGAGTGTTTCTGTGTGGTGGAGGCTCTGTGTGTGGCATGCGAATGCATAGTGTGTGTGTGTGCGGTGTGTGTGGCATGTGTGTTTGTGTGTGTATGGTGTGTGATGTGTATGGTGAATGTATGTTGTGTGCATATGGTGTGTGGACGTGGCATGCATGTGTGTGGCACATGGTGTGGGGGGGGTGTGGTGTGTGGTGTATGTGGTGTGTGTAGTGTGTGAGGTGTGTGTATTGTGTGTGTTGTGTGTGGGGTGGGGTGTGTGGAGGGTGTAGGGGGTTGTATGTGTTGCGGTGTTTGGCATGGCTGGTGTGATGTGTGGAGTGTGGGGGAGGTGTGGTGTGTGTGGTCTGTGTGTGTGGGGTGTGTAGGATGTGTGGAATGTGTATGTGGTGTGCATGGTGTGTGCAGTGTGTGTGATGGATGGGGTTTGTGTGGAATGCGTGTGGTGTGTAGAATGTGTGTGTTGTGTGTGTTTGGTGTGGGGAGTCTGTGTGTGGTATATGTGTAGTGTGTGTGTGGCATGTGTGTGCATGGGGTGTGGTGTGTGTGTGGTGTGTGTGACGTGTACATGTTGTTTGTGTGTGTGTATATGCGTGTTTTGCACAGTGTGTGGTTGTGTGGTTTGTGCGTGGTGTGTGGTGTGTGTGTAATGTGTGGTGTGTGGCGTGTGTGCATGGTGTGTAGTGTGTGTGCACGGTGTGGTGTGTGTGTAATGTGCGTGTGTGGCGTGTGTGTGCATGGTATGGGGGGGAGTGTGGTTTGTGCATGGTGTGCGGTGTGGTGTGCAGTCTAGATGTCTTTCGGGAAGGACTCAGGAGGAAGGTGACATTGGAAGGAAGCCTTGGAGGAGAGGAGGCAGCGGAGCAGGCGGGTACCTCCTGACGCCGGAGCATGGGATGTGTTCAAAAGATCCAGAAAGCAGGGGAGCGGAGTAGGGAGAGAAGTCAAAGAGCAAAGAGAGAGGTCCGTCCCACAGGACCCATTAGGGAACTGGCATGTCCTCTGCGTGCGATGGAGCACCCCTGAAAGGCCTGAGCAGAGAGGCACGTGGGGATCTGACTCTCATTTCCCCAAAGCTGCTGGGACTGAGGGCTGGATCTGCCGAAAGCGTTGGGATCCCGGTGCGTCCGAAGGCCGCGGGGTGGGGGCCGGGAGGTTTGGATGCTGAGATTTGTGAGCAGGGGATAGAGATCAGTAACACCCAGATTCTGGGCCTGAGAAACTGGAGAATGAAAATCCCACGTACTGACACAGTAAGACCAAGTGAGGAAAAAAGATTTTACAGGTAAAGGCAAGACACCAGAAGCTCCGTTTTGGACTTGTCTTCAGGATATCGCTTGTCACCCTACTATAACTGTCGGGTCCGGAAACACCACCAGTCCTCGTCCAGTCCACGTGGATGGCCACGTGCAAAGAAAGGAGCCTGGAAGCCTGAGGCTGCGGAGATGGGTAGGCCAGGACCCGGCTCAGCTACTGCAGCTTCATGCAGGAGTGCTGCCTGAAGAAGGGTGTGAGCAGAGTAGCATGACCAGGATTTCATTTTAACACAATGCCCTGGTGACAACATGGAAAAAACCCTAGGAAAAGCCATGTATGGATGGCAAATACTTACATGCTAATAATAGGAAGTTCTTAATATATGTGAATATGTTCAGATTAAATTGCAGAAAATCATTTTAAGAGCACTGGTTTTATTTCTCTTTCTGCCCATACAGATTACTTCCTATTTAGCATTTCCTGCCATTTCACACAATGACAAGTTGCGTAGAACTAGCAGGGGAGCTACTGTACCATCACCTGATGTGGGCAACTAAGTCCTTTCCATCCCTGCTCTACTGCAGGTCAGCTGTGCCTCTGGGAATCAGCATCCTTCAGATTGGAGAAGGACTTTTTAATTAATAAAATTTGACTTGCCAATATTTGATTTACATCCTACTATTTAGAGATACATGTTTACACACAGAATCTGCCTACCAAAAAATTATCTTCCTTTCTCTTCCTTTAGAGAGAAAACAGCACACTTTACCAAGCATACCAAGATAAATTTTGTCATTAAAATAAAAATAAGAACCTAAATTTTTAATCCAAGACTCGCTTGTACAGACAACAAACCTTTCAATTCTGAGTAATATAGTCATTTCCCTATAATTCACCTTGATCTTAATTGCTGATAATGAAAATGAATTAATGAAATGAATAATTATTCATTTTGGGGTAATAAAAATGTGACAAAAACACTATCTTAAACGAGTTGATTCATGATTGAAATAATCTGTAATAGAATTATAACAAAAACTTTATAATATCCTCACTAAATTCACAGAACAGTCTTCAATTCAAATCTGTATGTTCACAATACATTTTAATAGATATTATTTCATTTTGTCTTCAAAATAACTTTGTGAAGAAGATGTTACTTTTTTTCAGTAACAACAGGAGGAAGGGGAAGCAATTTTGCACTTAATTTATTTTCCCAAAGATTTAATTTCCTGAGAGAGCTCAGGACAATTTATATCTCATGAATCTTGAAATGTAAAGCACCAAGAGCCACAACATAGCTGGGTGCTGGGGCAAAGCCATGCAGGGAAGAGGGGAGCTGTTGAAATATATAGGATCATCCCCAAAACTGGCAACCTCCCATTCTCACAAAAAAAACAATAAACCTTATTCTTGTTGAAGGATTTCAGACTAACATTTTTATAACTATCTCTACTATCCACTCACCTTCAACAGTGACCTCTTTCCCTTGCTGATATAGGCCCACCTGACATAAGAAAAAATGGAGATTCCAGGCTGGGCATGGTAGTTTACACCTGTAACCCCAAAACTTTGAGAGGCCAAGGCAGGAGGATGGCCTGAAGTCTGGAGTTCAAGACCAACCTGGCCAACATGGTTAAACACTGTCTCTATTAAAAATATAAAAATTATCCAGGCATGGTGGTATGTGCCTGTAATCCCAGCTACTCAGGAGACTGAGGCAGGAGTATCGCCAGAACTTGGGAGGTGGAGCTTGCAGTGAGCCGAGATCACGCCATTGCACTCCAGCCTGGGCAACAGAGCAAGACACCATCAAAAAAAAGGAGAAGGAAGGAAGGAAGGAAGGAACGAACGAAGGGAGGGAGGGAAAGAAAGAGAGAGAGAAAGAAAAGAAAGAGAGAAAGAAAGGAAGGAAGAAAGAAAGGAAGGAAGGAAGGAAGGAAGGAAGGAAGGAAGGAAGGAAGGAAGGGAAAAGAAAAAAAAAGAAAAGAAAAGAAAAGAAAGATTCCACTTTCTTTTTCTTTGTCTTTTTTTTGAGATGGAGTCTCGCTCTGTTGCCCAGGCTGGAGCACAGTGATGCATCTTGGCTCACTGCAACCTCCACCTCCTGAGTTCAAGTGATTCTCCCGCCTCAGCCTCCCGAGTAGCCTGGGCTACATGTGCATGCCACCACACTCGGCTGATATTTTTGTATTTTTTTAGGAGAGACGGGGTTTCACCGTGTTAGCCAGGATGGTCTCCATCTCCTGACTTCGTGATCTACCCGCCTCAGCCTCCCAAAGTGCTAGGACTACAGGCATGAGCCACTGCGCCCGGCTGAGATTCCACTTTCTTAAAGAGAAGAAAGAACCTGGATTAGTCCCAGCACTTTGAGGTTTATCTGAGGTGCGATTATTGCTAATTGACAACTTTTCTAGAAAAGGATTCCTTTCTTTTTGTCTCCTCGGGCAACTTCCCATTTATCACAAATAATGTTGTATATTTAACAAATAACACAAGACATCAGTTAAATTTGAATTTTGGAAAAACAATAATTTTTAGTATAAGTATACCCCAAATATCACATAGAACATAAACTTTAAAAATTACTTGTTTATCTGAAATTCAAATTTAACTGGGTGTCTTGTATCTGATCTGGGAAGCTTAATCCCAAAGTAACTAAAAAAGAATCTCAAGCAGGGATTTTCATTCCCCCGAGTCACTGAATCCAACATAAAAAAATCTCATCAGTCTGGCATTCTATCTGAGGAGCTTATCTGAGAAATCCTGTCATTAATTAGAAACGGCCAAATCTAGAGGCATCAAAGGAGCTTTCTTTCTTGTTATCTCCCACAGACCTCTCCTTTTGCCCCCCCTCCCCCCGGTGTCCCAAAAGAAAACGTAGCTATGTTGGTCATTAAAACACCTGCCTCCCAATATTACTGTGTTTTGAGACTTTTGAGGTAGAAACTGCGCTAGTCACTGGGACCTGTTCTGTCTGCTACACACCAAAAAGCCCCAGTATCAACGGGGATGTTCCATTTCATAGGCAGACTCAGAAGGACTCACCTTAGAAATAATCATCACTTCTGGCTCACGCTTGTAATCCCAGCATCTTGGGAGGCCAAGATGGGTAGATCACTTAAGGTCAGGAGTTTGAGACCAGCGTGGCCAACAGAAGTGAGTCACTTTTCCCAGCCTGTTTTTTGTTTCTTTAACAAAAACTGATAGGAATTGTTACGGGTATTGTGTTGACTCTAAACCAAATTGGGTTATATAATCATATAACAATACTAATTTTTCCAATCCATAAATATGGGTTGTATCTCTATATATGTTTTTAATCATTTTGATCAATGTTTGTAGATTTCAAGGTACAAACTTCTCCCCTTTTAACATTTATTCCTAAGTATTTCTTACTTTAAGTTCTCTAGCAAATGGAAGTGTTTTTTAATTTTGGTTTAAAATTGTTTATTCTTAATGTCTGAAAAATCAATTAATTTTTGGTGCTGATATTATATTCTGCAAATACACTGAATGTGTTTATTATTTCCAGTAGTATTTTGACTGCCTGTTTGTGATTTTCTACACAGAAGAGCATGTCATCTACATAAAAATATAATTTTACTTCTTTCTTTCTGATTCGGATGAGTTTTATTTCTTTTGCTATTTAATTGCTCTGGCTGGGACAGCCAGTATTTATTGAATAGAAGGGATGAAAGCATTCTTGCATCATACAAGATCTTACAGGAAAAGCATTCCATTTTCCCTGCTTGGTTATTTCAGCTGTGGTTATTTCATGGATGGGCTTTCTATTGTTGAGGTAAATTTCCTTCTCTATTTTGTTTAGGATTTCGACTAGATGTTGAATTTTGTGAATTGCTTTTTCTCCATCTATTGAGATGATGTGGTTTTCATCATTCATTCTGTTCAAGTGGTATATCACGTTGATTTGCTTGAATATGTTGAACTATCCTTGCATCCCAGAAAAGTGTGGCATTTGGACATCTACAATCATTGTTATATCCTCTTGAATACAGGTTGCCAGTACAAGGGATCTTCAAGAAGTTCATGAAAAACCATGTTTTATGAGAAAATTGTGCACGAATTTCACACTTTTTGCACCAAAATACACTGGTTCAAGTCTGTTATAACATGTCTGAACAGGCTCTAGTTTGAGACACTCAGAAGGAAAATACATAAATTTGAAAAGAGACTCTACTGAAGCAATATAAATTCTGCTAAAATTTAAACAAGAAGAAACATCAAATTTATAATGAGCCCAGGCACAGTGGCTCAGGCCTATAATCCCAGCACTTTCGGAGGCCAAGACAGGTGGGTCACGTGAGCCCAAGTATTCAAGATCAGCCTGCTCAACATGGTAAAACTTTTTTCTCTACACCCTTCTTTACAAAAAATACAAAAATTAGCTGGACGTGGTGGCACATGCCTACAGGCTCAGCTACTGTTGTGTCTGCAGTGGGAGAATGTCTTGAGCTTGGGAGGTCAAGGCTGCAGTGAGCTGTGATCATGCCACTGCACTCCAGCATGAGTGATGGAGCGAGACACTGTCTCAAAAAAACAATACTTACGGTATAGTTTGGGTAGAGGAATAATGCAATCACTGATGCTTTATGAAAAGGTTATGGGAATTATGCCCAAAAGAAATCACCAGTTTGTAAATGGATAACTCATTTTGAATTGGGACAAGACAATGCTGAAAGTGATGCACGGAGTGGCAGGCAGACCATCCACATCAGTTTTACAGAAAAAAAAGACTGACAGCTAACAGCACAAACAATAGGTAGGAGTTCGAGAACAGCCTGGTTAACATGGTGAAACCCTGTCTCTACTAAAAATACAAAAATTAGCTGGGCATGGTGGTGGGTGCCTGTAATCCCAGCTGCTTGGGAGGCTGAGGCAGGAGAATCACCTGAACCTGGGAAGCAGAGGTTGCAGTGAGCCAAGATCACACCACTGCACTCCAGTCTGGGTGACAAGAGTCAAATTCCGTGTTAAAAAAAAAAAAAAAAAGATGTCAAGCCCCTTCTCTTCCTCTCTCTGCCATCTTGGTGTGTGCTTGACTCCACTTCTCACCGTGTCTTCTCACGAGGTTTTCAGGATTAAACAATTCCTGGCCAAGAAACAAAAGCAAAATCATCCCATTCCCCAGTGGATTGGGAAGAAAACTGGTAATAAAATCAGGTACAACTCCGCCCTCCTCGGCCTCCCAAAGTCCTGGGATTACAGCCACGAGCCACCACGCCTGGCCATTGGAGGCATTGGAAAAGAACCAAGCTGGGTCTCTAAGGAATTGTACATGAGATGGCACACATATTTATGCTGCCTGAAGGTCACAGTCACGTTACCATATCGAGCTGAAAATGTCACCACTCTCTGAAGAGTTGGGCATGTTTTACTGGGAATATAATTTTTCTCTCTGAATCTGTTATGAACATGTTGGTTGGCTGGATTCAGTAATAAATATGCGAGACTTTTCATTTCAAAAAATAAGAAAGAATCACCACTTCCACATAGATTTTGAGGAGGTTAAATATCCTATGATCCCCATTCTGTGGACCAGAACAATTGGCACCACTCCTGTAATCACTGTTTCTGAAATTCTGCCATCTAACCAAAACTTCCTTTTCTTCCACAACGCTTGCTCACTTACTTGGATTTTAGTTTCTCCAGCGGCCACTTCTTAACTTTCCTTAATACATGTTTCAGCTCCATTTATTGATTTACCAGTGTTAGACTATTTTTACTGACTCTCATCCATGAAAGAGTAATCTTTGTATATTACAATTCCCCCACCTTATCTGCCTCCCCTCCCTTTCTAATTCAATAAACCATTATCTTATGCCGTTGTTTTTAAATGATTGTATATGTAAATCTCTGTATTTGATTTATGTGCTTTATGTATTGTCTTCCATGGGCTAACAATGCAGCATAAAGAAAGCCCTTCGCCCCCTGTTCTGGCCCTTCCATCCCACTCCTGCTCTCCTGCATTCTATTGTTACTTCTACACCATCAAGATCTGGAAAGCTTATATCCAATCCTGTAACCAGAATCCCTGTGGGTAGCATTTATCCTTGATTCTATTTTCAATTGTTTCTCTTTTAATCTCTTGTTTGGCTAGATGTCTTCATCAGTTTCTTCAAAAAGGCTCAGACAGTATTTCCTGAGTTTTAAATAACTGAAAATATCTGTTGCCGTTAGAGTAGAACTAAGTAAGGGCCATATAAAATTTTCATTTCTCTACTATCTCCTCATATTAAAAGATGCTGCTGAGTCTGAGACCAACGTGACTTTCCCTCTGTATTTTGTTTGTTTTGATTCACAGAGTTCTGCCTCTGTCTAGCCTATAACATTACCAGAATATCATAAGGATCATTTTGTCTCTTTTCTTCTGGGACAAAGGGTACCATTTTAATTTGAAGACTTGGACACTCCTTTATTTTTAAAAAAGTTTTCTTCTTCTTTATGTCTTTGAAATTTTTCTGCTTTGTCTTTATGTCACTTTGTGTCTCTATTGAGACCCCAGGTGCATTAACTGGAAAATAATATTTCCTAGTTCCTTTCATAAATCTTTATTTATACAAGGTCTCTTTTATTTTATTTTATTATTTTCCATATTTTGTGCTTTATTACTATTACTTTTCTCCACAGCCACCTATTATATTTAATTTATATATACTTCTAATAAATTCTCTATATGCTTACTTATTAATACATGTGTATATTTGTAAAAACATATAGTATTTTACTGTGTGCATATTTTTAACCTACCTAAATAATATTCTGAACTATTCTTCCTATTTTATACCCACTGTATGTTCTGATATCTAACCATGACACTAGGTAAATCCTAGATTGTTATTTCTGATTGCTGTCCAGTACCCTACATATGAGGCCCGGGGTTTATTCCTCAATTCCCCTACCTATGGCCACCCAGCTTACCTCCAATTCCTTAACAAAACTATGATTTATTAAACATTTCTGTACATATCTCTTCATGGACTTGTGAAAAATTTTTCTTAGAAGGAGTAACCAGGAATTGGCTCCCTGGGTTATAGAAACATATATTCTTAATATTATTTAGATGTTGGGTGACTAGTTAAAGCTGCAACTAACAGTGTTCAAAGATTCTCTATTACTCATATCTTCACCAGCACTTAATGTGAATCAGTTTTCTAATTTTTCCTATCCATGTGGACTCAAAGTCATCTCTTACTGTTGTTTTAATTTCATTTCTCATTTACTAAGATAGCTAAACATCTCTTCACATGCTTTGTTAAACATTCAGTTTTCTTCTTCTGCAAAATGTCTATTTACACCCTTTGTCCATTTTCTATCAGGTTTACTGTATTTCCCTTTCTGACTTCTAATAGTCTAGATATTGATTCTTGTTGGCATTGGACATTGCAAATATCTTCATCTAGTACATCAACCAGTTACTAATTTTGTCTTTGTTGTCCTTTATAGAATAGAAATATTTAGTTTTGACATAATAAAATCCATCTATTTTTTCACTTATGGTTTTTACTTTGGCAAATTTTAAATAAATTATTCCTACTTAAAAGTCACAAGAATATTTTCCTACATTTTCTTCTATTTGATTTGTAATTTTATTTTTCACATTTAGAGTACGAACTGGCCTGGAGCTCACCTGTATGTCCAAAGTTAAAAGGTTTAAAATTTTCCTCCAAATACAATAGTGGGCCAATTTTTCAAGTCTCATCAACGAATAAGACGTGCTTCCCACTAATTCACATTGCCTCTGCTATCACACATCAAGCTTGGTGAACATGGGTTTTCTTCTCTGCTTTGCTAGGTTCTTGGTTGGCTCCCACAGACAACCACACATTCCATGAGGATGGCCTTGTAAAATGGGATGCATGCCAACTCTTTGCCCTACTTTTTCAAAATTGCCTAACCTTTTTGTGGAGCCTTATTCTTTCATATAAATTTCAGAATCAGTTCCCCAAGCATCCACAAACATCTGCTGGGATTTTAATTCAAACTGAATTGAACGTATAAACTATTTGGGAAAAATTAACATTTTCATAACTATCTGGTGTTTCTAAAATGTTTTTAAACTGTTTCTAATTTTTCACCCTAAAGATATCGTCCATTCTTTGCCAGGTAATTTTCTAGAAACTCTATAGTTTTATTGTTATTTTAATTGATAATTTATTTCCATCATTTCTCTAGATGAGTAATAGTGATGTGCATGACTGCTGATCACACCCCCTGTATGTCATGAGGGCTTGTGTCGTGGTTGAGACTGCATGTGTGTAAACGTATGTATGTGTGTGCTTGTGAATAGCAGCCTCAGAGCAACTGACACCTGGCAGTTGTTCCTTACAAAGATGTATCTGGAGCTTCTGCCTCCACCAGACACCCTTCCACTCTGTGATATGCAATGAGGTCAGGAACCCTGCAGGTACCCTGTGACCCCAGACCACCCCGGTTCATGTAAAGGAGCATGGGTTGGCCCCATTAGAATTGTGCCACCCACTGCTGGAAAATGTGGCCCAACATGAAATTTCAGAAATATGTTTCCACTCTGTGTGCTCTCCATTCATTCCGCTCAAACTGTATTGTATTTGGCAAATATTTCTATCACACGATTTAGGATTATGAAAAGTAAGTTTTTCTCCTTTACCTTTTTTTCTTGCTTTTAGCAGTTTCAAGGAGATAAATGTCTTCACTCTGCTATTTCTAACCGGAATGTCTCTAAATCTCGACCTGTCCATCCATTTCTCTCCACGTCTGCTGCTGTCACCGGAGTTTAAACCACCAACAACGGCAAAGGGTTACTCAGCATCCTTTTCTGCCCCAGCCAATCTGATACCCACCCTACAACCAGACTGTTCTACTTCTTAAGACGCAAGATGGATCAATCACACCCAGTCCTGGCCTTGCTCTGAGGGTAAAACGCCCACTCCTCCCAGGGGGCCACCATGACCGTCTCGCCTCCTCCCTCCCCAGGGCTTCCGCGCTCTTGCAGCACGTCTGGATTCACATGGCTGCTTGTGTCATCATCTGTTTTGGGAAGACAGCTGGCTGAGGTTTATTTCTGATGCGTTTTTAAAACTAAGGTCAACTACACCTGAAAGCGATCCCAGTAAAATGCCCTGAAAAGGTGCTAAACAAAACACCCTGTGAAAATTTCATACCACCACCATTGTCCCACCTCTACTCTGAATGTATTGACTTGACTTCTTGACAATTTGTTAGGACCGTTTTTTAACCCTGTAACAATAGAACCACTGTCAGACCCAAGATACAGACTAACCTCTGAGGAAAGAGGAACTCAAACATCTGGTTTCGTTAACATCTGTCAACAAAGACGTGTCTCTCAATTTCCCACTAAAGTGACTATGAAAAGAAGAAAACAGAAAATAAGAAATGCACACAACCTCCAAAGCCTGATGCCAGAATCTTAGAAGTCTATTCACTAAAAAGACTTTCCACTAAAGAATTTCTTTTCCACTAAAAGTAAGGTTGATGAAAATGAGCTGAAAACACACACACACAAACACGCATATGCACACAGCACAACACAAACAAAGGCTGCTGGACAGAGCAATAAAGAAACACAGTGAGGCCAGGCACGGTGGCTCACACCTGTAATCCCAGCACTTTGGGAGGCCGAGGTGGGTAGATCACCTGAGATCAGAAGTTCAAGACCAGCCTGACCAACATGATGAAACCCCATCTCTACTAGAATACAAAAAGTAGCCAGGCATGGTGGTGGATGCCTGTAATCTCAGCTACTCGGGAGGCTGAGCCAAGAGAATGCTTGAACCCAGGAAGTGGAGGTTGCAGTGAGCAAAGATGGTGCCATTGCCCTCCAGCCTGGGCAACAAGAGCAGAACTCCATCTCAAACACACACACACACACACACGCACACACTTACAAAGAAATATTTACTTAGTTTTTAAAAGAAGATACTTTCATTAGTGTTATTATCACTAATGTGTGACACTAACAGAATCCATTTCTATGACAGGGCTTAGAACCCAGCAACTTCACTCCTAGGTAAATACACAATACTCCGAGGTAAATACACAAGAGAAATGGTAACATATATCCACACAAAAACTTGCACACAAATGTTCATAGCTGAGTTATTCATAATAGCCACAAAAGAGAAATAACTCAAATACAGATATGTAAAAGGACAAATATTGTATAATTCCATTTATATGCAATGTTCAGAATAGGTAAATCTGTAAAGACCGAAAGTAGATTAGTGGTTGCCAGAAGATAAGGGGAAGGGAAAATGAAAAGTGACTACAAGTAGGTACAGGATGTCTTTGGAAGTATTAGAAATGTTCTGAAATTACATGGTGTTAGATAGTTGTAATAGTTGCGCAACTTTGTGAATATACCAACAACACAGAATTGTATAGTTTTTAACAGAATGAATTTCATGGCATGTGAATTATATGTCGATTTAAAAGTGGGGTGGGCTTTAAAAATATATATCCCTAATATATTCTTGAGAAGAAAATATTTGAAAATATATTCCAGCCATTTAAGATACAAATCAAAGAAATTTCATATTAAATATTTCATAATATTAAAATATTATTATTTTATATAATTATATTATTAGCTATACATTATTTTATATAGTATATAAAATATAATATTAACATAATATTAAAAGAATAGTTACTAAAGAGTAAAAAACAGAACAAGATCATGCCAATGCTTTGAGATAAAGCTGTAATGAGCAGCCTGCACATGAACAAGATTTCCTCCTCTGCTCTCCCCCACCGACACGTCCTCCACACACTTTAGGTATAATCTGCCTCTCAGCCCCAGGCAAGCACTGGAATCTGTGAGAATGCCTGTTGATAGATCAGGTAACACTAATGAATGTTGATAATTTTTTCATTAACATAAATGTCAATGGCATCTCTGTGACATACAGTATGAGGTAGAGAACAGGAAAATGGATGAGTAGGAAGGTGCCCACAAGCACAGCGGCACTAGCAGGATAATAAACCACAGTTCCACAAAGAAACGATGCTTCAATGCCTATTTGTCCTGGTGGGACGGAAAGATAGGGAGGCTCAGTGGTGAGATAAAAACATATATTTAAAAAATCAGGCCTGGCATGGTGGCTCACGCCTGTAATCCCAGCACTTTGGGAGGCTGAGGCGGCCAGATCACCTGAGGTCAGGAGTTCAAGACCAGCCTGGTCAACATGACAAAACCCTGTCTCTACTAAAAATACAAAAATTAGCTGGGCATGGTGGCACATGCCTATAATCCCATCTACTTGGGAGGCTGAGGCAGGAGAATCACTTGAACCCAGGAGGTGGACGTTGCAGTAAGCCAAAATTGTGCCATTGCACTCCAGCCTGGGCAACAAGAGTGAAACTCTGTCTCAGAAAAAGAAAAAAAAAAAAAAAAAACAAATCAACAAACAGAAATTCTAAAACTGTTTTTAGTTGTGAATTTAAAAAAAAATCACTCAATAAGTCTAACAGCAGAATGGAAATGACAGAGAAAAAAGTCAATTAACTTGAAAATGAAGCCATAGAAATTATCCAATCTGAAGAAAAGGAAAAAATAAAAATTATAACTGAGTCTCAAAGACCAGTGGGATAATAGTCAAATGTTTTATATACTATAGCTGCATATTAAATAATTTTAGAAGATAGCAAATGGGACAGAACAATATTTGAAGAAATAATGGCCAAAAAAAGTCCCAATTCGATGAAAGATATAAATTTACAGGCTCAAGTTCAGTGTATCCCAGGTAGGATAAAACCAAATAAAACCATGCCTAGCTACATACAGACAAACTGTTGAAAACTAAAGACAGAAAATCTTGAAAACTGCCAGAGGAAAAACAACACATTACATACAGGGAACAATATTTGAGTCATCACTGACATCTCGCCAGAAGCTAATGAAGCCAAAGAAAAATAAAAGTGGAAACCGCATCTTTAATGTGAGAAAAGAAAGAGTCAAGCCAGTGAAAATATCCTCCAAGAAGAGATTAAAGGAAATACACTAAAAAAGAATACAAAAGCCAAGCATTTGTTGACAGAAAACATGTTATAAAAAATCTATTTAGGCCGGGCGCGTTGGCTCAAGCCTGTAATCCTAGCACTTTGGGAGGCCGAGACGGGCGGATCACGAGGTCAGGAGATCGAGACCATCCTGGCTAACACGGTGAAACCCCGCCTCTACTAAAAAATACAAAAAACTAGCCGGGCGAGGTGGCGGGCGCCTGTAGTCCCAGCTACTCGGGAGGCTGAGGCCGGAGAATAGCGTAAACCCGGGAGGCGGAGCTTGCAGTGAGCTGAGATCCGGCCACTGCACTCCAGTCTGGGCGACAGAGCGAGACTCCGTCTCAAAAAAAAAAAAAAAAAAAAATCTATTTAAAAAGTTATTCCGGCTGAAGTAAAATGACACTAGAGGGAAACTCAGATTTTCAGGAAAGAATGAAGACCATCAGAAATGGTAAAAATCTAGGTAAATATAGGGAGACTATTATAATTCTTAATTTCTTTAAAATACATATGACTAAAGCAAAAAATACAACATAATTTAATGAGATTTACAATGTATGTAAATGTAATACGTATGACAACTCTAGCATAAATAATAGCATGGGGATGGTGAACAGTCCTACATAGCTACCAGGTTTCTGCATTTCACAAAGTATGCAATCCTATTTCTAAGTAGATTGTGAAAACTTAAGAAGATATATTCCTAGAACAACCACTTAAAGAAAACATCAACAGGTAGAGATCGAAAAGCTTAACAGATAAATTAAAATGGCATTCTAATAAATACTCAAAAGTTCATTAAAAATGTAAGAAAGGAGAAACAAAGGAATTAAAAAACATAAACTATAAATAGTAAAATATCAGCCGGGCATGGCGGCTCATGCCTGTAATCCCAGCACTTTAGGAAGCCAGAGCTGGTGGATCACTTGAGCCCAGAGGTTCAAGACCAGCCTGGGCAAAATGGCAGATCCCCATCTCTACAAAAAATACAAAAATTGGCCAGGCAAGGTGGTGCATTCCAGTAGTGCCAGCCACTCAGGAGGCTGAGGTGGGAGGATTGTTTGAGCCCAGGAAGTCAAGGCTGCAATGAGCCATGATCATGCCACTGTACTCCAGCCTGAGCGACAGAGCAAGACCCTGTCTCAAAAATAAATAAATAAATTCGTATGAATGACGACTTAATTATAATTATTTTTCAAGTTGTTGGAGTAACTACTTCAATTAAAAGGCAGAGAGACAAAAAAAGCAAGACCCAACTATATACTGTCTCAGGAAGCACACTATAAAAATAAAGATCCAGATAGTTAAATGTAAACGGAGAGTATGATACTTCAGTTTATGTGTCAGCTTGTCTGGGTTAAGGGATACTTAGATAGCTGACTAGCCATTATTTCTGGATGTGTCTGTGAGGATGTTTCCAGACAGATTAGCATTTGAATCAGTACAGTAAGTAATGAAGATCTGCCCTCCCCATGGTAGGTGGCCATCAGCCAATCTGTGAGGGCCTGAATAGAATAAAAAGATGAGGAAAGGCAAATTTGCTCTTTCTACTGGAGCTGGGACACCCATCCTTTTCTGCACTTGAACATCAGAGCTTCAGGTTCTCAGGCCCAGGGCTTACACCAGCAGGATCCCTTCCCCCATCTCCACTCCCCATCAGCACACTCCATCCCCAGGCTCATGTCTTCAGACTCAGACTGAACCACACCCCCTACTTTCCTGGATCACCAGCTTGCAGATGTCAGACAGTGGGACTTCTCAGCCTCCATAATCACATGAGCTAATTTCTATACTAAATCCTCTTTTATCTGTTCACCCACCTACCTATCCAACCATCTCCTATTGCTTCTATTTCTCCGAGGAACTCTAATACAGATAGAAAATGATATACTATGAAAACAGTTATATGAAGACTGGAGTAACTACATTAACATCAGATAAAATATGCTGCAAGACAAAAAGTAGTAACAGAGATAAAAAGGGACATTTCATAATGAAAAAAAGTTTAATTCATTAGCATCATAATCATAAATATGTACACTTAGCACAAAGTTAAAAATGCATGAAGCAAAAACTATTAGAAGTAAAAGAAGAAATAGACAATTTCACAACAAACATTAAAGATTATAACATTCTTCTCCTACCAATTGATAGAATAACTAGACAAAATATAATTACTCAGATTATCAACCATCTTTCTTTAATTGATATTTATAGCACAATTGCAGAATACAAATTCTTTTCAAGCACATACAGTTTACTAAAACAAAAAAATTTACAGGTTCATAAAATAAGTTTAAATCAATTTAGGTGGGGCAGAGCAAGATGGCTGAATAAGAACAGCTCCAGTCTCCAGCTCCCAGCGCCAGCGACACAGAAGATGGGTGATTTCTGCATTTTCAACTGAGGTACCAGGTTCATCTCACTAGGGAGCGCTGGACAATCGGTGCTGGTCAGCTGCTGCAGCCCGACCAGCGAGAACTGAAGCAGGGCGAGGCATCGCCTCACCTGGGAAGCGCAAGGGGGAAGGGAATCCCTTTTCATAGCCAGGGGAATTAAGACACACAACACCTGGAAAATCGGGTAACTCCCACCCCAATACTGCGCTTTACCAAGGGTCTTAGCAAATGGCACACCTGGAGATTATATCCCACACCAGGCCAGGAGGGTCCCACGCCCGTGGAGCCTCCCTCATTGCTAGCACAGCAGTCTGCGATCTAACGGCAAGGCAACAGTGAGGCTGGGGGAGGGGTGCCTGCCATTGCTGAGGCTTAAGTAGGTAAACAAAGTCACTAGGAAGCTCCAACTGGGTGGAGCCCACAGCAGCTCAAGGAGGCCTGCCTGTCTCTGTAGACTCCACCTCTGGGGACAGGGCACAGCTAAACAAACAAACAAAAAAAAGCAGCAGAAACCTCTGCAGACACAAACGACCCTATCTGACAGCTTTGAAGAGAGCAGTGGATCTCCCAACACAGAGGTTGAGATCTGAGAACTGACAGACTGCCTACTCAAGTGGGTGCCTGACCCCTGAGTAGCCTAACTGGGAGACGTCCCCCACTAGGGGCAGACCGACACCCCATACCTCACACGGTGGGGTACACCCCTGAGACAAAGCTTCCAAAGCAAGAATCAGACAGGTGCACTCCCTGTTCAGCCATATTCTGTCTTCTGCAGCCTCTACTGCTGATACCCAGGCAAACAGGGTCTGGAGTGGACCTCAAGCAATCTCCAACAGACCTACAGCTGAGGGTCCTGACTGTTAGAAGGAAAACTAACAAACAGAAAGGACACCCACACCAAAACCCCATCAGTACGTCACCATCATCAAAGACCAGAGGCAGATAAAACCACAAAGATGGGGGAAAAGCAGGGCAGAAAAGCTGGAAATTCAAAAAATAAGATCGCATCTCCCCCTCCAAAGGAACACAGGTCGTCGCCAGCAACGGATCAAAGCTGGATGGAGAATGGTTTTGATGAGTTGAGAAAAGAAGGCTTCAGTCCATCAAACTTCTCAGAGCTAAAGGAGGAATTACGTACCCAGGGTAAAGAAACTAAAAATCATGAAAAAAGAATGGAAGAATGGATAACTAGAATAATCAATGCAGAGAAGGCCATAAAGGAACTGACAGAGATAAAAACCATGACATGAGAAATACATGACAAATGCACAAGCTTCAGTAACTGACTCGATCAACTGGAAGAAAGAGTATCAGCCATTGAGGATCAAATGAATGAAATGAAGCGAGAAGAGAAGTCTAAAGAAAAAAGAGGAGAAAGAAGTGAACAAAGCCTTCAAGAAGTATGGGATTATGTGAAAAGACCAAATCTACGTCTGACTGGGGTGCCTGAAAGTGAGGGGGAAAATGGAACCAAGTTGGAAAATACTCTTCAGGTTATCATCCAGGAGAACGTCCCCAACCTAGTAAGGCAGGCCAACATTCAATTCAGGAAATACAGAGAACGCCACAAAGATACTCCCCGAGAAGAGCAACTCCAAGACACATAATTGTCAGTTTCACCAAAGTTGAAATGAAGGAAAAACTGTTAAGGGCATCCAGAGAGACAGGTCGGGTTACCCACAAAGGGAAGCCCATCAGACTCACAGCAGATCTCTCGGCAGAAACTCTACAAGCCAGAAGAGAGTGGGGGCCAATATTCAACACTCTTAAAGAATAGAATTTTCAACCCAGAATTTCATATCCAGCCAAACCAAGTTTCATAAGTGAAGGAGAAATAAAATCCTTTACAGATAAGCAAATGCTTAGAGATTTTGTCACCACCAGGCCTGCCTTACAAGAGACCCTGAAGGAAGCACTAAACATGGAAAGGAAAAACCGGTACCAGCCATTGCAAAAACATGCCAAAATGTAAAGACCATCGATGCTAGGAAGAAACTGCATCAACTAACGAGCAAAATAACCAGTTAATATCATAATGACAGGATCAAGTTCACACATAACAATATTAACATTAAATGTAAATGGACTAAATGGTCCAATTAAAAGACACAGACTGGCAAATTGGATAAATAGTCAAGACCCATCAGTTTGCTGTATTGAGGAGTCAGGAGACCCATCTCACATGCAGAGACACACATAGGCCCAAAATAAAGGAATGGAGGAAGATCTACCAAGCAAATGGAGAACAAAAAAAAGCAGGGGTTGCAATACTAGTCTCTGATAAAACAGACTTTAAACCATCAAAGATCAAGAGACAAAGAAGGCCACTACATAATGGTAAAGTGATCAATTCAACAGGAAGAGCTAGCTATCCTAAATATATATGCACTCAATACAGGAGCACCCAGATTCATAAAGCAAGTCCTTAGAGACTAACAAAGAGACTTAGACTCCCATACAATAATAATGGGAGACTTCAACACCCCACTGTCAACATTAGACAGATCAATGAGGCAGAAAGTTAACAAGGATATCCAGGAATTGAACTGAACTCTGCACCAAGTGGACCTAATAGACATCTACAGAACTCTCCACCCCAAATCAACAGAATATACATTCTTCTCAGCACCACATCCCACTTATTCCAAAATTGACCACATAATTGGAAGTAAAGCACTCCTCAGCAAATGTACAAGAGCAGATATTATAACAAACTGTCTCTCAGACCACAGTCCAATCAAACTAGAGCTCAGGACTAAGAAACTCAATCAAAACCATTCAACTACATGGAAACTGAACAACCTGCTCCTGAATGACTACTGGGTACATAACGAAATGAAGGCAGAAGTAAAGATGTTCTTTGAAACCAATGAGAACAAAGATACAACATACCAGAATTTCTGGAACACATTTAAAGTAGTGTGTAGAGGGAAATTTATAGCACTAAATGCCCACAAGAGAAAGCAGGAAAGATCTAAAATTGACACTCTAACTTCACAGTTAAAAGAACTAGAGAAGCAAGAGCAAACACATTCAAAAGCTAGTAGAAGGCAAGAAATAACTAAGATCAGAGCAGAACTGAAGGAGATAGAGACACAAAAAACCCTCCAAAAAATCAATGAATCCAGGAGTTGGCTTTTTGAAAAGATCAACAAAATTGATAGACCGCTAGCAACAGTAATAAAGAGGAAAAGAGAGAAGAATCAAATAGATGCAATAAAAAATGATAAAGGGGATATCACCACCGACCCCACAGAAATACAAACTACCATCAGAGAATACTATAAACACCTCTATGCAAATAAACTAGAAAATCTAGAAGAAATGGATAATTTCCTGGACACTTACACTCTCCCAAGACTAAACCAGGAAGAAGTTGAATCCCTGAATAGACCAATAGTAGGCTCTGAAATTGAGGCAATAATTAATAGCCTACCAACCAAAAAAAGTCAAGGACCAGATGGATTCACAGTTGAATTCTACCAGAGGTACAAGGAGGAGCTCGTACCATTCCTTCTGAAACTATTCCAATCAATAGAAAAAGAGGGAATCCTCCCTAACTCATTTTATGAGGCCAACATCATCCTGATATCAAAGCCTGGCAGAGACACAACAAGACAAGAGAATTTTAGACCAACATCCCTGATGAACATTGATGCAAAAATCCTCAATAAAATACTGGCAAACCGAATCCAGCAGTACATCAAAAAGCTTATCCACCATGATCAAGTGGGCTTCATCCCTGGGATGCAAGGCTGGTTCAACATATGCAAATCAATAAACGTAATCCAGCATATAAACAGAACCAAAGACAAAAACCACATGATTATCTCAATAGATGCAGAAAAGGCCTTTGACAAAATTCAACAGCCCTTTATGCTAAAAACTCTCAATAAATTCAGTATTGATGGAATGTATCTCAAAAGAATAAGAGCTATTTATGACAAACCCACTGCCAATATCATACTGAATGGGCAAAAACTGGAAGCATTCCCTTTGAAAACTGGCACAAGACAGAGATGCCCTCTCTCACCACTCCTATTCAACATAGTGTTGGAAGTTCTGGCTAGGGCAATCAGGCAAGAGAAAGAAATAAGGGTATTCAATTAGGAAAAGAAGAAGTCAAATTGTCCCTGTTTGCAGATGACATGATTGCATATTTAGAAAACCCCATCGTCTCAGCCCAAAATCTCCTTAAGCTGATAAGCAACTTCAGCAAAGTCTCAGGATACAAAATCAATGTGCAAAAATCACAAGCATTCCTATACACCAGTAACAGACAAACAGAGAGCCAAATCATGAATGAACTTCCATTCACAATTGCTTCAAAGAGAATAAAATACCTAGGAATACAACTTACAAAGGATGTAAAGGACCTCTTCAAGGAGAACTACAAACCACTGCTCAGTGAAATCAAAGAGGACACAAACAAATGGAAGAACATACCATGCTCATGGATAAGAAGAATCAATATCATGAAAATGGCCACACTGCCCAAGGTAATTTATAGATTCAATGCCATCCCCATCAAGCTACCAATAAGTTTCTTCACAGAATTGGAAAAAACTGCTTTAAAGTTCATATGGGATCAAAAAAGAGCCCGCATTGCCAAGACAATCCTAAGTCAAAAGAACAAAGCTGGAGGCATCACGCTACCTGACTTCAAACTATACTACAAGGCTACAGTAACCAAAACAGCATGGTACTGGTACCAAAACAGAGACATAGACCAATGGAACAGAACAGAATTCTCAGAAATAATACCACACATCTACAGCCATCTGATCTTTGACAAACCTGAGAGAAACAAGAAATGGGGAAAGGATTCCCTATTTAATAAATGGTGCTGGGAAAATTGGCTGGCCATAAGTAGAAAGCTGAAACTAGACCCTTTCCTTACTCCTTATACGAAAATTAATTCAAGATGGATTAGAGACTTAAATATTAGACCTAATACCATAAAAACCCTGGAAGAAAACCTAGGTAATACATTCAGGACATAGGCATGGGCAAGGACTTCATGTCTAAAACACCAAAAGCAATGGCAACAAAAGCCAAAATTGACAAATGGGATCTCATTAAACTAAAGAGCTTCTGCACAGCAAAAGAAACTACCATCAGAGTGAACAGGCAACCTACAGAATGGGAGAAAATTTTTGCAATCTACTCATCTGACAAAGGGCTAATATCCAGAACCTACAAAGAACTCAGTCAAATTTACAAGAAAAAAACAAACAACCCCATCAAAAAGTGAGCAAAGGATATGAACAGACATTTCTCAAAAGAAGACATGCATACAGCCAACAGACACATGAAAAAATGCTTGTCATCACTGGCCATCAGAGAAATGCAAATCAAAACCACAATGAGATACCATCTCATACCAGTTAGAATGGCGATCATTAAAAAGTTAGGAAACAACAGGTGCTGGAGAGGATGTGGAGAAATAGGAACACTTTTACACTGTTGGTGGGATTGTAAACTAGTTCAACCATTATGGAAAGCAGTATGGCGATTCCTCAAGGATCTAGAACTAGAAGTACCATATGACCCAGCCATCCCATTACTGGGTATATAACCAAAGGATTATAAATCATGCTGCTGTAAAGACACATGCACACATATGTTTATTGCGGCACTATTCACAATAGTAAAGACTTGGAATCAACCTAAATGTCCATCAGTGACAGACTGGATTAAGAGAATGTGGCACATATACACCATGGAACACTATGCAGCCATAAAAAAGGATGAGTTTGTGTCCTTTGTAAGGACATGGATGCAGTTGGAAACCATCATTCTCAGCAAACTATCGCAAGAACAGAAAACCAAACACCGCATGTTCTCACTCATAGGTGGGAACTGAACAATGAGATCACTTGGACTGGGGAAGGGGAACATCACACACCGGGGCCTATTATGGGAAGGAGGGAGTGGGGAGGGATTGCATTGGGAGTTATACCCGATGTAAAGGACGAGTTGATGGGTGCAGCACACCAACATGGCACAAGTATACATATGTAACAAACCCGCACGTTATCCACATGTACCCTAGAACTTAAAGTATAATAACAAAAAATAAATAAATAAATAAATAACATTTTTAAAATGAATAAATAAATAAATTTAAAAGGTTTGAAGTCACAGAGATAACATTTTCTGACCACAACAGAATATAATTAGAAATCAAACAGAATATAATTAGAAATCAAACAGAATGTAATTAGAAATCAAACAGGTAATCAAGAAATCCTTATATATGTGAAATTAAGTAGCACACTTCTAAATAATCCAAATATAAAAGAACAAATCACAAAGAAAATTGTGATTCAAAATTAAAATATGGCATAAGAAAACTTGGGAGATGCAGCTAAAGGATTGTTTAGAAAGCAATTTATAGCTTTAAATGAATATAAAAGATAGTTCTAAAATTAATGACTGTTTCTGCTTCATTAATTATAAAAAGAAGAGAATTATAAAAAGAAGAGAAAAGTAAATCCAGTGTAAGTAGGAAAAAAGAAATAATGAAAATAAGCACAGAGATTAATGAAATAATTAAAAAGACAGAAAAAATAAAAAAATTAACAAAGTCAAAATATGGTTTTATGAAAAGACCAATAAAATTGATACACCAGATTGATCCAGAGAAAGGACACAAATTGTTAACATCAATAATGAAAAAGAGGTTATCAATATAGATCCTACAAACATTAAAACATTAAAAGATAATAAACGATATTCTCAAAAACAACTTTATACTACCAAATATGAAAACTTTGATGAAATAGAACATTTCCTTGAAAAACACGTCCTTCAAAAATTGAGGCAATGAAACAGAAAATCTGAACAACCCTATAACTATTTTAAAAAATGAACTTGTTATCAGAACACTTTCTATAAAGAACTCCAGGTTCAGATGGTTTCACTGGTATATTCTAAAGCAATCTTACATAAATTTTATTTCTGAAAATAGAGAAGAGGGGACAGTTTTCAACTCATTAGATAAGGTCATTCCAAAGTCTGGCAAGGATTACAAACGCAAAAAGGAAATTGCAGACCAATACCTTTCATGAAAATGAATGCAAATATACTTAATAAAATTAGCAAATTAGACCTGGCAATTATTACCAAATAGGGCTAACCCCAATATTGCAAGGCTGGTTTAATATTTGAGAATCAACATAATCCATCCCATTAATAGAATAAAAATTAAAACTGCATGATCATTTTAATAGTACATAGAAAGCCATTTGACAAAAAAATTATTTTTTAATTTTAGAAAACACCCAGAAAACCAGGAATAGAAGAAAATTTTATCAGTCTAATAAAAGGGATCTAAGAAAAGCCTATCGCTGATATCATATTTAATGGTAAAATATTAACCACTTTCTTCCTAACAAGACCAAGGGAAGAATACCCAGTCGTTTTACTTCTATTCAACATATGGAGGTTCTAGCTGTTGTAAAGGGCCAACAAAAAGAAATAACAAGTAAAAAGATTGACAGAAAGAAGTAAAATTGTTTTTATTTGCGTAAAACGTAATTATTAGTACAAAAAATTCTAATAATTACTGAACTAATAAGTGATATTAAAGTTGTGGGATAAAAGGTTGAGATAGATACCAACCATCTTTCTTTAACTGATATTTGTATGTATAATGTCTTTCATATACTAACATAAAACAACTGAAAACTAAAAATTTTTAAATCCAATTGCAATACCACTGAAAAGTATGAAATATCAAGGGATAGATTTAACAGAAAATGGAAACAAGATCTCTAGATTTAAAACTACAGAACATTGTTGAGAAAAATTAATGACCTGAAGAAATGAAGGGATGTTCCATGTTCGGAGATTGTAAAACTCAATATTGTTATGACATCAGTTCCTCCCCAAAATGATCTATAGATTCAAAAGAATCATATTCGTAATCCCAACAGAGTTTTAAAATAGATTTTGACAAACTGATCATAGAGTTTTTGCAGAAAGGATAGAGGACCAAGACAGCCTCAAATGATCTTGTAAAATAATATCTAAGTTGGAGGACTTACAGCTATCTGACTTCAAGAATTACTGACAAGTATGAATCTCAGGATAGTGTCAATCTTAAGGATCAACAAACAAATCAAAGGAAAAGAATGGAGAGCCTAGCGACAGACACATATATTTAAAGACTATCTCATTTTTTGAGAACTCTCCAGAATAATCCAATGGAGAACAGATACAGTCTTCTTGACAAATAGAACTGGAGTAGCTAGGTGTCTTTGTGGGAAAAAAAAAAAATGACATTCAATACCTTACACCATACACGAAAATTGATTCAAGATGGACCATAGACCTAAATGTAAAGGCTAAGGCCATAAGAAAATACATAATAGCTTTCATATTTGCGAGTATGTATGCAAAGGTTTCTAAAGTTATAGAAACAAATAATCATTAAAGAAAAATATTAATGAATTAGACTTCATCAAAATTAAAACCTTACCCTCATGAAAAGATACCACTAAGAACAAGAATGACATTCACAGACATAAAGAACATATTCAAAAAACCTTTATCTGACAAATTGCTTGCACCTGACATATATCAAGAATTGTTACTACTAAAGAATAAGACAAGTATTTCAATTGTGTAAATGGGCAAATTTAAAACAGATACTTCAGAAAAGATGTAGAAGTGACCAGTAAGTTCATGAAAAAGTGCCTAACATCATGGCGATCAGCAAAATCCAAAGTAAAACCAAACAAGATAGCACCACATGGCCACAAGGATAGCTAAAACTAAAAAGATCAGTAACACCAAATACTGGTGAAGATGAGGAACAACTGGAATTCTTACATATTGATGATAGGAGTGTTAACTAGAATAACCACCTTGCAAAATGGACTGGCAGTTTCTGACAAAACTAAGCATACACCTATTCTACGACCCAACAATTTCACCCTTAGGTACATATCCAAAAGAAATGAAAGCAAGCATGCTAAAAGCAGTTTTGTTCATAATAGCCTAAATCTGGAAATAGCCTAAATCTGGAAATAGCCTACATGTCAATGAATAAACAAATGGTGCCAAATTCATACAATAGAATGCTATGCAGTATTTTTTTTATAAAAGACAGCTGATGCATACACCAATTTGGATGAATCTCAAAAACAATGCTGAGTGAAAAAATGCCTATGCAAAAAAATACAATGTGTTCGATTCCATTCATACGAATTTCTAGAACAGCAAGCCTCATCTATGGTAGAAAAGAATCATTACAGTGATTACCACTGGGTGTTAAAGATGGAGATTAACTGGGAAGAAGTAGGAGAAACTTCCTCGGGTAAAAATAATATTTTCTTTAGATAAACCGAGGTGTACATTTTCCAAAAGTCAAATCTAGTGTGTACTTAAGATTTGTAAATATATCTGTAAATTATACATTAAAATTACATAAATACTATTATATAACATGATATATATTATAATATAGTTTGGATATTTATTCCCACAAACCTCATGTTAAAATTTGGTACCCACTGTTAGAGGTGGGGCCTAATAGGAGTTATTGGGTCATGGGGGGCAGATTTCTGAGTATATGAATCTCCTTCCTTGAGGTGGGAGGGTGAGAAAGTTGTCGCTCTATTTGTTTCTGAGAGAGCTCGTTGGTAAAAGGAGCCTGGCACTTCTCTTCCCTCTCACTTCCTCTCCCATCCTGTGATCTCTACACAGCTCCATTCACCTTCTGCCATGAGTAGAAGCAGCCTGAGGCCCTCCCCAGATGCAGATGCCCAAACTTGAACTTTTCCAGACATCAGAATCATCAGCCAAAATCTTTTCTCTTTATAAATTACCCAGCCTCAGATATTCCTTTGCAGTAACACTAAAAAGGCTAAGACATGCAATACTTTATATTATTTAGCATGTATTATTACTAATATAATGTGAAATACAACATTATTTCAGGATAGTTGGAGAGGGAGAAAGATTTGCAAAGCAGACAACACAATATCTGTTCCATGAGGTTCTTAAGTTTAGGTGAACATCTAAAGCCCAGATCTGTGAGATACACAAGAACATGTGTTATATTTGATATGTAGTTATATAAATTATAATACTTGTCTAAAACAAAAATTATACACAAATATTGAACTCTAATTAATGAGTGTTAATACTTATTTAGTCAAATGTCTGCAATTTACTCTGATGGATAGAAGGAACAAGAGATGAGTACATGTGATAAAACAGGTATACTAAAGTGTTAATGGTAGAATTTCAGTTGTGAGTCTATAGATATTTACCGTGAAGTTTTGTCAACTTTGTCACATCCTTGAAGCTTTTCAAATTAAAAATATTAGATATTTTTATGAAGCACATATTTTTGTGGAGATTTATGCATCTATATGTGTGTATTTGTACACAGGTATGCATGCATGTATGTGTGCTAAACAAAATCTAAGGACCTCAATGACAAAGTATAATAAAACTTTTGTGGCCATGTTCCATATCATTGAAGCCTCAAATCCTCGTATTAAATACAGAAACGTCTTTTAAAACAACTTTGGCCCTGTCCAAAACATCTTCCTTCAGCCATCTGCACTGGGAGGATGTTGATTCTGAAGTGTACCTGCTCTGGGCACCTCACTCTGCAAAGAGAAGTCTCACCTCATCATCAGTTGAAATTCAAAGTATGCAAATATTTTACTAACAATAAATTAGCTTTTTTTCCCCTACTGCTGCTAGGGGGAAAAAGATGACCCATTCATTGGAAGATACATTTATACTTGGATCCAGCCAGACTATCATGGATCTAAAGATATTTGTATCAAAATAGTAAATACAGTATTGTTGGATTCTTCCTAGAACTGACGTGATGGTCTACAGGGCACTGAAGGACATTATAAGAAATGTGTATGGAACTCAGTATTGTAAATATTAAAAGGATGTTGCTAATACCATAGTCCAATATCATTCCATGTCCTCATTATATAAGAATGAGAAGTATCCATTTCATTGTTTTCAGTATCAGGAAAAGTTTTACTTACCCTGAGTGACCACCATATTTCTACATGGATGGCGTGACTATTACATTCATGCCATCTCAGTTTGCTGCAAGGAAACTCAGAGCCAAATTCGCAACGCACCACTAGAAGTGACCCTTAGATAAACATCCTAGAATCATAAAATTCCCCTGCCCTTATTTCCTCTTCCCCATATTTTCCAGCTGAATATTTCATTCACTGTGATGGTTTGTATCTTTTCTAAAATTATTTTTTAACTCAAATTAGCACCTATGACAGTTTTTGTCATTAATATAATTAGTGATCGTGATCTATTTTATCACCAGCATCCCTCTGTTTAACTACATATCTTTGGCATTATGTTTATGCCTACAAAATAACATTATGCAGCCCTTTTAAGTAATTAAAATAAATCATATAGAGGACTTATTGTAAGGAAAGAAGCAGGGAGAAAGAAAATCAGCAAGGGAAAGCAAGGAGCATTACAAAATTCTGCCCCATCAGAAAAAAATATGTAAAATATTAATAAAATGTCACTCTTTGCTGACTCAAATCCAACCAAATACAAATTCATGTCAGCACCCGCATTCAGCAACCTATTGATCCAATGTCTCCAAAACAAATACACAAAGTGGATTTAAGGCTTACTAATAATGAGTGTTAGTCATCAGATATCATATAGCTCTTACCAACCAGGTTTGTGGATTGTTGTTTTAAGGGAAAAAAGTAGTCACCTCACACCTTTTCTTCTGTACAATGAATAGAAGAAGGAAAATATTTTTGCCACAAACTCTACATGGATTATGGGATAGATATTATGCCGTCAGAATCAAGAAATTATAAGTAGAAATCACAGCATAAGAGATTTTTTATGATGCCCCAAAATAACCATTTTGTAAACATAAACATACTTGTTTAGCAATAATACTTTGAGTGCCTATTATTCATACAATACTACATTATTTCAGGGTCGTTGGAGAGGGAGAAAGGTTTGCAAAGTGGACGACACAGTATTTGTTCCATGAGGTTCTTAAGTTTAGGCGAACATCTGAAGCCCAGGTCTGTGAGATGCCTGAGAGCACTAGTAGAAGAGGGGCAATCGCAGGGACCACTGTGAGCTCCATGTTTCACATTCAAGTTCTACAGGGAAGTGGCGAAGGGATCCCATGACTGTGAGGGTGCAATGGGCCCCTGGGAGACTTGCCTCGGGCCATGTCCTGGGGTTTTTAAAGCCTTGTGGCAGATGTGCTGGTGAGCAACACGCAGCAGTTCCATCAGGACAGAGTGACTCACCAGAATATGGAAAAAACATGTTTCACAACTTAAGAGTGAATAAAGCTGTGGCTACGCTTCTCTACCCTGTATAACCAGTGTGGGTCAGGTATTTCAGTATGGAATACATGCTTTTATGTACACATCAAGCAATTTTCATCTAGCTTTAGTCACCAAGTGTAAGCAATACTGAGGCTTTTAACAAGGTAATATACACTAAATTTCCTTTCAAAGTAAGCACAGACTAATCAAAAAATAACAAGGAGAGGGCGAAGCATCCCAAACTAAACATAATTAATCTTACACTAGAAAGTAAGACCATTTTTTTACACAGGCAGTAAAACTCTAAGATGTTCTCATCCATTTGTGTCAGAAAGAAAATGACAAGCAAAAAGAGAAGAATTGTTAGCAATGAAAACACAGCAGTACTTTCATCTGAATTTTGAATTAAAAAGCCAACATATAATTTCTTTAAAATTGTTTAAATTCTTACTTGTAAAAGCAGTTGGAAAATGCGCTCCAAACCAGCTGAAGGGAAACGTCGTCTGACAGTTTTGAAGAACTCACATCTAAAACCTTGACACATACAAAGCATTAAAAAAAAAAGGAAAGAAAACTTTCCACAAACTTTGAAGCCACGTGACTCCAACTTTAGTCCCCGTAGCAACTTCTCCTTTTCCCCTGTTTGTCCATATTCAAAACTTTCATGCTAATGTATACAGATTTACCTATTATATGCAGGGGATTTGCATTTAGTTCTCTGTGTAAGACTGAATCACAAATTAAGTAATATCTTTTTGTGAAAAATTGAACTTTTTTATGACCTTCTTAATTACTGTAAAGACTACAGCCTACTATCTTACAGAGCGACTGAGACTATTTTAATTGCTCTTTGACCTCTTTGCTATGTGTTTCACCTAATTCATCAGAAGCTGTCATGGTTCAATGGTATAAACAATAAACAAAAATTCAGGAGGGGAAATGTAAGAGAGAGAGCCTGGCACGGGCATGTCTGCAGCCTCAGAGTAGTACCTTCTGCAGGGGCTGCCAGAGTCCATCAGAGAAAACATGCCACAGGGGTCTTATACAAAGCACTATTTGGTGTGGTGTTTGACATTTTGCATTACCTTTAGTTATGTACCTATAACTAGAAAAGCAAATTCCACACATACATTACTGACTTTAAATATTTGGGATCCAAATGAACTAGGTGGGATAAATCTTTTTTTAGAAGTTACCATTCACGAAAAAGCAAATACAAACAAAAGCAAGCAAACAAACAAAAGCCCATGTCTAAGTCTTAGAATTGGGTTCAACACTTCTCAGACTAGGTTTACCTGTGCCAAACTTTGATCAATATAGGAAGTTCCTTCTCTCTCATCTTACAAAAGACCAATACTGCTGTTGTATAATTAAGTGAATAACAGAGAGAGAAAAAAATCTTTAGACAATTCTTTTGTTAAGTAAAAGCTTCAGGCTTCTTCCTGCCAATAAATCTGACAATGTAAATGAAGATTATTGGCACAATCCAAACTGATCAAAATGTGCAAGAAGTTTCTTGGGGGAGAAAGTTAAAGATAAGTCTTCCCTTAGCTTTTGTTTTAAAGCATAAAATTTTTGTTTATAAACCCAGCCCCAATTTTTCGAATAAATAATGGAGCTAAATGGCATATATTTATCAACATCTCTAGTGACATTTACTGACCGTTTATTTTTTAAATATCTAAGATTGCTTTTCTAGAATGGTTAAAAAACTGTGTCAAAGTTGTTTTTCAAAAATCATTTTGAGAAACTGTGCTTTAAATACCGCAATAACAGGCAAACAAATTTGAAGGTACTGAAAAGCTAAACTAAAGCATTTAGTCTTGAGACCATCTCATTGGATTCCATGTTATTCAAGATAGCCATCAATGTTGAGCCAACTTCAACTATGTAATTCCTAAGAAAATGGCAATAGAAAAATATCCATCACCAATTTCAGTCATTTGATGCAACTTTCATCCAAAAGCAAGATTTTTTTGGTCAAAAATACAGTCATAATTTCAACATTGCCCTTGTCTATGAAATTTGGAAAATAACAATGCATGTTATTATTAAAGCTTAGGACAGGTGTTCAGAGTTTTATTATGAAACAGTTTGGTGCTAGCTCTAGATAGTATTAATATCTGTAACCAAATATATTTGAAAAGCAAATACCCAGCACCCTGTTGCTATAGAAATAAAGCAAATAATAACAAAAGGTGGGGTTCTCTCTCATTACATCTTAGGCTAGCTCTTGAAAACACCATATTTCTGCTTCAAACAACAATCAAAAAGAGTGGAAAAGTAACTGAACTTTTATAAAACTTTAAAATTCAACTTTCATAGCACTTCATGGTAAGATTCAAATCAGTTCACATATTATTTAAAATTGTGATAAGTGGCTTAAAATTCTAAATGATGCTTAAAACGTCTTTTGAAATGTCTATTACATTAGAATTTTTCAGTGGATAACTTAAGTGCTGCTTTAGAATCAAGGAACAATACCTTGAGGTGTGTTAAACTTTGAAAATTTACTTGGAACCCAAGTGCATTAATAAAACAAAATCCAAACTAGCAGTCAAATCAGATAGAGCAAGACTCCAGCAGTTTCAAAAACATTTGCATGAGAGCTTTGCATTTGTTAACATGAACAAAATTGTCCTTTCAGCCACGTGGTTAGGAATGAGAATTCCATCATGAGCAAGAAAATAAGTATTAAACCAGAGAGTAAAACTGAACCTTAATCATACTTATTTGATTTGGTTCAAGAGCATTCTAAACAATGACTACTTGGATAGAGACATTTTGAAATCTTCAGACCCTAAGGAAGTAAAAAATCAACATAATGACACCCACATAAATTTAAACAAGTTAAACATAAAACAACATATCTGATCTTTTAGTACAGCAGTCCCCAGTCTTTCTGGCACCAGGGACTGGTTGTGTGGAAGACAATTTTTTCACAGATGGGGTGGCAGAGGAGATGGTTTTGGGATGATTCAAGTGCATTACATGTATTGTGCACTTTATTTCTGTTATTATTACATTGTAATATATGATGAAATAATTCTGTAACTCACCATAATGTAGACTCAGTGGGAGCTCTGAGCTTGTTTTTCTGCCACTAGAGAGTCCCATCTGGGGGCGATGGGAGACAATGACAGATCATCGCGCGTTAGATTCTCATAAGGAGCAGGCAACCCAGATCCCTCACATGTGCAGTTCACAATAGGGTTTGTGCTTCCACGAGAATCTAATGCCACCGCTGATCTGACAGGAGGCAGAGCCCAGGCAGTAATGCTCACTTGCCTGCTGCTCACTTCCTGTCATGCGGCCCAGTTCCTAACGGGCCACGGCCCAGTATCGGTCCATAGCCCAGGGGTTGGGGACCCCTGTTCTAGTATACTGCACACATTTTTTTTAACACTTGGTATAATTGCCACTAACTCACTTACCTAACAGACCATAACCTGTGTTATGCTTTCCCCAGTTGTTGAAATGCTGTAGAGAGTAAGTACTGCCACATTTTAGAGGAAGAGCAAGCCCTCACTGAAGGGAAGGCCTGCAGAAGGTTCTTGACACGTGCTGGTGGAATGAGTGATGGTGCGGATGGCTGAACCCTACCTTGTGATTATGTAGGAAAGCAACACAGCCTCTCATGTGTATGTCAGAGCACAACACAGGCTATTTGGTTTCCTTACTTGAGGCCTCCATGTTATCAAATCCAGAAACAACTTTGAAAATGTCACTCTTAGCATGATTTCAATAGCATAAATACCAAAATATCAGCAGAGCCTACCCAGTGATGGACAAGGTAAAGATTATGTTCATTTCCTCAACAAAAGCTGCTGGTTACTGACTCTCACAGGATCTGACCTAAATGTCTATCCATGAGGTACACAGATATTTGAGATTTCTTTTTTTTTTTTGGTCTTTGATGTTTCTTAGTTCCTTAATATACATAAAGAAGTGAAAGTAGTTCAGTGTTGAGGAAGTAGTTCATTATTGACTTCAATTAGGATAGGGTTGTTAAACTTCATTGCTTGTGGTTCTAGTGTTTAAAACTGGTAATTGGTATAACAGTACACTGCAGTGCTTTGGTAATTTTCACAGTAATATGCCACTCTCATCCCTGTTCCTGCATGACCTGTGGTGGTTAATAGCATCATTATGGATCTAGGAAGAGCCACCCTTCTTTTTCCTTTTTACACAACACTGTGTTGGCCAGACAATCTCACAAGTTTCATCCATGAAACACATTTATCCAAATTTATTTCCTCTCTCTTAACTACCTTGATTCAAGCCCTCAAAATCTTTTGCCAAGACTTTGTAATTTACCTGCTGACCTCTTCACATTTCAACCCTCCTGCCACTGGAGCAAACAAGGATGCAGGCAGGCCACTCATCTAAGGAATCAGATCCGCACTTTTTAAACTTTTGGTAAATGTACTGCATAATGTGGAACCAGTTCACTTTTGTAGGCTCATCTTTTCACTACATCCTGGCTCTGAGCACTCACAGCACCTTGATCCCAAACACTTTATACCTGTCTGTGTGTGTGTCATTTGAGGGCCTTACACAAAATAAAACTTTGCTTGATACATATGCAAGACATTTACTTCTGCTTCAAAATAATGGAGCAAATAAAGTGAAAGCTACATACAGCACTAAGTATAACACAGTATAACATTTCTAAATAGTTTATAACAACTTACACTGGAGAGACAGTGATACACTGGGTGATTTTCATAAATGTTTCTCTTATTTTGGTTCATAAAGCCTACTCTTTATTTGTCCTAAAGGGATATTTTCAGAGCAAAGAACAAGACAAAATGAGTTTAAGTTGCACTCAAAAATGCATTTGGGGCCAGGCACAGTGGCTCATACCTGTAATCCCAGCAATTTGGGAGGCCAAGGTAGGCAGATTCCTTGAGTACAGGAGTTCAAGACCAGCCTGGGCAACATGGTGAAACCCGATTTCTACAAAGTACAAAAATTAGCTGGGCATGGTGGTGCACACCTATAGGCCCAGCTGCTCAGGAGGCTGAGGGGGCAGATCACCTGAGCCCAGGACACGGAGGCTGCAGTGGCTGTACTCACAACACTACACTCCAGCATGGGTGAAAGAGTGAGACCCTGTCTCAAAAAAAAAAAAGCAGTTGGGCTTGGCATGGTGGCTCCTACCTGTAAACCCAGCCACTAGGGAGGCTGAGGCAGGAGGATTACTTGAGGCCAGGAGTTTGAGACCAGCGTGGGCAGCATAACAAGACCCCCATCTCTATTAACCAGGCATAGTAGTGTGTGCTGATAGTCCCAGCGATTCAAGAGGCTGAGGCAAGAGGATCACTTGAGCCCCAGGAGTTTGAAACTGTGGTGAGCTATCATTGTACCACTGCACTCCAGCCTGAGGGACAGAGTGAGAACCTGTCTCTTAAAAAAAAAAAAAGAAAGAAAAGAAAAGAAAGAAAGACATGCAGTTGATCAGAAGGAAGAACATTCAAGAATCAACATTCAATAATGAGTTCATCAATACTGAACAGTGAAATTAATAAAAATAAAAACTCGTAAGTAATATAATAAACCAGGACAGCATTCTACCAAACAATTACATACCAAATTCAGAATAGAAAATTATCAACAAACTTTAGGTTGAAGATTTCTAAGTGGATTTAAGAGATCTTATTGAAAAATGTTTTCCTCAATTTTTTTATTTGTAATTGATATTCGTCATCTTAGGAAGCTGACAAAATCTAAATAATTTTAGGTAACTTACCAAATTGTCTTTTTGTCACTTTCATTTGATAAATAAGTTAGATGCCCAAAATCATAATCAACTAACTGAATCTGTTCAAAAAGCAATTTTATCAATAATAAGTTTTTTGCCATTTTATTAACATTTATCAGCACAGGCTAATATTATCAGTCTATATTTGTTCATATTAGCTCATATTTTCAGCATTAGCTAATTTCCAAAAGGAATTAAGTTCTAGTAACAACTCTGAAGTTTGTATTTCCCTGTTTTGTTTTTTATTTGGTTCAATTTTAAATCAAAATTAAACATAAGTTAATTTCAATTTGAAAATGAAAACTGTCTTGCTTGGCACAGCTTTCTTCATTTGATTTACGGTCTCACTAAGTCTGTGATGACGCATACCCTCCATGGAGGTGACTAGGTCAAGCTCCCAGTCATTTTCCAAACTGACTTGAGGAATTTTTAAATGTATCATTTCAGGGAGAGGAATTTTAAATTTGCAATGCAGAGTACAAAAAAAAAAAAAAAACTTTTTTATTGTGTTTAATTGTAGTTCTATTGGTTTATAAATTTAAGATAGACAAATCATATTAGTGTGACTATTCTATAAATACATGATTTTTTAAATTACTTTGTGTTGTACCACATTTTAAAAACTTGACAAAATAAATTCTCAGACTATCCCAGCATTTTTCATAATAATTTACACTCTGCCCAACTTGAACTCTACAGGAAATTTTTCTTTACACTTTCATTTTAAAGTGGTTATTTTCCTTAAAGATAAAAACAGGGGGAAAAAAATAAAAGAAAACAGTGTTTCATGTTTCTTTTGAAATAGCTGAAAACTTAGTCATTTTCCTTAGAAGCCACTTTAATACAGAACAAAAGAAAACTTTGGATTAGACAGATGGCTTTATTTACTGAGGTAAAGTTCACATCTGAGGATCTTGTCCGTCTTGTAAAACTGCATTGTCCACATGAGACTGCCAAGTAGTGTTGTGAGGTGCACAAATACTCACGCTGCATAAAGGGCTGCCACGGGGTGAGTCTTCCCCCTGCGAAGGTGGCACTCCCGCCCTGCAGCTCCCTCCCTGCTCTGCCAGGCAAGTCCCCTGCGGTGGCTCCTGAACAGGAAGCACTGACCACTGCCTGACTTTCCAGGCAAAGGAGGTCCTGTAATCAGCGACTCTTTCACTCGTGACAAACCTGAAAAATCCTCGTGACAAACCTGAAAAATCCTCATGACAAACCTGACAGATCGACCTCGCGAGATCCTTTCGTTTACCTCCTCCCCTCCCACCGGCTCTTTCCTGACAGCCTGGCATTATTTTGCAAGGGGGGCCATTTCTGCTGCTGTAGTGAGAAGTTTTGTTTTTTCCGTTTTTTTGGTTTTTTGTTTGTTTTGAGACAGAGTCTCACTCTGTCGCCCAGGCTGGAGTGCAGCGGCGCGATCTCGGCTCACTGCAACCTCCGCCTCCCGGGTTCAAGGGATTCTCCTGTCTCAGCCTCCGGAGTAGCTGAAAATACAGGAGGAGTTTTTAATGACTTCACACTGAGAGTACCTCGCTACAGCAGCTTCCCCAGTAAGTGAGAAAAGGATTTCTAAAGACCTGACTCTTGTACTGCATTCAGGAAATAGAACAAAAGATTAGTTATGCACATTTGGTGCTGCCCATTTGCTCACAGACCAACAACTTTCACTGGATGTTCGTCCACATAGAGGCGTCTCCCATCGTTTTCTCTCAGCGTCTGTGCGAACTTGCTCTCCTGTTCATGTACCAAAACAAACTGACAATTAAGAATTAAACTTTCTCCCTTTCTCAATATATATTTCTTTAATTATATTGATTTAACTGATACATGCACTTTTAAATTGTGGTTAATTAAGCAGCAATCGTTTCCATTTCTAAATATGCCTATCGGTGGTAGGTGAGCCCTTGTAGGTACTTTTAAAAAATCATTATTTTTAAGGCAAATTTAAGTTCACAGCAAAACTGAGTGGAAAGTGAAGAGATTTCCCATATACCTCCTGCTTCACACTGCACAGCCATCCCTGTTACCGATAACCCCCGCAGGGTGGCACATTTGATACAATTGATGAATCTACACTGACACATCATTATCACCCAGAGTCCATGGTTTACATTCGGGTACATCAGGGTGTTGTACACTCCATGAGTTTGAATAAACATATAATGACATGTATCCAACACTCTGCTGTCATTCAAAGTATTTCACTACCCTAAAATTCCTCTGTGCTCTGCCTATTCATCCCTCTCTCTTCCTTAAACCCTAGCAACTGCTGATTGTTTTTCCTGTCTCCACAGCTTTGCCTTTTCCAGAAAGTCACATTGTCAGAATTAAAAATTATATAGGCTTTTAGACTGGCTTCGTTCACTTAGCAATCTTCATTCAAGTTTCCTCCACTATTTTCGTGCCATGATATCTTACTTCTTCTTAGTGCTGAATAGTATTCCAATGACTACATGTACCGCAGTTTATTTATTCATTCTTCTACTGAAGAACATCTTGGTTGCTTCCAAGTTTGGCAATCAAGAATAAAGCTGCTGGCCAGGCGTGGTGGCTCACGCCTGTACTCCCAGCGCTTTGGGAGGCCAAGGTGGGAGGATCATGAGGTCAGGAGTTCCAGACCAGCCTGGTCAACATGGTGAAACTCCATCTCTAATAAAAATACAAAAATTAGCTGGGCATGGTGGCACGTGCCTGTAATCCCAACTACTTGGGAGGCTGAGGAAAGAGAATCGCTTGACCCCAGTGAGCCGAGATTGCACCACCGCACTCCAGCCTGGGCAACAGAGTGAGACTCCATCTCAAAAAAAAAAAAAAAAAAAAAAAGACTAAAGCTGCTATAAACATCCATGGCAGGTTTTTGTGTGGATATCAAGTTTCCAAGGATCACAATTGTTGGATGATATGGCAAAAGTATGTTTACTCTTATAAGAAACTGCCAAACTGTCTTCCAAAGTGGCTGTACAAGTTTTACGCCCACCAGCAATGAATGAGGGGTCCTGTTGCTCTGCATCCTCACCAGCATTTGTTGTCAGTATTCTGGATTTTGGCCACTCTAATAAGTGAGTAGTGGTAAGTCACTGTTGTTTAAATTTGCATTTCCCTGATGGCATATGATGTGGAACCCCTATAGGTACGAGGCTTGCATAGTCTCAGCTCATCCTATGGAGTAAGTATCATTTTGATCTTTGTTGCAAAGAGAAGGGAGGACAGTTGGAAAAGGTACATGCCCTGCTCCAGGTCGCACAGCTGGTCTGAATATCCCAGAGTGATTCTGGGAGTCAGCTGGTTTACATCATCTGTTTGCTCATCAAACCTGCTGTGCACAGCAACATGCAGGATACTAACTTGATTCCATACTTAATGCATCAGCAAACACTGTCAGCTCTACCTTAGAAATATCTATGGAATTCAACTCTTTTTCACCATCTCAATTCAACTGCCACCAGCCTGGGCCCAGCCATTATGGCCTCTCGCCTGGATTGGAGCAGAAGCCTCCTAACCAACCCGCTAGTGCCTCACCTCTGTGGGTCTACCCTGCACACACCTGCCACAGGAGCCAACAAAGACCCAGCCTGATATCCTCCACTCAGGACCCTCCAGGGGTTGCAAGTACCTTAGGGTGCAGTCCCAAATCTTTGCTGTGCCCTGGAAAGCTCTGTCTGTCTGTCTTGCCCCAACCCCCTCTCCCCTCCTCCCCTCCTGGCAGCTCCTAGAGCAGGTCAGGAGGGTTCCACCTCAGGGCCTTTGCAATCACCCCCGCTCTACCTGGGAGGCCCTTCCTCAGATGTCCCAGTGGCTCACTGCTGCTGCTCATCAGACATCTGCTCCACTGTCGCCTCAGCCCGGCGGCCTTCCTCCAGCACCTGGAAGGAAGGAGCACCCTCTGGGATTAGGCTTTGTTTCTCTTCATAGCAACAGCTCTCCCCTGCACATTAGATGTTCACATGTTTACTGTCTGCTTCTTGAATGGAATGTAAACTCTGAGACACCAGCAATTTCAACTTCTCTGTTCACTGCTGTGTTTCCAGTGCTGAGATGTGTTTGGTACAAGATAGGCCCTCAGTACCAATTAACTAATTGAATGAATGAATCTTTATTTCTGACCTCAGAGAAACTCCAGCAATTTAGTACTTACTTGCTACAGTTTGGACACGGGTGGTTTGTCTCAGCCAGAGCTCCTGTTAAAATTTGGTCCCTGGTGTGGCAGTGCTGGGAGGAGGGGCCTAGTGGGAGGCGTTTGGGCCATGTAGGTGAAACCTTCGTGAGTGGCTTAGTGCTGTTCTCACAGCAGTGAGTGAGTTCTCACTCTGGCAAGACCAGATCGGTTCTCACAAAAATAAATTATTTTGACCTAGCACACGGCCCCCATCAGGAGCTAAGCAGGTACTGGGACAATGCCTCTCATACTTCCAAGCCTGTAGAACTGTGAGCTAAATAAACCTCTTTTCTTTATAAATTACCTAGTCTCAGGGATTCTGTTACAGCAACATGAAGTGGACGAAGACACTATTCCAGGCTACACGATACACAATATTAGAACCCACAATATGTCACCATTACGCCAAACTCGTCCAGAGATCCACGTTTCATAGATTCTGTGGGACCTGATTAAGTAGCCTGTGGTCAAATAACTTTGGGAAACACTGGCTTAACTGATATTAAGCAGTTTTCTTTACTGCAGGACTTCTCAGTGCTTTTAATGTGCTAATACATGTTGATCTTATACAAGAAAAGAACAATACCTGCAGCAAATCCCAAATGGAATTGAACATGGGACTCCTTTGCCATAGGCAATTAATATTCCAATGCACTCTGCAGAATGCTAAGCTAGTTATTCCAGTGCCTTAATGGTTAAAAAGTGATCATTAGGCTACTTTTTTAAATTTTATTTTATTTGTATTATTTCTTTAACTTTTATTATTTTTATTTCAATAGTTTTTGGGGAACAGATGGTGCTTCATTGCATGGAAAAGTTCTTTGGTGGTGCTTTCTGAGATTTTGGTACACTGGTCACCTGAACAGTGTACACTGTCCCCAATATATACTCTTTTATTCCTCACTTCCCTTTTTTCCCTTCCCTCTGAGTTCCCAAAGTCCATTATATCATTATTTTGCCTTTGCATCCTCGTAGCTTAGCTTCCACTTATAAGTGAGAACCTATGATGTTTAGTTTTCCCTTCCTGAGCTATGGTTTTAAGATTTTTTTGTTTGTTTGTTTTCTAGAAGGCGTCTCACTCTGTCACCCAGGCTGGAGTGCAGTGGCCGGATCTCGGCTCACTGCAAGCTCCGCCTCCTGGGTTTACGCCATTCTCCTGCCTCAGCCTCCCTAGTAGCTGGGACTACAGGCCCCCGCCACCTCGCCCGGCTAGTTTTTTTGTATTTTTTAGTAGAGACGGGGTTTCACCGTGTTAGCCAGGATGGTCTCGATCTTCTGGCCTCGTAATCCGCCCGTCTCGGCCTCCCAAAGTGCTGGGATTACAGGCTTGAGCCACCGTGCCCGGCCTTAAGATTTTTTTAAATAGAAACAGGGTCTCACTCTGTCACCAGGCTGGAATGCAACTGCACAATCATAACTCACTTCAGCCTCAACCTACTGGCCTTAAGCGATCCTCCCAATGCAGCCTTCTGAGTAGCTAGGACTACAGGCACAGGCCACCATGCCCAACTACTCTTTTTAATTTTTTGTAGAGATTGAGGGGTCTCACTATGTTGCCCAGGCTAATCTCGAACTCCTGGCTTCAAGTCATTCTCCTGCCTCTGCCTGCCAAAGTACTGGGATTACAGGCTTTTGGTTTTTGATAAGAGTTTACAGGCCAAGCACAGTGGCTCACACCTGTAATCCCAGCACTTTAGAAGGCTGAGGCAGACAGATCACTTGAGATCAGGAGTTCAAGACCAGCCTGGCCAACATGGCAAAACCCCATCTCCACTAAAAATACAAAAATTAGCCGGGCGTGGTGGCGCACACCTGTAATCCCAGCTACTCTGGAGGCTGAGGCAAGAGAATTACTTGAACCCAGGAGGCGGAAGTTGCAGTGAGCCAAGATTGTGCCACTGCACTCCAGCCTGGGCAACAGAGTGAGACACTTTCTAGAAAACAAAAAACAAAAAGAGAATTTATCAATCCCTGAAGATCATGTTCAGTTCTATTAGTAATAATCATCCTACAGAAAGAGCTACCAAAGGCTCCTAAGAAGTGACTATCAGCTGGGTGTAGTGGCTCATGCCTCTAATCCCAGCATTTTGCGAGGCAGAGGCAGGAGAGTTGCTTGAGCCCAGAAATTTGAGACCAGCCTGGGTAACATAGTGACACCTTCCCTCTACAAAGAAAAAAAAAAAAAAGAGAGAAAAGGAAAGAAATGACTGTCAGTCTGGTGTGGTTTTCTGTGTGCCACAAGCTGCCCCTGAGCACAGTGTGCACCAGACAACGTTCCCCTGCAGAGCTCCCCCTCCTCAGCCTGCTCTCCATGCTGGGGCCTCAGTGCCCATACTTGGGATCCCCAGCTGCCCTGGTGTGCTTCCCAGAATGCCCCTTCCCTTTAGCACCCCCTGGGACCTACGACCATCAGAATCTTCTTCCCTCATCTCCAGAATCTGGGCTCTGGAAACTGCTGCACCCATCTGATTAGCATTCATCACTAATAGCCCAGCAAAATCCTTCCTCTCATAGATGATTTTAGTACTTCTCCCAGTGTGTTTAACACACTGGACTGCCCAGTGGGACTTTTAACATACAAGAGTAGAGTCTGGGGGAATATTTGCTTGGAAGCGAAGGGGCATTTCATATCCCTCCTAAATGCACTGATATTTGAGTCCCTACTCTTCTGCCAGTGACTGCACTAAGCCTTTATTCCTACATGATCTCTAATGCCCACATGAACCCTCCGTAGATATTATAATATCTACTTTGTAAAGATTGATACTGAGGAAGAGAGAGAACTTGCTCAAGGTCACATGGTCAGTATGGAATTCTCAGTGTGTCATCACCTTCCCCAAACCCCCTCTTTCTCCCCAGGACAGTCAGGTCCTCCCACAGTGGGTCCCACTAGCAGAGACCTTGCTACCCATCAGGCCCTGCACAAGGCACCCTGGTCAATCTGTTGGGCAACATAAACCTTCAAAGAGTAAACATTGGTCGTTAGTGAGTGAAGGCAGCACCCCATAGACATAATTATTCCCATTCCACATATGCGAAAACTGAGGCTACAAATGATTTAAAGAATGATCATAAGGCACATGACAACTCCTCACAGCCTTGCAGAGTGTGGCCTCTAGGAAGTATGCAATGCATGTCTGTTGAATTAGAAATTGTGGAGGGACAGATGGGTGGATGGATGGATGGATAGATAGAGAGATGGAAGGATGTGTGGGTCGGGGGGGTGGATTAATATATCTAAGACTAGCTCTGTATTCCAGTCTCGAAAAATATTAAGATTTACTGGCTTGATGCTACGCTGAAATTAAAAACAAATGGGAACATTTAATGAGGGCGATAGAAGCTATTCATAAATAACCCTTTAATGGTCTTAACAAATGTGCCTATAATTGTCCTCATTTCTTCTTCTTGTGTACTTCTTATCAGTTTTCCTCTGTCCTTCGGTATATAAAATGATTTTCGCTCACCATTCCTGTTTCCTGCTCTGTTGTATCTATGGTATTTTCAGCTATCTGGGAATTTTGTTAAAGAAATCATACCCTAGGAAATGTAGCAAAAATAGAAACTATTGATAGGAATATATAGAGTAATATTTGTACGCATATGGTCAAGCTGCTCAAAATAGCACACTATAGCTAGCATTGTCTTTGCCAGCAGGCCCTGTGATTGGAGCCTGGTGTCCTGATACTTTGCACAGTGTTAATGGTGACAGTTCTAAAATGGGGGTGACCATGGTGCATGGCAGAAATGAGAAGGGGAGACATCAGGGTGTAATTTAGTTCTCTGTCTTCTCTCTTCTTGCTGATGATTTGCTGTTGTGCAGCACATCTCTGGAAATAAAATTCAATTTTAAAAAACCAAGTTAGACAGCAAAAGACAGTTAAATTTGACTGTCAAGAATGTCTGGAAGCAATTGGAGATTGCATCCACTTCATACACTGCGATGAGGCACACTTGCCGTGACCGCCGGCAGCCACCAGGTAGACAGCGCTGCTCTGTCTAGACACAGACACCACCTAGAGCCCCAAACACACTGAGCTCCTGGTTGTGGATGTGCTGTGGATATTTGCTCCATTCTACCCACAACTGGGACACTTGATGAAGTCACACTTGATTGAAATTGTGCTTCTCCCAGGCCCCGTCAGGCATCCCCTACATGTTTAAACTTCACCGTCTATCTTAGCAAAGAAACAGAGTGGAGAGCTTCAATATATATTGCAACATAATATTGTGCACAGGGTCTGCAAGGAAGCCCTCAAACAGCCCTTTCTACAGAGCCAGATTTGATATGCAAAACAGCCTAATAAAAGGTACAAGATGAAGTTGCTACGTAAAGTTAACGACATGGAAAGTAAAGAAGCAATTTCTAAACTAAAATAAATGTCAACTACAGCATATCCGGAGAGGGCTCTTGCTGACAGGTCAGCAGGTCAAAGGAAAGTAACCTTCCCTAGAGTCAATGTTCAAGGCAGAGCCCCTGGCTTGAACAGCAGCCTGCTGTTGGATGCCTCTCTGTGTGGGCTATCTGGTCACCCCAAGCCTCCTGCCCTCAGGCTAGCAGAGGCCTGGGCCTGCCTACCTGCTGAAGCAAATCTCCAGCTAGAGCCTGTAGCTTGCTCCCGAGGATGTTCTATCCTTAGGAATAAGTGAATTGGAAGGTGCTTAGCACAAGGCCTGGCACATGGAGAGCCCTCCAAAAAACAGTAGCTAACATTAAGCTCCCTCTAGCCAATTTCCTGTCATCAAGAAAATAACATTAATAGCAGTACGAGACACCAATTTGACTTTTTTGTTATAACCAGTTGTGGTTATAGGTAAAGAATATATCAAACCATTGGAGGAATTCAAGCCATTCACAAGCCATCACCCAAAATTTCCTACACATAAAACAAGTTGCTGAGAGGAAATAAAACTGCCCTCTGAACATGCATATCATGTATCACTGTTGCAGCCAGCCCCAGAGCCTGCAGAACTGCCTATAACATACAAGGTGTGCAATAAATATGCGTTAAATGAATGTTCTCTTGATCACACTACGTGTAAAACATCAAGAATTGTTACAACAAAGGATTAGCAAGCCTGGTGGCCTGAAACTGGTTCTGCCATTGACAAGTCTATAGCATATGGCAAGCTACTCCACATAACTTATAAAAGGCATCCCTTCCCCATAGGATGTTACAAAATGATATGAAACAGGAACTCACATTGGTCCTGTATACTCACATCACAGGATTTAGAGATGGAAGATCTGTTTTGCTCTGTTGTGTCCATGTTATTTCCAGCTGTTGGGGAATGTGGTTACAGTGTCAAGTCACATGCGTGTGCTTCTATTCTTCTTTTAGGTTTACAATGGCATTCCTTTTAGGCTTGCTGTCATTCCCTACACTTCATTAGGAAATGGAGGCTCATAGAAGTTAACTAATTGGCTGAACCTCATATTGCTTGTAAGTAGAAAAAGGGGTTCAAGCATGGGATGTCTGGCCCAGAGTTGGTTGTTTTTCCCAGGAAACTGTACCTCACCACCCAGTAACCATTTTGAGTACTGACTGTTTCATATATTAATACAGGATATTTCTTGGAGGTCACGCTAACGTCTGAGTAGTGATTGTTTTCTGTATTAACACAGGATCTTTCTTGGAGGTCATGCTAACGTAGATAAAATGGAATGTGACCTGAGATGTGCCACAGTTGGGAATCCTCTGGGGGTCTGCTCCACATCCATTCCTCTATCCTTTTTTCTCAGATTTGTTCTACCCGTGCTCCATGAGTCCATGGGACTCCAGGAAGCCAAATCTACCCCCATATCCGAGGTGGACACTGATTCTTCTAATCCAGTTTGGGTGGGTCATTTCTCCTGTTGGTCATTGGTTCCGCATTAAGTTATGCTGCAGTTAAAGCTAATTAGACCAGAGGAGGGTCTTCCAAGAAGGATCATATTAGTTCTTCTGTGAAAGCTTCAGGGTACCACTCTTCTTTGGACACCACGGGAAAGCCTGGAGCCTTAGCAAACGGCTGGATATGATTCTGAGAGCCACAGGCAAAGTGACGTGGAGGATGGTGGAGGAGAGAGTCAGGAAGACCCTTACCCTTATACCAGGCTGAGCTGCTGGGTGAATCCGTTCTGGAAGTGCTCCTGCCTCTAGAATCCTGATTTCATGAGCCAATGAATACCCTTCATGTTTAAGCCACTTTGAGTTGAATTATCTGTTACTTCAGTGAAAGCAGCATAACTAAGATACTCTACAGAATTTTTAAATTCTATTATCTGACCCCTACGATGAATATTCTCTGAAAAATAAAAATGTGGGGACTATTGCACTGTGCTGAAAAAGAAATACCAAGTCAATACACAAAATAGTTCTACCTTGAGAGCATTAAAATTTTCTCAAGAACAGACTACTTTGTGCATAGACAAATATAAATCTGTTATGTGAATTTAAAAAATTAAGTAGTTGAAACTCTACTAAGGTGGAATCTAAGATTCATCTTTTCTTAATTTTGCATTATCATATATACAAATATAAAAATGGAAATGGAAGCATATGGGACTTTGGGCATATCACCATGTGCTTCTCAAATTCCAGTTGGATATCCTGATAGAGCCTTCTACTGGGTAGAGCAGCAGTCTTACTGCCCCTGTCCTGGCCTCTCACTGCTCAGTTTACCTTGTGCTTCCCTCACAAGAAGTGAGAAGTGGGGCCCATTGATGGGTTGGGTTGAGTTGAGGGTCAAAAGGAAGATTGTCTCTAGAAGTGACTGTAACTGAAAGAGTCTCAGAAATTCAGAGCCTTGCTGTGTGAGGCTCTCGGCACTACTCCCCCAAATCCAAAATTCTACCCTGTTTTGTGTTAAGCCTTTATTTTTTTCTCAAAACAAAGATCTAAGACCCAAAGAGGCTCAAAAACTAGTTTATCTCAAAACAGAATCCCTGATCCCCCTCCCTGAAAATAGCCCTTCCAATCAGCTGGAAGCAACAAAGCCAAGGTTGGCTTTGAATGTCATTGTTTTCCCTCTCTTTCCTTCCTCTCACTGTTATGCAGCTCCTAATACAAAATAAGCAAGTCATCAGGGCCTGAGGTTTGCACACAGAACCAGGAACAAGCTGGTGAAAGGCTGTAGCTTTGAGAAAATTGCATGCTTTAGTTACTGTGCTTCTACTAGTACCAGCCTCATTGGAACAGAGTAAGTCACAAATCAGTGTCTTCCTCAGGAACAGCGAGTGGAATACACGACCCAAACCTAATGCTTCTGGTTCTGAAAAAAATACTAAATAAATGATTTCTGTTTAAAACGTGCACTCTGCATCCTTCACTGTGCAGAGTGACTTCTTGGGCCCTTCGGGCCACAAGGGATATGTCCACTGCTGCTTTCAGATCCAACCTCCTGAGTGCAGGAGACAGGGCTTGGGAGTGGGCAAGATGCCTGGACGGTCACTTCTGTGACATTCATCCCAGTCTTTTAGTTTGAATTCTGATGTCACAAGTGCAGAGGAAAATTCTCCTGAACAGAATTGGGCAGCGAGAGACTTGTACCAAGGCCTCTAAAAGGTTAATTATCTGGTCAGTGACAATACACTCATCCCTGGTAAGAGAAAAAAACAAACTCTGCAATAGAAAAATCATCAACTTTTCTCAAGTGACAGCAGTAGAGAAGGGATTGGCCTTCCTACCTGAGAGCAAGATGCAACCTTGAAAGCAAGATGCAATTTTGCTGTTTTATATCGTCTTTTTTTTTTTTTTTTTTTTGCCATGTTTAAGTAGTGTTCAAGCCTCATTCTTCTAAAGATACCTCAGCTAAACTAAAGAGTCTGGCAAAATTGTATTGGCACTTCACAGAAACGTTTTTTTTCTCTGAAGGGAGAAAAAACCTTGACATCACTGTAACTCTTTAATTTATATTCTTTCATTTGATCTTGTTCAGCACTTACGCCAACCCCGTAAGAGAAACTACAGCTTGGAAATAATACACCTCCTAAGGGTAGAAATTTTCTTGACTCAATACATTTTTTTAAATTTTGCCCTCCATTCCTTTTTCTGTCCCAAATTTGAAAAGAGGTCCCTGTTGAAAGTACCCAATTTAGAGATGAAAAAACTGAGATCCTGGGAATTTAAGCAGCCTTTCCAAGATCACACAGATGATACAGAGAGCTGGTCCTAGAACTCCCATACTCCAAAGCCCTGCTCTTTCCACTCCCTGCTTGGGAGCCTCTCATCCTATGGAACTGAGAAACTGCTACTGCACCCCAGACGCTAGGTGGTACTTCCCAGAAGGTGGGAAATGGGGTTGGCAAGGGTCTTGCGTCTTTTGCTCTTTCTACATTATTTGGATATTTTATATTCAGAATACATTCTTTCATAACTTGATTATTAAAGGAACAAAAATGTATTTTTCCAGCTTTATTGAGGTATAATTGACAGAAAAATTGTATAATTCAAGATGTCCAATGCAACGATTTGATATACATATACATTGTGAAATGATTTTCACAATCAAGTTAACGAACATATTCATCACCACACATTGTTACTATTCTGTGTGTGTGAGGGTGAGGACACAAGATCTACCATCTTAGCAAATTTCAAGTGTACGATACAGTATTCTTAACAAAAGTCGCCATCCTGTGTGTTAGATCTCCAGAGCTTACTCATAACTGAAAGTTTGAAAATGGTTAAATACACTTTAATAATCGTTGAGCACTGTCAAATACTAAGTAGCTCTGAGGTGTCCTTGTTCATTTTGCTATGTGTGTTATTGTGTTTTCATGTGTTCTATATGTATGACTTCATTTAATTCACAGGGTAGCCATACCATAAAACTACACACAGGAAATAGAAAGGAGAAAGAGCACAATTATTCCATTATCCAATTCCGTAGTTGAGTAATTCAGCTCAAGGATTCACAGCAGATCCTTACTTTGTGTCTGCCCAACCTCACTTCTCTCTCTTTGACTCCCTTCTGGATCTAATTGGCTACCAGAACTACTCACTCAAAAATATCCTTACTTCCTTTACGCCCTTTCTTCTTTCCATACTTCCCCAATGCTGATGAAAACGTTTAGAAAGTCATGCAGAATGCTGTCCTTAAAATATGTAGACTGCCACTCAGCTGGACAGCTGGACAGCTCCCTGGTCAGCCATTTTTCTTATCCTTGATTCATTTCCTTTCCTTGTCTAAATATTCCAAATCTTGACTACTTTCCTCAAGATGCTGGTGCAGTTCCTAACTTCTTCAGTCTCAGAAGGGATAAACTTGTCTATAATTTCATCAACAAACTAGAGGCTACACAGCACCTTCCTCCACCCACACAGTCTCCGTGGCCACGCCCACCCCAGGACTCCCCTACACTCTCAGAGTAAGACCCTCAGGCCCCCGCCTCCGCCCAGGCACTTCGCCATCCCCTCTCCTCCAGAACTGTGCGCGGCCCTTTTTCTCCTATATTCCCACTTCTCTTCTCCTTCACCTTGGCCCATCGGTATGTTTATTTACCTCCTATCTTTACAGAGACTTTTCTTCATGCTACGGCCTAACTCGTCCCCTCCCCTTCCTATCCAAATGCCCAAAGTATAGCGCCTCCTCTTTTCCTCTCCTTCACTCCTCAACTCATCTGTCTTCTCTCCATCTTACCACAGCTCTTCTGAAATGGTATATTCACGCGGATGTTCAATTAGCTGGTCAAAAAGTCAGAGAGTATCTTTCAGTCCAATCTTACTTCATACCTCCCCGACACTGCATCAGTCCTTTCTTAAAGGACTCGGCTTCCTTGGTTCCAGGACAGTTGGTCCTCCCCTCCAACTGGGCTTCATTCTTCTTCTACTCCTTTGATGGCAACTGTCCTAGTTTTCTGTCCCCAGCCCATGGATGCTGATCATTCTCGCTATGTGTTATCATTCGCCTTAAGATTCCAAATAAATGCTTATTCCTAAATCCACATGATGCCCCCAGATCCAAACATCAGACTTAAGCTAATTACCAAATATTTCCACCTAGTTATTTCCTAATACCACATATCCAACCATTTTAACACGTCCAAAACTCAGTTTACCTTTCACATGAAGCAGCGTTAGTAGAGCCACCATCATCCCCCAACCATTCACCTCGAAACCTTGGAATAATCCCTGACTCATTTCTCTCACACTCTGTGTTCAATCAGTCAAACGTGTTTTGCCAATTTTAATTCCGAAGTGTAGCAGATTATATTTTCACAGATGGCCACGACAATATCCCCCACCCCAAACGCTATTCCCGAATGTGGCCTTACCCACTCCCATCAAGAAGCGAATCTGCTTCTCCACCCGCGAGCAGGGGGACTCGGTGACCCCTTCGACCAACAGACGCGGCAGAAGGAAGAGGCGCCGCTCCAGGCAACACTTACCTGGGGGGCAGCTCCCGCTTCCTGTGTCTTGGGAGCCAATCTTGGAGATCACCATGCTGTGAGAAGCCCAAGCTATGTAGAGGGCCTAGAAGATGCAACACTACATATGAGGAGAGAAAAAGGCAAAGGGCCAAGAGGCGCCAAACATGCCATGAAGAAGCCATCTTAGAAGAAGATCTGACAGTCCCAGCTACACTGACTGTGTCCCGGTCTTAACTTCATCCTTCCTAGGCCTTTCTAGAAAACTTTGAGTAAGTCCTACACCAACTGAGGTAAACAGCCTGGTGGTGAAAGAGTTCATAGAATTCAAACTTAGATGGTTCCCTATGTTTTCTCTATTTCCTTTAGAAATCTGTGACTGTGACCACCCCGTACCATGACCTCAGGCTGGTGCAGCCCAGAGCGGCCAGCTAGGCTGGTGTCCTTCTTCCCTCCCCATCTCACGGTGGACCTCCCGCGACAGGGGTTAGAGAAGGGCTTCTCAGCTCGGGGCTGAGGAGTCACCACACTGCTGAGCTGGAGCCTCCAAAAGCTTCCTCCAGACCCCCAGAAGAGGAAGGAGAAGGCTCCACTCGTCTCCACCCAGGCCCGGCTTAGCAAAGCCTGGTGTGTGCTGCTAAGCGCTCGGCTCCCTCGACCCGCCGCACTTCCGGAGCCCCACGCAAGCCTGCGTGCCGCGGGTAGTGCGACCTTGAGCGGCAGCAGAGCAGGACTGGGCTTCCCAGAAGTCGCCCTACATTTTCAGGGTGCAGAAGAGTCATCAAAGGACTTGTCAACGTGCACATTTTGGAGCTCCACCTCCAATGCCTGTTTTCTCGGGTGCACCCAGGAACTGTGCTTTTAAACGGACCTCCCAGGGTATTGAAAAAGGTACTTGGCAAACCACACTTTGAGATACACAGTTCTAATGTTCTAACGAAATGTCAGTCATGTACTCTGCTTTCAGGGGGTTTACAGTCAAACCAAATATATCTTAAATGATATAATCTAGTATATACCAAATACCAAGAGAGATGACGTGAATGTCGATAAAGGAATTCAAGAAAATGGCATGCATCTGGACAGTGTGGGATCTGTCTTGGGTTTAATGAAGATCAGCTTCTGGTGGCTCAAGGGTCCTCAAAATGCAGTGGCGAGCCAGCGTCTGCCTTCCCTGGGCCCTTGTTGGAAACGCAGATTCTAGGGCCGCACTCAGAATTACTGACTGAGAACCCCTGGGGTGGGCCGGGCCGTTCGTGTTTTGACACCGTCTCCCAGCTCACATTGGGCACCACTCAGTGGTATAGAAATGCCCCCAGGAAATGTCCAGAGACCAGACTACACCGGTTGCCTGAAGAGAACATTTGGTGATGTATGAAAAGTAAAATGTGTCCTAAACAAACCAAATCAGCGGCTGTTTCTGCCATGCTGATGGCGGATGTGTGTGTGACAGGTGCCTGGAAAGTGTGTGTCTTTCCCCCGTCGTGACAGCAAGCCATCCACCATGCTCACGGTCCCACCGCCATGCCAAAAGTACGAGTTTGCATGGAACAGTCCTCTCTTCATGGTTTCGGATTTAAAACACAGCCATTGGAATAAGTCATGACTGGCATATAAAGACCACCATAAGACGGCATTAAGTGGTGCAGTATTTGTTTAGTTTACATTTAGCATTCCAGCTGTACCAGTGAAATGATAAATTTGTTCAGAGACTGCGGTGGGGGTGGAGGAGTGTGTTCTTTGAAAGTGGTAAAAAACCAACAGGTTTCAAAACAGTAATGGTTAATACACTTATATGTGCACTCAATATGTTATGCTCACAGCATGATGTGTCGTGAATAAACAGGAATTGTAGTTAGTAATAAAAATATGAAATATGTTCATTAAATTGCAGGATAGAGGTACATTAATCACAAAAAGCTTTATTTCAGAAAGCCATTTGCACTGTTTGAACTACTAATAAGTAATCTGAGTCAAGAATATGGCTTACAACTTTTATTATAAACCTGTGGGGTAATGTCATGGACTATAATTAATCTGTTTGTAAGAACAAAAACAAGGAAGTACTGTATCCCAGGGAAAGGTCTGTTTTATTTTAATGAACTGGAGAAATATGCCTCTTTTAAAAATGTCATTTTATCATTTGTAACATGGACTATTAGATAAAGTCTGTGGTTCTTCACCTTGTAATCTTGTAATAATGTTACATACTAAGGGTTTCACTGCTGAAGAATCATTTATAGCTACTAAATGAGGAAGGAAGTTAGTGCAGCAATGTTGTAGTAAATGTAGTCAAAGTAAATCTTCTAGTCAAAGATTCACAATCATGTTTGGGATTTTATTGGCATGTGTGTTCAGTAAGCTGGATATTAGAGAAAATATCCAGCACAGAGTTCTGGGAAGAAGCTAAAGAGTGTCCAACCAATAAAGTTAAAAAGAACAGTATCTCGTGTCATTCTGACAACTACAATTACATTATCTTCCTCCACTACACTCTTTCTTTGCTTCCAGAATGAACACATTGAAAGTTTTCCCATATAATATTTTCATAGATTATAAACTTCAGTTTATTATTCTTGTGTTAAAGTTTTATAATTTGACACATTTATTTAAGCCTGTCATTATCTTGTACCTATCTAGAAGGAAGCGTTCAGAGTGTAGGCTTTTGACTGAATAAGAATTAATAGTCACCACGTTTGTACTTTTTTTTTTGTAAAATCAGACATTTAGCATTCATCTTGTTCTGTATCTGTAAAAAAATAACTTTTAAAGCAATTTCACAAACATCCAGAGCACATCTAGAAATTGCTGGCATATTCAGAGGAGGGGGAAGGGCAGGATGGGGAAAGGTTGGCCAACAGATACAAAGTTACAATCACATAGGAAGACTACTTTTTGGTGTTGTATTGCAGTGGTTCCCAACCTTTTTGGTACCAGGGACCAGTTTCACGGAAGACAATTTTTACACAGACCAGGGGTGGAGCAGGGGATGTTGGCAGCTGGTTTTGGGATGATTCAAATGCATTATACTTACTGTGCACTTTATTACTGTTATTATTACATTGTAATATATAATGAAATAATTACACAACTCACCATAATGTAGAATCAGTGAGAGCCCTGAGCTTGTTTTCCTGCAACTAAACAGTCCCATCTGGGGGTGATGGGAGACAGTGACAGATCATCAGGCATTAGATTCTCCTAAGGTGCATGCAATGTACATGCCTCACATGTGCAGTTACAGTTCATGCTCCTATGAGAATCTAATGCTGCTGCTGCTCTGACAGGACGGGGAGCTCAGGCGGTAATGCCAGCCATGGGGAGTGGCTGTAAATATAGACAAAGCTTCATTTGCTTGCCCGCTGCTTACCTTTTGCTGTGTGGCCTGGTTCCTAACAGGCCATGAAGTGGTACTGGTTCATGGCCTTAGGGTTGGGGACCCCTGTTTTATTGCACAGTGGGGTGTATCAAAACATCAACTGTACCCTGTAAGTATGTACAACTATAAAGTGTCAATTACAAATAAATTTTTAAAGTTTTAGTGAATAAGTCATAATTAGAATTATGTTTCTTTTCCAAATAAAATGACACAATATAAAGTAGATAATAACCAGAGGTCCAATCTAGCTTGTTTTCATTCCCAATACTTGCTCTATGTTCTTTGTAAGTTATTTCAATTTATTCTATGATGGTGGAAAAACAGTTTCTGCACCACTAGTGAAAAATTATGATGTATTGACTATTATGATGCATCGACCTTATGCAATCACTATGCCTCATGCCTTTCTCTGCAAATGTAGTAAATAATTCTGAGCAAGTCCACTAGGAGGAGTTCTTGCTACAACTATAAAACAAAAGATAGCTTTTGCCATTTGCTGATTGAGACATTTGGTACTTGCCTTAATTTTTTCTGCATACTCATATTGGCAAACAAAAATGCATGCTCCACAGGCAGCAGATAAAATGTAAAAATATTCAAATAAGACTTTATTAAATAAAGCAAGGAGGATAATCGAAGCCAACTTTTATAAACTTGTATTGCCCTCTAAATGAAGACAAAGAAAGTGATATGTACAACTGCAGACAATTTGCCATGACTATATTCTTCAAAAGAATAATATAGTTTAACAGGAGGGATAAAAACAGATTTTCTTATAGCCTCAATTACATATTTCTATTTCAAAAATATTCCATTGGCCGGGCGCGGTGGCTCAAGCCTGTAATCCCAGCACTTTGGGAGGCCGAGACGGGCGGATCACAAGGTCAGGAGATCGAGACCATCCTGGCTAACCCGGTGAAACCCCGTCTCTACTAAAAAATACAAAAAACTAGCCGGGCGAGGTGGCGGGCGCCTGTAGTCCCAGCTACTCTGGAGGCTGAGGCAGGAGAATGGCGTGAACCCGGGAGGCGGAGCTTGCAGTGAGCTGAGATCCCGCCACTGCACTCCAGCCTGGGCGACAGAGCGAGACTCCGTCTCAAAAAAAAAAAAAAAAAAAAAAATATTCCATTTATATTAAATTTGCTGATCGTTCTAAAATTACAATGATAAAATGTGTTCCTGTCAAATGTTCCTACAGAATTCAAAAACCTATCTGCAAACCTATATCATTTTCACTCAGACTGCCTTGATGCTCTGTGTTTTGAATGTATTGATTTTCTCCATCTCTTGAGTGAGAATGACTTTTTGTTATGAATTTTACCATTTATAAAAGTAATAAAGCATACAAATAGGTGGTCTCCTACACAGAGTTTGAGTATAACATGCCTATAAAATATTTATTTTGGGGCCGGGCGCGGTGGCTCAAGCCTGTAATCCCAGCACTTTGGGAGGCCGAGACGGGCGGATCACGAGGTCAGGAGATCGAGACTATCCTGGCTAACACGGTGAAACCCCATCTCTACTAAAAAAATACAAAAAACTAGCTGGGCGAGGTGGCGAGCGCCTATAGTCCCAGCTACTCGGGAGGCTGAGGCAGGAGAATGGCATGAACCCGGGAAGCGGAGCTTGCAGTGAGCTGAGATCCGGCCACTGCACTCCAGCCTGGGCGACAGAGCCAGACTCCATCTCAAAAAAAAAAAAAAAAAAAAAAAATATTTATTTTGAACCATGGTGTGCATGTGCATGTGTGTAATGCGTTCCTACGCATGTATGTGCTAGCACGGTCATACTGGTTCACTGATATTAATAAGAAAGTGAGCCATATTTTTTCTTTTTATTTATTGGCTAATGAGCAATAGACTTGACTTCCTTGGAAGGAAAAATAGCTTTAAGTCATCTATGGAAGGATGGATGCAAAGAAAGTAAACAACCGCATGACAGAAAGATCAGAGCTGCATTTTTAACCTTTCCTGGCACTGAGAGCCTGACTTCCGGGCCTTGTGAAGGAGCCAGACCTCCATGAGTGAAGAGCAGATGGAACAGGCAGTAGTAAGACATTATAAACATTTCCGAAAATGATTCTACAAAGCCAAGCGGCCTGTGGAGTAGCAATGGGGGAGGGGAGACTGGGGAGAGAACAGCAACCTGACTTTGAGATTGTTCAGCAGGTGGCAAACACTACCAAATGATGCTGGTATTAAAACCGTGGAGTGGGGGGAGCCGGCTGGAGCGCTGCGAGGAGGAGCAGATGCTCCCGTTCCCGGGTCCCGCATCCGCCCGTGCGTCTGGAGCCATTTTCCATACGACACCCATTTGTTTAGCTCAAATTCTAGGCCAAGAGCTACAGTGGCTCCAACCTCGTCAAAGGCAGGACATTCTATGGAAGTACACAAGATGCTATTCAGACTGGCACTAAAATCCTCATTACCTGCGGGATACAATTCAGTTTCTTAGCATGACACTCAGGGCCTCCACCATCCACGCTCTCACTGCCTCCCGGCATGGCCGCCTCCACTTCGTTTCCTGAAAGCCACACTCTATTCAAGGAATCATTCCGTCATCACGTGGTGCTCCTTCCTACCTTCTCAAGCTCTCCCTACCTGAGATACCCTCCTGCCTGCCTGTCAATATCCTATAAGGCTCTGGAGAAAGGCCAGATGCCGTGGCAACTCCTCCAGTCCTCTTGCCGGCCCAAATTCCTCTCCAGGGTGCCCTGTGGCACGTATGATTTTGCTATGAGATCGTGGAAGTCCACACTTTTACCTTCCCTATTCATCTGCAAGATCTCGAAGGGAACGAACTCACCTTGCCCACTGTGCATCTGTGTCCTGTGCAAGACCCTGCCACCGCCTTCCACAACTCATCCCTCAACACTTACTATGGGCATCCCCTCATTTTAATCTGCTGGCGTTTCAATCCCCAATTCTCCCCTTGCCAGCTGTGCGACCTTGGGCGTGTTGCTTAGACTCTTAGTGCCTCAGTGCCTCCATCTGTGAAATGGGGTAACAATGCCCTGCCTCACTGGATAACTGTGAGGATCAAAGGCATTATCTCATATGTAGTGTGTGCCAGACTCCTGGCTGGTAGAAGGGGCTCAGGACTCCTTAGCTTATTTTTCCTAACTTTTTCCAGACATGGATTCTTTTTTTTCTTCTTTTTTTTTTTCGATGGAGTCTCGCCCTGTCGCCAGGCTGGAGTGCAGTGGTGCCATCTTGGTTCACTGCAACCTCCACCTCCCCGGTTCAAGCGAATCTCCTGCCTCAGCCCCCTGAGTAGCTGGGACTACAGGCTTACACCACCACGTCTGGCTAATTTTTGTATTTTCAGTCGAGACAGGGCTTCACCATGTTGGCCAGGATGGTCTTGATCTCTTGACCTCATAATCCGCCTGCCTCGCCCTCCCAAAGTGCTGGGATTGCAGGTGTGAGCCACCACACCTGGCCAGACATGGGTTCTTACCATGTCACACAGACTGGTCTCCTGGGCTCAAGCAATCTTCCTGACACAGCCTCCCAGAAAGCTGGGACCGCAGGCACCACCAACATGCCCAGCCATTATTTTTTTATTATTGCTGTTGTTGTTATTGTTTATATAACAACACTATAAGATAGTTGTTATCTCAACCTTTACAGGAAGCCACACAAGTCGGGATCTGAAGTCAGGTCTGACTGTAGAGCCAGTGCTCCTGACTTCTCATGTCCAGCATGACATTTAATATTGTTTCTTCTTTTTTTTTTTTTTTTTTTTTTTGAGACGGAGTCTCGCTCTGTCGCCCAGGCTGGAGTGCAGTGGCCGGATCTCAGCTCACTGCAAGCTCCGCCTCCCGGGTTCACGCCATTCTCCGGCCTCAGCCTCCCGAGTAGCTGGGACTACAGGCGCCCGCCACCTCACCCGGCTAGTTTTTTGTATTTCTTAATAGAGACGGGGTTTCACCCTGTTAGCCAGGATGGTCTCGATCTCCTGACCTCGTGATCCGCCCATCTCGGCCTCCCAAAGTGCTAGGATTACAGGCTTGAGCCACCGCGCCCGGCCAATATTGTTTCTTAAACAAAAGAAAAAGAATTTCTGGTAAAGTTGTTGAATATGTAACAAAGACATTAAAATAACTGGCTTAAAGTGATTTGGGTTAGAATATTAGATTCTGAAAGACCTCCAAAATCATTAAATTTAAACTTTATTCTTTACAAATGAGGATGTTCAGGCATATTCATGCATATCAAAAATTTGCTGAGCAGATACTAGGCATGAAGAACTGGCGCAGGCATTTGGATGGGGGGGGAAAAAAAGCAAGAGCTGGGATGCTTGCCTTTGAAGAGGTTTTAGACCAATAGAAAAATCTTCAAGTAACCTAACTCTGAGAGTGTACAGGCTATGCTGAACTACTTAGCAACTGCCCAGACTCCAGATCTCAGGTTCTTGCTCAGAAGGCTCTGCCTTTTTTCTTTGTATTACCATGTTATGGTGAAATAAACAATTCAGCTTAACATGGAAATTTCTGTAGGAAATGCTTTGCTTTTAAAAACTCTCATATCCCAGAAATTCATCTTTCCCACAGTGACCTTGATGGCCCCGAGCATGTCTTGAAGCAGTGACATTGCACAGGGTTAAATACGCAATCCACTCACTGTCTTCCACACCCTCCCTGCAGAACTTCAAATGTGTGCACCAGCCAGAAAAGTCTGCCATTGCCCTCTCCCACCCTCCTGTCCATGCATTTCCTCTTTCTCTGTGAATTCCTTGTGACAATTCATGTTCACTGTCAATACAGTGGGATCATGTGATGATTTAATAAATCAAACAGATAATGAAGAAATCGCAATTTAAGTAAATCAATAATAAATGTTGATTTCCCTAGGAACAAAGGACAGAAGTCTTGTAATTGGATGCATATCACTAGCCGGGCATGATGGCACACACCTATAGTCCCAGCTACTTGGGAGGCTGAGGTGGGAGGATCACTTCAGCCTGGGAGGTTGAGGCTGCAGTGAGCTGTGATTGCACCACTGCACTCGAGCCTGGATGACAGAGTAAGACCCTGTCTCAAAGGAAAAAAAAAAAAACGAGATGTACATCAATGCCCCTAGCTGAACTGATAAGGATATACATCTGGATGGAGGCTTCATTCAGAGTTTTAACAGCAGTCTCCCCCATGTAAGATAGAAAGTGATGCTTTATGCTTGCTTGGCTGAGTGCATGCTAGAAATGATTATAGGTCAGGAAATGGATAATGACCTAAGCAAATTAACACAGGAACAGAAAACCAAATACTGCATGTTCCCACGTATAAGTGAAAGCTAGACAGTGAGTACACATGGACACAAAGAAGAAAACAACAGACACTGGGGCCTACCTGAGGGTGAGGGGTGGGAGGAGGTAAAGATTGAAAAACTACCTATCTGGCATTATACTGACTACCTGGGTGACAAAAATATCTGTACACCAAACCCTCACGACATGCAATTTACTCAGGTAGCAAACCTGCCCATGTACCCCTTGAGCCTAAAATAAAAGTTAGAAAGAAAAAAAAGAATAAAAAAAAAAGAAAATGGATATTTAAAATACTATTTAAAATATATTTAAAATGATGTCCGCAAAAATAACTGAGTAGGGACATCCAGGAGCCATCTCATCCCAGAAACACTGAAAACCTTGGGAAAACTGTCAGAATCAACCTTATCAGAGCTCTGGAAACTGGTCAAAGGTTTACAGCAACTAAGTGATCATTTAGGCGGGAGAAAGGTAGCTGAAGTTGGATAAGAGATCTTTGTGGCATTGTCCTAGCATCCCCTTCCCAGGCACAGTGGAGGTCTTGCAGATGGTAGCCTGCATTCCCAGTGTGAGTGTCTGATTCTGGAGAGAGCAGAACAGACGCTGTTTCCAAGGAATTATGTTCGTCTGCTTTGATCTGACTGGGGTTTCCCCAAAGGAATGCCTAAATCAGGATGCAGAGACTACTTGGTTCTTGAAAACTATGAAAGCCAAATGAATAAACTGCTGCTACCTAGGGCAAAAAATAACAACTGGGACAAGCATTGAGCCATTGGGAGCAAAAAAATAGCAGGTGGGGCGAACAATAGAACTGTCAAAACCTGGGAAGGAAAACCAGTGAGTGAGATTTTGAGGAGACACAGGGGCTTTGAAAAGTTACTGCATATAAGAGGAAACCCAAAAAGCACATTCTTGGGACAGAGCTTATGTTGAGCAAAGGCCTGAAAAGACCCTGGGTGGTCTTAGGCTCAGTGCAAGCAAGAAGCATAGGCAAGGATAGGGCTGTAAATGATTCAGTTAAGCATTAAAGGAGTGTCCCAGCACCACACCCATCTGCAAATACCTGGAGGTTATATTTTCTTTTCTTCCTTCATTTTCTATTTTCTTTTGCACATCATAATACTTAAAATGCAAGTTTTAACAAATGATTATGAAGCATACATAGAAATAAGAATGTTTGGCTCATTCACAGAAAGAAAGAATTAACAGAAACTGTCCCTGAGGAAGCACAGACAGTAGATTTACTAGACAAAGACAAATGTCTTTAATACATTCAAAAAGCCAAAGGAAACCATGAACAAAAGCATTGAAGGAAATCAGGAGAGTGATGTCTCCGCAAATTAAGAATATCAATAAAGAAACACAAATTATAAAAGCCAAATAGAAACTGTGGTGCTGAAAAGTACAATAACTGAAGTCAAAGGTTTACTGGAGGAGTTCCACAACATATTTGAGCAGATAGAACAAATAATCAGTGAGCTTGAAGATAGGTCAAATTAAATTATCCAGTTTGAGGAGCAGAAAAAATAAGAATTTTAAAAAATGTGTAAGAGACCCATTGATGTCTCAGAAAGTGAGGAGAGAGGCCTCACACATGGTGGCTCACACCTGTAATCCCAGCACTTTGGGAGGCCAAGGCAGGAGGATCACCTGAGCTCAGGAGTTTGATACCAGCCTTGGTGACACAGTGAGACCCTGTCTTTATTTTTAAAAAAATAATAATTAATCAAAAAAAAGAAAGTGAGGAGAGAAAGAGGCAGAAAAATATTTAAAGAAATAATAATTGAAAACATCCCAAATTTGATAAAAGACATGAATTTACACATCCAAGAAACTTGATGAACTCAAAGTAAGATAAATTCAAAGAGATCCACAGCAAAACAGCCTGATATCATCAAATTGTCAAAAGAGCAAATCTTAAAATCAACAAGAGAGAAGCAAAACGTACAAGTGATCTTCAATAAGATTTTCAGCTGATATCGCTTCAGAAACCATGGAAGTTAGAAGGCAGCAGGATAACATACTTAAGGTGCTAGGGAGAAAAGATAACCAATCTGTCAACTGTCCTGGCAAAGCTGTCCTTCAAGAGTGAATGAGAAAGTAAGATGTCCTCAGATAAACAAAAGCTGAGGGAATTTATTACTAACCTGCCCTACAAGAAGTGTCAAAGGGTGCCTTCCAGGCTGAAATGAAAGGACACTAACCATATGAAGAAATAAAGATCACTAGTGAAGGCAACCCTAAAGGTAAATATAAAAGCAAGCATTATTGTATTTTTGGTGTGTAACTCCTTTTTTTCCCCCTCTGTGATTTAAAAGACAAAGGCATAAGACACTAACTAGAAATCTATGTTAATGAGTATCAAATGGATAAAGATGTAATCTGTGACAATAACAATATAAAAAAGGAGGAACACAGATGTATAGGAATAGAGTATATGCTATTACAGCCAAGCTGGTATTAATTTAAGCCTGGTTGTTTAAAGTTGTTTAAAGTTTAAGATGTTAACTAGAATCTCCAAGATAACCACTAAGAAAATAACTAAAAAATATACAGGAATGGAAATAAGAAGGGGGTTCAATACAAACGCATAGAGACAGAAAGCAGATCAGTGGTGGTTCTAGGGTCTGATAGGGAGTTGGGGGAAATGGAAAGTGACTCTTCATTGGTTTTTCACTGGTGGCATTGATAAAGCTCTGGTACTAGATGGTGGCGATGGCTGCACAACAATGTATATGCACTCAATGCCACTAAACTGTACACTTGAGAATTGCTACAATACTAAATTTTATATAATCTGTATGTTACCACAAATCTTTGTTTATTTTTTATTTTTTCTTTTTTTTTTTTTTTTTTTTTTTTTTTTTTTTTTTTTTTTTTTTTTTGAGACGGAGTCTTGCTCGGTAGCCCGGGCTGGAGTGCAGTGGCCGGATCTCAGCTCACTGCAAGCTCCGCCTCCCGGGTTTACGCCATTCTCCTGCCTCAGCCTCCCGAGTAGCTGGGACTACAGGCGCCCGCCACCTCGCCCGGCTAGTTTTTTGTATTTTTCGTAAAGACGGGGTTTCACGGTGTTAGCCAGGATGGTCTCGATCTCCTGACCTCGTGATCCGCCCGTCTCGGCCTCCCAAAGTGCTGGGATTACAGGCTTGAGCCACCGCGCCCGGCCTATTTTTTATTTTTTCTTAAAGACAGGGTCTTGCTATGTTGCCAAGGCTATTCTCAAACTCCTGGGCTTAAGCAATCCTCCTGGCTTGGCCTCTCAAAGTGCTGGGATTACAGGTGTGAGCCATAGTGCCCAGCCACCACAATTCTTTAAAAAGGTTAAAAAAAAAAAAAAGAAAACACTGAAACAGGAAATTTCCCTTGATCACTTTGCAGGCCTCATGACAGAGGTTCCTCGCTTACTCAGCCTGCAGCTTTCAACCCCTCATGGGAGGGGGAGCACAGAGGTAAGTGGGTGCAGGCACTGGAGCAAGTGCTTTTGGGCACCAGTAGGAGCAAAACTCTGTGCAGCCTCGTAGCATCATCTATTGGGAAGTACCCATAACCCTCAAAGCCCCAGAGGGCCTGTGTTACAGTGCTCTTGTAGCTTTGCCATCCACAGACAGCTTAAGTGTTTGACAGCTCAGTGGGCCCTCTGCCTTTCTGCATGAGACAGTTGCTGTGTGTCAGCAAGGGCAGAGGGTTAGTGTGACAGCCTTCTGTATCCCAAGCTCTTGTCCAGCATCCAGGAAAAATCAGGTCGCCCAGATGAATTGAAGGATAGTAAATTTGGGGAGTTTATTTCTGATGAAAGTGCCTCTCAGTGGGAGGGGGAGCTGGAAAGGGGATGGAGTGGGAAGGTATTTTTCTTCTGAAGTATGGTCATCTCCAGCTGGACTCTTCTCCGAAGTCCCACCATCAAGCTGTCCCTCTGAAGTCAAGCTGTTTCTCTCCAATGTTCATCTGCTTCTTCTCTTTTCCCCTTCTCTGCTCTCTGCCAGTGGAGCCTGGGGTTTTTATGGGAACAGAATGGAGGGTTGGGTGGGCCAGGGGTGGTTTTGGAAAAAGCAGTATTTGAACCAGAAAACAGGGATGTTCTCACTATGGGCCGCAGTTCCAGGCTTGAGGGTGGGGCTTTTCCAGGGACCCCACACTTTTCTGCCTAGAATTTCTCTGCCTCCCATCCCTATCACCACCACAGCCTTCACTCAAAGAGACCATTCCAACTGCTTCAGGCCTTAATAAGAACCCAGATCCAATTCTGTGCCATAGAAGTTAAAACAAGCATCTGGAAACACATTCACTCCTCCTTCTCCAAGTCATGCTGCATGTTCCCCAGATGCCTTCACAGCCTTCGAGGCCCTGACATCAGCCATGCCAGATATTACACAAAATCAGGCAAGGAGAACTGAGTCCTGGTGCTCAGTGATTAACAAGGATGGTAAATTATGATAATGAGTGTTATTGATAACAATAAGGAAAATTCTCACCCCAACTTCTTAAATGTTCTGTTTTGTTTAGTGATTAGCACCTTAGACTTAATTCTATTTATCATTAATATCACTCTGTTATTAATTCATTAAGAATCTGTTTTCTTTACTAGAGAGTGAATTTCTGTTGATCCCTATATCTGGTAGTATCTGGAACATAATGAGTATTTAACCAATATCGACTGACTAAATATGTGCACATCTTTACAATGTTCCAGGAAACAGGGAGTCTGATTCCTTAAGAAGCCAAAGGATAAAAATATAGAAACTCTTCACCAGGAGAGATAAGCCTCGGGATTGAAGGATCCAGGGATTTTAATGATACTGTCTGCTTTTCCTTGATGTACAAAGTCATATGTACAGACGGAATGTGTTGGTAGGGCTGTGGAAATAATGAGGCTATCATTTATTCAAATGCATTTGTATTTGTTTTGTTTTATTTCATTTGTCAATCTAAGTTCTAGGAGTCCCTTTCTCCTTCCTGAATTTTTGTAAATAATCTAGGTTTGGGTTGGTTTCTAATGTTTGCAAATGGTGCTTAGTTATCTGGTTTTTGTCTTGAAGCTTGAAGAGATCCACCAAGTTAAGTAAAACAGAGTTCTCCAGCAAAAACAAAAATAAAATAAAAAATAAATCAGAAAACACTGTGATAACACTTTGGGAGTTTCATTGCCATTTGTTGTTTGATTTATTGCTTCTGGTTTGCAATAATTCTTTAGAAGCTGAATACAATTGTAAAAGAAATATACTGTCTGAACCAATTTTCCTGTACTTTGCAATTCTTGACTTCAAATGAAAGTTACTTTTTCATTTTTAAAAGGTATATGTGTATGTATTCTACCACTGAGATTACCTCCAAATACTTACAAGAGTTAGTAATTCCTTGTGGGGTTTTTTTTTTTTTTTTCCAGCTCATTTAAACTTGTTAACACTTCAGGAGAATGCTACATGCTGAAATTGGGAGCCCATCACACAATAACAGCTAACTGTTAGCACTGGCAGAGGCAGCTATGCTAAGAGCTAACGAAGTCTGAGCTTCAGGACTGAGCTTCAGGCGTTGCAGGAGATGTGTATACACAACTTAGTTTCTTAATCTTATAGGAGAAAATTTGCCTCCACAGCACCTGGAGATGTTGACCGCTTCGGTATGGTATTTTGCAGCTGATGTATATTGTCTTCTGGGGTTAGTGTCATACAATTGGATTTGGTGTCATACAATTTGAATTTTTCTTTAAAGAGTTTAAATGTAACAAGATGATCTGCTCATTTTAAAACTGTCTGAGGTTTTCAGCTGTTTTAAGCTACTAAGTTTTTAGTAACCGTTTTTTATTGTTGTTATTTATTTATTTATTTATTTATTTGAGACAGAGTCTCACTCTGTCACCCAGGCTGTTTGAGACAGAGTTTTGCTCTTGTTGCCCAGGCTGGAGTGCAATGGCACCATCTTAGCTCACCGCAACTTCTGTCTCCCATGTTCAAGCGATTCTCCTGCCTCAGCCTCCTGAGTAGCTGCGATTACAGGCATGTGCCGCCATGCCCAGCTAATTTCGTATTTTTAGTAGAGACAGGGTTTCTCCATGTTGGTCAGGCTGGTCTCGAACTCCTGACCTCAGGTGATCCGCCCACCTCAGCCTCCCAAAGAGTAACCTTTTACAGTAGCAAATAGGAAAGGATACAATACAATAATATTGTATACAATATTACAATAATACAATAACATAAAATACTGTGACAAAGACATCCACAACTAATTGGCTAGACTATCAAGAATTCAGGAAGCACTTAAGATTAGTACTTGCACAGGAAAACTTAGAATGCCCTGAAATCATACAGCTCATATACAAAAGAGAGTTGATAGTTTTCCCTAATTTGATAACAACCCTAAAACTTTATATGGCATCATTGTGAAGTTGAAAGAAATTTCTTGAACTATTAATAATGATAAACAAATCTTGATCAAGAATGCTAGAGTTAAGACTTACTAATTTTGTTATAGAAAAGCATAGTACATAAAACTGTCATATGGAGAGAAAAGAAGGAGAAAAGTGCAGTAAAAAATAATGATAAATGAGAGGTGTCAGGCAACTAATAAAAATATGATGCTGTTTCAACTGGGTTTTCTGGCAATTACGACATTGGTCTGCTTTTTAAATATTCACCTAATTTTGCATTTGTGCTTTTGTAATCTCTTTCAAAATTGTTCAACTTTTGAACTCCACAAAGTCCAGATTCTCGCTGGAGACCAGGCTCTCTGCTAACCTGCTGCCCGCAGTGTTCCAACCCATTTTTACCACCACCAGCCCCTCCACTGAAACAGCAGGGTCACCTGCCCCAGGTTACTTGACTATCTCAGAGGCTTGTGTTTGAACCAGTGTCTAACTCCAAGACCCATCCCTTAGTCACACAGCAGAGGTTCTCAAAGTGTGGCCCCTGGTCGGCAGCCTGAAATCTCCTGGCTATGCATCAGATCTGTTGAGTCAGAGCCTCGGGGCTGGAGCTCCACAACCCCTGGCTTAACAGCCTTTCCAGGTGATTCGGATGCACACGAAATTCTAAGAACCACTCTCCTAAAATATAGTCTGTAAGGCCAACAACCAGCCTCCCTTGTCAGGAACGCTCCTGCATCCTCACAACATACCATGATTTCCTGGTGTGAGATCAGAACCCCAAGTCACTCAGAAGGTGCTCTCACAAATTTCACCCGTCCTTCAGTGAAATAATACCCTTAAAAGAATTATAGCGAGTAGCTGTCTATTGGCAAATGTTGTTAAGGACTGACGTTCCGTTCCAAGCCAGAAACTTCAGCAGTGCAGGGTACTGCACACACGGTGGCCGCTCAAGCCCAGAATTTCCCGTCTTTCAGGAGCAACTCTGACGGTCAGGCGCCATCTGGTGGAACGATCTTGGCACTGCACAAAAATAACAAGTGTAGTGGGCAAGATTTGGTTTTGTTTGTTGTGCTTTATTTTTCCTCCAACTTATCAAGGACCGAAAATAGTTTTGTAAAAGATAATGACAATTTGGAAAACTAAAATGAAGAAAACATACATATAAAGTCTTTTTTTGTGTGAGATTCGAATTGCTATGAAAGTTTTCAATGCTGGCTTTCCCCTGTCCTCATCCCGGGCCAGAGTGTGCAGGCTAGCTGGGGTCCACAGTCTGAGTAGCGTTGCATTGTTTAACATGCAAGATATACACCTAAGAACCTTTATTTTTGCAGAAAGTGTTACCTTTGTTAGAATGAAGAAAGAACAAACATGCTTGTCTAAACACAAACATAGATTCTGCACTGGTCCTGAAGTGACCATCAGATCACCATCACTAGTGAGATTTCTGACATTTATTTAAAGTTTCATCCCAGTTGGAAAGGATAAAAAATTGTTTAAATAAAAATAAATAAAATTTGTTGTTGTTATTTGTATTTTGCTTCTTAAAAAGAGAAAGAGTACATATTTCTAAAGCAATCTGTTGCTGTGAGTTAATAAGGATTTTTTTAATCTCTGTTTATCAGGTTTTTGCTTTCATTATTTACTTTGCATTCAACATTTCAGCATCATTACACAATGCCATCACAATGACTAAGTGGTGAAGAACAACTCAATACAATGTCTAAAAATCAAATAGGTGTTTAAGGTTTCATTATTGAAAATCTAATTGACAATGAGCTGACTGATTAGAAATAAATCAGCTAGAACAGAGAAATTCAGTCAACATTACCGAACACAAATATAAACATTAACTTACATCACTAAATCTTAAAATAGTGTCCAGAAGAATGACAAATTAAAACTTGAAATAAGGATCAATCATTAACCAGTTGCCTAAGAATATATTTGAAAAAATTAACAAAAGCAAATTACAAGTAATCACATGTAATGATTATCTTAGCAGAAAATTTATTGTGACTCCAGTACAAGTTATTTTAAAATAAATTTTCTTCTTTCTCATCATCTCTAAAGCACATGCATTTCACAACTTTTAAAGTCTTTATCTTTGTAAGATGACTGAAAGCTCCTCAGCCTTTCATTCATGATTTAATTGCGTAAAATTTTAATTCAATACCAATTGAGCAAGTAGGTTTTTATTGTTTTCTCATTTGCAGATTTAACAAATTTTCATCAAAGTGCTATTCCTTCTAGTTTTAATCATTTGTAAATTTTAAAGAATATATAATTTGTCTTATTTAATTACATTTCTTCTAAGGAAGACTACTTATTTCTTTCTATTGTGAACCATTAACTGTTAAAAAAAAAAAAAAGTTATTCACGGGAAGGCCAACTTTATTTGAGACCATCTCAGTAGGCATAGACAATTGCAATGGGAATTTGCAGTAGGGGAGAAATTTGGCTCCACTCTGAATACAGCCTTGGCAAGTCAGAATTGATATCCAAGGAGCCAGATTGGGGTCAGGGAATGGAAAATTACTAAGAGGAAAGTCAGGGGTAAGGGGGATTCTGGCTAACCTGACCTAGGAGGATTCTCAAAGGTAGGCCAGGCTAATCAGACCCCACCTGGAGGGTGGGGGAGTATAAGACACCCAGACATTGAGGGTGATGAGACATGTAGGGTAGAGGGTTCTGGCTGAACTGACTTCACGGGTTTCTTACTAGACTAGAAGTGGATTTTACAAGGAAGTGCACAGATGGACCTAAGGGAAGGTTCAGGAGCCTGGCTAAAGTTTGATCAAGAAAAGAATCTTTCTTTGTTAGTGCCCCCCTTTTGTTCAAGGAGAGAAGAAACTTTGTTAATTCCTTTGTAAAATAGAAATCCAATTTCTTGTTCAGTCACCTTTTGTTCATTGAAGATCTGCTGATCCATCTGCTGGAACTTGATGGTGAGGAGGCCTCCTGGATGGCGCTCACAGTCAGATATTTAACAAGTGGAGTTTCTATGTAAACACAAGAAAACAAGACTAATAGCTGGAAACTCCATTTCTGAGTCGAGAGGACAGCCAGCCAAGCTTGAAGCACCTTCAGCTGGTAGAGCTATGATGGCGGGTATGGCCATCGACGGAGTCCCTGGTTTGTAGCCAATTGCTTGTGGTGATGGTATTGAGTGTTCTGCTGAACCTTCTGAGTGGCCACACATCAACAGGCACGAAGGCTGTCTGCTGGATTTGTTGTGGGTATTTCTCTGAAGTTTATACAAGTTCCTATTATCTTCAACTTGCAGGGCTTCAGGAAAATGGAAGTTTTAGTTTTTAGGGATGCCAGGTCAGGAAGGTAGGAGAAAATTGGAAACGTTAATTTAGAGAGTTGTAACCAGATATGGAAGGAAGCTAGAAGGACTGAGCAAGACCAGTCAGGTTCACAGGCCGATAATAAAACCTCAAAGATAAAGAACAGGGACAGAACCTCATAACTCTCAGGTTGTGCTATAGTTTTCTATTGGAATGTAATTTTTCTTTCTAAAACCACCATTATTTCTATCAAAGTAAGACTATTTTGTTTGCAAGGTAAGTTTCATCCCATTAACCTTAGCCTGATCATTTTTGTAAGTGCAGCAAGAAAAGTAGTTCACCAAAAGGCTTTGCTTGGTTTGTGCTGCTGGAACTTTCCATTAAGAATCTCATTTTGGCCGGGCGCGGTGGCTCAAGCCTGTAATCCCAGCACTTTGGGAGGCCGAGACGGGTGGATCACGAGGTCAGGAGATCGAGACCATCCTGGCTCACACGGTGAAACCCCGTCTCTACTAAAAATACAAAAAAATAAGCCGGGCGAGGTGGCGGGCGCCTGTAGTCCCAGCTGCTCGGGAGGCTGANAAAAAAAAAAAAAAAAAAAAAAAAAAAAAAAAAAAAAAAATCTCATTTTAGACTTTTAAAAGCTGCTTCAGGCTACAAAGTCAAGCCAAGAGCTCATCACCAGACTTCACCTTCAGTACCTAGAGATTTGGGTGAATTATTCTCTTTTTAGAGTCCCTAAGATATTTTAAGTTTCCTGGACCAGGAAGTGACCTTTCTTACTCATCTGTAAGGCAAGGAATGCTGTAAATCAGGTACTAGGGCATTTTTTTCCCCCCAAAAGGGTTTTGTAAGCCTTGGCTCCATAAAGTCAGCTTTAGTTCCTGAAAACTGTCTGGTCATACCTGATTTTGTGTACATCATTCTCAAATATGACATTCCAGTCATAACCCATGTAATATGACCAATGTTTCCAATAAAACCATGTCTTGTTATAACGAGAACAGATTCTTATTGAGCTTATGCAAAATAACTACATTGCAATGAAAACAGAAATACTCAACAAGCATTTCCAAAGTCCGTGCTGAGTTTCCAAAGTCTGGAAAAAAAAATCAATGTTTCATTTTTGTTTATAAAGGCATACTTTACCACATAGCTGTAGGCTATAAATAGCTAAAGAGGATGGGGGAAAAGGGTTCCTTATATCTGGCAAATAAAACATTGAAGCACAAGAAATGTTCCACAATAAAAACTGTAATCCTGCTTTCTCAGTCTATTCATTTCCCTGCAGCTCACCTGTGCTGCTTGATCTTGGATGAAGTCTCATGAACCCATCAGTTTCTTCATGAGCATTCTAAAAATTCTGACCCAGTCCACTGCTATGATCTTCAGGTTCTCAGAAACCTGTTCCTGTCAGTTTATTTTTGTGAGTATCTTTAAAGGTAAAACACTTCTGGATTACAGCTGCTTATAAAAGCTTGAGGAAAGCATCAGAGTAAAACAGCCTGTGAACAACAAAAGACTTAAAATAGCCATAAAGATCTGATAAGAGTTCATTTAGTAAGAAAAGTTAGCTATTTCTGTAGCATATAACATTTTCACATAATAACTGGAATTATGACTGATGACATTATGCCACACATAATAGGAACAGCAAACATACGGACAGATTTCTATGAACTTTACAGCAGTTCTGAAATACTTATATTAGCAACAATTTACCTATACAAATATAACATAGGGAAGGTTAAGTATCACTTTTCATTTGACAGCATCTCCCATGTGACTTAGCCTATCAAATAAACCTAATTAGTTAACATTTCTTTTACACAGTGAAAGACAAAGCCTTTTTCCAGGGGCCCTCTGCTGGCAAATTCTGTGAAAGTTAAAAGGAAAGAATTTCAAATCTCTAAGACAAAAAATTGGGAAATTGTCCATTTATCTACATGGCTCCCAGCAATCAGTTTGAATACCTGTATTTTATGAATGCAATGAATGTTTTCAAATCATAGGGGAGCATGCGTGTGTCCAGCATAGTCCTTGGAACATGGTAGATATGCTTTTTGATGATGTGAGAAGGAGCGGAAAGAGTGGAGGGAATACCTCTAATTCGGTAGAGGTTAATACTGCTAATTAATCTTGGCCTGATCATTTTCATAAATGCAGCAAGAATGGTAGTTCACCAAAAGGCCTTTGCTTAATTTGCTTTGCTGGAACTTTTCATAAAGAATCTCATATTGTACTTTTAAAAGCCGCTTAACGCTAGAAAGTCAAATCAAGAACTCGTCTTCAACTTCAAATCAGACTTCACCTTCACTACCTATAAAATCTATAGGGTGAATTCCCCTCTTCTCAGAGTCTCTAAGATGTTTCAAGTTTCCTGGGCCAGGAAGCGACCTTTCTTACTCATCTGTAAGGCAAGGAACCCTATAAGCCAGGCACCAGCACTTTTTTTTTTTTCTCAAGAGGGCTTTGTAAGCATTAGCTCCATAAAGTCAACTTGAGTTCCTGAAAACTATCTGGTCATATCTGGGGTGAGGCTGGAGAATTTCATGCTAACCTACTACTCAGATGGTACTGAAGCTGCCTGTTCTCTGAGCAGCACTGAGCAGGTTAATTCCTTCCAGGAGCTGAAGCTGTGGAGCCAGCCCTAGTGGGGCCTTCTCCAAGCACCACTGGCTCTGCCACCCACGCTCACTCCACAAACCCCCAAGAAGCCAAGATGCGGTACCAGATCTCAGTGGAGGTCCAAGGGAGGGGGAGACCAAGAAACCATGTCTCTCCTAAGATAAGTGTCAGAGAGGCAGAAAGCAGAGCAGGAGTGGCCAAGGGGCTAAGGGAGGGGGAAAGGGGACTTCGCATTTAATGGGGACGAGTTTCTGCTCCACAATACAAATGGTTCTGGAGATGAAGGGTCTCCTTCTCTGAGCATGAGCTATTTCCAATTTGTGGCCATCATGAATGAGACTCTTCTGTTTTGTGCCGTATTCTGGTGGCATGTGTTCATGTATGGTAGTGATGGGGCTGCCATGACACTCTGAAGAGCCTTCTATATTTGGGGATCTTTTTGCATTTTAAGTCTTGTCTTCCCTGCATGGCATCCAGAACTCTCAGGCAGGTGAACTTGGTTCTGCCAATCAGCTGCGCGCAGACCAGGCTGACTGGGAAGGGGGTATTACCCGGAAGTGCGGGAATTCTCGGTTCTGGTCTAACGTAAGAGAAAGAATTGGGCCAAGAGACAATTCGTAGTGTAAGCCAAAGGTTTGTTAAGGAAACAAGAGTATACTCCGACAGAGGAGTGGGAAACCACTTGGGCTGGTCCAGCTGGGAAAATAACCGTAGCAGTGTTTATTTAAAGAGACAGGGTGTTCTGGAAGACGAGGCGGTGTGGCTGCTGGGGCGTGAGCCAGCAGCAGCCAGTGCCGGGATCTCTCTTTAGGAGAATCTTACATGATTACTCACAAAGGGGCATGAGGGGATGTCACGTGCAATCATGTTTTAGGCAGTCCCCTTAGGCACGCTTGCTCTGCTGGTTGTACATGCTAGTACACGAGCCTTATGTCACATTAGTATCTAAAATCTCCACTTAGAGCTGTGTTTTTTACTGTTACACTGAGCAAAAGCCTACCCCACAGTGAGTTATTGGAGGACTGGCATGCTTCTCAGCGGGGAAAGTTCCTAGCATGGCTATCTGTGGCTAAGACGCGATGAGCCCCCTTCCGGGCTGGAGGAGCCCAATCACAGGGCCGAAGTAGCCAGCATAGCCACTGTCTTTTTGCTGACTGTCAGTGGGCAGTGCCTTCAAGACTTATTTTCCCAGGGGCTCCCTTGCCTGTTCATCTCTGGCTATCTGCCTATTCTAACCGAGGCACGTCAGGAATCGGGCTCGATGCAGGACATCCATCTGGCTGGCTCCCTTACAGTGGCGGTTTCTGTCTTGGGGTATCTGCCAGAAGTTGCCAGAAAGCGGAGTCCCGGGAGCAGTGCAAACCACAGTCTCTTGTCCCAGGCAGAGGCACTGCTACAAGGTGAATTGTGTTCCCCAAAATTCCTGTGTTGGAGTCCCAGGCCCCGGTATCTGACTGTATTTGGAGATAGGCTCTTTAAGGAGGTGATTAAGTTAAGATGAGGCCATTAGGGTGAACCTTTATCCAATGTGATATTGTCCTTATATGGAAAGAAAATTTGGACACACGCACACACAAAGAGCCATCAAGGAATTGCTTAAACTCGAGTCCATCAAATAATTTCTTTTCTCTGCTTCCTCATTCACCTTATAAAAAAAGCCTTCCCCTTGTGCTCATCCCCTGTGAAAGCCGCCCAATTTCCCCATAGGAATGATATTTAGGAATAAACAGAGAATTTGACCCTCCTGGTCTTAAAACTTGAAACTTATATTTGTCTTGTCTGAGTTCCTTTTTTGGGAAACCAACCCTCAGGCAAGGGACTGAAACTCACCAGGTCCCCGCATCTGGAGGACACACAGACCCCTCCTTCCTGGTGCTTGCTCCTATGCCCCTCCCTAACTGCTGTTTTCTCCACAGGTGGTTACCTTCATTTCTTACTGTATAAACCACTCCTTCCCCCACCCCCTCCCATTTTAGTTCATTGAGGAGACAGATTTGAAACAATCTCCACTTCTTTTCGGGGAAGCCACCTGAAGGGCCTTCTTTGTCTCCATGGCTTTACCTGCGGTGAGCGGCAGGACCTAGACCGAACCCCTGGGGTTTCGTAGCGGGAGGAACCCTGGCACTGCCCATTCCTGAATTACTGTTTGCTAAAGTAAACTCTTGAATATTTGAATATGCCTCAGTTTATCTTTTAACAATATGTTTATGCTGGACACAAGGAGAACTGATAGCCTAGAGAGCTGAAGTGTCTCCAGACGCCTAAAAAATTAAAGGCAGAATTCTCCCCTGAGAAGATTGTATGAGGGATTACAGGAAGGTCAACCGCCCAGAGAAACACTGGTTCACATCAGGTGAGTAAGGCCAGGAGCAGCGACCCCTACCGTCAAGACGAGGGATTGGGTCCCTCATGTAGGCGCAGAAATCCTCATGATCAGATATAATGCTATGTGCTACAGATGCCATGGTGATTGGTGTCTGATAAAATACAGTTACAGTCTTGTGGGAGAAGTAGTATAATACAAGAACATAATTCATTATCCTATGGTTGAAAAAACAACAATAATAATCATCGGGGCCTATAGAGGTATATGTCTTTAACTGGTCTTCATGAAGTACTATTAAGTGCAAGTCTTTACCTATACCCTTTGAGAAATATTTTATGCTTTTCTCAGCTGTAAACTCCTGGGGATGGTGTCCTACATGGTACGGCACTCTTGTTTATCATATAAACCCATTGTCATAATGATGTTACATCTTTGTGAATTTGTCAGCATAAATGTGTGTGTGTTTGAGGACAATTCAAATATGTGTCTTTGCCTCCTCAGGGAGTTTAAAGTGTGCAGCAGCATCAGAAATCACCAGAAGCTGTGTTCGGAGGCTAAAAATGGCATTTGCTTAATTTTGCAGAAGCCAGGATTCTGAGCCAAATTATTCTGATTCTGATTCCCAGAGTCTGAAAGAGGATGAGACACCACCTTCCTTTTTATTTACAGATAAAGGTTCAGGTTTCATTCCAAGTGGGTGCCATCTGCCGCTTCCTTCATGTTTGGTGTTCTCTTTGAAGCCCTTTAAGTTTCTGTCTGGAAAAGAGCCCACTAATGTCATGTTAAATACAAACTCACCCTCTTTCTTTTTGGCTTGCCATAGTCACACCTTGAGAATGAGGCTAGAGCATCCATATGACCAAGACCTACAACCTTTCTGACTTCCCGTCCTAGAAGCTACTGGTCAAATTCCTGTGTTCTTCAAGCATACAATATTTCCTAAATATTCCAAAGTGGAATTAAAAAGTCTTCTCTCACAGGCCAGACGCAGTGGCTCATGCCTGTAGTCCCAGCACTTTAGGAGGCCTAGGCAGGCAGATTGCTTGAGGCCAGGAGTTCAAGACCAGCCTGGCCAATACAGTGAAATCCCATCTCTACTAAAAAAAAACAAAAAAAAATTATCCAGGTGTGGTGGCACATACCTGTAATCCCAGCTACTCGGGAGGCTGAGTCAGGAGAGTCGCTTGAGACCAGGAGGCAGAGGTTGAAGTGAGCAGAGATCACACCACTGCACTCCAGCCTGGGTGACAGAGCTAGATTCTGTCTCAGGAAAAAAAAAGTCTTCTCTCACAAACCTTCCTTACAGGAGAATTCATAACAATACATATAGATACTCCATTGTCCAGTGGGGGCAGTTTCATCTCCACCCTCACCTCTCCAGGAAGGGCTAGACTGAGTGACTTGTTTCCAAATAGTACAGCAGGGAAAGGGAAGACAGTAACTTCATAGTGGAGAGACCTGGCAGACATCACCTTCACCAGGTGAAGTCACATTACTGGTGAAGTCACATGTCTATGAAGTATCCCCTAACATGATGTGGCAAAAAGAGCACTTCAACTCTTGATTTCTATTCCTAAAACCTCTAATGCCAGTCTAATAAGGAGGAAAACATTAAGGATATTAAACATTCCTGAACATATTTAATAAAGAGTCCTAGGCTGGTGGACACTCTTCAGCATTCCTGGCCACTACTCCTCAAGCTGTCAAGGTTATAAAGACAAAGAAAGACTGAGAAACTGTGGCAGACTGGAAGAACTAAGGAGATAGGATGACTAAATGCATTGTGAGTCCCCGAATTTGATCTTGGATCAGGAGGAAGACATTCATAGAATATATGGTGAAACCCAAATAAAGCCTGAAATTAAGTTACTAGGAATGTACAAACATTGGTTCCTTAATTTTGACAAATTAACCATGAAAAAGATTTCACTGATGAAAGACACTGCTTGAGGGGTAGATGGAAATCTATACTATCTTTGCAACTTTTCTGCAAATCTAAAATTGTTCTAAAAACAGCTTATTTTTAAAAAGTCTGCTTTTACGGAAGTTCAGTTGATAATTGAGAAATGGCAAGATAGCAAGAAAAGTCACATAGCATTAGCTATTCATAATTAATGTAAGAAAAAACATAGATTGAAAATTTGAAGATATGAGCATATTTCTGAACACCAAAGATTCTTTAGTTCATCAGTTCTCAGCTCAATGAGAAGTAAACAACACCTTTCAGCATTTCATTGCAGTATTCAGCTCTTTTTCTGGCCATTTTACTTTCAGCCTTACCCTAGTACATTAAAAAACAAAGTTTCTGTTTTTCATTCTAGATCTCTTAACCCCAGTGAAGCTGAAAGCTGTCATCATGGCCATTTCCACTCTCCCTGTAGCTCTTTGACTTCCTTGCATTTATTTTATTTATTTATTTATTTATTTATTTATTTATTTATTTGAGATGGAATTGTGCTCTTGTCACCCAGGCTGAAGTGCAATGGTGCAATCTCGGCTCACTGCAACCTCTGCCTCCCAGGTTCAAGTGATTCTCCTACCTCAGCCTCCTGAGTAGCTGAAACTACAGGCACATGCCACCACACCTGGCTAATTTTTGTAATTTTGGTAGAGTCATGGTTTCACCATGTCGGTTAAGTTGGTCTCAAACTCCTGACCTCAGGTGATCCGCCAACCTCAGCCTCCCAAAGTGCTGGGATTACAGGCATGAGCCACTGTGCTCGGCCATATTTAATTTCTATATTAGCACCCGAATTGCTTTGGGAGAATTACCTTGCCCTGTTGAGTATTATCTAGTAAGACTGTGAATCAGATTGTGCCGGCTCCTTTCAGCCAAGGCTGGATGCATGACTAGAAAGTTAGGCAATCCCACTTCTTCTTAGAATCTGAAACCTGAGCAGAGGGACAAAACATATGCCCCTTTGTTACTCCAGCAGCTGGGCTCTGTCAAGTTGGATACCTAGACCACTTGAATTTCCCTTCTATTTCCTAGTCTAATTATCCTGTCTTCCATCACTCACTGAGCTCTCTCGTATTCCCAAAACACAATTATCGCCCCATATGCCTAGTACAGAGCCAGCTGCTCATTCTACAGTACCTTTCTGAAAAAGGTGTATATTTGAGGAAAAATCAGAGGTAGCATAGGTCTAATCCATGTCCCAGTAAATGTATGGAAGCATATGACTAAGCATCAAGAGATACAGCTGACACAGTTTAGGAACAGTCTTCCACCATGTTGGCTGACATGGATTAGGCAGAGCTGAACTACAGCCAAGTAAAATCACACTGCATTTAACATTTGCCTTTAATGTCAAAATAGTGTCTTCTTTGTGTTCTACCATAACTGTAAAGTTTCCTGCTATAGTTTAGGACTCCCTTTTTGTTTTGTTAAGTCTTGTGCAAGTTAACAATGGCTGATCAACTGAAGAAATGCAAACGTTGACTGGGTGTTTGATGATATTAAGGAATAATCGTTAATGTTTAGAGGCAATAATGATTTTAAGGGCATGTCACATGTTTAATAAAGAGTCCTGTCTTCTAGACATGTACGCTGAAATATTTGTTGATTAAATAAATGACTGAAGCTTGCCTCAAAATAACTCAGAAGCTGAGGAAAGCTGGGGAAAGGATGAAGGACATGTGTCAGTATGTCTACATATGAATACACAGATGTTCTTTACTACTTTTGTATGTTTAGAGTGTTCCAAAATTCAAAAATATGGTAAAACAATGCCTGATTCTATCTCAATTACACATTACTATTATAGCTACTATTAATAACAAGAATTTTGTGAGCTTTATTTGCAGTTAATTGAGAGACAATTAACTGAACCATACCAAGAATTTCAACTCTCCTCATCCCCTCTGCCATACTGGCTGATCACTGACCAGCTTGCAAAGAATAGTAAGCATTCTAAGGGAAGAAAAAGAAAATTCTAAATGAATTTTTCTTTTCTCCTCCTAAAGAATCTATTTTTAATATTTTGCTGACTATGAAACTCCCATTCCGAGTCTGAATCTCTAAACTGATTACATGACACAAGGGTTAGGGGCAAATCTGCTTATGAGAAAGGGAACCAAGGACAGATTTCACACAAGGCATTTTGGTCCTCAATTAATTTGTATGAACAGCGCCTTTCAAGAAACAAGTTTAGTCTGGGTGCGGTGGCTCACGCCTATAATCCCAACACTTTGGGAGGACAAGGAGGGTGGATCACTTGAGGTAAGCAGTTCAAGACCAGCCTGGCCAACGTGACAAAACCCCATCTCTACTAAAAATACAAAAAAATTAGCTGGGCATGGTGGCACATGCCTGTAGTCCCAGCTACTTGGGAGGCTGACACATGAGAATCACTTGAACCTGGGCAACAGAGGTTGCAGTGAGCCAAGATCTCACCACTGCACTCGAGCCTGGGTGACAGAGTGAGACTCTGTCTCAATTTAGAAAAAAAAAGAAGAAGAAAGAAAGAAAGAAACAAATTTGGCATAATCATTACATTTCAATAACTTCAGTTCAGAGGAGAATGAGCTAACTGGGTATGTTACTGTTGTTTTGCTTTGATCTTTGCTTTTTGAACCCAGAAGTGTTTTCCTGCTTTTCCTGATCCATAAAGAAGCAAGATTAGGAGGGCACAAAAGACGCTTTCCTAATTTTGCTTCTTTATGTATCAAGACATCAGAGGCCTAGGACATCTATGGCCATGGCCTCTGGGTTGACCAGACTGTCTGAAAGCTTCACGCCTTAACGATGATAACCCTCGTAAATTCCACAGGCGTCAGCACTGGGATCACAGATCACTATGCAAAAGTTTGCCTCAGGCACATCTTGCCACTTTTTGCCCAAATTCAGAACCTTGGTTTGATGTCCACTACAGTCTCCTTTTTAGTTCCTTTAAACAAAATGTTTTAAGATTAAATGTTCATGGTTGCAGTTAATGAGTTTTGTAAGGGTATTCAAATAACTGCCCACCTTGTATAAACCCAAATCTCCCTCTTGCACTGAGGCCACTGTCGGGGCGATCAGTAAATCTCGAACTCAGGGAAGCCACAGCATCAACTCGTCTACTTATCTCTTTAATTTTTAGTTATTTCTTCACTTCTGTCATCTGAGAATTTCCTTTTCTTTCTGAAAATCCAACTATGCATTTTAAAGTACCTGAGTCTCCAGCATTTCTAGCTACAACAGGACGGCTCGTACATTACTTCATCCTCTATCTTGCTAAAACTCATGGTCTGATTAAGTCGCATACCTGTCTCTTCCCCTAGACAAGTAGCTCCCTAAAGAAAATGACCACTTTCTGATCTTCTCATTCTGCTCATAGCAACAAGACAGCACATGGAAGTCACTCAAGAGTCAATATTAAATGAAGCAGTGAGTTGATTTTCTTTTTGGTGATACATGGAATGCAAATCATCCTTTCTTTTTTAATCTATTATGAAAAATATCACAAAAAAAGAGAACTTGAATTGATCAAACCATTCCAAAAATCCACTCTTCTAAGATGGCATCTCCCATAAATTCCAAATTGTCAACAATGAATTCCAAAGGATCAGCAAAGTCTCTAACTAGGCTAGAGACTATATCTATTTAGGCTATATCTAGCCTATTTTGCCCAAATTTAAAGTACGTACAAAGTGTTCAAAAAATAATAAATTATAGTAAACCCCCATTGACAGGCTACTCCAAATAAAAGAATGTCACAAAGTCTTAGAAGGCTGCCATGGTCCTTCTCCGACTATGTCTTCTCCTTTCTTCTCCAGAGGTGTCCACTGTCCTGACTTATTTATTTTATTTTATGGTGTTATTACTTTATGATTGTGTCCCTATGTAAAATATTACTCAGGTTTGAAAAATGAAATACCATATGAAAAATTGAACTTAGCCATATAAAGAGAAGCCAATATTTCCCACAGCATATAAAGTTCCCCCGAAGAATAAAAATTTAGGCTCTCTGGATTATAATCTGGACTGGGCTACCCTGTGATCTTATAAAACCACTTCTGGGCAAGCCAATGGGTGAACTATGCAGAGGATTACAGGAAGCTCATCAACAGGAGGTCAAGACAAGCCAAAGCTGAGAAAGTCCCTTGGCCAGAGTTTGCAAGTGGGTGCATGTTCTCCAGTTAAAAAGAGGATGCAATTGCTGCTGAGATCTCAGTAATAACAGTTCACCTGGTATCTGTCTCTTGAGTCACATTGCTCTAATCTAGACTGATCAGCCTCTCTTAGGGCACAGCTGTCATCCTGGAGTCTTCATTCACTGTCATTCTCGGGATGCCCATGGCCCTCTGCTGTGATGAACCTACTGTTTCCTGTTTGCGATGTTTTCCTCTTCTACTCTAACTGTCATTGTTTTGGTGGAGCTCATCCTCCTCCAATAGCTTTTTGAGAAAAAAAAAAAAAAAAAAAGAGCATGACAGTAAGTGTTGAAGCCTTTAAAGCTTGAAAACATATTTGTTTTACCCTTACACATGATTGTTTCATTAGGAGTGGAATTTGAAGGAGGATATCATTTTCTTCAGAGTCTTGAAGATGTCTTTACCTTGTCTCCCTGCTTCAAGTATTCTGCCAAGAAATTCAAAATCATCCTGATTCTTTGTAGGTGACATAAATTGTTTTTTCTCTCCAGAAGTTGAGAAAAACCTCTGCCGTGCACTCAGTGTTCTTAAACTTCATAATGATTTGTCACTAGGCACTTAGTTATTCCTTCCAATCTAAAAACTCATACCTTTCCATTTGAAACATATTCTGGGTTAGTTTATTGGTGACTTTGTCTTCTCAACTTTTTTTCTGTGCTTTAAATGTTTAGCATTCAGATGTTAGGCAATGTAGATGGACCCTCAGATTTTCTTGTGTATGCTTCCTGTACTTCCACCTTCTTCTCCCTCCCACTGGTTTTTGTTTTATATTTTATGTTATTTAGATTTTACAGTACCATCTCTTTCACGTAGTCTTTTTTTATTTTAAAGTATGAAGTGTGTGGGCATAGTGGCTCATGCCTGTATTTCCAGTACCTTGGGAGGCTGAGGCGGGAAGATCACTTGAGCCCAGGAATTTGAGACCAGTTTCGGCAACATGGTGAAACCCTGTCACTACAAAAAATACAAAAAAATTAGCCAGGTTGTGGTGACACATGCCTGTGGTCCCAGTTGCTGTGGTCCCAGTTGCTCAGGAGGCTGAGGTGGGAGAATCACCTGAACCTGGGAGGCCGAGGCTGCAATGAGCCATGATTGTGCCACTGCACTCCACCCTGGGCAACAGAGTGGGACCTTGCCTCAAAAAAAAAAAAAAAGTAGAAGAAGAAGAAAATACAGTGTAAGGCAATTCTTAGCTTATGGGCTGCATAAAAATAAGCCATGGACACGATTTGGCCTGCAAACTGTATTTTTCCAACCCTGATCTAAACAACATCTTTAATATGAAAGAGATCAAAAATATGATACTAGAATCCCAGAGAAAAATCAAGATTATACAAGAGGAAGACATTTTCTCACATAATATTCTTAGATCATTTTCTTACATAATACCTTAAATAATATCCTTAGATCAGTGTTTCTTGGCCTCAGCACTGTTAGCAATTTGGGACAGATACTTTTTTGTTTTGGAGGCAGAAGGAAAATAACTCTCAACCTAGAAGTTTATAACCATTTGTTTTCAAAAATAAGGGCAAAATAAAGATGTTATTGAACTGACAAAGACTGAGAAGGTTAAATCCTCACAGATTTGCACTAGAAAAACTGTGAAGGATACGTTTCAGGAGGAAGAAAATTAAACCTAGAGGCATTAGTGGGATGCAAGGAACAATGGTGTCCAAATGTTATGACCAAAATATGAAAAATGTAAACTAGCATTGGCTGAACAAAGTACCAACAATCACAATGACTGATCTGGGAATACAAAAAGGTGAAACTAAAATACTAAACAAAACTTACATGACATCATGTAAAAAGTGAGTGGAGTTAAAAAATGTTCTAAGGTATTTGTATCATTCAGAAGACAAGTAGCATACTGTTAACACTACCTATGTCTAAGATGAGTATTCATGCCAGAAAGTGTGGGGTTTTCTCCTGCTTCTGTGAATGTTCTAACAGCTTGGCCCATACTAGGTTTGTACAGGTCGTAAGGCTGACATGTAGAGAAAACAGCAGGTGGCCTAGAAACATACACAGCATGACGGTCTGTCTTTGTGTCCTCTTTGCTATTGAAAGTGGTAGCTTTAAAGTTTATCACCATGTCCTGGTTTCTGTTTCCATGGTTGTGGTCAGAATTTAAACAATTCAGCAGTGATGGCATTCATTTTTTCAGAGTAGTCAGCACAAGATACAAACAAAATATAAATATTTTTGCAAATCATTTTAGGAATAAAGAAGAATACATATTTGGACACAGACACAACAAATGCTGGTTCAACTATTTTGTGAACAATTAATTATCCATATAAATGTGATTTCATTTCTTATATGTCATTCCCAATTTGAAGGCTGTAATTAGAAGCATTATGTGATCCACTACAAATCTCCTATTTTTCCCTCCAGATCTACTCTTTAGCTTTGTCCACCATCATCTTTGTCCCAGGAGGACAGCGTGTGTGACTTCATCGACAGCCATGCCCCCTGGTTCAGACCATGGCAAATACAGTAGGGAATCATAGGAGGGAGGAAAGTGAAGCCAGTTTGCTTATTTCTTCAGCTTCCTCTATGCCTACAAGTGTACCTTTTTGAAAAGCAACCAAATTCATACACTATTCTTCCTCTGGATTCCAGTAAGTGCTCCCTGCCCTGATTTTTTCAGCATAGAAGTCATGATAGTATGAGAGGTACTAGGTCCCTAACTACTGCACTGTTACTTGTGGTTCTTCTACAGCAATATCTTTCTAAATAGTCCCTTTGTAAATAAACCCCTTCAAGTTATCTTATTTTGAGTATGCTTTCTATATCCTGTTGGCATCCCGATAAATAGAGTCATTGACACTGGGAGTAGCACCCCACTTCTGGTACCAAAGTCTGTATCTATTTTCTATTGCCACAGTAACAAATGACCTCTAATTTGGTGGCTTAAAATTACACAAATTTATTACCTTACAATTCTACAGGTCAGAAGTCTAAAATCAAAGTGTCAGCAGGGCTTCATTCCTTTTGGAGGCTTCAGGGGGAGAATTCATTTTCTTGCCCTTTTGGCTTTTAGAGGCACCTGCATTCTTTTTTTTTTTTTTTTTTTTTTTTTTTTTGAGACGGAGTCTCGCTCTGTAGCCCAGGCTAGAGTGCAGTGGCCAGATCTCAGCTCACTGCAAGCTCCGCCTCCTGGGTTCACGCCATTCTCCGGCCTCAGCCTCCCGAGTAGCTGGGACTACAGACGCCCGCCACCTCGCCCGGCTAGTTTTTTGTATTTCTTAGTAGAGACAGGGTTTCACCGTGTTAGCCAGGATGGTCTCGATCTCCTGACCTCGTGATCCACCCGTCTCGGCCTCCCAAAGTGCTGGGATTACAGGCTTGAGCCACCGCGCCCGGCCAGCATTCTTTGTCTCTTTCTTGCATCATTCCAGCTTGTTGCTTCTGCTCTCTTATCTCCTGCTACTTACTCTGCTCCTCCTGCTGCTCTCTCCTAAGGACTTTTGTGATTACCTCAGGCCCACACAGATAATCTAGGATGATCCCCCACCTCAGTATCCTTAATCACATCTACAAAACAATTTCACAGCAATACCGAGATAAGTGTTTGATCGAATAGCTAGGGACTATAGCCTGGCCACGTTTGCACATAAACCTGACCATATCATAGCTCCAGGAAGCAGACTCTCCAATCTGGATTCTGGAATTGGGTGGCACATGGTTGTATATTTGAGAAATGCAAGAATAAGACTCTTACCGGGCATAAATGGGACACAGGTCATCTACAACACGCTAGAGCATCAGGATTACTCAAATTGTCACTGCAGGTAGTGCTGCATAATGTATAGATGGAGATGAAGTTACTGAGCCATCAAGTATCTGTGACACTGTGGACATAGTAGTAAGGATGGAGACTGTGGAGCTGCGACACTTCTCCTAATAGCCATGGAGAGTATACCAGGGGAAAAGGAAAATTAAAAAGTAAAAACACGAATTCAAATTTGCACATGAACATGAATCTGAACATACAATTTAGTGCATTCATAGAGAACCAGAAAGCCCGCCATAGTAATGGAACAGGTGTCTCAACTTCTAATCACAGAGTAGGTATAACTGAGATGTAACCAAGCCAGGGTCTCTTGGAAATGTTAGCAGAGTTACAACACCATGTGAATGCTTGACCCATTCACCTCTCTTATGCTAAAATAAGGATTCTGTTCAGAAGACATGGGTCTCTGAGTCATGGGATGGGGACATATGGGCAGAAATGAATGAAGTTAAATTTGATCATCTAAATTCACAGAAATTCCCTTTTCCACCTCATTCTACCACCCCTACACTGAGGAAATCAGTCCTCTTCAAAATACAAGTCTTTCAATGATACACCTATAAACAATACTTTATGAATGACAATTCTTCTCAGGACACACTCCACTACTTCTCATTGCCTCCAGGCCTACATGAGTTAGATCCTCAAATATCCCAGATGAGGAGAAATAAGACTTGCTCTAGAAAGAGATAATTTTGCCAAACTTACTGACAGACTGTGGAAATAGATTCTTAAGAAGTAAGGCCGGCTGGGCACGGTGGCTCACGCCTGTAATTCCAGCACTTTGGGAGGCCGAGGTGGGCAGATCAGAAGGTCAGGAGATCAAGACCATTCTTGCCAACAAAGTGAAACCCCGTCTCTACCAAAAATACAAAAATTAGCTGGGCATGGCAGTGCATGTCTGTAATCCCAGCTGCTCAAGAGGCTGAGGCAGGAGAATCCCTTGAACCTGGGAGGTGGAGGTTGCAGTGAGCCGAGATCGCACCACTCCAATCTAGAGACAGAGGGAGACTCCGTCTCAACAACAACAACAACAACAACAACAGAAGAAGTAAGGCCAAGAAGGAGGGAATAAGGGACTCAATCTGTCTGAGTTTATTGAAATAATACAATTTCATCTGGGATGTGGGATTTATTGGTTTGGCTTGAGGCTTTGTGAGTGGTATTAACAGTCTGTTCAGTTGGATGATTGATGCTTGAAATCAGCAATGTCCCACAGTCATTGAGGTCAAATGTCAGAACATCACTAAAGCATTAAAAAGAGAGGAGTTCAAAAGTCCTGGTAAATGGGGTATTTCTTATGATTCCATTAGGAGTGATCTGCCTACTATTCCTTCTGAGGGCCCTGAAGAAACTCCTTTCACCAAGACAATATATAATGCATTGTTGGCGGGTACAGTGGCTTGTGCCTGTAATCCCAGCAGCTTGGAAGGTTGAGGAGGGCAGATCACAAGGCCAGGAGCTCAAGACCAGCCTGGGCATCATGGCAAGACCCCGTCTCTACTAAAAATACAAAAATTAGCCTGGCATGGTGGTGTGTGCCTGTAGCCCAGGGGAGGATCGCTTGAGCCTAAGAGGTGGAGGCAGCAGTGAGCTGAGATCGCGCATGCCAGCCTGGGGGACAGAGCCAGACCACATCTCAAAAAAACAAAACAAAAAAACCATCCCCTACAAAAAAACAAAGACAGAAAGAGAGAAAAGCTGGGAATAACTACCTGATCTGTGTATGAGTTTGTGTGTTATATGGGTTTAACCTGAAGGCAGTTGGGGTCAGTCAGGGGGAAGCCCCTTTGCACCATCTAAAACGCCAATCATTGGGGATAATCTGGATATCTGAAATCGTATAGCTTAGAACTCCCATTCCATTCGCATCTCACTGATCTTTACCATCTCTTTCTCTAAACGGCATACTCAGAAGGATCTTATGTTCATTCTGGGGAAAATACAACCCAAATCATTGAAGCAAGAGATCCTAGATGCCACGTACCACCGACAACTGTAGCTGGTGCCTGATTCGGTAGGATACCTGTGGCTGGGGGCACGCATCTGGCACGTCACTTCACAGACGCTGCCAGCACAGCACAGCCTCCCACCAACAGGCCTCGGAGAAGCCCTGGTTCTGTGCAGATTGGCAAAGTATGGAGGAAAGGAAGAAAGGAGACACCCAGCTCCTTATGGTTCCTTTAAACTGTGACCCCAGCCCATTCCTGCCCTGTGTACCTCAATATAGCTAATCTACTCCTGTTCACACACTGCTTCTTAAATATCTTTTTTTTTTTTTTTTTTTTTTGAGACAGCATCTCACTTTGTCTCCCAGGCTCAAGTGCAGTGGTGTGATCATGGCACACTGCAGCCTTGAGCTACCAGGTTCAAGCAATCCTCCTGTCTCAGCCTCTTGAGTGGTGGGACTACAGGCCCACACCACATCATCCAGCTAAATTTTTTTATTTTTTGTCAGGATGGGGTCTCACTATGTTGCCCAGGCTGATAAACTCCTGGGCTACAGCAATCCTCCTGCCTTGGCCTCCCAAGTGCTGGGTTTACAGACGTAAGCCACTGTGCCCAGCTCTTAAATATTTTAACTACAGTCTCTTCAAATCTCATCTACTCTGTCTTTACTATCCCAGATACCAATCCTATGTCTCTGTTGTACCCTGGACTCACATCTAAGATTTTCTGCATGCTTTTGCCTTTTCTGGTTATGACTTTGGGTTTTTTTTTTTTTTTTAATGTAACTCATTCTCTCTGTCCAAGCTGATTCATGAACTTCACTTCCAGTCTAGTCTGCCCTACAGACACCAGCATGTCCATCCCAGGAATAACAATGTACCCTCTGGACTCAGACCCAGTTGGAAAGATTTATACTATTTGCAGCAGTGTAATATAGTCCAAAGAATGTCATACTTAGAGTCAAAAACCTACGATTAAATCTTAACTCTGCTACTTGTTATCTGTTTAAATTAGAAGAAGTTATTAAAAATCACTTGGCTTCCATCTCTTTATCTTTGAAATGAGGCTGAACACTGATGATATCTACCTCCTATTCATATGAAATTAATGAACATGAGAAACTGCTCAGCCTAATATTTTGCACATGCTACACATTCAAAAATAAATGGTTATTGTCTAGGTTTTACTCTAATAAGCATCGTTAAGTCATTTACATTAGAACACAGGTCAGAAATTCATATATTGATATTTTCATATTTTAAGTCATTGCACAAATATTTTAAAGCTGCAGAACTAAAATTCTAATTTTGGAAGCTGCTATTTTAATAATAATTATATAACTCCAAATGATGATTAAGTGAGATTCTAATTCTTTACAGCAAACCAAGTACATTCCATGGCTCACCGAAGGCCCTTTTGCACACTGGCAATAAATCAGCAATGCAGTGGAATTAGTAAAATAAACAGAAGGCACCTTCTTCCTTCTTGTCCCTATTATAGCTTCTTTTCTTGGTATTTAACTCAAGCAAATGGATTGAAGAGATGTTCAATATTTCACGGAAGCAAGAACCTTTGACAGACTGCTGGAAATATTTGCCCTCTAGGGCACAAAGTGACAAGTGAACTGCAGTTTTATTTCCTAGGAAAAGCCCGCTCTTTGCTGTCAACAACTGATCCAGTCTAAGTCAGTCAGACTCTCCTTACTGAGAACTTCCACTTCGGAATGGATGTGGAGGTGAGCATGTTGAGAGCTGGATCTTACCAACGGCAATGTTTTTGGAGGAAGTTCTGCAAATTCTCACTGCTAAGGTTCCAGGAGCTTTATAATTATAGTCCTTCCAGAGGCCAGGTTTGACCCCAAGGATTGCCCCACTAACTCAGAGATTATCTCTATTTGCTTAATCTAAATCAGATTGTTTCTGTTTCTTGGAACCAAAGTAATTTTGAACATGTATCCAAATATATTTTATAAGATAAAAAAGCTAAACATTTCTTTATGTATTTATTTCTATGTTTCAGAGTGACTAAAAAGGATCTTTTTATTAAACTTTTAAAATTTTTTTTAAATTGTATTCTTTTTAACTTTTATTTATTTACTTATTTATTTATTTTTGAGACAAAATCTTGCTCTGTCACCCAGGCTAGAGTGCAGTGATGCAATCTCGGCTCTCTGAAACCTCCACCTCCTGGGTTCAAGTGATTCTCCTGCCTCAGCCTCCAGAGTAGCTGGGATTGCAGGTACCCACCACCAACCCTGGCTAATTTTTGTATTTTTAGTAGAAATAGGGTTTCACCGTCTTGGTCAGGCTGGTCTCAAACTCCTGACCTCAAGTGATCCTCCCACCTCAGCCTCCCAAAGTCCTGGGATTACAGGCGTGAACCACCATGTCTGGCCTTAACTTTTATTTTAAATTCAGGGATAGATGTGCAGGTTTCTTACTTTGTTTCTTATTACCTATGTAAACTTGTGTCCCAGGAGTTTAGTGTACAGATTACTTTGTCATCCAGGTAATAAGCATAGTATCCCACAGGTAGTTTTGTTTATCCTCACCTTCCTCCTACACTTTACCCTCAAGTAGGCCTTGGTGTCTGTTGCTGCCTTCTTTGTGTCCATGTGTACTCAATACTTAGCTCCCACTTATAAGCAAGAACATGCGGTATTTGGCTTTCTGTTCCTGTGTTAGTTTGCTTAAGATAATGGCCTCCAGCTCCATCCATGTTGCTGAAAATAACATGATCTCATTCTTTTTATGATTGCATAGTATTCCGTGGTGTTTATGTATCACATTTTTTTAAATTCAGTCTACCATTGATGGGCATTTAGATTGATTCCATATCTTTGCTATTGTGAATAGTGCTGCAATGAACATATGCATGAATGTGTCTTTATGGTAGAATGATTTATATTCCTTTGCTTATATACCCAACAATGGCATTACTGGGTCAAATGGTAATTCTGTTTTAAGTTCTTTGAGGAATTGCCGCACTGCTTTCCACAATGACTGAGCTAGTTTACATTCCCACTGGCAAAGTGTAAAGATTCCCTTTTCTCCACAACCACAAAAGCATCTGTTGTTTTTTAAGTTTTTAACAGTAGCCATTCTGACTGGTGTGAGATGATATTTCACTGTGGTTTTGATTTGCCTTTCTCTAATGATTAGTGATGCTGAGCATTTTTTCGTATGCTTGTTGGCCGCATGTATGTCTTCTTTAGAATAGCCCTCCTAACTGGGGTGAGATGATACCTCATTGTGGTTTTGATTTGTATTTCCCTGATGATTAGTGATGTTTAGCATTTTTTCATACATTTGTTAGCCATATTTGTATGTCTACTTTTGAGGAATTTCTGTTCAGAAATTTTGCCCATCTTTTAATCAAATCGTTGTGTTTTTTTTTTTTTTTCTGTTGACATGTTTGGAGTCCTTGTATATCCTGAATATTAATCCCCTGTCAAATGAATAGCAAATACTTTCTCCCATTCTATAGGTTATCTTTTCACTTTTCACAAATGCTTTTTAGTTTGATATAATCCCGTTTGTTGGATACTAAAAAAGTCTGCTTAAAAAAAGAAAAAAAAAAAAGAAAGATATAATCCCATTTTTTTTTCTATGTGATATACTTTTGAGATATTATTCATAAAATCTTTACCCAGACCAATGTCCTGAAGCATTTTTCCTGTTTTCATCTAGTAGTTTTATAGCTTTAGGTCTTACACTTAGTTCTTTAATCCATTTTGAGTTGATTCTGGTATGAGAGGCGGGGGTCATTTCATTCTTCTGGGTGTGCATTTCCAGTTTTCCCAGCACTGTCCTTTCCCCAGTGAGTGTTCTTGGTACCTTTGTCACAATTCAGTTGACTATAGACATATGGATTAATTTCTGGGTTCTCTATTCTGTTACATTGGTCTACTTGTCTGTTTTTATGCCAGTACTATGATGCCAATACCGTGATGTTTTGGTTACTATAGTTTTGTAGTATATTTTTGAAGTCTAGTAGTTCATTTTGCTCAGGATTGCTTTGGCTATTCAGGGTCATTTGTGGTTTCATACAAACATTAAGATTTTTTCTTACTTCTGTGGAGAATGCCATTGGTATTTTAATAGGGATTGCATTGAATCTGTAAGTTGCTTTCGGTAGTTACTCATTTTAACAATATCAATTCTTTTTTATGTTTTATTTTATGTTATTTATATTTTATTTTATTTTATTTTAGATCCAAGGGGTACATGTGCTTGCTTCTTACATGGGTAAGTTGCATACTGAAGGAGATTGGGATTCTAGTGTACCCATTACCTAAATAGTGAACATTGTACTCGACCAGTAATTTTTTTAACCCCTCCACAATCCTCCTCTTTTTTGGAGTCCCCAGTGTCTACTATTTCCATCTTTATGACCATTTGTGCCCATTGTTTAGCTCTCACAAGTGAGAATGTGTGGTTTTTTTTTTTTTTGTTTCTGAGTTATTTCACTTAGCATAATGGCCTCTATCTCCATCCATGTTGCTGCAAAGGACATGATTTCATTCTTTTTTGGGGGTGCATAGTATTTCATTTTATACATATATATCTTATGTATTATGTATATAAAATATATAATATATATATTTATATATATATATGTATCTTTAATCCAACCATTGATAAACACATAGGTTGGTTCTATGACTTTGCTATGGTAAATAGTGCAGTGATACACACACCTGTACAGGCATATTTTTAATATAATGATTTATTTTCCTTTGGGTAGATACTCAGTAGTGGGATTGCTGGGTTAAGTTGTAGTTCTATTTTTAGTTATTTGAGAAATCTCCATACTACTGTCCATAGAGGTTGAACTAATTTATGTTCCTACCAGCAATATATAAAATTTTACTTTCTCCACACCCATGCCAACATGTGTTCTTTTTTGACTTTTTAATAATATCCACTCTGTATTAAGCCATTCTTGCATTGCTATAAAGAAATACCAGAGATTGGGTAATTTATAAAGAAAAGAGGTTTAATTGGCTTCCAGTTCTGCAGGCTTTACAAGAAGCATGATGTTGGCATCTACTGGGGAAGTCTCAGGAAGCTTTCATGATAGCAGAAGGCAAAAAGGAAGCAGACATATCATATGACAAGAACAGGAGCAAGAGAGAGGGACACACATTTTTAAACAACCAGGTCCCATGAGAACTCACTCACTATTACAAGGGCAGCACCAAGAGGATCATGCTAAACCATCCATGAGAAATCCACCCCTGTGATTCGGTCATTTTCCACCAGGCCCCATCTCCAATTCTGCGGATTACAGTTCAATAAGAGATTTGGGCAGGAACAAATATACAAACTATGTCACATTCTGACATACGATAATATCTCTTTGTGGTATTAATTTGCATATCTTTTTTAAAATTTCAGCTTCTGTTTTAGATCTAGGGGGTAAATATGCAGGTTTGTTACATGCACATATTGCACCCAGGTAGTTGGTCTAGTACCCAATAGGTGTTTTTGTAACCCACACCCACCTTTTTTCTTCCCCCATCTAATAATCTACAGTGTCTATTGTTCCCATGTTTGTGTACACGTGTGTCCAGTGTTTAGCTCCTGCTTACAAATGAGAACATGTGGCATTTTGTTTTCTGTTCCTGTGTCAGTTTGCTTAGGATTGTGGTCTCCAGCTTCATCCATGGTGCTGCAAAGGACATTATTCAATTCTTTTATGTGGCAGCATAGTAGTTCAATGTTGTGTATGTACCACATTTTCTTTATCCAACCCACCATTGAGGGGTACCCAGATTGATTCCATGTCTTTGCTATTGTAAATAGCATGGAAACATATCGACTCTCTGGCTTTGTGTCATAATCTTATTCAGAGTGACCTTGACCACTTTTTGCTTCCACAAGATATCACACTGGTCTGTCCATTGCATTGATGACATTATGCTGATTGGATCCAATGAGCAAGAAGTACCAAACACACTGAACTTATTGGTGAGAAATTTGCGTGCCACAGGATAGGAAATAAATCCAACTAAAATTCAGGGTACTTCTACCTCAGTAAAATGTTTAGGGGTCCAGTGGTGTGGGGCCTGTCAAGATATTTCTTCTAAAGTGAGAATAAGTTGCTGCATTTGACCCCTTCTACAATCAAGAAAGAGGCACAACACCTAGTGGGCCTATTTGGATTTTGGAGGCAACACATTCCTCATTTGGGTGTGTTACTCCAGCCCATTTATCAAGTGACCCGAAAAGCTGCCAGTTTTGAGTGGGGTCCAGAACAGGAGAAGGCTCTGCAACAGCTCTAGGCTGTTGGCGGGCTCTACAATTTTGGAGCAAGGTCCTGCCATCTTTTGCAGATAACTACTCTGCTTTTGAGAGACAGATCTTGGCAAGTTACTGGACCTTGGTGGAAACCGAATGTTTGACTCTGGGTCATCAAGTCACCATGCAACCTGAACTGCCTATGATGAATTGGGTGCTTTCTGACTGGTTCAGGCATAGCAGCATTCCATCACCAAATGTAAGTGGTATATATGTGATTGGGCTCAAGTATGTCCTGAAGGCATAAGTAAGTTACATGAGGAAGTGGCTCAAATGCCCGTGGTCTCCACTTCTGCCACCTGCCTTCTCTCCATTATCCTGCACCGATGGCCTCATGGAAAGTTCCCTATGATCAGTTGACAAAGGAAGAGAAGACTGGGGCCTGATTCACAGATGGTTCTGCACAGTATGCAGGCACCACTCAAAAGTAGACAGCTGCAGCACTACAGCCCTTTTCTAGGACATCCCTGAAGGACAGTGGTGAAAGCAATTCTTCCCAGTGGGCAGAACTTCCAGCAGTGCACCTGGTTGTGCACTTTACATGGAAGAAATAACCAGATGTGCGATTATATGCTGATTCATATGCTGTAGTCAATGGTTTGTCTGGATGGTCAGGGACTTAGAAGAAGCGTGATTGGAAAATTGGTGACAAACAAATTTAGAGAAGAGGTGTGTGGATGAACCTCTCTGAATGGTCAAAACTGTGAAGATATTTGTATCCCATGTGAGTGCTCACCAACAGGTGACCTTAGTGGAGGGGGAGTTTAATAATCAAGTGGATAGGATGACCCGTTCTGTGGACACCACTCAACCTCTTTCCCTAGCCACTCCATCATTGCCCAATGGGCCCATGAACAAAGTGGCCATGGTGGCAGGGATGGAGGTTACACATGGGCTCAGCAACATGGACTTCCACTCACTAAGGCTGACCTGGCTTCGGTCACTGCTGACTGCCCAATTTGCCAGCAGCAGAGACCAACACTGCTGACTACCCAATTTGCCAGCAGCAGAGACCAACACTGAGCCCTCGATATGGCACCATTTCTTGGGGTGATCAGCCAGCTACCTGGTGACAGGTTGATTATACTGGACCTCTTCCATCGTGGAAAGGGCAGAGGTTTGTCCTCACTGTAATAGACACTTACTCTACATATAGGTTTGCCTATCCTGCAAGCAATGCTTCTGCCAAGACTACCATCCATGGACTCACAGCATGCCTTATCCACCATCATGGTATTCCACATAGCATTGCTTCTGACCAAGGCACTCACTTTACTGCTAAAGAAGTGTGGCAGTGGGCTCATGCTCATGGAATTCACTGGTCTTACCATGTTCCCAATCATCCTAATGCAGCTGGATTGATAGAACGGTGGAATGGCCTTTTGAAGTCACAATTACAATGCCAACTAAGCAACGATACTTTGCAGGGCTGGGGCATAGTTCTTCAGAAAGCTGTGTATGCTCTAAATCAATGTCCAATATATGGTACTGTTTCTCCCATAGCCAAGATTCACAAGTCCAGGAATCAAGGGGTAGAAGTGGAAGTGGCACCATTCGCCATCACCCCTAGCGATCCACTAGCAAAAATTTGCTTCCTGTTACCACAACATTACGTTCTGCTGGCCTAGAGGTCTTAGTTCCTGAGGGAGGAATGCTGCCACCAGGAGACACAACAACTATTCCATTAAACTGGAAGTTAAGATTGCCACCTGCACACTTTGTCTCCTCCTACCTTTAAGTCAACAGGCTAAGAAGGGAGTTACAGTGTTGGTTGAGGTGATTGACCCGGACCGTCGAGATGAAATGTGTCTACTACTCCGTAATGGAAGTAAGGAAGAGTATGCATAGAATACAGGAGATTCACCATGGCATCTCTCAGTATTACCATGCCCTGTGATTAAGGTCAGTGGGAAACTGCAACAGCTCAGCCCAGGCAGAAGTACAAATGGTCCAGACACTTCAGGAATGAAAGTTTGGGTCACTCCCCCAGGAAAAAAAAAACCGCAACCTGCTGAGGTGCTTGCTAAAGGCAAAGGGAATACAGAATGGGTAGTAAAAGAAGATAGTCATCAATAGCAGCTACAACCACGTGACCAGCTCCAGAAATGAGGACTATAACTGTCATGAGTGTTTCCTCCTTCTTTTGTTAAAAACATATTTGTGCATGCATATACTTGTACTAAGAAAATATCTTCATTTTATTTCCTTTTCCTTTATCATGTGACACAAGATTTACTGACTTCATATCAGCATTTAAGTATTGTTAACTTTATGTAACAGTATTTGGGTTGGGGATTGGTGAGTTTCCCATTGTATGAAGGATAGTTGTGTTATGCTAGGCATAATTATGACCTCATTATTTTCTTAATTTGAAGATTATGTATGATCTCAGGAGATATGTATGCGTTTGAGTTGACAAGAGGTGGATTTGTGATGATTAATACTGAGTGTCAACTTGATTGGACTGAGGGATACAAAGTATTAATCCTGGGTGTGTCTGTGAGGGTGTTGCCAAAAGAGATTAACATTTGAGTCAGTGGGCTGGGGAAGGCAGACCACCTTTAATCTGGTGGGCACCATCTAATCAGCTGCCAGCAAATATAAAGCAGACAGAAAAATGTGAAAAAGAGAGAGATGGGCCTAGCCTCTCAGCCTACATCTTTCTCCCATGCTGGATTTTTCCTGCCTTCTAACATCAGACTCCAGGTTTTTCAGTTCTGGGACTTGGACTGGCTTTCCTTGTTCCTCAGTTCACAGACAGCCTATTATGAGACCTTGTGATCACGTAAGTTAATACTTAATAAACTCATATATATATATATACACACACACACACACACACATATATGTGTATACATATATACAATTCATATATATATACACACACACACATATATACACACACACACATCCTATTAGTTCTGTCCCTCTAAGAGAACACTAATACATCTGACTTGATGGAGATAGGTAAATAGAGCAGTATATTTATCTCAAACCATCTCTTCTCTGTCTCTCTCTCTCTCTCTCTCCCCTCTCTCTCTCTCCCGCACTCCCTTTCTACACTTCTTCCCCTTCATCAACCTCCCCACCTAGGATTGGCACACACTGAAGAGGCAAAGATTCACCTTTGTCAAGGATCAAGAGGTAGCTCAGGGTTCTGTGAAACACAAGGAGATGTCGTTTACCTTGCTGGGGGTTACACAGCAGGAGCTCGGGAGAAAGTTCCCCAGGAGCAAGGTGTTAGGGTGCTGCCAGGCCAAAGCCAAGGCACAAATATAAAACTCACCACTAAATCTCCATAGGGACCAGATAGAAGAGGGATCACAGTTCTTCAAAGAGGATGAAAGGAAGTCAAACTGAAAAACTCCCAAGTTAAAAATGTCCATCAGATGTCAAATAATAGCAGCTTCCGAGCCAAATAGGCTCAAATAGGGCTCCAAATTTTTTTTTTTTTTTCTGGCATATACATTGGAATTTTTCTAGTAAATGCCAACATTTAGAAACTGAGATGTTTCACATAAAAATCCAGATTGCAGTCTTCCTAGAAAAAGCAAAAGGAAGCCTGCTTTCTCACTTAGCAGCATGGCCAGTGAGATGCAGTGGGGCTACAAACCTGCCCTACCCCAGACTGCATCGGGTCTCTGTGGTACAATCAAATCACTGTGTTAATCACCTGGCCCACAGGCATCGAGTTTCAATGCCAGTGTAAAGTTCTTTGAATCCATGAGTTAGATAAATTGAAGCAGTTACAGGACTAGAAATGAAGTGGGTAAACACAACGTTTTCATAGAAAACATAAGTTTTGATGAGTCACTAGGCAACTGCTCAATAGTGTTTTCATAAGTCATTGTCTGCTTTTTATTACCGGTTACAGTGTGTTTGTTAATTTCATTCATTGGAGTATGAGATGATTGTTTATTCCTTCACTACACAAAGTACCTACTATGAACCAGGCATTGTTGTAGGTTCTAGAAATACTTCAGAAGACAGTCTCTTCTCTTGTAGAGAGAATTCATCGTCATTTATTGTGATGAGGTAGATAAGAAACCATCAAGTGTGATTGCGTAGTCTGATAATGATTTGAAGCAAATTAAGCCAGAAAATGTGGGGAAAGGCTAATTTAGATAGGGTTAGATTTTCCAGTAAGCCATTTTTTACCATGTGGAAAATGATAGGACATATACACCTCCTCTCCACCACCCCAAGGTTAAAGCCCACTTCCTCTCTTCTAGAATGTCTCAAGGGGTAGCTTTACTAACTACATTTTGCCTTTCAAACCAAAAGATCTCCACGAAGTAGAAAGTTAGGTAATTATACAGACAGCTCCAGGCTTAACAGGGTGGTTTGCTAAATCTCTTAAGTGCTTAGTTGAGAACAGCCCACTTAGTTGATGTAGCTCTAAATATTCTGAAAACATTGTTAACCTCCTGGTTTGCTGCTTAGACAATGAAATAATTTCTCTGATGTGTGGATATTAGTTTACCAAGTAACCATGAATATTTTACCCTACTCACATTTCAATCACTCATTTGTCCATGTGAGAAAATTTTCTCATTAATACAATGAGAAAATGAGGATCACGTAGTAAAATAAACATGATTTTAACTGGAGTAATATTTAATATATCTTTGTGTGTTTTTGAGAAATATATAGCATGCAACACATTTCTGAGGTATACTATTCATCTATGAGAATGTTTAAAATCTAATTTCACAGAATTGCATCTGAAATCATTTATCTTATTAAAACCACACTAATCACTTAGCCCCTTTAGGCTATTTTCTGTATTTTAGCCAAATATGTCTCACCAGTAAGTTCTTTTATATCATCATTCAACAGCTTCTTCATTTTATAAAAACAGTCCTCAGCTCCCCAGATACTTACAATCAAAACCTACTTCATTTTCCCAGATATAGTATTATAATTAAGTAAAATTAACTAAAAAGTAGTCTTTTTTTCATTATTATATAGCATTACTGCAGAATTTTCTCCCCCACCTCAGATTTTTTAAACATAATTATTTGTAAATCTTTGCTCATAGACCAAAATAAGTAAAACCAAAAATTGAGAATGGAGCTTCATAATATTCCTGAAGCCAAGGGGCATTTTTTTAGCTTGGTTTTCTGAGGAACAAAGGACAATGTATGTATACATACACAAATAAGACATGATACAGTGTCTGGAAGTTATGCAAGAGACAAAAGGCACTGCATAATTGAAATGATGGCTTCCATGAGGCACAGAGATACATATGTCTTCATGACACCGACACAAGCAGTTGGCAAGTGATACAAAGTCAATGACTGCACTGTTGAGGTATTGTGAAGCAACTCATGATTTGTCTACTCATTAAAGGCATGGAGGTTCTCCATTGTTTTGTTGTAGGTTCACGATTTTTTTTTCATTGTTGTTTTTAAATAGAACTTCTTGAATGCATCAGAGTATTCTGCTACATTCTAAACAGAGCATCCAGGCCACCCATACATTCCTCTCACTCCTTGATATACAGCTCGCCAGTCCAAGAACAACTGGACTTCTTTGTATTTAAGAGAGCAATACCAGATGTTCTAACTTTAAAAGGCAGAAATTGTCTCAGGATTCTAATTATCAATTCAAACAATACATATTTATACACATATATATATATGGTAATCACACTTCAAAAGCATAACCTCTATTACAAACATCTTTAATTCAAAGGAAACAACACATTTTTTCATATTTCAGCTTTAATAAAATTCACATTTCAAATTAATGCAAGTGAAGACAAGTTCTAAATAAATGTATTTAAATATTAAATAAGAATTATAAAATTTAACTTGGTACATGATGATTTGACAAATATATTACTAACAGTCATATACAAAAAAATCATTATTTCTCACTGGTACTCTCAGATATAATTTACACAATTATATGTTTAATTAGATTGTAAAGAAAATAATATATCTAGTAAAAATAAAATACAATCACACAATTTTTAATATCTCATTTTCAATATGTGATTCAAACTCTGTTTTACAAAATTATAAATTACTGTATACACAAAAAGATAAAGCAAGAAAGACCCATTCTGTGACAGGTCACAGCTACCAGTTATTTCTGGGAAGTCTCTTATTTTACTCATCTTCATATCCATAAAATTATAAATTTCATCTTTTTTTTACATTTTGCATGATTTGAGGCACTTTTTCTTCACATTAGATGTACATTCTTAGGAAATGCCTGTGGGGGGAAAAGAAGAACCATATCATTTATGACCTGGTTTTTAGAATACTTATAAACATGTACAGTTTCAACAGTTTATTTTATTTTGCTTAAAGAATCTGTGGACTCCTAATTTACAGTCTAATCCTGAGAATGCAGACTAATTTGTGTGCAGAGGGGCAGGAAGGTTGATCAGTACTTTTAGAGACTTTAAATATTGACTTTTCCCTTAAAGATTTATGATATCTAGACATACCAAAACAGAAAAGAATTTGACACCTTGTGAACAACTCATGAAATATCCCTAACATTTATTAATCTGTAATATTGATAGCAAACCTTATTAAATAAATAATTCGAAACAGATAACTCATAGAGAAAAACCACTAAGTCTCTAAAATCTATAATTTTCAAAAGTCATGTTTATCAGCTCTGTCTTCTATGATCTAGCCCAGGAGAATGTAAATTTGTGTACATTATCTTAAATTATAATACAGCACTTGTTTGGGAAAACTTTTCCAGTATTGTGTTGTTTGGGGACTTTAGGTAAATTTACTCATTTACATGGAATATATTAAAAATGAAGAAAGAGATAAATATAACTTGGTTTAGGTCATTTCGATAACCAAGTGAATTATCTTGATTTATGTTTTGTGTTTTTCAAAGGAGTTGAAACCAGGCATGGTGGCTCCTGTCTGTAATTCCAACACTTTGGGCAGCCAAGATCGAGGATCACTTGAGCCCAAGAGCTCGAGACCAGCCTAGGCAACACAGTGGGACTCTGTTGCCACCAAAAAAAAAAAAAAAAAAAATTAGATGAGCATGGTAGCATGAACCTGTAGTCCCAGCTACTTGAGAGGCTAAGGTGGGAGGATCACTGGAGCCTGAGAGGTTGAGGCTACACCGAACTATGATCAAGCCACTGCACTCCAACCTGGGCAACAGAGTAAGACCTTGTCTCACAAAAAAAAAAAAAAAAAAAAAAAGGAAAGAAAAGAAAGAAAGAAAAAAGCTTTGAAACAGGTAGGTTGAGAGTAATTGAATTAAGTATCCTGCCACTACAATAATCTAGTTTATTTTCTTAATCTAAAAAAAAAAAAATTTAAATTTAGCAACTGTAGATATGCAGAACTAACAGTTCTAATTATTATCATTAATGTGTAATAATCAATTTTAAAGTAAGACTAAGTATAGCAACAATAATAGGTCAGGATTGTCTCAGTAATTGTCACAACAAAACTGTGAGATAGTTTAAGTAAATCCCCATGCAGTTATTTATGATATTGATACTGAGTTACACTGGCCAGTTCAAGATATTCATGATTAATTTTAGACTACAAGTCCTCTATGACTTTTTTTTTTTTGACGGAGTCTTGCTCTGTCGCCAAGCCTGGAATGCAGTGCCATGATCTCAGCTCACTGCAATCTCCACCTCCTGGGTTCAAGCAATTCTCCTGCCTCAGCCTCCCGAGTAGCTGAGACTACAGGCACGCACCACCACACGGCTAATTTTTGTATTTTTAGTAGAGACAGGGTTTCACAATGTTGGTCAAGCTGGTCTCGAACTGCTGACTTCAAGTGATCCACCCGCGTCAGCGTCCCAAAGTGCTGGGATTACAGGTGTGAGCGACGGTGCCCAGCCATCCTCTTATGACTTTCACTCCCACCTTCACAACTGAGGAACCAGTTGCCTTAAAAGGACTTGTCCATGGTACTGAAATGCTGACCCAAAAAAAGTTGACTTGGTACTGCACTGCAAAAGAACTACTGATTAGAGAAATATTTGCAAAGAAATAAGTATCTTTCAATATTTTGTATAGAGTCTACTTTTTAAAATAAATGTTACAGTTTACATTCAATTTATTTAGGATCGTACAAATACTTTATTGCCCAAGGGCTCCTAGGATAAATTAGCCAGAATGAAAATTCTGGTTTACCATTTCACTCTTGTAAAGTAATAGGCTACAGCAATAAATAATTACATGTTCATTATCTTTTTTATTCTTTGCTTTTTCTCTTATTATTACAATATCTTCTCTCTGTTTCCTACTTAGAGTACCAAAACTGTACCAAAGTTTTAAGACCTGGTTTCACTTTTATTATATATTTTGGACAGTTAAAAAATAGAACTGTATAAGCACTTTTGTTCATCTAATGTCTATCTGCATAATGTTTCTGCACAATCATGAAACAACACTAAATGCTGAAAGAGTTTTGGAAATCTCTCAGGGCTGGTAAGGTTGTCAAAAAACATCACTGCTGAGGATATTTTAAACTAATTCATTAAAACAGTCTTTTCATTTGGACCAAGTTTTAACATTTAGTGAAAAATCCATAGATTAAGTTCACAGGTATTGCTAAAATAGGCTTCCTGGCTTCTGACATTATTCAAACATTTTCTTAAGAAGATTAGGCTATTAACAGAGTGAAGAGACAACATGTAGAATGGGAGAAAAGATTTGCAAACTATCCAGCTGACAAGGGACTAATATCCAGAATACACAAACAATTAAACAGCAAAAACCAGATAATCTGATTTAAAAGAGGGCAAAGTATCTGAACAGACATTTCTCAAAAGAAGACATACAAAAGTCTAACAAATATATGAAAAAAATGCTATCACTAATCATCAGGGAAATGCAAATCATAACCATGATAAGATATTATCTCACGCCAGTTAGAATGGCTATTGTCAAAAAGACAAAAACAAATGCTAGTGAGGAGCAGAGAAAAAGGAAACTTTATACACTGTTGGTGAGAATGTAAATTAGTACAGCCATTATGAACAACGGTGTGGAAGTTTCTCAAAAACGAAACTAAAAATGGAACTACCATATAACCCCAAAAATCCCACTACTGGGTATTTATCCAAAGGAAAGAAATCAGTATATCAAAGGGATTCCTGCACCTCTATATTAACTGCAGTACTAGTCACAATAGCCAAGACAGGCAATCAATCTAAATGTCCATCAATGGATGAATGGATAAAGAAAATGTTGTGTATATACACAAAGGAATACTATTCAGCTATAAAAAGAATGAAAAGCTACCATTCAAGGCGGCATGGATGAAGCTGGAGGACATTATGGTAAGTGAAATAAGTCAGGCACAGAAAGATAAATATTCTCACTCATATAAGGGAGCTAAAAATAATTAAGCTCATAGAAGTAGAGAGTAGAAAGTTGGGTATTAGAAGATAAAAAGGGCCAGGAATGGTGGCTCATGCTTGTAATCCCAGCAGTTTGGGAGGTTGAGGCCGGCAGATCACTTGAGGTCAGGAGTTTGAGACCAGCTTGGCCAACATGATAAAACCCCGTCTCCACTAAAAATACAAAAAGTAGCCAGGCATGGTGGCACGTGCCTGTAGTCTCAGCTACTTGGGAGGCTGAGGCAGGAGAATCGCTTGGACCTGGGAGGCGGAAATTGTAGAGATTGTACTACTGCACTCCAGCCTGGAGACAGAGCGAGACTCTGTCTCAGAAAAAAAAAAAAGAAAAAAAAAGGCTAAAGAGGAGTGGGAGGCACAGCTGGGGAGCAGTTGGTTCGTGAATACAAACTACAGCTAGACATGAGGGTTCTGGGGTTCTGCAGCACTGTAGGGTGAATCTGGTTAACCGTAATTTATTGTATATTTTTTCAAAGCTGCAAAAGAAGGTTTTGAATGCTCACAGTATAAAAAATAATAAATGTTTGAGGCATATCAAACATTTATTAGTATTAAATTTTAGATTAAAATTTAAAATTTAATTTAGATTATTTTTCATAGACCACGACTCTACCTCCCACAGAGCCTGGGTGGGGAGAAGAGCTCTCAGGCACATTCTTTTAAGGGCATGGAAGTATGTAAAGTGTTGTTATATTATTTAAATTATATATTTAAATTAAATTTTAAATTAGTATCACATTTTGATTAAGTATCAAAATGTCACACTGTACCCCATAAATACGTACAATCATGTGTCAACTAAAAAGAAAAGGAAAAAAATGTTAAAAAATAAAGTTAGACTATTAAGCAGGATAAGAAAAATAAATATATACTCACAGGGTAGGTTTGCTAGGTCTGGGAGCACAGTGGACTCACTGCTAATCTTGTTAACAATCTAGCACATCTTTTGTAATCTAGGAAAAACATTTAAAGATAAATTATGTATAGAGTTACTAGAAATGTTGGGGAAATCCTGTTATTGTTGTCACTAATTCATATAACAATAACTACAATTTAATAAATACCTACTATGTCAAGTGGTGAAAATGGATTTTCTCATCAATTCTTTTAATAACACAATCTGGAAGGTGCTATTCCTATATTCACTTTAGAGGTGAGACAAGAGCCTCAGAATGTTAATTAATCACCCCATAACTAGTCAAAAGCTTTATGCCGAACCATGTGCTTTCTCCACCATGCTTGGCTACCATTAGTCATTCTGCCTGTAATCCAATGTGATTGACTTTCTCTAGCCATTTAACACAAGTTGTTTTATTTTATTTTATTTTGGAATTTTTACTTATTTATTTATTTATTTATTTATTTATTTTTATTTTGAAGCCAGATTGTAAGATTGGCTAACTTTTGTATTTTTGGTAGAGACAGGGTTTCACCATGTTGCCAAGGCTGGTCTCCAACACCTGAGCTTAAGCGATCTGCCTGCCTTGACCTCCCAAAGTGCTGGGATTACAGTCGTGAGCCATCCCACCCGGCCTAAACACAAGTTGTTTTTGAAAAACATTACAACAAATACAACTTAACATGCTGAGTAAAAGTCAATACTCCTCAAGATGAGCAATCTAGTTAAAAAGAAACAAAATGCTTAGAATTCATGTTCTTTAAAAGGAAAGTTGAAGCTTAGAAAGGAATTTAGAAACAGCAAACGGAGTTACCACACATAGTCATAAGTTTGGTACTTTAAATGATAGTGCTTAAATATTATGTTTAGAATTATTATTAACTTCAGTAACTTAAGTATCCAAAAGAATTCATTATAGCAACCTTTACATGCTATCATTACTCAGAAAAATCCAGCATCATTATATAAATGATGTGATATAAAAAATATTTACTTTAAAATAACTTAGGAAAAAATTTTTACTTAGAGTTCACAGTCATCTCATTTTTTTTTTTCATTTATTTGAGACAGCACCCTATTTATGCCAAAGAATTTGAATCATGATAAAATGTTTAAATCCTAACAAACACTTTGGTCTTTAAGGAAATCTGGCTATTATCAGATTTGAATAGATTCCCAATTAGAATGTGGTTTCATTCCTTACAGCAACAGTACACACAAACCTTAGGTACTGTCAGTGTTATAAATCAGTGTTATAAATAGAATGTCAATGGTTAGTCTACTTCTTCCCATCCACAGACATTTGAAGTTTAATATTACACACATTTATTGTTGGATAATTTTTTTTAAAAAAAACCCACCCAAGTTACTTACAAGCTGGTGTTGAGCACTCCCTGGTATTGTAATAGAGTCGGTGGAAATGTTTGCTGCATTCTGGTGAAAATGTGACTGGCCCTAGAGCACAGGAAAAGAATGCTTATTATAAACATAGGCATGTTTTCCAAACAAATTTCCTAGCACTTTATGAGTGGACATAATATAACAGCACTTTACATACTTCCATGCCCTTAAAAGAACATGCCTGAGAACTCTTCCCCCACCCAGGCTCTGTGGGAGGTAGAGTTGTGGTCTATGAAAAATAATCTAAATTCATTCCACATTCTCAACATCTCACATAATGGAATCTTCACATGTAGTAGAACTATGTAGAAAAATTAAAAGGAAAAAGTTCTGGACAGAAAATAAAAAGGCTGTAGAGAGCAAATTGAGTGCATGAGAAGTACAAAAAATAAATATCTTTGGTTTCTACTTTCTGTTTTTATCTAAAGCAATTAATGTTTACATGCCAAGACATTTATTCCATTTTCTAATTATAGTAATTTGTGTCTTATTAGTGTCTAGGATAATTGTAAAATGGAACGGGCAGGGCCTTGAGAAGTCCTTTGTCTCTCCCTTTAAATCCAAGGTAGGGCCCATCAAGACTTTCATCCCGGATGGGGAGTAGTGGCTCACGTCTGTAATCCCAGCACTTTGGAAGGCCAAGGCAGGAGGATCACTTGAGCTCAGGAGTTCAAGAACAGCCTAAGCACCATAGCGAGACCCTGTCTCTGCAAAAAATAAAAATAAAAAATTAGCCAGGCATGGCAGCACACACCTGTAGTCCCAGTTCAGTTACTCTAGAGGCTGAGGCAGGAGGATCCTTGAGCCCAGGAGTTGGAGGCTACAGTGAGCTATGACTGCACCACTGCACTCCAGCCTGAGCAACAGAGTGAGACCCTATCTCTTAAAAAAAAAATACACACAGAACAACAACAACAACAAAATGTCCATCCCTCCGTCCCTCTGGTGTCTGCTTCTCGTGGGGTCCACAGTCACGTCGCTAACAGCTGCCTCAAAAGGCTCAACATCCCCACACATCCCTGTGCCCTGCAGGTGCATCTCCACTTGATCCTCAGGACCATCCTTTCCGTTAATAAACAGGTAGGGCCCTTGGACTTGACTAAGTGGGCAAACCACATATTTCCCACATCACAGGCCTGAGGTGTAAAAGAAAAAAAAGTAGCTGGGATGCCTGGGAACAGAGAGGTAATGCCAATAGTAAATATGGGGGTGTACTGTTCACAATAATTCAGTGATTTGCTAGAAATTGGGGCATAGGACGATATGCAAATGATTCACAAAGTTGATATGAAGAACAAAACAGTGTCATGGGACAGTATTTATCTGTGCTCATGATGTGGCAGGTGGGCCTGGTGCAGTGGCTCACAACTATAATCCCAATGCTTTGGGAGGCCAAGGCAGGAGGATCACTTGAGCTAGGAGTTCAAGACCAACCTGGGCAACATAGTGAGACCCCATCTCTAAAGAAAATAAAAAATTAGCTGGGTGTGATGGCACAGTAGTCCCAGCTACTTCAGAGGCTGAGGTGGGAGCATCCCTTGAGCCTATTTGTTCAAGGCTGCAGTGAGCCATGATCTCACCACTGAACTCCAACCTGAGTGATGGAACCAGACCCTGTCTCAAAAATAAAAAATTTTTGGCCTGGCCCGGTGGCTCACACTTGGAGGCCGAAGCGGGTGGATCGCTAAGGCCAGGAGTTTGCGACCAGCCTGACCAACATGGTGAAACCCCATCTCTACTAAAAATACAAAAAAGTAGCCAGGCGTGGTGGTGCATGCCTGTAATCCCAGCTATTTGGGAGGCTCAGGCAGGAGAATTGCTTGAACCAGGGAGGCAGAGGTTGCAGTGAGCCGAGATCACGCCACTCCACACCAGCCTGGGCAACAAGAGCGAAACTCTGTCTCAGAAAATAATAATAATAATTAATAAACAAATATATTTTTAAAAGATGTAGTATATGAAAGTCTGTCCCTCCCTATTCAAAACATTTCTATTGCCCCCTCTCTCCCTACCTCCCACCAGACTGGGGAACATAGTCTGAATTCCCCAGCATGCCATTTAACATTATCCACAACGTGACTCCAAGCTACCTTTCCAGCCATATACTTGACCAGGGCCACATACCTAAGCCCACCCACAGTCCATGCATACCTGTCCTTGCCTAAACCACACCCTGTGCCTTCATGGCTTATTCAATGCAGACCTTCTGAAGAGAAGATCTCTCTCACCACGGGAAAGCCTTATTCATCCCTTAAAGCCCACCTTAAATACTGTGTCTACTACAAGCCTTTCTTGGTAGTTCTTGGTCACATTATTCACTTCCTGTGTGTCCTTAAAAAGTGGTTCATACTTCTATTACTTATTAAGGGCTGGTTTACATTACAGTTAACACAAGTTAGTAGCATCCGTCCATCTCCCCAGCTGGACCATGAGTCACTTACAGATTTATTTTCATATCCCTAGTGCCTGACATAGTAACCTGCACACATTCTTTTTATTTAGTTAATGGAATCACTGATATATTTTGTACTTACCTGTGAAATGCTTTATGAATTTGTCTTTTAAGTTAGAATCTCTTGGGAATATTTCTGAAAAGAAAAAAAACCTTCAGAATTTCTTGAATGCATTTCTCCCATTTAAAAATATCCTTAATACTTTGGGAGGCCGAGACGGGTGGATCACGAGGTCAGGAGATTGAGACCATCCTGGCTAACACGGTGAAACCCTGTCTCTACTAAAATATACAAAAAACTAGCCCGGCGAGGTGGCGGGCGCCGGCAGTCCCAGTTACCCCGAAGGCTGAGGCAGGAGAATGGCGTGAACCTGGGAGGTGGAGCTTGCAGTGAGCCGAGATCCAGCCACTGCACTCCAGCCTGGGCGACAGAGCAAGACTCCGTCTCAAAAAAAAAAAAAAAAATCCTTAATATGCTAAATACTTAATAAGGCACTAAACACATGAATTTGTGACAGTTTATTTAGCTGACTCCAAACTGATATCTCCAGCCCCTGACCATTTCCTGGGCTCCAAAACTCCAGTACACCTACCTCACCGCTTGCTCTACGGCATGAAGGGTACCTTACAGCCCTCTCAAAAGTGCACAGTCACAATGGAAGGTCTCCTTTTCCTCTGCCCAGACCTGTTTGTCCCCATGTTCCTCAGTCCACTGAAGACTGACTGAAGTGGCATTACTCTTGATCAGGCCCCAGCTCAAGAAGTTATGCTTGACTAACTTTTTCCCTCACCACTACACCCAACCCATGAGTTAGTTTTATGTATTCCACCTCCAACAAATTATTCCAGACCCACTCACTTCTTTCTCCTTCCCTCAACATGAGTCTGGCCCAAGCCATCGTCCTATTGTGACCATGCCTTGGCAGTGGCCTCCTAACCCCTCCTCTCCTGCCCATAATCATCTTTCTCCCCAGTAGCCAGAACAAACAAACTGAAATGTACTATAGGTCATGATCTCTCCCACTTGGAAGGCTTTGTGCTTAATATATAATAAAATTTAAAAATAAAAGTGTATCTCAGGCTTTACCCTGTACTCACTAAAACTACACCATCCAAAAAATGCAATTTATACAAACAATTGGGAGGACATGCAACACTTTCAAAGGAAGAGAAAACTTAAACTTTAGTAAAATAGTGGAGCCTCAAGGTTTGTTGGTAGGTATACATTTAAACTTACAACATTGTAAGAATATAATAGGGAAGTGAACGTTTGTCATCCCCCTCTAGGAGAGTCTGAGCCACCACGGTGATGAGTGTGACTTCGCCAGGACAAGGCAGTGGTGACTGAGGCTTGGAAAATGCAGACGCAGTAATTCTAACTGTTCCTTACATGCCATGAGCTCCTGAGGGACTTCGGAACCCTTTCCTGTGCAGGGAGCTCCCCAGTTTGGGGCAGCCTTCTGCGAGTTCAGGGCCTGGCTCAGGGCGTGATTGTGTGGGTGCAGCAGGAATGCAGAGAGATCGGAGCTCCCCTCCCATTTGACAATGAACACCTGCACTTTACAAACAATTAAAACTAATCCAGGAAAACAAAGCAGCAGTAAAATGAAAGTACTTCATCACATAAACCTTTCCTCTTCTCTTCGATAATGCTCCAGCTCAAACATAGGTCTTTTCCCCTGTACTTCTCAGAAAGCAAAAATAGCAAATTGGCTTCTGTGGTGTCAATATTTGGGCCAGGTAGTTACAGTGGTGCATTCTGAGAAATGAATGAGAGCTGAGTACAGCAGAAGCACCTCCTGTGGCTAAGGCGTGCTCAAAGACTTCATAAATAATTCTATTTCTGAAAGCATTTTAGAGTATAATTTTAATCTCTAGACCCTGTGACAAGGACGACACTCAGGTGTGTAGAAAATTGCATATTTTAAGTAAATTACCCTCCTCATCTCCGCCCCATAACACATTTTATAACTTCTATCAAAGCAGATGTCACATTCTGGTTAGCATGACAGGGCACCGTGTGTGTCTGTCTTCCCCGCAATTATGGCTTCCTGAGGAAAGGGATGCGGTCTTGTCCCCCTGTACAACCCGGCTTTGCTGGCAGAGGCACCTGGCACACGTTCAAGGAATAGGAAGCCGAGAGGGCTGCTACTGCTCAAATGGAAACATCAGTGCCTCCTTGCACTCAGTACAGCCCACCAAGAAAACCACAATTTCAATACACTTGAATTTTAACTTCAAAGCACAAACATCATATAGGAATACAAGAATGTACAACAGATTGATTTAACTGAAACAGAAAAGTGGTGTTTAAGTCCATACCTGAAGTAACAAGCCAGAGATAAGAAGGTAAGAAGAGATGGGAATGGGGAGGACTGCAGCCTGTTTAAGTATTGGGGGAAATGTCTAGAGCTGCTGAAGAAGAGGTGGGTGAGACAAGACTGCAGGCACAGGTGGGCTTTAGAGTCAAGTTGTACACAAACTTTGTGCTTAATTCTGTAGGTGATGAGAAGTCAAAGGGCTTTAGGCAAAGGAAAGGCAAGGTTAAGCTACATTTTCAAAAGATCATTGAGGGAGGGAGGGAATGGGGAGAATTGGTCAAAGGATTCAAAGCTGCAGATGGGTAGGATGAGCAAGTCTAGAGGAGAACTGCAGGGAGTAATGATGTGTTGTATGTGGAACAATGGTTGAGAGAGCAGAGTTCAGGAGTTCTCACCATCAAAAAAAAAAGGGTAACTGTGAGATGATGGATATGATTTGCTTGACCACAGTAACCACTGCACTCTGTATACATATATCAATACATTATGCTGTGCACTTTAAAGACATACAATAAAAATAAATAAAATTATATACACCATTTAAACATTTTTTAATAAGCAAACTTTGTTTTTTTGAGACAGAGTCTTGCTCTGTTGCCCAGGCTGGAGTGCAATGGTGCAATCATGACTCACTGCAGCCTCCAACACCTGGGCTCAAGCAGTCCTCCCACCTCAGCCTCCCAAAGTGTTGGAATTAGAGACATGAGCCACTGAGCCCAGCATCAACTATTTTTAATAATAAAAAACAATGATGCCTAAGTATTGTGAAAGGAAAATAAATCTCAGGACCCCAAAATCACTAAGCCAAGGGAAAAGTCAAGCTGGGAACTATGTCAGGCAAACCTGCCTCCCATTAATTCCTAAATAAGATAGCTACAAAGATAAAAAGCCACATACCTCCCTCATGATCTGTCCACAAAAAAATTCTTTATGGATGGAGGATAGAGAGAACTCGAAGTCATCCCTCTGAGGCTCACCTGAGACAAATACATATGATTGCTTCCTGTGCCCTATTGTTTATGTAAAACTGCAGATTCACCGAGCCACACTAAATTGTGTATTCAGTGGAAGGCTGATCAAGGACTCAAAACAATGCAAACTTTTGTCCCTTATCTACTTCTGACCTGGAACCCCCCCACCCACCTCCCTCCCTGCACATACCCCTTTCCTCTCAAACCCGTTTCACCTCCCCCATCCCCCTTAAACTTGTCTTGCCTTTCTGAACCCAACCAATGTACATCTTATGCATACTGACTGATGTCTCATGTCTCCCTAAAATGTATAAAAGCAAGCTGTACCCCAATCACCTTGAGCACATGTCAGCAGGACCTCCTGAGGTTGTGTCATGGGTGCATCCTTAACCTTGACAAAATAAACTTTCTAAATTGATTGAGACCTATCTCAGATACTTTTTTTTTTTTTTTTTTTTGAGACAGAGTCTCGCTCTGTTGCCCAGGCTGGAGTGCAGTGGCGCGATCTCAGCTCACTGCAAGTCTCAGATACTTTTTGGCTTACAGTACAGAGGGCAAAGAACAGATGCAGAGAGACAAGTTAAAAGGTTTACAGTCATGTGCTGTTTAATGATTGGAATACGTTTGGAGAAATGCATCATTAGGTGATTCCTTCATTGTGGGAGCATCATAGAGTGCACTTACATAAACCTGGGTGGGAGAGCCTCCTGCACACTCAGGCTATTGCTCCTAGGCTACAAAACCTGTTGCGCTGAATACTGTAGGCAGCTGTAACACCATAGTGAGTATCTGTGAATCTAAACATATCTACACATAGAATAGGAACAGTAAAAATACAGGATTATAATCTAAGGACCACCATGGTATATGCAGTCTGTAAATGACAGAAACGTCCTTTTGTGGCACGTGACTGTAACTGTATTGACTAGCACTGGCCTATGCAGGGGCTAGCAAACAACAGCTCCTGAGGCAGATCCAGCCTGCACCTGTGTTTGTGAACAAAACTCTGCTGCAACATGCCCACATCCATTTGTTTAGGGGTCGCCAGTGGCTGCTTTTTCACTACAAGGGCAGAACTGAGTAGTTGTTGCAGAGATAGTATGGCTCACTGTACAGAGCAGAAAAGTTCCTCTTCAAAGCTCCTCTTGGTTTAAAAATAAAATAATAGACACTAGGAATAATATCTTCTTACTCCAAAGCGTCTTATCACCTACTAGTTCTTATACTTTAGCCCAGTTAGTTGCTTTGGCTTGCATGTCTGGACAGGCCCAGGCAAGTCTCAGCTCATAGCTTATGCCCCTTCCTTGTTTGGAAATGTTATTGCTTCCTTAAACCTTCTGTAAGCAACTTCCTTTTCTTCTTTATTCTCCCTTGAACTTACCTATTTAGGGAAGTTTTTAGGTTATTAGCACATCAGGTATCAGTTTAAGACTGTGAGGTCCAGCTCCAGCCAATGGATGCAGGACACAGCAGTAAGGACGACCCAAATGCGTAAGGGATAAATATGTCTGCTTTTCCTTTGGGCAGGTGTGCTGTCACCATTGTTCCATCTGCGAGGGTCACCCTTTCTGTAGATAGTAAAGATTGCCTTGCTGAGAGATCCTTTGTCTCCACGCTTTTCTTTGCAGCACCAATTATCTGTTTCTAACACTCACAAAGCCCAAAATATTGACTGTGTGGCCCTTTCTAAAGAAAGTTTGCCAATCCCTGCTCTGCAGCACACTCCTATTTGTATAAAAACAAATTAAAATGGTGGGAGGTGCCAGGGAGCAGAATTCTGGGGGTGGAGAGAAGAGATACTTTTCCATGCACACCCTTTTTATTACTTTTAACTTTTTTAAATATAAATCTGTATTAATTCTTCAATAAAAACTAATTGAAAATGAATTTGCATTTAGTGACTAGATGCACCCAATAGTTTTGATCCACAAAATATTAAATAAACAACTGAATATAAGAAAATTACCCTAGGCCAAGCATAGTGGTTCATGCCCACAATTCCAACACTTTGGGAGGTTGAGGCAGGTGGATCTCCTGAGGTCAGGAGTTCGAGACCAGCCTGACCAACACAGCGAAACCCCATCTCCATTAAAAATACAAAAAAACTAGCCAGGCATGGTAGCGTGTGCCAGTAATCCGAGCTACTCAGAAGGCTGAAGCAGGAGAATCACTTGAACCTAGGAGGTAGAGGCTGCAGTGAGCCAAGATCACACCATTGCACTCCAGCCTAGGTAACAGAGCAAGACTCCATCTCAAAATAAATAAATAAATAAATAAATAAATAAATAAATAAATAAATAAAATTTTAAAAACTGAATAAAAAGAAAACTCCCCCTAAACAATGAAACTAGTTGATTTCTCTCTGATGGAAAATGTTCTAAGAGAGCAGCATCTATGATGATATAAATGGGAGCCACACATGTAATTCTAAATGTTTAGTAGCCACATTTAAAAAGTAAAAAGAAATGTGTGAATTAATTTAATCATTTGGCCAGTCACAGCAGCTCACACCTGTCATCCCAGGATTTTGGGAGGATGAAGCTGGAGGGTTGCTTGGGCCCAGGAGTTTGAGACCAGCCCGGGCAACATAGTGAGACCTTATTTCTAAAGTTAAAATTAGAATTAAAATTTAAAAAATAATAATTTATTTTAATCAAGTATAGCCAAAGTGCTACCATTTCAACTTGTTATCAACAATATTAATTACTAATGAGATATTTTACTTTTTTTGCACTAAGTTTTCAAAATCCAGGGTGGATTTTGCACATTCCATACATCTCAGTTTGGACTAGCCACATGACAAGCGCTCAGTAGCCTCATAGCTCGTGGATGTGGTGTTGGACAGCACAAGTCTGAAATGTAACTTCAGGCTGGATGTGGTGGCTTATGCCTGTAATCTCGGCACTTTGGGAAGCCGAGGTGGACAGATCGCCTGAGGTCAGGAGTTCGAGACCAGCCTGGTCAACATAGTGAAACCCCGTCTCCACTAAAAATACAAAAAAAATTAGCCAGGCACGGTGGCACACGCCTGTAATCCCAGCTACTCAGGAGGCTGAGGCAGGGGAATCGCTTGAACCTGGGAGGCGGAGGTCGCAGTGAGCGGAGATTGCGCACTCCAGCCTGGGCGACAAGAGTAAGACTCCATCTCGAAAGAAAAAAAAAAGAAGAAAAAATAAAATAAAATGTAAGCTTCAAATGACAACGAGATGGGAGGAAGAAGTGCTAGTGTTCTACAGCACTGTAGGATGACTACAGTAAACCATAATACACTATACAATTTCAAGTAGCTAGAAGGAGGATATTGAACGTTCCCAACACAAAGAAATGACAATTGTTTGAGATGGATATGCTAATGACCCTGATCAGATCACTGTGCATTATAGATATTGAAACATCACTATGTAAAATAAAATGTATGCTTCATTTATGTGATACATAACCACGATTATATAAAAGATTACATTATTTGGGAGGGTTAAAATCAAACAGGTCTCTAGGTAATGCATGATCATTATCTTGGAAAAATTTGAATAAATGACTATCTCATTCATCCAATTTGTAAAAGTTTCTAGTTTTTATTTACTAAAACAGTTGCCATCTGCTGCTCTCCTCAATTGTAAGTTTACAAAATCTTTTAAAGAAATAAATTTGCATACATATGTACATATATATGTTGGCATACTTATCTCTTATTCTTATATTCTTGTTTAAAAATGAGCCATGATCATGTGAAATAATAAAAAAAATGCAGTACGACCAGAAAACAAAATAATTGAAAATGTTTATTGTTTGCTTCTACCTGCATATAATTTGACTATCTTCTATAAAGATAATTTGTTCTGATATGACTTACTGTTGACAAGCCTTGTTAATTGATTCTCAGTCCTTTGTGAGGTACTATGGGACATTACGTTTCAATCTAGCATTACATTAGGTACTTAAATCAAAATGTTTGCTGTACAGTTCTTTCAGTTATTTATTTTAAAGACAAGACACTACTAATCTCATTACTAATCAATCTAATCATTGTATAACTAGTTCCCATTTCAAAAATAAGAACGATTACCTTTATTACAGCAGTACTGAGAGAATTATAGGTAAGAACTAATTTTGGAGAAAAATTCAAATTTAATTTCAATATGACAAATTCAAATTTTTAAAATATATAGCAGAAAAAGCTATGCTATATTAAATATATAATAGTAGAAAAAGCTACTTCAACCTCTGCCTTCACCGTCACATGAAGTTCTCCTGTGTCTCTGTATCTTCCCATGGCTGTCATCTTATTAACAATACCAGTTGTACTGAAAAAGGGCCAACTCTAGTATAACCTTTTAAATATATTAAAGCTGACTTTTAAATATGTTTAAGAAATATTTTTTTAAAATACTAAGTTGGCCAGGCATGGTGGCTCACGTCTGTAATCTCAGCACTTTGGGAGGCTGAAGCAGGTGGATCACTTGAGGTCAGGAGTTTGAGACCAGCCTGGCCAACGTGGTGAAATCCCTTCTCTATTAAAAGTACAAAAATTAGTCGAGCATGGTGGCATATGCAATCCCAGCTACTTGAGAGGCCGAGGCAGGATAATCGCTTGAACCAGGGAGGCGGAGGTTGCAGTGAGCCCAGGTCGCACCACTGCACTCCAGCCTGGGTGACAGAGTGAGACTCCATCTCAAAAATAAATAAATACATAAAAATACTAAATTAAAAGCATTTAAATATAAACTGCCATAAAATGTGTGCCTTCTTTCATTATGTAGTTACATAACATCTGTACCAGTATATACTTGTAAATGTATAAATATTTGTAAATACATGTTTCTATATCATGCTTCTTCTATTACAGTTTAAAATATTTAAATAGAGGGATGTATGTGTGTAACTCTCTTTTTGACACACACATTAGCCAGGTGGTTTAATGAGACCTACATGCCATTTAGGCTGCAAATTACGCGGAGGATATAAAAGTAAACTCAAATTGGTTGCTTATTATCTTCTAAGTTTTTGCTACGTTCTACAGACTAGCAGTGTCAGCATCCTCTGGGAGCATGTTAGAAATGCAAACCAAGCCCAGATTTACAGAGTCAGACTTTTATTTTACTGGAACACAGTATGTTGGATAGACTCCCATTGGTATAATTTTGTGTGGCGCTTTTGAGCTGCAGAGACAGAGTTGAGTAGTTGCAAGCACTTTCTCAAACTTTACATATGGAATAAGTACAGATGAATTCTGCCTTCAGAAAAGACCATATACTGTGTATTTGTTTCCTAGGGCCACCATAACAAAGTTCTACAAATGGGATGGCTTATATCAACAGAGACTTACTGTCTCACAGTTCTGGAGGCAAGAAGTCTGAAATCAAGATGTGGGCAGGGCCATGCTTTCTCTGAAGTTTTGAGGGAAGGATCCTTCCTTGCCTGTTCCAGCTCTGGTGGCTGCCGGCGATCCTTGGCATTCTTTGGCTTGTCAATGCTCCACTACAATCTCTGCCTTCATTGTCACATGGAGTTCTCCTGTGTCTCTCTATCTTCCCATGGCCATCATCTTACTAAGACATCAGTTATACTGAAAAGGGGCCAATTCTACTCCAGTATGACCTCATCATAACTAATTACATCTGCAATGACCCTATTTCCCAATAAGGCCATACTCTGAGGCACTGGGGAACTAGATCCTCAACATATTCTGGGGAAGGGGAACACAATTAAACTCCTAATGTATGAAATCTGAATTCACTAAACAAATAAATTGGAATTAATTATTTGCATTATAAAAGTGAATTATTTTCACAATAATTTGCTCAAAAATTTTTAAAATGATTTAACCAAGACATCAAAAAACATGACTTATTTACAAAATTTCAATGGGGAATAACTTTTACATAAATAAATATATTCTGTAATGTGAGGTTTTATTACAACCTCCTGTGAAAGAAATCAACTAGTCCATTTAGCCAATGCAAGTTGTAAAGACCCACCTACAAAGAATATCCTGACTGAAAAACTTCTGAAAATAGAAAATACATATTTTTATTTATTTTTTTTAGAGACAGAGTCTTGCCCTGTCACCACAGCTGGAGTGCAGTGGTACAATCATAGCTCACTGCAGCTTCAAACTGCTGGGCTTAAGCAATCCTCCTGCCTCAGCCTCCCAAGTAGCTGGGACTACAGGCATGCCACCATGCCTGGTTAATTCATTTTTTAAAAAAAACTTTTTGTAGAGAAGGGGTCTTACTTTGTTGCCCAAGCTGGTCCTGAACTCCCGGCCTCAAGAGATCCTCCTGCCTCAGCCTCCCAACGAGTTGAGATTTCAGGTGTGAGCCACTTTGCCCCACCAGAAATATTTTTAAAACATCACTCACTCCAGGTTATTTATATTACTTAAAGTTTTTGTAGTAGTGTTAATTTAGATTTTTTTTCTTATTTTCTAAGTAGCTTTTGAAAAAAATAAATTATTATTTATTTATAATTATTCTTTCTGTGACAGATAGCTTTAAAAGGCAGTATTTACATCCTAAAACTAAAACCCAATGTTTTGGAAGATGTCAACCACCTTCAAGAGTGAGATAAAATTTTAAAAATAAGCTTTTATTATTGAGCAGTTTTAGATACACAGAAAAATTATGTAATACAAAGCATTCCCATATGCCCTGCCCTGGTGTCTCCTATTATTAACATTACATTAGTATGGCACATTTCTTGCAATTAGTGAGCCAATACTGATACATTCTTACTCACTAAAGTGCACACTCCTTTCAGATTTCCTCACTTTTCCTTGATGTCCTTTTTTTGTCCCAGGATTCCACATTACACTTAGTCATTATGTCTCCTTAAGCGTCTCTTGGCTGTGAGTCTCTCAAAATTTCCCTGTTTTGATAACTTTGAGCATTTGGAGGAGTCTTGGTCAGGTATGTTATAGAATGTCCCTCATTTGAGATTTGCCTGATGTTTTCCTTGTAATTAAACTGAGATTATGGGTTTTAGGGAGGAAGACCACCAAGGGAAAATGCCATTTTCGTGACATCCTGTGAAGAGTGCCCACTTTTAGTGTAATTTACTTTTGCTGATGTTGACCTTGACCTCCTCCTGGCTGAGTCCCTGTGTGTCAGGATTCTTACTGCAAAGCTACTCCTTCTCCGCTCCCCTCCCCCTGCCCCACACTGTACTTCTCAGAAGGAGGTCACTATGCTCAGCCCACACTTGAGGACAGGGGAGTTATGCGTCCCTTCTTTGAGGACATAGGATCTACATGCATTATTTAGAATTCTTCTGCATGAGAGGTTTGTCTCTTCTCCTCCAGTTATTTATTTACTCAATCATTTATTTACACAAGCAATGACTGACGAATAATTTATATTTTGTGTTATAATCTAATACTACTTGCTTTATTTTGTATCTCAGATGGCTCTGGCTCTGGCCATTACGAAATGTTTTAGTTGGCTCCTGTGTTCCTTTGACTCTGTCATTGGTAAGTTTCTGTTGTTATTTTTATTGTTTTGTATTTTTTATCACTTTTAAAAACTTTCTGGCATTACCAGATACTCTAGGCTCATTTCTTATTATTTTCCGTCCTAGTCTTGGTTTTAGGGATTTCCCCAAGGAACCCTGGTTCTTTTGCTGGAGAATGGCATTAGAAACCAAGATCAGGGCATTTGGTGTGCTCCTGCTGACTACAGTGTGGCTGCTTCTAGTCCCTCGAAGCTGACAGAGCAAGGAAAAATGTGTATGGTGTAAGTGAGCACCTTGATTTTTATACATCTGGTGTTTACATTATTTCTAAAATTGGACTACGGTGCTTAATAGGATATGTTTTGGGGGCTGGGCACAATGTCATCCCAACACTTTGGGAGGCCAAGGTGGAAAAATCACTTGAAGCCAGAAGTTCGAGACCAGCCTGTACAACATAGTGAGACTCTATCTCTACAAAAACTTTTAAAATGAGCTGAGCATGGTGGTGCATGACTGTGGTCCAAGCTACTTGGGAGGCTGAGGCAGAAGGATCCCTTGAGCCCAGGAGTTAGAAGCTGCAGTGAGCTCTGATCGTGCCACTGCCCACAGAGTGACACTCCATTTCTAAAAAAAAAAAAAAAAAAAATTGGAAGATGCAGCATCTGTAACATTTCACTGATTATAAGAACTGCCTAAAATTTATTTTAAATGATCTGACTTCAAACACATAGTCATATCGAATCAGACTCTATACTCAACCGTGTCCTATGTCCTCTCTTAGGACTGGACAGTCATGCTTTGCTTTCTCAGCAAAAGTAAAGTTCTGTGTCCAGTCAGACCTCCAAAGACGCCTTGGGGTTTTTTTGTAAATTCAGGTAGACAAGCTAAATAATCTCTAAAGTCCTTTTGAAGTCCTCTTATATTATGCAATATTATGATACAATTCTACCATTAGATTGCATATTCACAAAAGGACAGAATATTAAATGAGCCCAGAAAACTTGAAAAAATAAAAAGTTGGCCGGGCGCGGTGGCTCAAGCCTGTAATCCCAGCACTTTGGGAGGCCGAGACGGGCGGATCACGAGGTCAGGAGATCGAGACCATCCTGACTAACACGGTGAAACCCCGTCTCTACTAAAAAATACAAAAAACTAGCCGGGCGAGGTGGCGGGCGCCTGTAGTCCCAGCTACTCGGGAGGCTGAGGCAGGAGAATGGCGTGAACCCGGGAGGCGGAGCTTGCAGTGAGCTGAGATCCGGCCACTGCACTCCAGCCTGGGCGACAGAGCGAGACTCCGTCTCAAAAAAAAAAAAAAAAAAAAAAAGAAAAAATAAAAAGTCATGTTATAAAGTAGATTATTTTCTTATTGTAAACCACAGAACAATTCATGTTTAATTTAAATTTTAGCAATTTCATCTGAAGACTGATCTCATGAAAATGATTTATTTATTCAGTTTCTAGTTTAATCTAGTTAATCCCTCTTCCAGATTTAAAATGATTTCCATAGACACTTTAAAAGATAAACAAGATTCTTATAAAAATGCTAAAACAGAGCCGGGTGCGGTGGCTCATGCCTGTAATCTCAGCACTTTGGGAGGCCGAGGTGGGCAGATCACCTGAGGTCAGGAGTTCAAAACCAGCCTGACCAACATGGAGAAACCCCATCTCCACTAAAAATACAAAAATTAGCTGGGCATGGTGGCACATGCCTGTAATCCCAGCTACTCGGGACGCTGAGGCAGGGGAATCACTTGAACCTGGGAGGTGGAGGTTGTGGTGAGCCGAGATCGCACCATTGCACTCCAGCCTGGGCAACAAGAGTGAAGCTCTGTCACAAAAAAAAAAAAAAAAATGCTAAAACATTTCAAAAACAAATAGATGTACCACATTTCACAAAGTGATAAGATTTTTATGTGTAATCAGTTATTAGGCACGACAACCAAATGACAGTAGATTAGTACTTGCAGAAAACACAGGATGTAGCCCTAATAATGTTCTTGGATTAGGCAGTGAGAAGACTTATCAACAAACTAAGCGACTGGGAAACTCCAGAGGGCTGTTAATCCAGCAATAAATTAACCACCCTAGAAACACAATCTCTAACAATAAAAAACTTGCCTTTACTTTGACCAGAAATAAAGGACAGAGAGCAGGTTTGAAGGCAGAACACAGGTTTAGGTAGAAAAGGGTCAAGTTTGAGATTCTGTAGCTGAGATATTCAGCAGATAATGAATATACTAATTTAAAGGACAAGGTAAAGAAAAAGGAAGAAGATACCTTTTGGAATCTTCCATGGATTTTGTGAAAAATCCATTGATAAGCATGGAACCTTGGGGTACATAAACACTTAAAGGCTGAAGAAGAGATGTTTGGAGAGAGAAAGAAGGAATGGTCAGAGAAGAAGAGAACAAATCAAGAATAACTGTGGAATCAGGAATCATTTAAAGAGGAAGAGACGGGTCAACTGCAGGAAAGCATCCAGCAGGCCAAGTAAGATAAAGGCCCACAAATGCCCACTGGAGTCAACTGGAGTCCAGGTGGGATCATGGGCAGGAAGAGGCGATGGAGGGCTGGAACACAGATGAAGCTGGCAGAGGATATCGGATTTTGCCCTGTGAGCTGTATTAACCATGAATTTTTATTTTCTGTATTTCCAATGCTTTGACATCTTGGGGCCTTGCTGACCCTGGAGAGAATGCCCCTCCTAGGGTAGCTTTCCTAGAGAGAGTAAACTCACAGAGACAGGACACAGGTTTAGGTAGGAAAGGGTCAAGATCGAGATTCTGTAGCTGAGATAGTCAGCAGATAATTCATATATAAATTTAAAGGACAAGGTAAAGAAACAGTGCAAGCTCACCTTTCATTTACAAAGCAGTCAATGCAAAACCCACACCTTCACCACTTCGTCTACTGGGCTCTCTAACTCTGGGCCAACATTCCTCCACCCTAATCACTCCAGGGCCAGGTACCCAACGACTAGTGGCAGCCCTTAGTGCCAGAGCCCACTGAAATCATTCAAACCAGCCAATCCTAAGCCCGCTTACCCTGCCATACCTTGGCTTTCCTGGGGAAATCACGGTACAACCTCTTGCTCACTTTTTCCCCGTTCCTCCTTCCTCATGACCCGCCCTGGTGCTTTCCCTGTGGCCTTGTGTGGTTTGCTGTGCTCCTGTCTTTAGGGACACGTGAAGACAAACTTCTTCCTTCATGATAGTCATTTCCAGGCGTCTGTGTCTCACTATCTCTGATTAAAACAATTCCCAGGTATATTTTAAAACAAGCATGGTGGTCGATGCTGCATGGAATGGTGATCTAGTCATATATACTTTATATACGCTGGAAATGATGCAAAAATTGGCTACAAGAAAGCTTTTATCTCTCCTTCTAATCTTCCATAACAATTTTAAAGTAACTTTTTCTAAATATAGCGTGTTGTTTCCTAGATGAGGCAATGAAATTCTTTATACAGCAAGAGTTTTGCAGTGTATTTCAAAATACTTTATTGTGAATGTTTTTGAAATGTGTAATTACTACCTGATTATCATATGTTAAAGATTTTACCAAAGTAATGTAAAATATTGGATTACATAGTAAAATAGAATAAGCACTCATAAGAAATATTTTTCCTAAGAATGGAATATATGTGGGTTTAGAAGACTGGATAGATAAAGCTCTCAACAGGAATGATACAGTAATACAAATGAACCAAAATTTAATTCATCAACAAACGAGATAAGCAAGTTTATTGCTCATTGTCCACATAACCTAACCTATGTGTTACATTTCCTTTTTTTCTTGTGAAGTATCTTTTATTTTTGTTATATCTATAAAGAATTCTTTAAGGTGTGGCTATTTTAACATTTCATCAATTAATACAGTAGTAATGAGAAATTCTTTAATGTAGTAATTAATTTTTATTCTTTTGACTTAAAGTTCAGAGTATGACCCCTGCCCTACTTTGTTTTTAAATCTATTAGAGACTTTGTTTTCAAATCTGTTAGAAATCACAAAAGATAGTTATAAGAAAAAGTTACACAAACAGATAGTATTCCAAACCCAACGTGTAACTTGTTGTTTTTCCTTTCTTAGCATCAGGCATATCTGCTGGCGATAGAAAATCTCCTATAAACAAATATAACCAAGCTCTGAAGCAATCATGATGATATCTATCTTTTCAGGTTCACCATGGCTGATGCCCAGGTGGTGCTTGGAGAGAGTAAGAAGCTGCCTGCCTGCAGCTCCTAGGCCAGGAGCCTGGTCAGGTGCTCCACATATCTCCCCTGTTGTTACATCTTCACGAGAAGCCTCATAATGGGGTCTTCCCTGTGGCGCAGACAAGGCACCTGGAACTCAGAGATCCACTCCTTCCCAATTCCACAGCAAGCCTGGAACCAGTGCTTTCTGTCTCATGGAAATGATCAATAGCCAATCTGATACTGTCGATAAACTTTTTACAAATCTATCAGCCAGAAATAATCACCTTTTGGGGTTTCAATTTTTTGGTGTTTTTGTTTTCCGGTTTTCTCACATGTAACCATTGCATAATAAAGATAAGACTTTTTTTAACAGTTGGCTTATATAATTTGCCTTATGTTTACAGAGAAAACAGAGCCTACCAAGTGTGAGTAGACACATACATAAGATGAATAGTAATTACGGATTCTGTAGAAGTTAAGCAAAGTTGAAGACTCATATATTCAGATTGTAAAATATTAACAGAAGTATAAAATGTTGGCCGTGGTGGTAGCTCACGCCTGTAATTCTAGCACTCTGGAAGGCCAAGGACTGCAGATCATTTGAGGTCAGGAGTTTGAGACCAGCCTGTGCAATGTAGCAAAACCCATCTCTACTAAAAACACACAAAAAATTACTGGGTGTGGTGGCATGTGCCTGTAGTCCCAGCTACTTGTGAGGCTAAGGTGGGAGGTTGAGGCTGTAGTGAGCTGAGATCGAACCATTTCACTCCAGCCTGGGCAACCAGAGTGAGACCGTCTCAAAAAAAAAAAAAAAAAAAAAGAAGAAGAAGAAGAAGTATAAAATGTTCATAATGGGGCCTGATGCAGTGGCTCACTCCTATAATCCCAGCACTTTGGGAGGCCGAGGCAGGTGGATCACTTGAGGTCAGGAGTTCAAGACAAGCCTGGCCAACATGGCAAAACTCTGTCTCTACTGTGTATATATATATAATGTATATATCTGCCTTTCTTTCCAAGGAAGCCAGGACTTTCTTGGAACATCAAGAGAAGCCACAGCAGATTTATGACCGGGAAGAGACCAGCCCCATGCTACTTATGAAGCACGTTCATTTGCTATTGTTCAGCATAACCTCATCAAAACTCCTTCACATGCTCTCCTTAAGCTCCACGTCAGCGAGGTTTTATATTAAAACAGCAACAGCAACCACAACAACACAAATCTGACCCCAGAAAGCCTGTAGAAATAAGGTAAACATGAAATACCTTGAAAAGGCAGAGGTAGCAAAGGAAACGTCATAGACATCAATACTTGCTAACAGTCCCCTTACACTGCTACCTCTCACACCTCAAGCCAATTTTCTTTCTGTCAAAAACTCTGAACCTCCTCTCTACTCCCACCACGGCCCTGTTCTCAGCCTTCTGACTCTGTTTTTCTTTCAGTGGATGAGTGTTCTGATGTTTCTTTCCTTTGGCAGAGTTTGAGGTTTGGTCCCTTGTTTGTGCCATTCTGCTGGTGTCGCAGTGACCAAAGACAAAGGGAGGAGGGAAACAGGAATGAGAGAGCAGGAGTGAAGGTTACTGGGAATTCTTATCCCAATAGGACACACTGTCAGGGGCACTAATAGAATTGGAGATGATGTACAAGGTCACCATAAAGCTCTCAAGAGGGTCTGAACTAGAGTGGTGGGAAGGACACTAAAAACGAAGACTCAGATTCGAGAGACATCGGAGGCAGGAATTACGAACTGAATTGTGCTCCTCAAGCACAATTGTCAACAATGTTGCCCATCACAGGGACCACAGCTGTGTGTTAAATGGCTAAATGACAGGACGGATACATGCATGAACAAGTGGCCTGTGAGAAGGAAGGAGGACCAAGGACGGTGAATCAGGAGTGTTCCTGGGAACCTAACACATCTCCTCCAGTCCCCCACTCTCCACAATCCTCATGGCATGCTGTCTGGCCCCTCCTGCCTCAAGGTTTCCTAGTTACTACTCCCTCTCCCTGGAAATGATCCCCCCACCTCCAGCTCACATCTGCATTTAGGGAAGTTGCCAGGCCTACAGAAAAAGGCAGACAGTGCAACTGCAGGAGCAGCAAAGATTTCTGAACCTAGAACAGGTACATTGGGTCTGGGCGATGGTGCTTATTACGTCACTACAGAAATATGGAGCCATCATTCCAGGCACATCTGACAGGGATGAGAGTCCTTGACCTCCCAGACCTGCGAGACATTTTCCTCCTGAATGAACGATAACCCCTGCCACCTGCTGAGTGTGCCCCTTGAGAACATCCAGATAGGCCCTTGCCCTCTATATTCTCATGTCCTTGTTTGTCCCTGATCCATGTGCAAGTACTCCATTCACAGACTCAGATACGGATGTTATGAGCCACCCTTTTCTCCCCTTGTGAATGTAGTATAGCAATCAAAAATTTAGACAACTACAGTCACAGAAAGCAATGTCTTTGAGGGTGCCCACAGGGCACTTTCTGTCTGACTATATTGTTGTTTAAAACTTCAGATGGTTGCCACTTTTAACTTTTAATAAAATATTTTTGGCCAGGCACAGTGGTTCACGCCTGTAATCCCAGCACTTTGGGAGACCGAGGTGGGCAGATCACCTGAGGTCAGGAGTTTGAGACCAGCCTAGCTCAACATCGTGAAATCCCTTCTCTACTAAAACTTAAAAAAAATAAAAATAAAAATTAGCCGGGCGTGGTGGTGCACCTATAATACTTGGGAGGCTGAGGCAGGAGAATGGCTTGAACCCGGGAGGCAGAGGTTGCAGTGAGCCCAGATCACGGCACTGCACTCCAGCCTGGGTGACAAGAGCGAAACTCCATCTCAAAATAAATAAATAAATAAATAAATAAATAAATAAATAAATAAATAAATAAAATATTGTTTTATCCCTTGTAACTCACTTCAGTAAGTCTTCACTGTCTGAATCAAAGAGAAAAGATCTGTTGAATGAAACAGGTCTGAATGAATGTGTGCCCTCGACCTTTCTGTACTTTGAGAGCCTTTCTCCCAGATCTTTCACATTCCAAAGTCACATTTTTTTCTCTGAGATAAATATTTCAGGCTAACAATAATTTTAAGTCAAAATGCATGATCCGTGTGCACCATTGCTGCATGGCCGCGGGGCGGACACTGACCCTGCGCCTTCCCCCTCCTGAGGGCTCCCCAGTGGCGGGCTGGACTGAGAGGCTCTGCCCGGGTTGTCCACACACCAGCTGGGCAGCCCACCTCAGCTTCCCACCTTCTCCATCCCCTCCCCGGGGCAGGACACCCTGCTCATTCAGTGCAGGTGTGCACCAGCCCCTCCCTCCACACCCAAGTGTGCAGGAGAGCACAGACACTGCTGTCTGCTCCTCTGGGTGGCCTCCGCCCTCTGCATGGTGACAGACAGGAACTCGAAGAAAGTTTGTGGAGTGAATAAGTATATATTTGTATCATAACTACTGTGAAAAAAAATGATACTAAGAAGCCGTTGTTTGCTTTCTTAGCCATGAAGCCTGAGGAGAAGGGATCAGGAGCTGTGCTCCCATGGCCAGCCACTGGCTGCGGGGCATCCCCAGGCCACCCTAGGCCCTCTCCTCTTCCCGAGCCTGATGGAGGCCACCAAATGTCCCTGCAGAGGGGCCCTTCTGTCCCAGTCTCGCCGGCAGCTTCACCTTGCTTTACTGTTGCTGGGTGTGAACAGAAACGTGTCAGGAGCTTCTCGCTTCTGTCCCCATCTTCCTTCCCTGCGTGTCCTGCCCTCCTCCCTTCAGCGCTGCCCCAAATGCCCGGCCGCCCCCTCGGACCTCCTTTTCCAAGGCCTTTTCCGTTTTCCCTGCATTCACAAGACCTCTTCTCTGCCTGTGGGTGTCTCATGACCCTCTAGAGCGTGACTTTTTCCTCTCTCATTCCTTCCACTCCCCTTGGGCACCTAAGTAGCAGGAACCCGACTTGTCCAAAGTTGATTTGGGAGCAGCCGGCTGCGTCTTGGGCCCTTCTAAAATGATCTAGGAAAGGTTTCAGTAACATAAGCTGCCGCCTGCTGAAATGGGCGCATCCTCAGCCACTCGCTGCGGCCAGCGTGAAGGGGAAGGGAACTGGGCATTCCTGGCACCGTCAGGTGTCTACGGACAGCAATCTTAGTTAATTCTCAAAACCCCGGAAAACCCAGAAATGAGGCGCTGACAGGGACCTAACCTGTCCACCACGCCTAGGCCGGTGGGACTGAAACCCATGTCTTTGGGCTGCTTTACCAGTTTATTTCTAAAAAGGCCTCCCACACCTGGGAGGGGACATAGAAGGCTGGTCCCATTGCCAGCCGGATTTCTTTACTTAACTCTCAACCGTGGTAAATCTAATACGCTTACGACTTCTTTCTGAGAGCTGGAAATCTACAGAGATGCTCTGTTCTCTGCTGTAATAATCTCAAGCTTCCCAAAGCGAGTGCCTCACCCAGCTCCTAGGGGAATCCACGGAGCCCCAGGTGCAGGGCAAAGGATGGGGCGGGACGGGGACATCCTACCTGCGCTCCGGGAGCCGCTGGGAGTCCGGCCGGCCACGGCCGCGGGGAGGAAAAGTAACGGCTTGGGCTCCTCATTCGTGACGTGCGCTCCCCTGCGCCCCCGCGGCCTCCCGTGGGCTCCGGGCGGGGACAAAGCCAGCGCCAGCAGGAGGAGTGCGGGCAGCGGGGCACCGAGCTTGAAGGGCCACATGTTCGCAAGCGGGCAGAAGAGAGTGGGAGGCTCTTGGAGGATCCTGACGCAGTTCCGGAGGGTGCGCAGCCCAAGAGATGGCCCCCTGGACCAGAGCGCGGCTACGCGGCCGGCCGCAGTCCTCACCGCGCGCCTGCCCTTGTTTGCGTCCCGGGGGTCGGCTGGAGCTGCACTGGGACTCGGCCCCCAGAGTGCCGAAGCCTAAGCGCTGCGAGGCGCGGGGCGGGAACGGGAGGCGGTGCCTGGGGCCACCGGGTCGTCCCCCAGGATGAGGGCGTGTCCCAGCGCGGGGGACCCTCGGAAGTCCGCGCAGCCTGCCCTGACGGACACCAATCTCGGACTCAGGGGGTCTCAGGGCTCCCTACGCAACGCCTGCCTTGGACCCGGACCCTAGGCTTGCTCTCTGGTCGGCATCCCTGGGAGGACCCAGTAAGGTACCCGCCGCGTCGCCCCGGCGGTTCTCCCTGGGCTCTGTCTCCCGCCACCCCCACCCCGCAAGCCTCGGCGTCCGTCACGGATTCCCCTAGTTGGCGGGGGTCAGTAGAACCCGCGGTGCCTAGGTCGGGACGGAAAAAAGCAGCGCCGAGATGCGGCCTGGATGAGCGGAGATCGCCGCAACTTGGACGCAAAGGTGCCGGGTGCGCTCACCTGCCGAGCCCCTGCTCGCTCAGGAACCATGGCCACTCCGTCACGCCAGCCGCCCCTGCCCCAGCTCTGGAGGCCGGACCTACCCTCCTGGGCGCAGCACCGCGTTCTCTTCCGCGTGGGGGAGAAGAGGGCGGAGAAGGTCTGGGGCTGGGCACCTGGGACACACGCCCAGCTTCCCTGGCCATCCTGCGTGGAGTGGCCGGTTTCAGTGCTTCCCCAAGTGAAATCGCCAGGGTTGACCAGTGCGCCCAAAAAAGCAGCCGGCTGGATTTTTCTTCAAATTAGGGAACTCTTCTAAAGAGTTTTAGTGTTAACAACTTAAAAAATGAAATTAAGGCCAGTGGTCCTGATTAAAATAAAGTAAGCATCTCTGATCAAACCGCGCTCTGTAAACTGCTGTTGTTTTAGTTATTTCAGCCGCCTGCTTTACTGCTTTATATTAAGCATATTGAAAAATGTTGAAATTGCTCTCTAATCAACTGACTACTAATTATCTCCTCATATGCAAAGTGCAAACAGGTGAACGGAAGAGGACAGGAATAACTAAGGAAACTGAGGCTCCATTACTCCTTAGACATTGCCCAATGTTACATTACTCTACAAAAAAAAAAAAAAAAAAATCTTGTCGGTCACAGATCCTGAAAAATGACCTCAACTCCTTCAAATCGTTTATCTAGGTTTGGCATGTCCGACATGCCCTAGAAATTGGGGAAACAAAGCAAGCTTTGCAGGAGCGCTGTGAAATCGTGCCTTTGGATGATGCTCTTTTGAGGAAGCTGTTACACGGGTGAAGACTGCTTCTTCCAATCGTTTCACTGTCAAGCTTGCATAGGAATATAGTATTTCCTAAGCAAACACAGCGGTGTAACAGAATGGCTTCCACCACCGGAGACCCAGAAGAGTCTTCCTAGAAAAACAGGTTAAGAGTCTGAAGGCCCTACTTAGGTGGAATAAACGCTTTCTCACAGTTCTACTCAAGCGAAATAAGAAAACATTAGAAGTTCACAGACATTGACAGGCAGTTCAAAAATAATTTTATTGGAAAATAAAAAAATAGGGACTAGTCTGGAAAACGATGGGGAAATGCAGTATGAAATAATGCTGGAGAAGAAGTGATACTGAAACCATGACAAATGGATTTTTTAATCAACCATCTATCAGGAGCAAATGACAGCAAAACCTGGAAGCTGAATTATTTCCCTCTTCCTATGCGTTGAAAGCTAGAGGAAATAAACAAAGCAATGAGGTTTTCGAGACTGACAGCTTGGGGTCTACTTTCAGCGTCATTCAGCCATAGGACCCTGAGCAAACCATTTAGTCTTCTCTCTAGCAAGGTTAAGAGGTTGAACTTCAGTGGTTCTCAAACTGTATACCATGTGAAAGAGAGGCTGTAAAAAAAAAATGCAGGTTCCCACACCCCTCTGGACGCAGTCCCCCAGAAGAATCCCATAAATTTGCATTTTAAAGGACTCTGGGTAGTTCTGAAGCAAGTGGTCCTTTGAAACCCACCGTTATTCGTTCAACAAAAATGATGTGAATGCACACTGTGGAGCAGGCAGTGAAAACACAGCGGAGCCACCACAATGGGTAAAATACACGAAATCCTCATCTTTGTGGAGCATCTAGCTTCAGGGATCTAGTTTGCCAACACAATGCTTTTATTGTAAATAAACAGGTTGCCTATAGCTAAGTCACTCTTTGCTTTTGTTCTTTGTTCATTGCGTATCTTTGACTACTTTTCTAACTGCCCCAACTAAATGCTGCTTGCCCTGCCTCTTGCTAATTTGTTTAGAGGCAACTTGAAGTGTTCATGTCGACATGCCCTCAGTAACACTTGCTAATTTATTATTTAGTGTATAAGGAGGGGTTATCTGTGTAGGAGTGGGTACTTAGTAACTAACGTTTAAAGTAATCCAGAGTTTTTTAAACTGTAACTGTTACAAGCTATTTTAAGCCTTGAAACTCAAGGCACTTATTTTCTTTACAACTTAGCTAATAAATTAAACAAGTGAAGTTTCCTTATTTAACACCAACAAACCCTATTAAACATTTCAAAATACAATCACATATTTAATATAGTTGATTTTCTTAAACATTTTTAAAAACAGAAAAGTCACAAGTATTGAAAAAGTCCATTGCTACATCTCCCCCAAAATATTGGTAATATTGGTAATATAAACTTGAGGTTCTCTAGACAGAACTAACAGGATATATATATATATATATATATAAATACTTAATAAACTCCTACACACACACACACACACACACATATATATATATATATATATAGGAGTTTATTAAGTATTAACTTACACAATCACAAGATCCCACAACAGGCTGTCTACAAGTTTGAGCAACAAGGAGACCCAGTCCAAGTCTCAGAACTGCAGAACTTTGGAATCCGATGTCTGAGGGCAGGAAGCATCCAGTATGGGAGAAAGATGTAGGCTAGGAGGCTAGGCCAGTCTCACGTGTTCACATTTTTCTGCCTGCTTTATATTCGCTGGCAGCTGATTAGATGGCTCCCACTAGATTAAGGGTGGGTCTGCCTTCCCCAGCCCACTGACTCAACTGTTAATCTCTTTTGGCAACACCCTCACAGACACACCCAAGGTCAATATTTTGTATACTTCAATCCAATCAAGTTGACACTCAGTATTAACCATAACAAGAATAAGATTATGACACAAACCCAGAGAGTCGATATACCCCTGAGGTAGGACAGTAAAGGTATATTGCTGGCCTTGCCAGATGAAGGAAAATTGCTTCTGGTGGGCCTTATGCATGGGAATGGAGAAAATGGCATTTGCTAAGTCAATGTCTGCATACTGGATACCAGGAGATGTGGTAATTTGCTCAAGCAATGAAACTACATCTGGTACTGCAGCTGCAATTGGAGTCACCACTTGGTTAAGCTTATGATAATCCACTGTCATTCTCCAAGATCCATCTGTCTTCTGCACAGGCCAAACAGGAGAGTTTAATGGGAATGTTGGGGGAATCCAAATCACCTCCCCTGCATCTTTCAAGTCCTTGATGGTGGCACTAATCTCCTCAATTCCTCCAGGTATGCAATATTGTTTTTGATTTACTATTTTTCTAGGTAGAAGCAGCTCTAATGGCTTCCATTTGGCCTTTCCCACCATGAAAGCCCTCAGCCTACCAGTCAGGGAGCCAATATGGGGGTTCTGCCAGGTGCTAAGTATGTCTATGCCAATTTTGCATTCTGGCACTGGGGAAATGACCACAGGATGAGTCTGGGGACCCACTGGAACCTAGTGTAAGTCGGACCTGAGCTAGAGCTCCTTTAATTACCTGACCTCCATAAGCCCCTACTTTAACTGGAGGACCATAATGACATTTTGGGTCCCCTGGAATCAACATCAGCTCAGAGCCAGGGTCTAGTAGCCCCCAAAATGTCTGATCATTTCCCTTTCCCAATGCACAGTTACCCTGGTGAAAGGCTGGAGGTCTCCTTGGGGAAGGATGGGGAAAAGATTCACTGCATAAATTGTCAGTGATGTAGTAGGGTCCTTCCTCAAGGGGACCCAGACTCAACGGGTTTTGGGTTTGTAAACTAGCTCAAGTCTGGAAATTGATTGAGGGGCCATGATTCTCTGTTTTTGTAATTCAAATTAGTCTTTTGTCCATTCGAACTAGAATTTTTCTCCTTATATAAATTAAGAAGGAATGCAGTGGGCTTCCCATCAATTTCACTTCTAGGAACACTGTGATTAATTAGCCAATGGCAGAGCTCCACACGAGTCAGACTATTCTGATTGCTGCTTTGCCTCTGCTGTCCATTATGTTAGCTACGCCCACCTTGCATTTGATGGTTGAGTGCTGCCACTTGGCCCCTGCCTCCTTGGGATCCAATTATGCCCATTGTATTTAAATTTTGTAGTTGAATAACTATGGTTCCCACCATTAGATCTGACATACAGAAAAGAGCAATTACAGGGCTCTTCAAAGATGCAAGTGCAGCCCTCACAAATCTATATCACAATGCATTGGTAAAGGCTGTATCTTCTGGACCCTCCCAGCTGGAATGAGTAGGTGTAAAGTGACTAAGCCACTCCATCATCCCAATCTCCCTAAGCCTTTGGATTCCCTCCTCTACATTAAACCAAGGGAGGTCAGGCATTTCCAGCTTGCTCTCAGTGAGCTATCTTTTAATCCATATTTCAGCTAACTGAGCAAATAAGCTATTAGAACCTTTTTTTAACTCCCCAAGCTGCAACATTAAAAGCAGAGTCCCTACTTAGTGGGTCCAAATCAATAAATTAAGCCTGATCCAACTCTATGTTCCTTCCACCATTATCCCATACCCTTAATGTCCATTTCCATGCCTGTTCTCCAGATTTCTGTTTATATACATTAGGGAACTTAAGCAGTTCTTTTCGAATGTAGTGCACCTCCTCATAGGTCACACTCTCCACCTTATCACTAGGGGCCTGAGAGGACTTTAGTCTAGTTATAGGTCAGGAAACAAACAGGGGTGGTGGGGGTGGCTCCTAAGGAGAATCAACATTATTTTGCCTGGCAACTGCTTCAAGGGAGACCATCACTGTTGCCTCGGGCAGTGCAGGGTTTGTCTCCTCAAACAAAGGTGGAAAGGTTAATGGCAGCATGGGTCAGGGAGGGGATTTTGCCACTACTGGGGATGGAGAAGCTGTTCTTTCTGGCAAAAAAGGTTCATCAGAGTTTACAAACCCTGGATCAGGGTCCTCCCACATGTCCCATTCCAAGTTGCAGGGTCCTATTCTTTTGCCATCAATGCCCTCACTTTAACAGTAGACACCTGGTGAGGCTGTGCACACACCTTTCGTTACAGGTCAGCCACTCACATGATACGAACTTGTGTCTGTCTTTCCACAATTTCAGCGCTTTCTCTACAGGAGATAAGGCTCTCACTTAAGGCAATCTTAGCAGATTTCAGACTCAGTATCTGCTTCTGAAGTCAGGAGACGGAATCCCTAAATTCCTCATTTTCTTTCATCACTTTGTCCACTGAACCTAGGAGCAAGCAACCATCTTCATTATGTTCATTGGGTCTTCACATATAGTCAAAGATATTATGTATAGAGTCACTAAACTCCTTGCCTCTCATGAACAGTGAATCAGGAATGCTAAATGTATTTATTTTGCATAATTCTCTAAACAGTTCATGCCAAGGACTATCAGTGTTCTCCACACTATTAGAAGTAGAGTCCTTAGCATTTTGGGGTCTAACAATATTAAGCAGCCAGTTCCAAAAACCCCAAAACCAATGAAAGAACTCCATCTTTAATATTATGCTCCTCTAGAACCACTCCCGGTACCAAAATTTGTATTAGTCAGAGTTCTCTAGAGGGCCAGAACTAATAGGAGAGATAGAGACAGATAGATAGATAGATAGATAGATAGATAGATAGATAGATAGATATAGATAGATAGATATATTAGTTTATTAAGTATTAACTTACACAACCACAAGATCCCACAATAGGCTGTCTGTAAGCTTGAGGAGAAAGGAGAACCAGTTCAAGTATTAAAACTGAAAAACTCTGGAGTCCAAAGTTTGAGGGCAGGAAGCATCCAGTACAGGAGTGTTGGGAGCAAGCCCCCCAAAATCTGACCATAAACTGGCCCCAAAACTGGCCATAAACAAAATCTCTGCAGCGCTGTAACATGCTCATAATGGCCCTAAGGCACACGCTGGAAGGTTGTGGGTTTACCAGAATGAGGGCAAGGAACACCTGGGCGGAAAACCACTTAAAGGCATTCTTAAGCCACAAACAATAGCGTGAACAATCTGTGGACATGCTCCTGCTGCAGTTAACTAGCCCAATCTATTCCTTTATTTTGGCCCATCCCTTAGTTTCCCATAAGGGATACTTTTAGTTAACCGAATAGCTATAGAAACAATGCTAATGACTTGTTTGCTATTAATAAATACGTGGGTAAATCTCTGTTCTGGGCTCTCAGCTCTGAAGGCTGTGAGACCCATGATTTCCCACTTCACACCTCTATATTTCTGTGTGTGTGTCTTTAATTCCTGTAGCGCTGCAGGGTTAGGGTCTCCCCAACCGAGCTGGTCTCGGCACAGGAGAAAGATGTAGGCTGGAAGGCTAGGCTAGTCTCGCCTTTTTACATTTTTCTGCCTGCTTTATATTCGCTGGCAACTGATTAGATGGTGCCCACTAGATTAGGGGTGGGTCTGCCTTCCCCAGCCCACTGACTCAAATGTTAATCTCTTTTGGCAACACCCTCACAGACACACCCAGGATCAATACATTGTATCCTTCAATCCAATCAAGTTGACACTCAGTATTAACCATCACAAAATTTAATTTTTAAAAATCATCATCTCTATCTGTATGCGTGTTTTGTACGTTCTTGGATACAAGGCTATTTTTCTGATCAAAATAAATAGAAGTCGTGCGTCAGGTTGGAAGTCCTGTTTTAGATTAGGTCAGGTGATTGATTCGAGGTTATCTGATAGAAAATAAGGAGCTTGACTCGATTATGAATTAAGAGGAACAGGTCAGGACAGTAACATAAAAACCTGGAACTCCCAAGATGATTAAACCATACTGTAGAGTTTATGGAATCAGGCCCCTTTTTACAGCAATAAAATATTTCTCCCCCATGTCTCTCTAGAACTTGGTGTGTTACATTTTACTCTGACTTTTTTTCTTTTTACTACAACCTCTGACACAACTTTTAAAACAATTTCCTTCAGTTTTTTCTGCCTATATTCATGGAATTGCATGCCACGCATGCACACGCACACACAAACACACCCCATTTGTAAGACTGTTACTTAATCTTTTGCTACCTGATTTGACCTAAACTTCATCTAATACATGCATAGTGTGAATGCAGCAATATATGACATTTTCTCTAAATATGATTGTTAAATCACATAAGCACCTCCTCCATTGTACCACATAATTTTCCACTTTTGAGTAAAATTAAGAATCTGTAATAATAATCACAATATCATTTATCCTTCTTTTGATGCTCAAACAACACTATCTGGTCAACAGGAGCTCTGTGGCCTGTCTCCTTTCTTTTTGGCACTCCACAGCAACTGTGAGAGCAACAAAGGTGTCCAGGCACACCTTGATTTCCCTTATTGCTTTTCATCAGGGAGAGACATTTATCTGGCCACTCTGGAGGAGATTTTACTGGAGATGGGGCTGAGTTTGGTCCGCATGAGAGCACATGGCAGGGGCAACAAAGATCTGTGTATTAAGGGTCCTGAATTCATGCAGTACTTTCCAGCTTATCTACGACTTTACTAAGCCCTTTCTTAAAATTATTTTTTCAAATATGTTTTTAATTTTCCCTTTTAGAGGTACTACTAGTTCTTCAGAGTTTTCATTATGTGTGTGACTTATACAATATATATGTAACTTATACAATGACATAGTAAAACTAACAGAAGAAAACAAAGGGGAAAAATGAATAGGGTCATTTGTAATGTAAATGAATATATAATAGGCATATTTATAAACTCACTTATTTCCTATAACAAACTGGTTTTATGACAACCTGCAATCTCTAAAAAACATAAAGCTTTTTGTTTGATATGCTGAATAGTAATTATTCTGTATTTCTTATCATCTTAGGAAAAATATTTTATAGTGAAGCATCTAAATACAGAAAATATGTTTGGGTTAAAGGAAATTAGGAAATTGCTTTCTCTTTGTTCAAGACTCCTTGTCCATATTTCCCTTTTAATCAAGGACAGGCAAGAAGAGAATTATGCGGTATATTTATGCTGCACAGTTGTCCTCAGGGGAACTGCGATGATTCCACACTGACAGTCTCTGCCAAATGAGGCACTGGTCGGGACTTGATGGAAGAGCTGCCTTGGATACACACCAGCACAGATGATGACACTGTGAAGAGTGGCCACTCTAAATGCACGGGGGAATTTTAAAGATTATCCCGGAATTATAAAAAGCTTAATTTATAAATGTCTGTTTATTTCCTCTCTTACATGTTTAGTCTGAGCTACTTTACATCACTTTTACAACTCAGAGTCAGCTAAGTGGCACACTTAAAGCGGGAGGAAAAAGATAATATTTATAATTCTACGGCAAGTACATCATAGTGTATTCTGTTCATATTTTTGAGCTGAGATACTCAGAAGATAAAAAAAAATTGTTATATTCTTAGGTAACTGAATCATTACAAACTTTTAAAAATTTTTCCTATGCTGAGTACACATAAACCATGTGACTGGGAATAATTTTTTTTAAAGTAAAAAGTTAGAAGTTAATTTAAAAGTATTTCACAAACTTTGACATGTAAAATGCTATGCGGAGTAAAATTGAGTTATAAGGCACCATCCTGATCTCAAAGCGGAAACAAGATAACATATGTTGAAATGCCAGCAACAAAATCTTAAGACACACTAAATAAGAGAGTCAAGGGACACATTTCCAATAATTCATGTATTGAGGTGAAAGAGGGATTGGATAAGTATGATTAAGATACACAAAATAATATTTATGTTTTTAATATATACGATCATCTTAAAATGAACTATTGACAATATTTTTGAATACTTTAACAACTGTCAGGCTGTGCTTACATTAATAAAAATCAGTCACAGGACGTGGTAGCAGCAATTTAGTAATGCTTTATTGTTCAGCTGCTGTTGAGTGAGAGTGGAATGGAGGAAGCAGTTGAATGTGGAAGTTGGAAAATGGGCTCTGCGTCTATCTACATGGATTCAAATCCCAGCTCCATCACTTAATAGCTGTGTGGCCTTAAGGGATATTGGACTCTCTTCAAGCCTCCGTTTGCTCACCATAAGACAAGAATAATAATCTACCACTTTTAGTGACTGCCATGTATAGGTTAGACTTAATTTTAGGTTCCTTTAAAGTCAGCACCACGGCAGAAATTTCAGGACAGCCAGAGACCAGCTGCCAGTTGGTTCTCTACACGGTTTGAGCCCACTCAGATAACTGCTCATGGTTTTCAGTTCTCTGCTAGTGATGTGAATACCATTTTCATTTCTTTGGAGAGATCTGTATTTTTCTGTGGTCACCAGACCACAGAAAGGCTTTCGCCTGCAAACAGGTACTTGCTTTGAAGAGGGGAGATGTTTCTGTCTACTTCACAACATCTCATACATCTCAGAAAATAGAGCTGGCTTAAAGCTTGGGATAATGAACTCTCCGGCCAGTTTGTTAGAAACGCCACCAGAGTCTGAAGTCACAAGCTCTCTGAGATATATTGGACTTGTGTACTTCCCTTTAGACCATATCTAAAGCTTGCCTCCTGTGGGTGTTCTTTATGGACGGTCCACACCTCACCACTTCTTCAACCAGTGGCAAGTAAAAGGGGTCCCATCAAATTCCTCCTTCTGGGACCCCACATTGCGCTTAAACAGATTAGCCGGTGATTGCTTTCCTTATGTTGTCTCCCAACCTATATCTTGAACATTTCCAGCCTGAAGACAGGGCATACACTTTTTGTTCTCCCTCAATAATTTGAACAGAGCTCAGTAAATATTTTGGGGACAAGCTGATTTGAGAGAGTGAGAGAAATCAACATCATTCTTGCCAACATGCTGTAAAATATTTCTCTTCCTGTGCAGGGAAACAATTAGAATGGGAAGTTTATTCACCAATAGGTGGCAGTGTAGGCAGATTATTATAGCAGAAAAACAGTAAATTGCTAAAAATGCCTGATTTCATGTTCCATTCCTGCAATACATTTTCTAACACTTCCAGTGTCCTTGCTTTTCCTCTCAGCTCTGTCTGCCACTGCCCTGCATGACTGTTGCCTGAACAATTGTTTTGGCTTCTTAACAAAGCTCTCCAGTCTTGACCCTCTTCCAGTAGCCCCTGATATTTCTGCCAAATCACATTCATAAGTGCTGATCCGATTGTGTCAATGCCCTGTGTAAGCTCATAGGTGCTCTCTATGTTGTGCAGTGCCAAGTCCAAACAACCAAACTGGTTTTCCAAACTGTTGACATTTGGAACCTTTGTAATTTTCACTCTTACTTTATTATCCAGCTACACTGGTCTTCTCAATTGTTTTTTTTTTTTTGTTTTTTTTTTTGTTGTTGTTGTTGTTTTGTTTTTTTTCTAGCAAGGACATCCCATTGCTCTGAGCCTAGTATATCCTTAGAATATTTATTACTCAGATATGCATAAATCCTATATATACATCACATAAATATCCATCCTTATATTCCTACTCATTCCCTACAGCCTGCCCAGTTGGAATTGATTACTCTGTTCCTTATTCCCGAAGTACTTTGTTCCTTGAAGGCTTTCTATCCCACTGGAACTGTTTTCAAGATCAGGTGAGCGACGTGGGCGCTATTTCTAAGTACTGTGAACTTCCAGAGAGAGGGAGTGGTATGTGTGTGTTCATGGATGAGAGAAAGAGTATGCACTCAAACATTAGTTTAAAAGTTTAGGCTGGCTCGGTGGCTCATGCCCGTAATCCCAGCACTTTGGGAGGCTGAGGCGGGTGGATCACGAGGTCAAGAGATCAAGACCATCCTGGCCAACATGGTGAAACCCGTCTCTACTAAAAATACAAAAATTAGCTGGGCATGGTGGTGCGCGCCTGTAGTCCCAGTTACTCAGGAGGCTGAGGCAGGAGAATCACTGGAACCCAGGAGGCGGAGGTTGCAGTGAGGCAAGATCACGCCACTGCACTCTAGCCTGGTGACAGAGTGAGACTTGGTCTCAAAAAAAAAAAAAAGGGTTTAACAGATTGTCATTGTATCTTCATTACAAAATGCTTGCCAATACCATCATAAAGAAACAAAGATGGCCGGGCGCGGTGGCTCAAGCCTGTAATCCCAGCACTTTGGGAGGCCGAGATGGGCGGATCACGAGGTCAGGAGATCGAGACCATCCTGGCTAACACGGTGAAACCCCGTCTCTACTAAGAAATACAAAAAATAGCCGGGCGAGGTGGCAGCGCCTGTAGTCCCAGCTACTCGGGAGGCTGAGGCCGGAGAATGGCGTGAACCCGGGAGGCGGAGCTTGCAGTGAGCTGAGATCCGGCCACTGCACTCCAGCCTGGGCGACAGCGCGAGACTCCGTCTCAAAAAAAAAAAAAAAAAAAAAAAAAAGAAACAAAGATAATTTATTAGAGGCACGGTAGTCTTTGCCGAAAATGATGCTGAAGAAATTGGACACCCATAGGAAAAAAGAAAAAAAAAAAAACCATAGACACAGTACACGAATACTAACTTAAAATGAATCATAGGTCTAAATGAAATGTAAGACTATAACTTCTAGAAGAAAATCTAGGGGAAAATACAGATGATCTTGGATTTGGTAATGAGTTTTTAGATTTGGTAATGAGTTTTTATATATATCACCAAAGGTACAATTCATGACAAAAAAAATTGATAGGTTGGACTTTATCAAAATTTAAAACATTTACTCTATGAAAGATACTGTTAAGAGAATGAAAAGATAAACCACACACTGGGAGAAAATATTTGTAAAAAATATAGCAGATAAAGAACTTGAATCCAAAATATAAAAAGAACTCGTAAAACTCAGAAAACGAACAACTCAGTTTAAAAATAGACAAAATGGCCAGGCACGGTGGCTCATGCCTGTAATCCCAGTGCTCTGGGAGTGGAGTTTACAGATAAACAAGGGAAGAAGCTAGAATCATCCACGTGATAATAGATTCAAACTAGAAACCTCAATATACATTCATGTTTAGTTTAATATGGGTACACACTGTTACACATAGAAATATGTATGGATATATGTATACACACTGGTTAGTACACACACACTGCCTTATCCTGTCAGCGCAGAGGGTCTAGAGGCAGTAACACCCAGTAATGAGGAGCACACCTGCAGCCCAGGTCCTGGTTTCTAACAGTATTTACTTATAAAAGGGTCCTGGGCTCCTTGGACAACTGGCCAATTCTAACACTGGGGCAGGTACTACTCAAGAGGAGCCTGAAGTATCTTGTAGTGACAAAAGGAAGTGCAAAAAAAAAAAAAAAAAAAAAAAAAAACCCACACATACATGCAACGAAGGGGAGAGAGGTGTCTGTCAAAGGAATTCAAGAGCCAACTAAAAGAGCCATCTAGTTATGAAGCCCAGCATGCATTAACTCTTTTTCCTAATGCTCTACCCCCTGACACCCTGCTCTCCCCAAACAGGCCCTGGCGTGTATTATTCCCCTTCCTGTGTTCTCATTGTTCAGCTCCCACTTATAAATGAGAATATGCAGTGTTTGGTTTTCTGTCCCTGCATTAGTTTGCTGAGAATAATGGCTTCCAGCTTCATCCATGTCCCTGCAAAGGGTATGATCTTGCTCCTTTTTATGACTGCATAGTATTCTATGGTGTATGTATCACATTTTCTTTATCCAGTCTATCATTGATGGGCATTTGGGTGGATTCCATGTCTTTGCTATTGTGAGTAGTGCTTCAGTGAACATACAGGTACATGTATCATTATAATAGAATGACTTATATTCCATGTATATACTGAGTATATACCCAGTAATGGAATTGCTGGGTCAGATGGTATCTCCAGTTCTAAAACTTTGAGGAATCTCCACACTGTCTTCCACAGTGGTGAACTAATTTACTAATTAGAACTAATTCTCACCAACAGTGTAAAAGTGTTCCTATTTCTCTGCTACCTCATCACTAAAAATTAGCTGGACATAGTGGTGGGCACCTGTAGTCCTAAATCCTCAGAAGACTGAGGTGGACTCAGAAGATTGAGGTGCTTAAGCTTGGGAGGTCAAGGCTGCAGTGAGCCGTGATCACACCACTACACTTCAGCCTGGGCAACAGAGTGAGACCCTGTCTAAAAAAAACATTCTAAAATAGGAAGTCCATTTAAACAAAAGTCCACATCATGTGTAATTCTAATAAATTATATAGGAAAATTACTTTCCATACAACAAAAGAGTAAAAATTTAAAGCACTATCCTTGATTTTGTAACCTTTTCCGGAAAACTACTGAACATACCATCATCACAATATATATTAATGTTGTCTGTCATAGCATTTTGGCATACTTTCCGTGGTTCTCAAATGTAGGTCATACTGTCTCCTCAGAGGGCCACTGCAAATCTGGAAGAGTGAGTTGAATTGATAATGTTGCATGGGAATTAGTACTGGCATTTAGAGGATGTAAACAGGGATGTTAAAAATCCTACAAATCGGCCGGGCGCAGTGGCTCAAGCCTGTAATCCCAGCACTTTGGGAGGCCGAGACGGGCGGATCACGAGGTCAGGAGATCGAGACCATCCTGGCTAACACGGTGAAACCTCCTCTCTACTAAAAATACAAGAAAATTAGCCGGGCGAGGTGGTGGGCGCCTGTAGTCCCAGCTACTTGGGAGGCTGAGGCAGGAGAATGGCGTGAACCCGGGGGGGCGGAGCTTGCAGTGAGCCGAGATCGCGCCACTGCACTCCAGCCTGGGGCACAGAGCAAGACTCCGTCTCAAAAAAAAAAAAAAAAATCCTACAAATCAGTAAAGGCATGGTGGTGCACGCCTGCAGTCCCAGCTATTCCGGAGGCTGAGGCAGGAGAGTTGCTTGAGCCCAGAAGTTCAAGCCTTTAGTGATGAATTGTGCTTGTGAAGCCACTGCACTCCAGCCTGGGCAACATAGCAAGACCCTGTCTCTAAAAAAATGTAAGTTAAAATTTCAAAAATCCTGCAATCAAAAGGCAGACCCACACAATGAATAAGTTTTCTGCCCCAAATACCAACAAGGTTGTTCACTGAGAAACACTTAAAATGGAAGTATTATTTCCATTTCCCAACTACATAAACTGTCATATCACGGGACTAAATTTTACTATTATTTGACCATCTTGGTTTGGTACCACTTTTTACATACTGAAATTACTTTCTTATATTATCGTCATCTTCTTCAATCAAGTCCTGGGATTGAGCTAGAGCAGTCATCTTGATGTTACAAATAAATAACTTGAGAAGCACAGAGGTTTTGTGGCACCCTCATGTGACTCAGAAGCCAACCCTACCATAACTTTCTGTGGGAATGCAAGTGAATCTACGTTTCTCAGTTTGGAGAAATATCTAAAATAAGGAGCTGGGTCGCTCACACTGACTCCTCCTTCTAATCAACTCACAGGTGGAAGAGATGTTTGGAGTTAGTAATTTTCCTAAATTCCATCATTCTTCCTCTCACTCACTAAAAAGAAAATGTACAGTTTTGTTGTCACAAGACAGATCTTCCTTGATTTAAAGTTAACCATATTTTAAAGGAAGATGTAGTTAAGTCTTTCTTTTTTTTTCTTATAATTAATTCTTACATCCTACAGTCTGTTCTTTCTCGATAAGCTGTAGTGTTCTGTAAAAATGACATGATAGTTGAGGTATGCACCTTCCATTCTTTTAAATTTACATGGTAAGTTTTACTTATAAAAATTTAAGAAATCACTTTCTACATGAGTAGCATCAACAATAAAAAACAGAGTTATCTTCACAATGAATAAACTATACTCTTGTGACTATTTCAGGAAAGAGGTTACTGGTTAATTTAATTTTGTGATTAACTTAGTGTTCACAATATACTAATTTTTTTTCAAAATTTGTTTTAGAACTACAGTTTAAGTCACAGAAACATACCCAGAAGAATAACAGGGATAGAACATATTGGGCAAGGCACGCCCCATTGGTGAGGAGAAATATGCAAAAGCCCAAATTAGATACAAAACTCACTTAATAGGCCAAGCAGAGTGACTCACAGCACTTTGGGAAGCCGAGGCTGGCAGATCACCTGAGATCAGGAGTTCAAGACTAGCCTGGACAGCATGGCGAAATCCCGTCTCTACTAAAAGTACAAAAATTAGCCAGGCGTGGTGACGCATGCCTGTAATCCCTGCTACTCAGGAGTCTAAAGGAGGAGAATCGCTTGAACCTGGGAGGCGGAGGTTGCAGTGAGCCAAGATTGCACCACTGCATTCCAGCCTGGGCAACAAAGCTAGACTCTGTAAAAATAAAATAAAATAAAATAAAATAAAGTAAAATAAAATAAAATAAACATAAATAAAAACAACCCTCACTTTAAAAATGTATACACTAGAGGAATAAAGCTAAATGTTTTTAAGGACTATTTCCATGAAGTTTACTCTTCATTCTTGGAATATTTCTCTCCAGATTACCAGTCAATGATTTAAAACAAGAGTGGAATCCACCTAAGAGAGAAATGTTATCAAGTGGTTTCAGCTGTGTCAGAAGCACCACTGCTTTGTGAAAGGTAAATTACAGCATGATTGAATAATTACAGTTTTCTTTATCAGTCTATGGTCAGTTTGAATGATCTGGATCAACATCCTGGGAATTTACCTAATTTCATTAACCTCACACTTCACAATAATTCAGCATATGTGGCTAAACCAATCCATTACATGTTGGTTCTTTTAACTTTCAATCCAGAATATAAACTTTTTCCGATGTTCTCAAATGTTATCAGAGTTAAAGACAGGAGTTCCTACTCTCCTCAATCTTTAGTGTTCCTAAGAACCACACAGGAATTGAGTGAAAACACAGTTTTCTCAGGTCCCATCTCTAGAAATTTTGATTTTTAGACCTGAGTGTGGGAACCAGGGAACCGCAATTTTTTTTTTTTTTTTTTTTTTTTTTTTGAGACGGAGTCTCGCTCTGTCGCCCAGGCTGGAGTGCAGTGGCCGGATCTCAGCTCACTGCAAGTTCCGCCTCCCGGGTTCACGCCATTCTCCTGCCTCAGTCTCCCGAGTAGCTGGGACTACAGGCGCCCGCCACCTCGCCCGGCTAGTTTTTTGTAATTTTTAGTAGAGACGGGGTTTCACCGTGTTCGCCAGGATGGTCTCGATCTCCTGACCTCGTGATCCGCCCGTCTCGGCCTCCCAAAGTGCTGGGATTACAGGCTTGAGCCACCGCGCCCGGCCGGAACTACATTTTTAATGAACAACCCCTCCCCTACTCACCATCCTGGAAAAAAAAAAAAATTCTGTGCAGAGAGTCTGTGAATCACACTTTTAAAGTGTTTTTAATTTTGTAATGCTTTATATTGAAATCATTTTAGACTCACACAAAAGTTGGAAAAGTAGTACAAAGAGTTCCTATATACCACTTACCCAGCTACGCTAAATGCTAACACCTTATGTAACCATAGTAAAATCATCAAACCCAGGAAATTAAAATTAATACAATATTATCAACTACTCCCTAGGCTGGATGCACACGCAGCCACGTTCTCTGCTGACGTCCCTTTCCCGGTCCGGGAGATGACCCAGAATCCCACTCTGCTTTATGAGTCGACCCTCCTTAGTCTCCTTCAATTTGGGAAGTTCCTCAGACTCCTGTCTTTCATGACCTTGACACTTTTCAAGAACACTGACTAGTTATTTTGTAGAATGTCCCTCAGTTTGAGTTTTCTTCTTTTTCTTTTTTTAGACAGGATCTAATGCTGTTGCCCAGGCTAGAGTGCAGCAGTGCGATCATAGCTCACTGTAGCCTCAAACTCCGGGACTCAAGCAATCCTCCTACCTCAGCTACCCAAGTAGCTGAAACCACAGGCGTACACCACTATGCCCACTTATTTTTATCTTTTTTATTTTTTGTGGGGACAGGGTCTTGCTATGTTGCCCAGGCTGTTCTTGAACACCTTGGCTCAAGAGATCCTCCCTCTTCCCCCTCCCAAAGTGCTGGGATTACAGGCATGAGCCACTGCACTCGTCCAGTTTGGGTTTTCCAAAGTCTCTTTGTGATTAAATTTTGCTCGTGTATTTTGGCAAGAACACCACAGAAGCAACAGTGTGCCCACTCAGGGCATCTTATCAGGAGGCAGGTGATGTCACTATGTCTCCTTATTGCTATTATATTTGATCACTTGGTCAAACTGGCATTTGCCAGATGGCTCCACAGTAAATTCACTGGTTTTCCCTTTGTAATTAGTAAGTATCCTATGGGAAGATACTCCTTGGCCAAATGCCTATTTCTCTTTCTTATTTCTTCTCTCATACTTTTTTTCTTTTTTTTTTTTTTTTTTTTTTGAGACAGTGTCTTGCTCTGTCGCCAGGCTGGAGTTCAATGGCACAATCACAGCTCACCGCAACTTCAACCTCCCAGGTTCAAGTGATCCTCCCACCTTAGCCTTCCAAGTACCTGGGACTACAGACACACCACCATTTCCACACCTAGCTAACTTTTAAATTTTTTGTAGAGATGGCATCTTACTATGTTGCCCAGTCTGGTCTCAAACTCCTGGGCTCAAGCGATCCTCCCACCTTTACCTCCCAAAGGACTAGGATTACAGGCTTGAACCACCATGCCCAGCCTCTTCTCTCATATTTTAACTTACTAATTTTAGCAACCATTGATAATGGATGATTGCAGCAATTGCTATGTGTTTACTAAATGGTCACTTTCCATTGTTATTAATGATTCCTTCATTTCTTCTCCCCTGTTTATTTATTTACCTACTCTTACATATATTTATTCAATTAATTTTTTATATTTGAGACACTAGGCTCGACTAAATATTCAACCAACATTTTGGGAGCTTCTATGATCAATTAGGCTATGCTCTAAGTCCTGGACAGGTAAGTGAGTAATAACAGTTATTGCTTTTTAGAACATTTTAGTGTGTTAGACTCAAGTGAGTTTGATTAGCATAACATATTTTCACCAAGCCTGCTTTAAGAGACTGAGTTAACTCAACTTCTGGTATTGATCAAGGGCTCTCAAATTTTAGTAAAAATAAGAATCACTTAGGGCCGGGTGTGCTGGTTCACACCCGTAATCCCAGAGTTTTGGGAGACCTAGGTGGGAGGATCACCTGTGGCCAGGAGTTTGAGACCAGCCTGAGCAACACAGCGAGACCATATCTCTACAAAAAAATTTAAAAATTAGCTGGGTCTGGTGGCACATTCCTGAAGTCCCAGATGCGCAGGAGACTGAGGAGGGAGTATCACTTGAGCCCAGGGGTTCGAGGCTAAAACGAGCTATGATTTCAATTAGGAAACTTATGAAACATGCAGACCGATACAGGGACTGACTCAGTAGAGCCAGAAAGAGACCAGATCATCTGTGTTTGTTGCTATGGGACCTCAATGATTAAGACACAGGGGGTCAAGAACCATACTTGAAAAACTGCTCTAGATTGAGAGCTCTGACAAGAGACTAAAACTCTTTGCAAGGCCCCTGGAGGAGCAAATTAGTCTCCTCTGCTTTGGCATATTTTTAATTAAAAGATGCATTTTCATTTCTTCAGAGAAAATTCTCTTCTAAAGCATATAAACAATTCTTTTTGTTTGTTTGTTTGTTTGTTTTTTTGAGACGGAGCCTCGCTCTGTCGCCCAGGCTGGAGTGCAGTGGCCGGATCTCAGCTCACTGCAAGCTCCGCCTCCCGGGTTCACGCCGTTCTCCTGCCTCAGCCTCCCGGGTAGCTGGAACTACAAGCGCCCGCCACCTCACCCGGCTAGTTTTTTGCATTTTTTAGTAGAGACGGGGTTTCACCGTGTTAGCCAGGATGGGTCTCGATCTCCTGACCTCGTGATCCACCCGTCTTGGCCTCCCAAAGTGCTGGGATTACAGGCTTGAGCCACCGCGCCCGGCCAACAATTCTTTTATTTAGGCCTATTAGTCTTTCCGAAGATTCATCAGTTTCTCTGACCAGTGAAGAGAAACATTTGTGGAGGATGAAAATGCACTGGCTTTCTGCTCATTCAGGGTTATGTGACCATAGCACTTGTTAGCAGTCCTGGAAAAGGGTGGTTTTGCTTAATCTTGTTCCTCTGAGGGCTCTGGATGACCTGAGCATTGTGTATACGTTTCCTGAAAAGCACCATGGAAAAGCAAATGAAACACATTATTGTAGTTTCAAAATTTTGTAAAATGTTAGTGTGTTTAAGTGTTCTGTATGCTGTACAACTTTTACTTCATTCCTAAGGAGGGCCTGAAGCACAGTAGAATTGGGAAAAAGAGTCTACTTAAAGTTTTGGTCATCAAAGGCCAGGACTTGGAAGCCACTTCTGCTTCCCACTGTATGAACGTGGGGAAACCATTGAAGAGCTCTGAGTCTTAGCTCCTCAAAACAATGGGGTAATCCCAGAACCTTGTTGTGCCAACCTCACAAGGAATGAATGAGCTTCCAATGAGATCATAATGCAGGGAAGTATTTTTTGTTTCGATTACAGTAACTCACAAAAATACTCTTTGTTATTAAGGACCACAAATAAATTTAGATGATTGCTGTTCTTAGAAATAAAGGGCATTAACCCTCGATTCTTAGGGTTCCCTGAAGAAAGTACTGCATTCTATTCAGAGTGTAAAAATGTTTACATGATTAGATTATGATTAGAATAATGAGGGGAACAGCTTTTCCCACCTCAACAGACTATCAATTTATGTGCTGTTTCTTGTTTTATTGGATCTAATCAGCAGCAAAAAGAATGTTCATTTATAATAAATTTTGAGAAACATAATTTGAGCTGTATAGATAGAAATATTATTTATTGCTTTAAATAAACCATTCCAATGATGGTTTGTTTCTTATGAATGGACTCTGTGCCACCAGTTAAATTAATGAATTTTTTCTGAGTGAGATCAATAGTGGAGCTGAGAAACCCGTCAGAAGGAGAGTCTCCAGTCCTCCTGTGCAGCTGAGCATGTTAAGCCTACTATAAAGTTTGTTTAAATTTCTCTCTTAAACAGTCTTAAATATAAAACAAACTCAAACCCTTTAAGGGAAAAAAGTTCCCTTATGTACCTGCTAATTTCCTTGTAAATCTTCCAAGCATGATTAATATGATTACTTAAACCCAACTGTCCAAAGGGGATTTTTGACAGTTTTATGAGGGAATTAGTTATTTTCTATTTTACAGCCGGTCCTTTTCCTCTCAGCTGTAAAGCTGGGTGTCTGGGAGCCCGGGCCTGCCACGCTCAGTCCGGCCTGGTTCACGGCAAAGTCCCCAGGCCGCATTCTGGACGTCTCAACTGCAAAGATGCTCCCCTCTCTCACCTGCGAGTTCTCTTTAAAAACATATATAATGATTAAAAGAATGCCCTTCTCTTTAGTCAAATTACTGCTAAGTAGACTTCCCCTTTCCATTGCACTGAACAGGTGTTTGCGAGCCACCCACGGCCTCCGAGAGCTGCGTTCCTGGGCTCTACTTAGAAGTTACTTTCACCAACAACTTGTCCTGTTCTCAGCTCTGGCCTGTCCCCCTTCCCCCAGATTTATGGAGCGGTCATTTTAATTTTTCATTCAGTTCAACTCTATGCCCATCTATCAACTATCCACCTTTAAAAAGGCCAGGGACCTGTTTCCCTTTTTCCCACAGGATATAAAGACTAGAGCAGTGGTTCTCAAAGCGGTTCTCCCAGGCTCCCCTGGAACTTTAGAAAGGAGAGCTGTCCACCTGCTGAGTCAGAAGCCTGGGGTGGGACCAAGAGTCTGTGCTTCCACAAGCCCCACAGGGATGCTTAATGCTCACTTGCTTGAGAACCACTTGATTAGAGGATCAGCCGGGGTCCTAGTAGAAAAGCATAGGTAATGAGGACCCCAGCAAATTTGTACAAGCTTGCTAGTCAGTATCAAGCAAGATCATGTAGATTGAATTCAGAAAGAAATATTTTAAGTTTTATTTAATATACTGAAAGAGGATATTTTTGACTGGCTTGGAGAGGAAACAACGTCGTTTGTTTGTTTGTTTGTTTGTTTAGAGACAGGGTCTCAGTCTGTTGCCCAAGTTGGAGTGCAGTGGAGTTCAAGCTCACTGCAGCCTTGAACTCCTGAGCAGCAGCAATCCTGCTGCCTCAGCCTCCTGAGTAGCTGAACCTACAGGTGTGTGCTGTTGTGCTGCCATTTTATTGTTTGTGTTTGTTTAATCCCTCTGATTCTTGTTTCTCTCTTTCCCCTTCCCTGCCTTCTTTTGAGCAAGTAGAATAATTTTGGCATTCCCTTTTACTTATTATCTAAATCATTATTAATTTGGTGACTTTTTGATTAATCTGACTTCACAGTATTTTTTTCAGAGGTTGTTTTCAGGATTATAATACACATTACCTAATCTAATTATAATACACATTACCTGTACTTCTAGTTAGTATGTTACCATTTTAAGTACAAAATTGAAGCCTTACCACAATTAAAGTCCCTTTATTCTTCCTCCTTTGTATTATAGTTATTGTATGTATTATAGCTATCTGAAACACTGAATTGACATTGCTATAACTCTCAAATTTCAACAGCCATACATCTTTGAAGGACTTAGAAGAAAAACGTAGTCTAACTTATTTATCCAGATATTTATCATTTCTGTTGCGTTTCCTTTAGTTCTGAAGTTCCATGTTTTTCTCTGGTATATTTTTCTCTAAGCTTAAATAATTTTCTCTAGCATTTTTTAGAGTGGGTCTGATGGTGATAATTTTTTTTAAGTTTCCCTTCTCTAAAGAATTTTTTTTAAGTTTTCCTTCTCTTAAGAATTTTTTTTAAGTTTTCCTTCTCCTGTATTTTGCCTTATTCTTGAAGAATATTTTCTCTGGATATAGAATTCAGAGCTGATAGTACTTTACTTCCTGCATTTGAAAAGTATACTACTTCCTTCTGGCCTTCATGGTTTCTTATAAGAAATTCACTGTTAACTAAATTGTTATATCATCAGTTCATTGTTCTCTGGCTATGACAAGACTTTATCTTTAGTTTTTAGTTGTTTATGTGTCTGTGTATTCTTGTCTTTGAGGTTATTTTGTCTGGAGTTTGCTGAAATTCTTGAATCTGTATGTCTTTTACCAAATTTGGGAAGTTTTCAGCCATTCACTTTTCAAATATTTTTCTGCATCATTTTCTTCTTTCTATTCTGAGATATCAATAATATGAATATTAGACCCTTTGATATTGTGATGTTGTTCTACAGGCCCTGAGTCCCTGTTCATTTTTTTCAGTATTTTTTCGTGTTCTTCAGACTAGATAATTTCTATGGCTCTATTTTCAAGTTCACAGATTTTTAAATTAGTCATCTCTATTCTTCTATTGAAACCATCCAGGTAAGTTCTGACTTATTATATTTTTTAGTCGTAAAATTTCTATTTTAAATACATTTCTTCTATTTTTCTGCTGAGAACCTTTATTGTTCCATTCATTTCCAAAGTGTGCAACCTTTATTTCATGGAACATGGTTACGAAAACTGCATTAATATCTTTGATAATTTCAACATCTGATTTATTTCAGGGTTGACATCTGTTGTCTTTTACCTTGGTAATTGGTCACATTTTCATGGTTATTTGAATGTCAAGTAATTTTAGATTATATAAAAATGTGGACATTTTGAATATTATATGTGAGACTGAGTTTCAGGAGAATATTTATTTATATAAATATTTTTTGATTAGTCAGGCAATAAACTCAATTAAGACTGCAAGTTCTGACTTGCTTTCTGTGGGCAGTGTGTTTCCAGTGTCTTTGAATCATATAACATCAAAACCAGAAAATTGACATTGGTACAAGAGTGTGTGTTATTCTATGGTATTTTATCACACACGTAGTCTTCTGTTTGTTTCTGCCCTACATATGCACCCCTCAAGCGTTAGTCTGGGAGATGTGTGGTGTTTATATCACAGTTTAGTTCTCATAGCTTTTGCTGTGCTTCTTTGGGTCTGATTTGCATATGAACAGTTTGGTTGTGAGCTCAGAAATTGCATGGTTCATACACAAAATTAAGGATGTCCTTCTCTATCTCTCTTCTCTCTGGGGTTCTCTCCCCATCCACTCCAGTCCCTTTTCCCAATTGCTTTGGCGGGGAAAGTGGGTTTGATTTAGAGCATTAGCTTCCATGCTGCTGCACATTGTCATGCAATAGTCATGCAACTTCATGCAATAGTCATGCAGTAGTCATGCAATAGTCATGCAACTGAATAGTCATGCAACTTCACTTTCAGGGTGAAGCAGCAGGAGAAAAGAGATAAATGAAGAGGATTTCCTTCATACTCTCCCCACTCAACTCACAGTGGCGTGTTTTGTTTTGTTTTGTTTTGTTTTGTTTTTCCTAGTCTTCAAGCCAGAATGAGGGTTTTCCCTGAGTAGTTATTGTTGTCTCCTCTCACTATAGTTATGTGAATCAGATCCCCTCAAGTAAAATAAAAAAAAAAAATCCAGAAAACTCAACAGTATTCCTGTCATACTGTAAGTTTTGACTTCCCTCATCAATCTGCCTCCTATGGTGTACTCTTCAGTCTTCAGAAAGCTGAATTTTCTATAAATGTCAATTAGACCCTGTTGATTGGTGGGGTTGTTAAATTCTTCTACATCATTGTTGATTTTCTATTCAGTTATCCTATCAGATGTGAAGGATGGGTGTTAAAGTCTCCAATTCTAATTTGGATATGTCAATTTCTCCTTTCAATTCTATCAGTATTTGCTTCATATATTTTATGACTTTGTTGTTTAGTGACATACTATAGCAATGTCTTCTTAGTGGATTGACCCTTTTATCATTGTGTATGTACCTCTTTCTCCATGGTAATTTTCTCTGCTCTGAAGTTAACTTGATTTGATATTAATATAGCCACTCCTACTTTCTTTTGATTAAAATTTGCATTATATATATTTTCTATCTTTTTACTTTCAATCTAAATACATATACACATTTGAAGTTTTTTAAAAAAAAAAACAGCATATAGTTGAATTGGAGTTTTTTTCTACTGTGCAAATCTCTGTCTTTAATTTTTTTAATCATTTACATGTAATATAATTATTGCTATGTGAAGGCTTTAAGTTTACCATTTCATTTTAAATTTTATGTTTATTCTTTCTGTTTTTGCTTCTATGTTTTCTTTTTTTATCTTGTTGTTTGTAACTTGCACCTTTTTGAAGAATTCCATTTGTTTTTATTGATAATGCTTTTGAGGGTATCTTTCTTTAGCTTTTTTTAAAGTGGTTGTTAAAGGCATTATATTATACAAACATACCACAGTCCGCTAGTGTTAACATTTTACCAGTTGATGAGAAGTGTACAAAACGTGCCTTCCTTAAATTTCTTTACCCTCTCCTGTTTATAATTGTCCTAAATATTTGCTCTACATACTTTGAAAAACACATCAGATAGTGTTAGTATTTTTACTTAATAATCATCAATTTTTTAATGCAAGAGAAAAATAGTCTATTGTGTTCACACATATTTTTAATAATTCTTTTTTTCTTTCCTTCTTTTTGATGTTCTCATATTTCTCCATTTATCACAACCTTTTTTGTTTTATGAATTCCTTTTGCTGGTTTTTAGGATAGATCTTCTGAAGTCAAATTCTTATTGTTTTCCATCATCTGTGTTTGTCTTGATTTCCCCTTAATATCTAAAGAATATTTTTACTGTATATAAAATTATGATCGACAATCATTTCCTCTTAGCACTTGAAAAACATGTGCAACTTCTTTCTAGCTCCCATGGTTTCTGATATTATTTGAATAGCACTGTATTCCAGTCTGGGCAACATGGTGAAACTTGTCTCTGGAGAAAACACACACACACACACACACACACACACACGCACACAATGAAATGGCAGGCCAACCTAGTCATGTCAATAATTATATTAAGAGTAAAATTTCTGACGAGGCACCGTGGCTCACACCTGTAATCCCAGCACTTTGGGAGGCCAAGGCAGGCAGATCACCTGAAGTCAGGAGTTTGAGACCAGCCTGGCCAACATGGTGAAACCCGTTCTCTACTAAAAATGCAAAATGAGCTGGGCGTAGTGGCACATTCCTGTAATCCCAGCTACTTGCAAGGCTGAGGCAGGAGAATCGCTTGAACCTGGGAGGTGGAGGTTGCAGTGAGCTCAGATTGTGCCATTGCACTCCAGCCTGGGCTTTAAGAGCAAAACTCCATCTCAAAAAAAAAAGAGTAAGAGTAAAATTTTTATTTAGCTCTTCATGCCTTCTGTTTCCTTGCTGAGACTTTCCATTATCTCATTTGTTTCAAACATGACTGTAATTACTTGTTGTCACATTTTATGATAAATATTTAAAATCTTTGACCAAAAATTTCAACAGCTGCATCATCTTGGTGTCTGTTGGTTGTTTTTCCTGTTAAGGTTGAAATTTTTCTTGTTCTTTTAATGAAGGATGAATTTCAAATAGGCATTTGGAGTATTCTGTTATGATACTCTAGATATTTTTTAAATCTTCTGTTTAAGTGCCAGGTGTTGTAGCTCACGCCTGTAATTTTAGCACTTTGGGAAGCTGAGGTGAGAGGATTGCTTGAGGCCAGGAGTTTGAGGCCAACCTGCATAACATAGTGAGATCCCATCTCTACAGAAACTTTAAAAATTAGCCAGGCATGGTGACACATGCCTGTAGTCCCAGCTACTCAAGCAGCGGAGGTGGGAGGATCACTTGATCCCAAGAGTTCAAGGCTGCATGGAGCTATGATTGTGCCACTGCACTCCAGCCTGGGCAACAGAGTGAGACCCTGTCTCTAAAAAATAATTAAAAATTAAAAATCTTCTTTTTAAGCAGTCCTGCTCTGACACTACACTTGTGAGGCAAGGTGGGCACTACCTTGTTACTGTCAGCTGGGGTGGAAATCCAGATCTTCCCCTAAGCCTCTATTAGCATCTTAAGTGGGTATACATCTCACACTTCCTGAGTAGGAGTGAAAGCAGGATACTCACTCAGTCTTCTCTGACACCTCAGCATAGGAGAAGGATTGCCTTCTGACATTTAGTCAAGAATGAAAATATATTCTAATTTTGCTAATCGGGATGCAGCTTCTTCCATCATGTTTGCCTTGAGTGCGGTGGTTGTTATGTAAAATTCTCTCACTTGTTAGGCTTCCCCTTTCCTGATTCTCTCACTACATAGAACAAGCTTTACAAGGCAGAGTTTTGTTGTTGTTGTTTGTTTGTTTTGTTTTTCTGTACCCGCTTGGCATTTCTTTGTTACCACCTTCTCCTGAATCCAGTCTGAGCTATATGAGGCAAAAAGAAAACTCAGGGAACTCACCCTGTGTCCTGGAGCTCCTAGCTGGGTCTGCCTTCTCCCAATCTTTCAGAGACTTCTTAAGTTTGTCGTATATATAACGTTCAGGGATGTTAGCTGTACTTCATGGTAGAAAAGAAGTGTGTCTACTCCATCTTGTTCCAGACCCAGAAGTCTGTGTGATGCAAGTTTAATCATCCTGTCTCAATTATTTTTTAATAGGGTCACTCATCAAGAGGACTTATAATGGCGTCACCATAAGTCCCTCTTCTGGATTAAAGATTTTATAATTCATTAGCAAACAAGGCAAAATAAGACAAAACTCTTTTGCTTCAAATTTCTGAAAGTCCCTCCAAATTTGATTCTACCTATCACCAACTGTGCAAAGTCATCATTGTTTCATCATCTTCTGATGCAATTTATAGGGCTCGTTCAGAACCCAGCTGTCCTATGACTTCATATTTATCCAGGGTTTTCTTACATCTAATAAAGAGTGCTCAAACAATCAGTTAAATTACCTGCTTACAAAACACTCACATAACTAATTTCTGAGTTGTATGTTAAGGTTTTTCAGAATACGTGGTATGTATTTTCTCAATTTTCTTCAATCTAGGAATTAAATCTCACAGAACTTAAATTATTTATCCAAATTAATGGTGAAACCATGAAGCTTAGGATAGTTATTGCCCATATTTGAAGGTTTTTCTCTATGAATCAGAATTTTTCTGTGTGCCTTCAAGAAAACTAGTGAGTTGGAGTTAAAGGGAGAACATTTCAAGAATCAGAGATTATGCAAAGATTAAATGAATTGCCCGTGTTGGTAGTAACTTTTTCTATCTCTGGAGAAATTCAGACATCAGTTAGATTTTATACAACTCTATTGATGATTTATACTAGGTTTGAATTTTAGAATATAGGGGTTAAGGTGAATGTTTGAATTCATGCTTTGTATCTAAACCACAACTGAAAAGATCACATGCCACTCAAAAAAATCATTTATTAAATTTGATTCCCCTGGTAAGTTGTCTACTCACTCTCTAAAAAAATTAAAACATTTTAAAAGTTGTCTACTAACTAAGAGAATAGATTTTAACTCATCAACTGCCAAAAGAATCCATCAAATATTTATTGTATGTATAAAATCTGAATAATTGAAAACATTACATGAGCATGTTAGATTTTTCATCCACTATTCCTCAGTTCAAAGAGAGATTTGAGTAGGTGTAAGATAAAGAGGCTTGCTGTACTTCATATATGAGTATCAGCCAATTTCAAGAAGACAAGGTTAATTTCATATGCTCTTTGGTGCCCTAATTATTAAAGCAATTGTCACTTTTATAACCAGCATTCCTAGATGTCAAATTGAAGACAGAAAATAGAGTATCATAAACTTGATTACCAATAATTGAAACACCACACTTACTTTAGGAAGATAATTACTGTTGTTTTCAGTGGGACCATACTCTGAGAATTGTGAGATTTTGCCTAGTCTCACCTTCTGCCACTAGGAAACATATCCAGGCATATTTGAGAGGAGCAGATGGGCAGTAATAATACATGTTTCCTAAGTGTACTACTCGAAATCTAAATGTCCTTTCCCTTATTTATTTTCTTATTGTGCTATTAGAGGAGTTCAGATAACTTAGATATTGATATCTATAGAGATTTCCTTCATTGAAGTGTCTCTCATTCACAGAATATTGTTTCAGATGCTAAAAATCTCAACTATTTTTTCTGACAGTCAGGAATTGGTATTAAGGCCTTTGTTATACCTTTCTGCTAACATACTTTGGGATGTGTAGTTAAGACCTTGTTGTAAATTGATCCTCCGGGCTTTGATAAGAAATTAGAATGAAAATGGAAATGTCTGAGTAGGACTAAATGTTGTCTTAGTAGATGAAAATATCTTTGAATTGTGACTTATTCCTGTAAACACGATGTTCTGTTTTTATTCCTGGTAAAATAATTTTAAATATCATCTCTAAATTAAAGAAAATCATAATAGAACCAATTAGAATATGTCCATGAACATTTTCTTGAGAATCATCAACTTATGACTTATGTTTTAGAATATTTTTAGTATCATAAATCACATAATTTTAATAAAGTGTATAAATTTAATAAATTTTATTTATTGTACAGATCATTATTTTTAGTACAAACCATTGTCAATATTAAGTTTGATATACAAAACTGAGAGTACCTAAGGTTATTTTCTACTGGTTAGAGTCACAATTTCTTTCTTTCTTTCTTTTTTTTTTTTTTTTTTTTTGAGACGGAGTCTGGCTCTGTTGCCCAGGCTGGAGTGCAGTGGCCGGATCTCAGCTCACTGCAAGCCCCGCCTCCTGGGTTCACGCCATTCTCCTGCCTCAGCCTCCCAAGTAGCTGGGAGTACAGGCGCCCGCCACCTCACCCAGCTAATTTTTTTTGTATTTTAGTAGAGACGGGGTTTCACCGTGTTAGCCAGGATGGTCTCGATCTCCTGAACTCGTGATCCGCCCGTCTCGGCCTCCCAAAGTGCTGGGATTACAGGCTTGAGCCACCGCGCCCGGCTTCTTTTTTTTTTTTTTTTTGAGATGGAATCCCTTTCTGTCACCCATGCTGGAGGGTAGTGGCGCGATCTTGGCTCACTGCAACCTCCACCTCCCAGGTTCAAGCGATTCTCCTGCCTCAGCCTCCCAAGTAGCTGGGATTACAGGTGCCCATCACCATGTCCAGCTAATTTTTGTATTTTTAGTAGAGACAGAGTTTCTCCATGTTGGACAGGCTGGTCTCGAACTCCTGACCTCAAGTGATCCTCATGCCTACAGGAATGAGCTACAGTGCCTGGCCCTGAGTCACAATTTCTAATAGGTTGTCCCCTTAAAATAATCAGTACTCACCAGGAGAAAAGTATTAATAAATGTCTCCGAGGATTGTCACTGGCATGATACATGAATGCAGAGTAATTTTACTGAAATAATTTGTAGTGGAACCCTTCTATTGTTAGCATTGTTATATGACTTTGGAGGCAATCTGCTAATTATAAAAAAAGATAAAGACACACTAAATGTGTCGCCTGTGCTTACATAACAGAGAAATATGCAGGGCTATTCCATGACAATAGTTCACTATCTTTGCCAACACTATCCTAAGCACTTTACAGATGCTAACAACTTTAATCCTCCCAGCTGTCCTTCAAGTTGTTAATACTAACACTATCACCATTTTCACTGTATAGATGAAGAAATGAATCATGCAGCAGACCACTGGTCCAAGGTCAAAGCTGTTAAGTGGCAGAGACAGAATTTGAACTGGATAGTCTGCTCTAGATATCATGTTCTTAACTCTCACGTAGTAACTTGTTAGTTTCCTCACTCTACATTCATTTATTCACTGAACACAGTCATTGAAACCAAATCCAATTTCACCAGTTTTGCACATCAGGTGGGGTTTTTTTTGTTTTTTTGTTTTTCTGACCTGTTTTAGGATGGTACTTGAGATATTTTTATTAATTTGGCTTTCCTGGTCTACAGAAAGAATGTTTGCATCTCTGCAAAATTAGCAATTAGTTCCTTGGCTTGGCTGCAAGCATTTTCACATAACTGCTAAGATAATAAACAACTCCTACTTTTCAACAGCAGAGTTATCTGTTAGAATGCAATAGCCACAAAAGGGCCAGAATTTCAAATGAACAGTGATCATCTAAGAAGCTGTACTCCCCTACAATAGCACAATTCCACATGCATGTTCTCAGTGGTCATTCTGCCTAGTCCTCTGCCATTAGGGAACGCTCAAGCCCCTTCTACTCTAAGTCATTACGCTTGCCAGGCTGTGGGCAATCCAATCACATTGGACAATACGGTGTTTAGTGAGTAGCTTTCATCAGATTTAGTCCCACTGTGAGATGTTTACAAGGTCACATTTATTAATGGAATAATTTATTAATTTAAGGCAACTTAAAAATTTTTGTCTTAAGTGTATGTTAATTTTATCGTGGTTCATATGCAATGTAGGACATACATAAAACAAACATTCCTTCACTGTTTTCAACATTAGCATTTCCACATGCAGCCCTCTTCAGTAATGCAGGAGGAACATGCACCAGCTTCACTGACATCTGATCTGAGGACTAACTTGGACTTTCCAGGACACTTTTCTGGGTCGCTACCAATGGCTTTTGCAAGCTGGAATCAGTAGTAATGGACAATAGACCACCTTTGTTTTCCAGGCCTCTCTGGGAGGTGACAGTGAGTTTAGAAGGTAAAATCTATGAGAAAGCTGAGCCTGAGAGGAGGCCCTAAGACGGAATTTCTAAAGATAGAGAGCAAATGAGGCAACCAGGGACAGTCTCACCAGAGATGCTGCTCAATGTTTGGCTGACAGGAGCATAAACCGCTTAAGTCAGGTAGAAAGGGCTATAGGCATGGATACTTTAAGTTTTGATGAACTTGGTGCTCGCTAAAAGGCAGTTCCCAAAAATTCTTTGATACCTGTAATCTACCAATGTATACAGCACAGATTAGTCCACGTTTGATGAGACTGCCAAAATATTATTGAATTTACTATGATACCTGATTATATTTTTTCTGTCCAAATTAAGGTTCGGTGCTCTGAGATTTCCCGCCAGCAGTAGCATATGACGTAATTGTAGTGCTTGTCTCTCAGGTAGCTCAAAAATACCATTAAGTACAGAGCTGAGAAGCACACATTAGGGGGCACAAAAAAATAATATTTGGCCAGGCACAGTGGCTCACGCCTGTAATTCCAGCACTTTGGGAGGCCGAGGCGGGTGGATTACCTGAGGTCAGGAGTTTGAGACCAGCCTGACCAACATGGTGAAACCCTGTCTCTACTAAAACTACAAAAATTAGCTGGGTGTGGTGGTGCACACCTGTAATCTCAGCTACTCAGGAGGCTGAGGCAAGAGAATTGCTTGAGGCGGGGAGGTGGAGGTTGCAGTGAGTCGGAATTGCACCATTGCACTCCAGCCTGGGCAATAAGAGCTAAACTCCATCTCAAAAAAATAAATAAAATAAAATAAAATAAAAGGTTGATTAAGGGCAAGCTTAAATTGAGATGGAGCAGAGACCCCTCTTAGTGGCCTGGCAGGCCCTCCAAGCATGAACATGAAAGAAAATCCTGTTTCTTTCAAGGAAAATTCCAGGCACCTAGTTGGCCTTGAGAAGAAAACGAGCAGCCTGATAAGCAAGAAGGTAACAGTAGCTTAAAACAACAGACAGGAAGGTTAGAGGCATGAGATGTTTGGTTCCCTATGGAAACTAAAGATAACATCTTAACGTATGTCCCTGAGTTGTTTTTCATAAATCAAATGGAAAATCCTGTCTGCTGGCAGTAGACCTCAGATGCAGGAAAATTGAGGACTGAATTCTGATCACTGTTCTTTGTTCTAAATTTCTTTGTAAGGGACCTGGAGGAAGTAATAACCACAGGCCAGAGCTCAACATTCCTCTCTACTGACCCTAGGATTTTAGACAAAGCTTAACAAACTGCAAATTGGAAAATATTTGAATCCACCTATGACGTGTGGGCCCTCTCCTTGAGATGTCCCACCTTTTTACACCAAAAGAATGTATAGCCTCCATGTATTGATTTATGACAGCCTGTAACATCTGCCTCCTACTTTGAAAACTCTTACATGTGCCTAGGCACACTGGCTCATGCCTGTAATCCTAGCACTTTGGGAGGCTGAGGCAGGTGGATCACTTGAGGCCAGGAGTTCGAGACCAGCCTGACCAACGTGGAGAAACATCATCTCTACTAAAAATACAAAAATTAGCCAGGCGTGGTGGTGCATACCTGTAATCCCAGCTACTCAGGTGGCTGAGACACAAGAATTGCTTGAACACAGAAGGTGGAGGTTGCAGTGAGCCAAAATGGTACCACCGCACTCCAGCCTAGGCACTGTCTCAAAAGAAAAACAAAGCCTCTTACGTGTAGGCCATCTGGGAGTTTGAAGCTTAAGCATTTGCTGCCTGATCCTCCTCGTGTGGTACACTTTAATAAATGTCTCACTTTCTCTTGCTGTAAATCCTGATGTCAGTGTTTGGCTTTGCTACACCAGGCAGATGGACCCAAGTTCAGTTCAGTAACAGAATCTGTCTGTAGTACATATAGATTGTTCAAAAGTTTTAAAATCACAAATGGAAAGAAGACTAAACATTTTGAAATAATGCCTTAGATGCTATGTGAAAGTTGAATTTTGTGGTAGCTCACACCTCTAATCCTGATAGAGGCAGGAGCAGCCAAATGCCGCCCAGGTCATTGTGCACAGCGGGTTTGCCTAAATATGCCCATGGTGAAAAATTCCATCACTTAACATGTGCATAAGTAAGAGAAATAAATCGATGTGGAGTGGCTCAGACTAAGGGCCCACCTGTGCACTGAAAGAATGGATTGGAGCCACCAGGAATTCACACCTTATACTGGTGAGGAGCCTGGCCTCTTCAGATTGTGTGTGGTGGCCTGGTACTCCATTTTTGAGGTAGAAAAGCTGTGTGCAGGATCCCTCTTTTTGTTGAGAGCTTTCCTTTTGCTTAATAAATTCTGCCCTCCTCACCTTTCAATTTGTGTGCCTAATTTTTGCTGGTCATGGGACAAGAACCCAGATTTTAGCTCATCTAAGGAGCAAAAAATCCTGAATCATTTTGGCAGCCCATACAAGGACATGAGGAAGGGTGAGTAAAATGTGGACATCCTCAGATTTTTTTCTGAGGGAAGGGGAATCTGCCCCCCCCTCCCAGTCACTCTCAGGGGTCAGGAATATCAGCCTTGGTCCAACTCAGTCTTTTCTATAGCATTTTCCTTCTTTTTCAGGATGGTAATAGCATGTATTTTTTCTTTTACAAATTGTAGGTCCCCCACTCCCATGGCTGCCCCCCTTTCCTCCTGGCTGGGGCACGTGGCCATGTCTACTACATGTGTGTGCTGTGTCCAATGGCCATGCAGGGCAGGAAGGAGCCAAAACCACTGACCAGGTCCCAAGGTGGCCTCAGGGGCCTGAGCCCAGTGTGGCCGGCTAGCCAGTGTCCCCTGCCACACATCCACAGAGTCTTCACCTTTCCTGGTTGAGGGTCCAGCTTGGTTCAACAGCAATTAAAAGTTTATCTCCCTGTTGGAGAAACTCATTTGCATAAGAATAAGAGGTTTCTTCCCCAGGCATCTTTTTCTTTTCTCCACCCTGTCAGCAGTTAACACAGCTCTGTACTTAAGCTATTTTTTCTTTTCTTTTCTCCACCCTGTCAGCAGTTAACACAGCTCGGTACTTAAGCTGTTGTTGTTGCTGTTGTGGTTTTCTCTACGAGATCAGGAGTTAGTGGGTTGGTGCGAAAGTAGTTGCAGTTTTTGCCATTACTTCGAATAGCTGGGACCATGATTGTGTTTGCAACAACCTAATCACACAGCCCTGCAAGGAGAGGGGGCTTCTCTATGCCAGAGGCTCTTTTTTTTTTCTTTCCTTTTGGAAGGCATCTTATTAGACCAGGATCCCAATTCACAGGAAACCCTTTTTCTCTCCCTTGTTGGAGGAGGACTCAATTCCACAGCTACATCTTAGCATTCGGCTTATGTTAAGGAGTCTATGCAACCTCCGAGACACATTTTTATCCCAAACTCAATTCCAAGCTTTGGAACTCGAAGGCTACTGACAGCAGTGGGGACAGGGCATATGTGGGTAAGAGCAAATAATCCAACTCCCTAGCCTCCCTTGTTAACATGGGTGAAAGTCGTGTTGGCACCCATGGGGCGGCACCCTGTCAAGGTCGCTGTGACTCACGGATATAAGCACATAAGCTTACATCCTAACTCTATCAGGATATAAACACAGAAGAAAAAAAGAGGGATTCCTCATCTACCTCTCCCTCACATACCCCAGGTATTTTCTGGGGAGAGAAAGGAACTTGGGACTCCTTGCTCCCCTCTTTCTGGATGAGTTGCCAATTTATTTTCAGTCTGTACCCCTTTCAATGTCTCATGAACCCCTGGGACTCCTTCAAAAAAAAAAAAACACCAAAATGCCTTCTTTTTTCCTTTTTCTTCCTCTCTTCTCTCTCACAGAGGGGTAATTGTGTCCCCATATTACAGAACACTCCATTCGGATGCATCCTCCACACTGAGAAAAGTTAATTTCCCAAACTTTAAACTGGTTGACTTAGAATTGAGCTTGGAGAAAGGGAACCCATAAGTCTGACATGCTGGCAAAAGGGTAGAAGTTTTTTTGCCAGTCAGACTTTTGACTTCCCTCTCCCTGTGCCAACCAATAAAAGAAATGAGAAGGATCGGTGTTTATATTCTCTGTAAACTTTTGATCAATGGAAAAGTATTTATTAGGTTGGTCTTAATCTGTGACCAATCTGGTGTGCTTTGCATGTCTTGAGACTTGTTGGTTTCACTTGTGAGGTTACTTGTGCTAAAAATCAAAAGCCAGAAATATTTGCCCCTTGGCATGGCTAAAGTCAGGTAATAAAAGATTTAAAAGGACTTTCTTAAAGAGTACTCAGCTTAATTAGAAGTGGATATCCAATCTATAAGTATATTTAAAAGGCCTTTATGTTTTTCTCTTCATGGATCTTGTTTTCCTGAAAAAGGTTTTTTTCCTCAGTTGACTGAATTAGTTTTCTCCATTTTGTCTTGCCACTCTTGGTGCATGCATGTGAGGCCCTAAGATAACTTCTGAGAGCATGGGACTTCTTAGAAAAACAGAAGGCGCCACTGACCCTGTTTGGGGGAGAAACCTCTGTTTTTCTCATAGAAAGTCAGGAATTAAAGGTGGATAGATCTCTCTCAAAATCTGTTTCTGTCTTTCAGCCATACCTGTTTATTGGGCCCTGGAAGCTGCATGCTTTCCTTGACTTACTCTCAAAGGGCTCTACCCAGAGGCCAATAATCCAATTAGGAGATTGGCAAATGAAAACTCTTATAGCTACTGGACCTTCTTCTGTCTGTCTGTGTTATATATGTGTTATATATGTGATGTCTATTTTTAAAAAAGCTCTAATTAATAGGCTTAAATAAGGATAAGCACTTGGATCAAATATATTTTGAAGCAAAGATAAAACTTGTAATGCTTTTTAGTTCATGTGACTTTAATCTTTGAGAAATAAAAAGTCTTGAAGATTATTGGTAAAATGCAAATGTCATTAAAATATAAATAGGTGGTCTAAATCATGCAGGTCAGATATTAGGTTTGCTAAATGTTTTCAGGTTATAAACTGCTTCTCTGGCTTTTGGTTCAACTTGCCTGTTTCACAATTGGTTAGGCCTGGGCACATGTGGAATTAACCACACCCTTAACTATGCTGGAAGGAGTCAAACTTTATTGTTGCCTAGTACATAATTAAAACAACTTACAGGATTTTACATTAAAGTTAAAAATTGCTAAGAGTCACCATTATAACATGTAATTCAGACCACTGAAAATGGATTTACATGCAAGGTGTGTAAGAACAGTAAAATGTGTTTGTAGTACAAGATTGTAAGAAGGCATGGAAATGTAAATTTTTGGCTAGGGCTAAAGGATTGTTTTGAATTAGATAAGATAAAGCTAAAACTTTAAACAAGTTATGTAAGGTTTGTAAAAATTAATCTTGCAAAATACATTCTGTATGTGAACATACTAAATTCAAAATAGTATTATGGCTTTTCTGTAAATTGAGCATTGAAATAAAAGCACAGTAAGGTTTTTTTTTTTTTTTTTTTTTTTTTCTTAAGGCACTAATACACTCTTTAGCAAAATTTGTAAAGAATTTTAAAAGGTTTCTAAGAATCTTAACTTATAGTCAAACTGGTCAAGATTGGATGCAATGGTCTATAAGGTTTCATTTTAAAAATTGGGTTGACATTAATAGTAAACTAATGTAAGTGTAAAATTTGGCTTTCTCTCCTTCATACAAGATTTTCATGTAATAGTAAAAGATAATGAAAGATTTCCATTTGGCTTGCCTGTAGTCTGCCAAGGAAAAGAAAGAGAAAACAGGAGACAAATTGTTTGGAAAGCTAAGTCTTCCCTCTTAACGAGTAAAGGTTTTTGCCTTGTTTTAAAATGTTTGAGTCATCATTTTGGCAAAATAAATAACTTATGGTAATGTGGAATTCTACTTCATAACATCAAGTGTTTTAAACCTCAAACATATTTAACAGGATTTCCAAAATGAAATTTCAGCTTCAAGGTTCTCTTTCCTGACACCTAGACTTTGGATGCTACAGAAGGCCCCCGGAGTATCCAGAAGAGAGGTAAACAGGATTACCTCATACGTTTAGGTAGATGGGATTGCCAAAATGATGTTTAATCTTCTTCTGGTTATATTTTAGTGAATAATATTAATATATGCTCCTAAACTGTATGGGATCTCTAAAGATTCAAATGTCTGAGTATATGCTATCAGTCACAATTAAGGTTGTTACATTAAGTGATTATAAACTACAGAGATAACCAAATTTCTTTGTCAGTCGTGTTTTTGACCGTAACTACCCTGGACATTTTGTTATTCACAGACAATTGTTGTCTTGTTTTGATCTTCTTCAAAAGATGGTTTATAATCAGCTCTAGAACTTTGACAGGTGTTCTTAAATGCAGGTTTCTGATAACATTGGAGATTGCGACATTAGAATAAAGAAAAAACATACAGGAACTATGAAAAGCTGAAATTTTTATGAATATCAAGGAGAACAACTGAATGGACTGAACTAATAGAAAATGAAGTAATTCTTTTTAAATTTTTGTTTAAAACATTGTTGATCCTTGTTTTGTTTTTCAGAGTCAAGGAAACTTATTTTGAGCTATTTATGGCCCTTAATAATTGAGTAAGGTATACTCCTGTGAAAAATGTTTGGAGCATATTTGTTTCTCTCTGCCTGGTTTCTCCAGAATTTGAAAACCAGTTGTGAATATTGTTCACTTATGGCAATATGGTTATTTGCACTGATGCTAATAACCATATAAGAACCCATTTTCTTTTGCCACAGGATGCAATTGGAGAAACTGGTTGTTTTACTAAGGCTTTGACTAGAAGGGTATGCTTATCTTTAAGGAGTCAAGCTCGACTTGCAGAGCCAATAAAAGCCCCTTGGGAAAACTGGCATCATACCTTCTCTACACAGTCCTAGTACAGGGTTTGTAACCTGTGGTGAATAAAGAACGTCACTTCCTAACAGGCCCAGGAACCCCATATTCTTGGGATCTCAAGAAGAGAGGAATTCACCCAACTTATAGGTCCTTGAGGATACAAACCCATCGCTGGGCTTGGCTTTAAAAGGTGCTATCTGAGATTCCTTGTGGAACAGAGTTCCATCAAAGCCAATTTAAAAAGCCTATGTAAAAATAATTATTCTTGCTGCACGTTATGCAAATAATAAGGCCAAATATAAGACTAATGTTTATTTTGCAAACAACTCAGTCCTTTCATAATTATTTTTTTAACAAAAATGAGGACTGGAGATAAATTATGCTTCAAAACTTATCATACATTGTCATTAAACTCTAGACACATTAGGTGTTTTTAAGCTATTTTGCCTACATTTTAGACTAACCCTGCTTATTCCTGTGAACCAACCAGCAATGTCTGACTGCAGCTCAGAAGAAGTAAAAAGGGATAGGTAATGTAAAAATCTGTATCAATATTCTAGTTCTGGGCAATTATCCTGCAAATCCTGCCAGGTGATGAGAGTAAATAGAGTACCCATCATCCAGAAGTTTCGCTGTTGGGAAAATAAGACCAAAGGAGCTACCAAAGCCAAGCTCCATGCACACAAATCTTAGCAGGCAGATTGTCACCAGTTAACTGGGCACGCTGGCAGCCTTGAGAGTTTTGAGCTGTCCTTAACACCCGTTTTGTTTCATTTTAATACATGTCTTCTAATAACCCTGTTTGTCTCATCTTGTCTTCAGGCCATCAAACTCCAAACAGTCATGCAACCAGAGCCTCAATTGATGACCCCCTTTTACCAGGGACCCTTTAGATAGGCCTCTGAGGAAGACCTGATTGCCCATTTCCCAAAACAGCGCCCCCTGTCTGCAGGAAGCAGTTAAGATCAGTCATCATCTTTATCCTTATTCTAAGGGCAGTTAAATGTACTTCTTTAGATGGGGAATAATAGAGGCAGGAGACAGCCAAATGCTGCCTAGGTCATTGTGCACAGGGGGCTTGCCTAAACATGCCCACGGTGAAAAATTCCACCCTTTAACAGATGCACAGTAAGGGAAATAAATTGATGTGGAGTGGCTCAGACTAAGGGCTCACCTGTGCACTGGAAGAATGGGGTGGAGCCACCAGGAATTCACGCTTTATGCTGGGGAGGAGCCTGGCCTCTTCAGCTTCTGTGTGGTGGCCTGCTATTCAATTTGTAAGGTGGAAAAGCTGCATGCAGGACCCCTCTTTTTGTTGAGATGTTTCCTTTTGCTTAATAAATTCCACCCTCCTCACCTTTCAATGTGTCTTTGTGCCTAATTCTTCCTGGTCATGGGATAAGAACTCAGATTTTAGCTGAACTAAGTTGCCAGAAATCCTGCATCAATCCCAGCATTTTGGGAGGCCGAGCCTGGTGGATCACTTGAGGTCAGGAGTTCGAGACTGGCCTGTCCAACATGACAAAACCTTGTCTCTACTAAAAATACAAAAATTAACCAGGTGTGGTGGTGGGTGCCTGTAATCCCAGCTACTTGGGAGGTTGAGGCATGATAATCACTTGAATCCTGGAGGGAGAGGTTGCAGTGAGCCAAGATCATACCACTGCACTCCAGTCTGGGCAACCAAGCAAGACCCTGTCTCAAAAAAAAAAAAAAAAAAAAAAAAAAAGGTTGAAATTTTCCCAGAAGACAAATTAAAAGCCACTCAGAAGTAGGTGAGATTAAACTGTTAAGGTAACTTTTAGAGTAGTCTGTGATTTTGACCACTGAGCGACACAATTTTGGGTTTCTGCTTTCTCTTTTGTTACATTCTCTTCAAAAGTTAAAGAAAACAGATTCCAACTCAAAATTTTGTGACATCTTTTGAGATAATTTGACCTATTTATCTATTGATTGTAGTGATTTTCTTGTTCGTTTGTATTTATTTTTAATTGTATAAAATAGTAAGCCTTTCTCATATTTGTAGAAATAATATTTCTTTGTGCAATGTTGGGCATTTCATTTTCATTATTATATGTACTAAAGAGAATTGTTCATTTGTGTGTGGAAATATCCACCTGTTTTTAATTTACAGTATTTAATCCTAGGATTCTTGTTTGTTAATGTTGTCTGCAATTCGTAGCTTCAGTTCATCTGGATATTATTTTTGGGGTATTGATGAGATGAGGAGCTAAGTTGATTTTTTTTTTTTTTTTAGAAGCAATGCAGTTGTCTCCCTTGACTAATTTTATAAAGTGTGCTGATTTGGCTAAGTTGGTCTCATTCCTCTGATACTTTATGAAAAGGATTCAGTGGACTCAGTTTCCTCCCTCTTTTAATGGTCTTGCAGTCTAAAATGATTGTTTCAGCCCCTAAGCAGAGACAGCTGAGGACCTGTTGTCACGGGAAGAAGTGAATGCCCTGATGGTGGGTGCACTGAATAGTGCTTCAGGGGTTCTACCAGGCAGATGGACAGGAGCTGGCTTTAAAAACTCGAAATAAATCATCTGGTTATCATCCTTTCATCATCAACAAAGATAAAACTGCCTTTCTCTTTTTCATGCAAATACCTCCTAGGCTATAAGCTACATCATTTAATTTTTTAAAACGGTGGATCATTTGTTTTGAGCACTGAGTCTTTTCTTGGGGTGCTGTTAATGATTGCAGCAATGTACATATTTTTTAAATGTCACCCTTGTAAAGTGTCATATTTTCCCCATTTCCTTTCTTTGAATTCCCCCCCACCCTTTTTTTTTTTTTTACCATATTAATCCTGTGAGTAGACAAAGACAAAGGATTCTGTTATCTGAAACTGCATCAGGATAGATTTAGGCTAGACACAAAGAACGTTTCCAAAATAAAATACACCTGTTTTGGGTACCTTTGCCAGCTGCTGTTCCTGCCTTCCTGGACTCATAGCCTAATTCGACAGGCATAAAAACAGGATGCTGAATTCAAGACAAACACATGCAAAGTCAGACAATAAGTAAAAAAAAAAAAAAAAAAAAAAAAAAAAAAAAATTCTAAGGCAGCTTCAGGTTTAGCAAATACCTTAAAGTAGTGGTCCAATTTGATGCTTAACATGTTTGATATTGGGAAACTAAAAGGAAGGTAGTGGCCACTTTGGAATGAGAAGAGTCAGAATCAACTGGGGTAGAGGATTGGGACCCCAGCCTCTCAACTCTATATCCCTTTCCTTTCATAGTAGATACTTAAAAGTAAATCTGTTATGAATAAAATAGATTTTACATCTGAGTTAAAGGGAGAATAATACTGCCTGTTGTAGAAAATGGGAAGTGAGGAGTAGGAGTTTGAGATGAGGTCATTTCCATTTGTCTGTAATAGTTGAATTCCTGAATAATGAATAAAGTTCATGGTCCTGACCCTGGGCTAGTTCATTAACCTCTCTACACTTCAAAGTCCTTATAAATAAAACAGAGAGAGGGAGAGAGAGAGATTTTATTTCCAGGTTGAGAAAGATGGTGAATCTAGGTCCTGACTATAAGAATTAAAGAAAGAGGAAACAAACACAAAAGATGGTTTGCCAGTCAAGACAGGTTTATTTTAGAGAAAACAAACCTGAGGGGGGTGTCTGGCAGAGTTAGGTCAGAGGTACACTCTCTTACAAAGAGTTTTTAAGGATTCAGGGTGGGAGAGTTTATCAGATGTTTGAACTGTTTCTGTGTCTCTTTGTGGTGCTTATCTGGGAGGGAGAGTTGTGTCTGTTCCCATTCATCTTTCTGCAGCTGCAGGCATACCCCCTGAGTCTGCTTTTAGCTTCCCTATTTCAGTGCACCTGAAGTGAAAGGAATGTGCTTATTAAGGCCCACTGTTTTACCGGGGCCCATTGTATGAGGGTGAAGTTTGGCAGTTACCCAAAAGACTTTCCCCTCACCTCCCTCTGTGCCCAGGTTGTCTTACCTGTGTTTTACTGTCTGCTCTTTCGGGCTGCTTGTAGTTAGAAGAGAAGTGATTTCCTTAAAATACATGAGGTTAGAAAGGGAGCTGGAACTTAAAGTGACAGTGTTTGTCCAAGATGATGGTGCTCTTGCTCTGTCACTGACTCAACTCAATTTTTGAAATTCTAGGAAAGAAATAGGTGGTTAAGATAATTTGGAGCTAAAACTCTGAACAATGCTAATCTGAACAGTGTCAACAGAAACAAAAGGGACTTAGGAGCTTGCTAAGACTTCATTTAGGGGAAAGCATGGAATGGATAGAAATAAATGAAGCCATAGACACTTATGGGAAAATAAAGCATATACATACATATACATATATATTATATATATGCATATATATGTATGTACTGAGACCCACATATATGTGAGAATATATACATCAACCATTACAATTCTTTTTAAAAAAGGAATGAGGTGGAACACACATATGAAGTCTGCGAATATGCACATTTAACCCTACTTACTCAGATGAAAATGTAGATTATATTTGGCATCTAAGAAATCCCTCTCATGCCCCTTCCTAAAAAATGGACTTCTGTCATCATAGTTCATTTGTCTATACTTGAACTTCATATAAATGAAGTAATTCAATATGTAATCATTTGTATCTGTTACCTTTAACTCATTATGTCTGTGAAATTACTTCGTGTCATATGTACCAACAATTCATTCACTTAAAGACAGGGTTGCTATGTTGCCCAGATTGGCCTCATACTCTTGCTCCTAAGGGGTCTTTCCACCTGAGTCTCCCGAATAGCTGGGACTACAGGCATGCACTACCACACCCAGCAATAATTCATTCTTTTAAACTGCTACATAATACTCTGCTGTGTGAGTATACCACAATAGATTTATGCATTCTTTTATTGCAAAGCATTTGGGTTGTTTCCAGGTTTTATCTACAAACATTATTTTACATGGCTTTTGGTGAACATACGCAGTCATTACTCTGGGGTATATATTTAACAGTGAGATTGCCATGTCGGAGTGCAGGACTACATTTAGTTGTGAAATATACTGTCACATTTTTCAAATTACTTCCCACCTGTAGTGTATGAGAATTCCAACTGCCTCCCATCTTTGCCAACAGTTGTAGTTGTTATTGTTAGTCTTTTGAATTTTAAGCATTCTAGTGGGTGTGAAGTGGTACCACATTGTGGTTTTTATTTGCATTTTCCTGATGACTGATGATGTTGAGCACTTATTAAAAATAGTCATTAAAACTGATCATTTGGTTATCCTCTTTTATGAAGAATCCATTCAACACCCAGTTTTGCCCATTTCTAAAATTTGCCTAATTGTCTTTTTCTTAGTATACATCTTGAGTCTAGGACTTGCCTTTTCACTCTCTTAATGGTGTCTTCTGATGAACAGAAGTTCTTAGTTTTCATCTAGTCCAATGTATCAATATTTTCTTTCATATTTTTAAAATTATCCTGTTTAAGAATTTTTTTTTCTTCACAGGGAAAAGAAGATATTTGTCTATGTTTTCTTCCAAAAGTTTTATTGTTGTATCTTTCCCATTTAGTTCTGTGATCCATTCCAAATAAACTTTTATGTGTCTTAAATAAACTTTGTGGATAGCATGCAGTCAAGGAGAAGGTTCATTTATTTTTCACCTAGCACCTTTTATCAAGAACACTTTCCTTTTCCTACTGAATTCAGTGGTGCCTTGGTAATAAATCAGGAGACCATATATACTATATGTGGGTCTATTTCTGTACTCCGTTTTCCACTTTTACTTTGTGAGCACAAATGAGGACTGGATTTGAAATACTGGATAGTAATTTCCCAAAATGCTATTTTTAGATTGTGACATGAATTGTTTTGTCTTGATAGAGTTCTTTTGATTCTTTTCCCTGACTTACTTTCCATCTCTTTATAAGGAAAAAGATAGCAGTGAGCTCCAGAACATGCACTGACAGTGGCAACCCTAGAATTTTTTTTCCATAAATTCTGTTGTCTTTTTCTCATACAGTTTAATAACACAAAATTTAATATGTTGCTTAATCCAATACGCAGAAAGGGAAGCGAAATCATACAAGTACTAAGGAGACTTTATTTTGCATTTTCACAATTCATATTCATTTTCTATATTCATGACAGTATATACGAACATCTAGAAATATCCTACGAATGTTTTGAGATCTGAGAGAAATATCAGATAGTGCTATAATCTAGAACTTTAACTTTTCCTATTTTTTAATGTGTAAAGAAAAATATTACATCACGTTAATGTTAACATTCAGTTATAGTTATGCAATCTCTGTTTGCAATTACACTACTTAAAATTATCTTTTAATTAGGAGAGTACATTTTTGGCTCCTGCTTGTGAATGAAAACATGAGCTACAAGAAGAAATATTTATATACACTTTGGCTGTGATATTTTTATGAACTGATTCCATATATTCTTTATAAACTGACAACTAAAAAGAACTCTCCTGGCCAGGCCTGGTGGCTCACGCCTGTAATCCCAGCATTTTGGGAGGCTAAGGTGGGTAGATCACGAGGTCAGGAGATCGAGACCATCCTGGCTAACATAGTGAAACCTTGTCCTGGCAGACTGAGGCAGGAGAATTACTTGAACCCAGGAGGGGGAGGTTGCAGTGAGCCAAGATTGTGCCACTGCACTCCAGCCTGGGTGACAGAGCGAGACTCTGTTTCTAGAAAAAAGAAAAAAAAAAAAAAGAACTCTCGCGATTTAATTATTAATCAGTTTCCCTGATGCGTCTGATGTAACTAATATACCTAATTCAGTTCTCTACAAGTACTTGGTCACTGAACTCTTAATGTCTTCTGAAAAGTTCTAATGTCCATCTCAGAATACACCTGGCTCCTATAAGGACAAATACATTAAGCAGTAAGTGCAGCTTTAATTGTAAAATTATGGATTTCTTTTTTCCCTAGATTCACTCTTGCTTCCTTGAAATGTTAGATGAGCCCTTCTAAGGTTCCACCTAACAAACACTGATAGACAGCAGCTGAGTAAATGACAGCTATTCAATAGTTTAGACAAAGAAGGTTCTGTTAAGATAAACTTAGAGTAACTGGGCATTGTTCATTAGAAGCCAATTTGGGCTACTTATCACTGTGGAATGTCTACGGTTTGTTGCATTCACGACATATGCAAAGTAAAGACCAAAAAGGAACCTCAGTTTTGCCTGAGATCTTTCTGTGAAGATCTTAGTTTTTAAGATAAGCCAAATACAGCTAAAGGAGATAGATGTGGAAGAAGTGACAAAGCTAATCACTTTCTCAGTTCAATTATTTTTGAAGCATGTAAACTACCTTAAGAAATGTTGCTGAGCGTGGTGGCTCACGCCTGTAATCCCAGCACTTTGGGAGGCCTAGGCAGGCAGATCACCTGAGGTTGGGAGTTGGACACCAGCCTGACCAACATGGAGAAACTCCATCTCTACTAAAAATACAAAATTAGCGGGTGTGATGGTGCACGCCTGTAATTCCAGCTATTGGGGAGGCTGAGGCAGGAGAATCGCTTGAACCCTGGAAGCAGAGGTTGCAGTGAGCTCAGATCGCACCATTGCACTCTAGCCTGGGCAACAAGAGCAAAACTCTATCTCAAAAAAAAAAAAAAAAAAAAGAAATGGTTATGAGGTTTATGAGGCATTTCTGTAACAATCCAAAAAGGGCTCATTTAAATTTTAATAAGTAATCCTCACAGTTTAAAGAACTTGTCTCATTTGGAAAGAAAAAAATAAACGTGTGCTTTAAGGTTAGTTCTCTAAAATATTTAATTCCTATGGGGAAGAAAAACCTCTATATTTCATATATATCATGCTTTCCTTAACAACTAGTTTTAGAAAAAAGCAAAATTGAACTGTGAAAATAAAAAAGATCACTCCCAGTGAATGATTTAAATTATTTTAAAAATTAATTTATATTTGAGATGGGAGTCACTCTGTCATCCAGGTTGGAGTGCAGTGGCGCAATCTTAGCTCACTGCAGCCTCTGCCTTCTGGGTACAAGCAATTTTCCTGCCTCAGCCTCCCGAGTAACTGGGATTACGGGTGTCCATGACCATGCCTGGATAATTTTTCTATTTTTAGTAGAGACGGGGTTTCACCATGTTGGCCAGGCTGGTCTTGAACTCCTGACTTCAAGTGATCTGCCTGCCTCCACCTCCCAAAGTGCTGGGATTACAGATGTGAGCCACTGTGCTTGGCATGAATGATTTAAATTAAAATAAAGATTAAAGTATTTGAAAATATATTTGTTAAAATTATTTTCAAACACAAAATGTGTATACTAAATAATCTTTAGATGTTGCTAAACCATCATTAATTTAATTTCACTTTTTTGAGATAGAGTCTTGCTCTGTCACCCAGGCTGGAGTGCCAGGCTGGAGTGCACGATCTCAGTTCACTGCAGCCTCCACCTTCGTGGTTCGAGCAATTCTCCTGCCTTGGCCTCCCAAGTAGCTGGGATTACAGGCATGCACCACCGTATCCGGCTAATTTTTGTATTTTTAGTAGAGATGGGGTTTCATCACATTGGTCAGGCCGGTCTTGAACTCCTGACCTCGGGTGATCTGCCTGCCTCGGCCTGCCAAAGTGCTGGGATTATGGGCATAAGCCACCACGCCCAGCCTAAACCACCATTAATTTTAGGATGAAAAGTTAAATATTTTATTTGTAAAAGCTTTTTTTTGTTGTTTTTGTTTTGTTTTGAGACACAGTCTCTTTCTGTAGCCAAGGATGGAGTGCAGTGGTGTGATCACTCATGACTCACTGCAGTCTTGACCTCCTTGGCTTGAGCAATTTTCCCACCTCAAGTGATCCTCCCACCTCAGCCTACTGAGTAGCTTGGGACCACAGGCGCATGCCACTATGCCTGGCTAATTTTTTGCTTTTTGTAGACACGGTGTTTATTTTGCCCAGGCTGGTCTCACACTCCTGGGCTCAAGCAATCCTCCCTCAGCCTCCCAAAGTGCTGGGACTACAAGCATGAGCCACCACATTTGGCCCACTTTTCATTTTTAAAAGATAAATACAATCTTTATCCCAAAGGAAAACAGGGAAGAGAGTAGAAATGCATTTTAGTGCCTTCTTAAATACATAGGTGTCTTCTCCCACATCTGAGCAACTTTTTATGGGATTTGGTGATGGGGTGAGGTAGGGTGGAGAGCTTACACGCCTTTTTTTGTAAAGAAAGATAATAACAGCAGTATTGACATTGAAGCCTAGAAAGACACCCTGCAACTTCTAATCAGTGTTTTGAAAGTATGTGGAAGCTTTCTGAAATCTTTCTAGGAATATGTAAATATTTCTACAGCCCTTTCAATATGCAAAAATACTTTTACTTCTTCTCATTGTGTACACCACAGTAAGTTGTGAGGATTATTTCTTATAGATAGGGAAATTAAAGCTAAAAAAAAAAAGTTGCATAGGCTAACCAGTAATTTACTTTATAATCAGGGTTTCAACCCAGGTCTATAAACCAAAAGTGTTCTGCACCTTGTCAGAATGTGACATTGTATCATATCTACAATTCTAGGCAGCAGGAGCTGCATAAAACACTGGAATTTTCTGGAGGAAAGTGGTTCTGGAGATGTCTAAGCTTAAAATATTTACCAAATAATGAGGTCTATGTTTGACTCAAGCATTTTTGAGGTTCAACTATAGACACTGATGATGTGGACCTACTGATAAGCTTGGGCGAGGTGCAGTACTGACATTCTAATGAGCAGAAGGTAAACTGCAAGCTGTAGACACAGGCAGTTTCACCTTGCCTTCAGTGCACTCAGAGTGACTTTTCTAAGCATTAGGCTTCAGCATTGTTATGGTCTATTGGTTAAGCGTAATGGATTCACTTTGTTTGATTAGGTTCAGATTTTTCTTTAGAGCGGAGGTTGTATTTCTTTCAAGTACAAGGACTAGATCCAGGTAAAATGACAAAGGTCGGCCTTGCAAATAAATTCTAGCTCTTGGGTATTAACTCTGAAAATGTGGACTCCTTTCTGTAGTAGTGCATTTCATATTACAAGAGGCCCACTGCAGAAAATAGTCAGCACACTATTTATGTGATGAACCATATCCTTTCAAGGTATGTTCGACTGTCTCTTCTTACATTAATGTACTTGCTCCAGGAAGGAGTCAAGGCAACCACCAGTAACATCCAACTTACTATTAATCTTGAATATATGATCTCTTGAAAAGGTTTGAAAAGAGCTTGTGAGAAAGGCAGACACAGTGGCTCACGCCTGTAATCCCAGCACTTTGGGAGGCAGAGGTGGGAGAATTGCTTTAGTCCGGGAGTTCAAGTCCAACCTGGGTAACATAGCAAGACCCTGTCTGTAGTATAAAAAGTAAATTAGTTGGGCGTAGTGGCAAACACCTGTAGTTACAGCTACTCGGGTGGCTAAGGTGGGAGAATTGCTTGGGCCTGGGAGGTTGAAGCTGCAGTGATTGTGCCCAGTACACTCCAGCCTGGGCGACACAGTGAGACCCCATGCCAAAAAAGAAAAAAATATTTTAAAAAGGCTTGCGAGAAAATATCATACAAAATAACTTCAATGAATTGATATTCTAGTCACTTTCCATTTTGCAATTGTAGGCATTTTGCTTTGGCCCTTCTAATCAAAATAATTTCTGTTAATGTGAGTACAAAGATCATTTTGATGTCAGGCGTTATTTAATGAAGATTTTTCTGAACCTCATTCTAATCATAAACTTCTAGTGATGTGCCCTGAATTAAAATAATTAGAAATAATATTGTAGTGAGGCACTGAACAGGTATTTCAGTATGTCAAAAGTTGGAATTTTCCACATTTATGTTAACAATTTGGGCTATTTCCAGTTCCAGGATGGTTTAATAGACAAATGCTAAAGAGAACACACAAACAGAATCAGGCACCCCGTACGGCCTGAATAACATTAGACAAGTTTTTTTAAAATATCAATAATTATCTAAAGAAACAGTCTAAGAGTCTGTGGATGTGTGGCTAGGATTTTAAAACAATGGGCAGTCCAACCAAGATAATGTGGACTCGGCTGTAGTCTCAGAGATATAACTACACTATAATTACAGTCTCAAAAAAGCTAACACCTGAAAAATTGAAAAAGACAGCATGAACCCAACAGGGATGAGAAAGTGACCTAGAGAAGGGTGCTGGGGGAAGGAAGACATGTGTGAGCTACACTGAGAAGGCACGTCCACCCACATTAGGCTACCACAGCTGGGCCATTAGGGCACCCGACTACTAACTCTTGCTACCATTTTCAGCTTTCCAGTCAACGTTTTGGTAATTCTGCTTTCCAACAAAAAGAAATAATCCATTTATTAGCATATTTTTCTTGGCAACTACATCTTTTTGATTTATAACAGTATCAAACCCCGCATGACATGCCCTGCATGTATACAACATGGAAAAACTAGTAGTAAATTATAAAATTTTTCAATTTCAAAAAAGTTTGATGAAAACACACATAAAAGGAAAGAGATTTCTATCTTTCAAGCAAAGAGATGACAATACATGCACACACGTGTGCTCTAAATGTGGAGAAACATCTTGACATTCCAGTTATATTCACAAGCCTCTACTCACCTCCCGATCCTCTGAACTAGGGATTGTTGCTAGTTCATGATGTGAGATTTCAACTACCTCAAATGAGAATACTCTGTAACAGTAAATGGCTGTTTAATAAAATTAACATTTGATTGTTTGAAAAGCCTCTCTGATGTCTTAGGAGTGCACAATTGTTCATGGTCATCGCTAGTTAATGTGGAGGTCATCTGGGAAATAACAGGTTTCAGAGTTAGGCAGTGACCTCTGTCATACTCCTGCTTCACATGGGAGTATCAGGACCAGAGAGGTGAGAGAATTATCTTATGGAGTAGCATTTTTAGATGCTCTTACTTATGAAGTTATTTAATAAAATACTATTATTTGTAAGGCACTTCAAAATATTTTAAATATGCACAATTGCCTTTAGTGCTAATTGTTAAAAGGAAGAGCCCTCTGGTAAGATTTCCAGTGTGAGACGGCCATCGTCAGTGTTTAAAGAGTAAGTCGCTCACTCATGCTTCCCTGTATTCTTTGATGGCTATACACTAAACTGGGGGAATATTAATAAAAAAAATGCATTACTTTTAGAAAAGATCTAAGCATATGGTGGCATGAAAACAGAAAGGAAAAGGCACAGATTTTTACTGTACTACGGAGAGCCTACTTTAAAGGTGACATGTTGACAACTCCAGGAGTCGTTACTTCTCAATCAGGTAGAATGTAGAGATAAACTTTTAAGAAATGACTAGGCCAGAAATTGCTGAAAGAATGCAGTTATAGTGTATGCTTGTGAAGATAAGCTTCATACTTTTGGAGAAGTTTAAGAACTCATTCTTTAAGAAACTAGGCAATTCATGTTAGAAGCCTGGGCTGGTTAAGGACCCCACTGATAGAATTCCAAAGAGATTTCAAATGACACCTATATTAACTCCTCACTAATACTACAACTATTAGAGGAATTAATTGATGGTATTTCCAGAGCAGTCTAAGAAAAGGATATTACACCACTGATTTGGAACTAGATTGTCAAAAGCATCTTTGCTATTAGGTCCCACAAAACTGGAGAGTTCATTCCAAAGCAAAACATAACAGTTGTAAAAATAGCTCTTGAGAGCCTAGTGTTGCAAATTCTTAAAATTGTCAACATTTAAAACTTTAGTGATGGTTTCGTACAGTTAGAGGGATTCCTGTCTCTAGAAGGCCAAAGGGTGACATCGTTAAAATGGTTCACTGGCACAGTATTTCAATGGGACATAGACACTGGGTAAAGAGGTAGTCCTATGTGCATTCTTACAGGACATCTATGTTATATTACTGCTTTGATTAGAAGAGTACATGGAGGACTAATCTTGCATTTTGTTATCTTGAGGCTTGCTACTTGTTTCTACTAACATTAGAATTGGTATTGCTATTAAGCTTCATTTTAAGGTGGTAATGAAACAAACAGGTGGAGCTCTAACTGGCTTCCAAGTCTGAGACACTTAAGAAATATGTAAACCCAAATAGCTAACAGCTGACTGTTCAGTCTCATTACCACTATGTTAAGAATTGTTTGAAATAACTTCCATCTTACCCATAAAGATGATAAACTACACAAAGCAGTTTTTAAAAATGGCCAAAGACAGCTTATGTCCTAAGAGTATGACTAACATAAGAGCTATCAATTAGTCTACATATTAATGTTTTCACAGCTTTCCAGTTTTTACTAAGTAAAACTGATAAATCTATGAAAATTAGATTTTAAAGTAAACATTACCAAATTTGGTTGCCTTTAGGCATCATTAAATCATATGCTAAAAACAAACAAACAAACTCCAAGTATACATATAAATTTTTATCTACATCTTAAAGGGCAATAGCTATTTTAGACCTAACTTAAAAAGAAATGTGATTTTAAAAAGATCACAATTTCCTTGCAGCTACTCTTATACTTTGACTCTGGGTTGGCTCTGTGACTTACTTTGACCAAGTGACATGACTTCCAAGCTTCTTTTGCTGCCACTGTTTAAGAAACCCCAGGCATTTTGATAGAGGCTCAGAAGGAACCAAGGCATCCGTTCCAGATATGATTGCAGTCACATGTGCAAATGGTTATTTTAAGCCAGCAAGTGTAGGAATGAACAGTCACACAACATACACCTGATACAGAAATTAGCACCAACAGTGAAACTGCTGCCCTAACAAAAACTTAGAACACATGACACTGCCTCACAAAGGCTGTAATAGTGAACAAAATTGTACTAGCAGAGGCTGGAAAAGTAAAGAAACTGCTACTGAAAGCTGGAAAGACAGGAACTTGTGTCTTGTGGTGGCAAAACAACTGGCGAAACTATGAAGTTGTGATTCTGGCTAAGGTGGTTTCCAGGAAATGTTCAAAGCATCAATTGGCTTATTTTGGCTCTGTATAGTAAGGCATGGGAAGACAGAGATGAAACAGAGAATCTGTTCTGCTGGGTTGGATCCAGTCTCTGCAGCAAGTTGAAAATTCTCAAAAGACAGTGTTTCAGGGTAAGGATAGAATCAAGCCTGTGGCTGTTATGCCCTTTGCTATGACTTCAGATTTAAGTCATAAACCTAACAGACCTTCTTATGTAGACAAAAGGTGCTCCTGGGAATCTTGTTTTCCCATAGTACACTAGCCTTCCAGAGAGGTCTGCGTGAATTACGACTTAACTTTTAGAGAACTCCAGTCAGTTTTATAGGAAACCCAAAGTTTTTAAGGAAACTATACTTTGCTGAACACATATAAAGATATTTAAAAATGAAAAGGGCCTCAAGGCCCCCAACTTTGAACAAACAGGAAATAAATAATCTATTGTATAAGTCAACCTCAGAGCATCTGAGGCAAATGCTGCAGTATTAATTTTGAGCAAATGTATTCTTTAGTCCCTTTTTGTTCTCTTGGGCCCATGCATTAAAGTAACGACATTCAGTGATTAAACTATTTCAACCACTAGAAGAAATTAAGGTACACACTGAAATATTTCCCAATTGGAAAATCACTGTTAGAAGTCAGAAGTGATCAATTTGACTCCTAGATGAGATTATAATTCTGCAACAGTGGCCAAGTCACTAAAGTCTCTGAGCCTGTTAGGCCAGTAGTAATGTCACAGAAAATAGATTAGGACCCTCAGAGAATTGGTCCCTCCACTTAAAGTACCTGATGCAAAAGTCCTGTACAAAATACTAGCAAATTGAGTTCAGCAGCATATCAAAAGGATAATATAATGACCAAGTGAGATCTATTCGCAGAATGCAAGGATGAGTCAACATACAAAAATCAATTGACATATTACACTAACAGAATAAAGAAAAAGTCCCATATAATCATCTCAATTTAGGCAGGAAAAGCATTTGACAAAATTCAACACTTTTTTCATGATAGAAAACGATGACAACAACACTCAACAAACTCAGAAGAAAACATCTTCAACTAAAAGATCATATGTGAAAAACCCAAGCTATCATCATACTGTTATGGTGAAAGACTAAAAGTTTTTTCTGTAAAATCAGGAACAAGATAAGGATGTATATTTTCACCATATCTGCTTGACACAGTATTGAAATTCTAGCCAGAGAAATAAGGCAAGAAAAAGAAATAAAAGGCATCCAAACTGGAAAGGAAGATGTACAACCATCCGAATTTGTAGACAATCTGAAAATCCCAAAGAATACATGACACATATATACATAAATGGTAGAGCTAATAAATTCAGCAAAGTTTCAGAGTACAAGATCAACACACAAAAATCAGTTATGTTTCTTTACCCAAGCAATGAATAATATAAGGAAATTAAGAAAACATTTCATTCACAGCAGCACCAAAAAGAACAAAATACCTAGGAATAAATAAACAGAGGCAAAAGTCCTGTACACTGAAAACTACAAATTTTGGTGCAAAAAAAATTAGACACAAGTGGAAATATTTTGTGTTCATGGATGGTAGACTTAATATTGTTAAGATGGCAACATTCCCCCAATGTGAGCCACAGACTGAATGCAATCCCTATCAAAACACCAATGACTTTTTTTCCAAAATGGAAAAATACCAACCCTAAAATTCATATTGAAGGTGATGGAACCCCTAAGAGCCAAAACAATCTTGGGGAAAAAAAAGTTGAACTCATACTTTCAGATTTCAAAATTTATTACAAAGCTACAGTAATAAAAACACTATCATTCTTTATAAGAATAGTCTCTACAAGTGGTGCTGAGATTACTGGATAGCCAGCCACATGCAAGAGAATGAAGTTGGATCTCTACCTCATACCACACACAAAAATTAACTCAAAATGGAACAACCTAAATATAAAAGAGAATACTATAAAACTCTTAGAAGAAAATATATAAGTAAATCTTTATAACCTTGGATTTGGCAATGGATTCTTAAGTTGTGTCACTAATAAAATACTTCTAAATCATGAGTTTAGTATCCAGAAAATATAAAGAACTCTTACAAATCAATAGTAAAACAAGACAAACTAAAAAACAGGCCAAGAGCTTGAATAGATATTTCTCCAATGAAGACACACAAATGACCCACAAGCAAGTAACACTCACTAAAATGGCCATAATTTTTTTTTTTTTTAAAAAAAAAAAAAACAAGAAGTGATAGCAAGCATATGAAAAACTTGGAGCCCTCATACATTGCTGGTAAGAGTGTAAAATGTTTCAGCCACTGTTGGAAACAATGTGGCTGTTCTTCAGAAAGTTAAACATAGTATTACCATATTTTCTAACAATTCTCTTAGGATATACCCAAAAGAATTGAAAACAGATAGCCATGTACATATGTGTTTTCATAGCAGCACTAGTAACTAAAGCCAAAAACCTAAATGTTTATGAAGAGGTGAATGAATAAAGAGATTATGGGATATACACACACACACACACACATATATATATATAATGGAATATTATTTAGCCATAAAAAATTAAGTATTGATACTGTTCATTTTCAAATTACTAACTTTATGTGAATTTCATCTCAATATAAAAAAATGAAACAAAAAGGACTAAGTTAGATGATTTCTAAGATTTCATAAAGGTTTAAAATTATAAGTCTATAATTCTTCCTTATTTTCTGGATACAGAAGTTCAGCAGTTTAATGCCCTACTCTTGAATATGAGGAGACAAGCCAGGATCATAAGACATTTGAGGAACACTTCCAACATGAAATAAAGACTAAATGAGAAAAAAAGAGCATGGAAGACAACAGAGAGAATAGAAGAAAATTAGAAAACACTAATTTGTATTTTCAGAGTTAAAAAAACAAAACAAAACAAAACAGATGCATAGGATTCATGAAAAGGTGATCAGCAATCTTGTAAGTTAAAGCCATAGTTGTCAACGCAAAATTCAATGACATGGCTTAAAAGACACATTGCGCAAACTCCCAGACAACACTAGAATATTAATTAAATAGAATGTAGGAGATAATATAAAAAGACATTTTCTAAAAAAAAAAAAAACAAAAACAAAAACAAAAAAACTCCCTTAGTGCTACAGGACATACATCTCTAGGCTGAAAGGGTTCTCTGATTGCCTAGTACTAAGAATGGTTGGGGGTTGGCAACTGCAAGACATTATCATCAAACACAATCTATAAAAGAACACAGATGGAATGGTATTAGATTTCACAATACCCCAAACGACAGAAGACAATGTCTGCAAAGAAATGACACTGTTAAACTATCAATCATGAGCCTACTTACAGAGGTTCAGAAAATTTATTTCACGAATTCTTTCCTAGGAAGTCACTTAATCAAAACCTCTAGTACGAAAGAGAAGAGAGTCCATGAAATGCAGCTTCCTAACAAAAATGTTAAGGAAAGTCCTAGAATATGAAATAGCTTAAAGAGCAAACAGATGTTTGAAGCAGAACAGTTCCACAATGGAGGTCTGAGAAAAGTGGCTTGATAGACTAAATATGAAGCAGCATCTGCATCTGAAAATACTGAAGCTATGATAACTACAAGGTAACAGCACAATAAGAAAGAAAATAAAAAATCTTCAAATAAAAATCTGTGGGCAGTACAAGAAAAAGTAATCGTCTTAAGTCGTCATAATGCGAATCTTAATGCACAAACTAGAACGTAATAAAGTATACAGGAAAGACAGAAGTGGGCAAGTTATGAAAGAACTAAATCTTATATGAGAAAGTCAATTAAAAATGTACATGGATTTATCAAAATATCAGCATAGCCATATAATTTGGTACTCCATATACAAATGTCTTTACAAGTAAAAGTAATTGCCTCTAGGTGGCAAAATTTGGGAAACAGGACAGGGATCTTGGGGTGTATTATTTTTTGGAAAGAATGTGCATGTGTTTGTATCTTGACAATTTTAAAAAATCAATAAAAATGACCGTTCATATGATTTTTGCTCATTCTTAGTATATCCACTCACCTTTGCCAAAATAAATCAATCTATGTAATTCGTGTGCTTAAAGTTTATGTGTAAAATGTGATTTAAATCTTCACTTATGTAATAAAAGGAGCTACATTTCCATGCAAGTCTGAATAGTACCTTACAGGTTTGATTGTATTACATAAAGAAATCTTTATAATAGCTAACACATGTTGAGTGCTTAGCATATGCCTGAAATTGTTCAAAGCCCTTTACACTTACAATTCTTAATCTGCAAAATATCCCTCTGAGGCAGGTCCTATTATTACCCCATTTTAGACATGAGAAAACTGAGGTTCAGAGTTTATGGAACTCACCTAAAGTTAATGTTAGATCTAGAACTGGAAGTGAGGTACCCTAATGCCAAAGATGAGGGTACACCACCTTTACCCAAAGCTAATAACTCAGTTGATGAGTTTAGATTTCCAAGTTTCATTTCTCTTCAACTTTTTAACTAAGAAAATTATTTCATTTTTTTGTGCTTTATAAAGATACATGTGAACAATAACAAGACAGACACAAAACAGCATATAAGGAAACTATAGGCAACAATCTCAATCTTCAACAGCAATATTAATAATGATTTGATTTGATATCATGTGTCACAAAAATTCCACAGTACAATGACCACATATGAAATTTGAAGAGTACCAATTAAGTCAAAATGGCCTAGCTGGCAGATTCATTTAGACCTAACCAGATCTGCTTCACAAAATCGCCCTCTATATAAAGTTATTGCTTTAACAGTCTTTGCATAAAGATGTCATGGAAAGATTAAATAGAAACATGTGAAATCATTTGTTCATTTATTCATTAACTTGTCAAATTCAGTTTTCTATACACTATGATGTTTATTCCATTTTGTACTATTAGATACACATATTTAAAAAAATATTTAACTTATTTTTATGAAGAAATTAAATATTTTCTGAAAAAGAATTATTTTATTATTGTTCTCTAGCAACAGACCTCAAACAATTCTCATCCAACTCAACTAACTCATTTAAATAACTTTGCTCAATGGCAACTTCTCTAAAGATCTAGTTTACACAATTCTATTCTACATAACACTGTTTACCCTGTTACATAGTATATAGTTAAAGAACATTTTTGTAATAAACATGTTTCTCTTTGATATGATACATAACAATATTTTCACACTTCCCAGCAATCACTCAAATATATTAAAAATGTATCCTTCTTTAAAAGGCACACACATTTACAGGTTCAAATCTTTATTGTTTTAAAATTGTACAGTTCTTTTACAATACAATATTTTGTTATTTAAATGACCTCTAAATGGTTAATGTGCAATGAATATCTTTTGTTCTGAAACTCAACCATGAATTACGATTTCATCAATATGATTATTCTAGAGTCATAAAGATGTTGGGAAGGTTTGAGTCTGCATTTGAAATGGTTAGTAGCACAGACTCTTCCCTTTAGAACCCAGATGACCAATCCATTGAAAGTGCTTTTGAAGATTGCTGATTATTTATGGCTGATCTTAAAATCAGTCAATCAAATTACAGTTCCTTTTTTTTTGAAACATCAAAGGGCATTTAAGAAAACTGAAACAATTTGCTTTAGTAATCTACTGAGGCAAACTCAAAATGATTATCTGCATGCAATAACACTCCTCTTTAGTTTTGAAGAATTTATACATTTTATAAAGAATGTGTTAAAGAGTGCAAGTATTCTGATACTGATTTCACAAAAGGACAAATGCTGGTAATAATAACATTTAACATCTAAGTTCAAGCTAGTGTATATTTAACAGGCAATTAATATGGCTCATCATAAGCCACAATGCACAAGGTATGCCCTTTGAGAAAATGAACTAGTTTGGTCCGCATTTCTAGAGTTGTCTGGGTAAAAACAAAAAACAAAAACCATTTTAATTCAGCCAAGGATTTTGATGAATTAATTATTCCTAAAATGAAGCCAGTTAAAAAGTAAATGATGTACACCAATGAAGCATATTGTCACGCTGACTTTTGCATAAAAAGATGGCCTGCTGTTTTTGGAGTGATGAATGAGCACTGCAGGACAAATCAGGAAAAAAAGTCATAGAATGTATTAATTTTGTCCATAAGTTATACTTTCTTATTCCATGATACGGCTTTCACTCTGTAAAACTTTGTCCCCAAAGGAACTTTAAATCTGTTTTGTGCCTAAGAGGGAAAGAAAAAAATGGAATCACTAAAATGATTAAACCACATCTCTCTCTCTCTCACACACACACACACACACCCCAAAAACAAAAAGAAACAAAAAAATAAACAAACGATATCACACAAATACCCTCCTATCACATTACTCATTGCTGAGTATTGAAGGGTTGGAGGGATGTGATGGTCTTTATCAAACTATGTAAGATCTACCCCTCACCAACAAAGAATATATTGAGTGAATAGCAAAGACAAAGTTGGTAGCCACTGCTAAAGACTATAATACAAAGTGAGCCATACATCATTATTTTAAGTATCAAAGAAACCTCAATACTATATGGTTCAAGTTCGATTCATGTTTTGTACATCGAGGCCCCAAATTATAGTGAGTCAAGAAGAATGCTCAGAAGGTTTCACTGATTATAGAGCACTGATATTGTTACACAATCAGTCCAATTTTTAAGTCACCAAATACTTTAGACTACCTTTCTTTAATGGGGGTAGAGTATGAAAATAATAAAACATCAACTGTATTTACAAATAAAATTCCCTTTTTGTCACTAGTTATGCAGGGATTTTTTTTTCCTGCAAATTAGTTACACTAGTAACCTAACAGTCATAGAACACAGACTTTGTAGTAGTTTTCCATTATATATTGATAGGCTGTAGTTAATCTATCTCTACTATCTAAGGACAACATGAATACTTATAAATTGCCAGTTCAAACTCATTCTCATCAAAGTCAAGCTCTAACTCAAATAAGCATAAAAGCCAAGAACAGCAGTGGTAATGATTTCTATATAAAGCAGTATTAAAATATTCTTTATAGTTCCTAGGCTTAGTATCACATGACGTGGTTTTTACCTTTTTGGCTTGACAGTATTCTTTTTCCATTACTTTTCCAAGTACCCAGGGTCTTCTAGATGCACCTGAAGCTAAGGAAATTAAACAGTTAATTTCTTTTTGAAAGTATGATAATAATTATTCATGGAAACATAACTGCCAGAATTAAAACAGACTAAAAAAGCTCTCACAAGTGGAAGAATATGTAAGACTTCAAAAACTGCTGAAATCACTGAAATGCTTAACAATTTACAAAACTAAATTCATGTTACTTTTCAACCAGTAATGTGTGCATAGCTCTTGTTACTCTAAACGTACACGATATGTCAAGTCACAGAAATAACAGTTCAGGAAACACTAATAATCTAAGTACAAATCATGAACAAATATCTAGGAATTCTAGGCTAACTCAATAGTGCCATCTATCGAAAGAACTAAAAGATAACCTTTCCCATTTCTTTAAGCAAACAAAATGTATAGGTTCAAAGCAAAACACTCTGAGGGGCAGTATTTTTAATACAAGTTCTCAAAGGCAGCAACTGAACAGTTCTCACATCTGTACGCCATAGTGCTGGGCAAAAGAGTGTGTATACAGCTGGTACTCAATAAATAACTAATAAGGGTTAAGAACCAAAAAAGTCTAGAAGGGCAGTACTTGTGTGAATGAAGGAAAGTTGAAAAATGTGAGAGAAGACAGGATAATCCTAGTCCTTATAAAGCCAAAATGTGACAAGTCAAGTGATATCCATTCTCTTTTAAAATTCATCAGAAAAGAAGCTGCCATACTAAAGTTGACTTCAAAAGTATTCAGGCAATAAACTACAGATGCCTCTCAAGGTTATGTCCAGATTAAACCCATCCCATATTGAAAATATCTAAGTTGAAAATGTATTTAAAACTTCTAATCTACCATACACCATAGCTTAGCCTAGTCTCAGAACATTTACATTAGCCTACGGTTGGGCAAAATCATCTAACAAAAAGCATATTTTAAAGTGCTGAATGTCTCGTGTAATTTATTGAATACTAAAAGTGAAAAACAGAATGGTTGTATGGATACTGAAAGCAGGGTTTCTATGAATGTGTATCACTTTCGCACCATGGTAAATTAAAAAAATCTTAAGTAGAACTACCGTAAGTTGGGAACTGTCTATATTTTGTTTAGGCTAAACCCTTTGAAAGGAGGCATATGAATTTTTATTCCATAAAAATAATTTGGGAAGATATACATGAAAGATATCCCAAATAAATAATCAGAAATGAACCTGAAGAATACGATCAATGACAGAAACATAAAGCTCTTGGACAATAGAGTGTGGTGACTTCTCTGAAGAGTAAACTAACACTTCACAGCCAATTACTAAGATCCAAAAAGAATCATCTAAACTAAATGCTTGTATGACGCTGAGCTCCACTCTCAAAAGGCATAAAAACACTCTGGTAATCCACACTCTTCCAAGGCAACAACACAGTAGGGTAGCAGGACCCCAACTGGCATTCCTCAAAGGAAAAAAGGAAGGCGGGGTTATTCATGGTTAAGTAAGACTGTTAAATAAATTCTTTTCTGCAGTACTTGTGAAAGCCTTTAAAATGGCAGTGTGCATTTTAAAAAATGTTTTTTAATATTTCCTAGATTTAAACACTGAACTCTAAGAAAATGAACATGGAAATATTGAAAGGTAATAGGCTAAGATGTAACTTATCATCATGCAGTTCTGGGGGAAAAAAGTGTGCACACATTTGTGTATATTTATATATTAGATACATACACATAAAGAGATACTGTAAGTGGGGTAAAATGTTAACAGGTAAATCTGGGTCAAGAAATATGGGTTTTCTTTGTACTATAGTAATCTTTGCAACACTGTGTAAGTTTAAAAATCATATTCAAATAAAAAGTTTAAACAACTGAAAAAACAAAAACATAAAAAACAAAAGAAATATCAGGTTCATTCTTTTCAAGGTAAAAAGTACTAAGTAAAAATAGTAAGTTATAAGCTATCTTCTCATTTTTCATGGTTACATGATTACTGTTTCATGGATACTCTAAACAGTCAACCACAAATAGCCATGATGGAGCTATCACAGGAAAGCGGCCTAGTTCAAGACTAGGAATTTGTCAGCCTGGTCAACAAAGCGAGACCCTGTCTCTACAAAACAAAACAAAACAAAAAATGGGCATAGTGGTGGTGCACATCTATAGTCCCTAGTCCCAGCTACTCAGGAGGCTGAGGCAGGAAGACTTCTTGGGCCCAAGAGTTCAAGGCTACAGTGACCAATGATCATGTCACTGCACTCCAGCCTGGGTGACAGAGCAAAAACTCATCTTAAAGAAAAAAAAGGCCAGGTACGGTGGCTCAAGCCTGTAATCTCAGCACTTTGGGAGCCCAAGGCAGGTGGATCACGAGGTCAGGAGTTTGAGACCAGCCTAGCCAACATGGGGAAAACCCGTCTCTACTAAAAATACAAAAATTAGCTAGGCGTGGTGGCGCATGCCTGTAATTCCAGCTACTCGGGAAGCTGAGGAAGAAGAATTGCTTGAACCTGGGAGGCGGAGGTTGCAGTGAGCTGAGATTGTGCCACCGCACTCCAGCCTAGAAAACAGAGCAAGACTCCATCTCGAGAAAAAAATTATCTATCTATCTATCTATCTATCTATCTATCTATCTATCTGACTTTGTTTGCGAGGCAGTCCAATTAGATTAGGAACATCAATCTAAATGGACTTACTTATAGAACAGTATAATGATAAACAAGGTAGGAACACAGGATGATACAGGATAGACATTTTATAGTTTAAGAAAACTTTTGTTTTGCCAAAAAATAATGCTTTTATACAAACAAATAAGCCTACATTAATCTTGAATAGTCTGTACATGAGAATTTTGACAATATAATTATGCAACTGCTAGGGTATGAGATGTCCGAATCACTGCACATTCTGATCAACTGGTCCCTTGTATAAGCTACACTCCTTAACTCTGAATTGTAAATGGAATCCATGAAAATAATCTAGATAATGTAGATTTTATTAAAAAGCAGATTAAACAGGGTTCCCTCTTAGTGACTTAATTCTTATATAATTAAACAGGGAAAAAAAAATCTTTACTTATATAATTTCCTCCATTCCAGGTTTATATTTTAGTCATGGAATGACACTTACCACCCTCACCTGGTTTGAGATCCAGGGCAGGTAGAGACTCTGAATGTAGAAAATATAAAGTAGGACTAACAGTAAATAACACATAATTGTCATGGCGTTCATCTAGGATGATGAGTACCAAATCTCCCACCTGAAAACTGAATAAAGAAATGCAATTTTATTGACTTAGAGTTACTTCAATCTCCCTATTCTGAAAACTTAATTATATATGCTTCAATGCTCAACTACATATTAAGATATTAACGCAAATATTAAATTTCACTTTTATATGATATTCTTTTTGTATTCTGCACAGGTCCTAATGAGACTGCTAGTCATGCACAGATATTCAAAGGATGATGTCAGGGGCTGTCAAAGACCAAACATTTCTTCAATCAAGTTTCCATTATCTAACGTTAAGAAACTGGATGAAAAGCAGAAAAAGCACCCATTATAGTTTATCCAGTCACAGGAAGATTTTTTCTACTAATCTTTCATTTCACACCAAAAATTCAGAGAGACATCTCATATACAGTCACAGTGTCAAAGAAAAATTAGATCTTGTCTTCAAGCGCCGTGCTCTTCAATTTACAAGAAAAAGCAATTCAGCTAGGTCCGTAAGTGCTTAATTAGGTCTAAACAAGTCAACAGATATACTATTTTGGGGTATAAGCCCGAAAGAAGAAGACAGGGAAAGAGAGAAGTGGGTACAACCAATTACATGCTTAAGTGGTTTTTGTCTCTTTACAGCCTTTTTTAGAATTGTTGTTCAAAACATCAAAAGACCTTGAAAATCAATCTCATATTTTTCAGTTGTCAAGATCATTTAAGTTGGTAGATCCTATACCTAATAAATCATCAAAATCAGCTGGAGAAACTTTTAATGTCTTTTATTTATTAAGTTACCCTACAAATACTTATTGACTACCTAACAACCATGTGGCAGGTACTGTTTTGGCTAAACACCAAAAGCTAATAACTTAAAATGGGGAGTTGGGAGATGAGGCCTCTATGAGGCAGTATCTTTGGAGTTCCTCCCACTCTCTAGTCTCTGAAAGACCATTAATGAACTGCCCATTGACATGACATACAGCCGGTAAAGACAGATGCCACCAAGCCCTTTCAAATCACTGAGAGAAGATGAAATTTTAATAAGACATGAAAAGTCAGAATCACAGATATCTGACAACCAAAAATGTGGTCAACAAATTTAGAAATTTAGAAATAAAATACAAGAAGTTAAATAAAGGGTCTTAACTTTCACAACCTTCCTGTCAGGAATAACTCACTATTCATGAGTTGCTAACAATGCTTTTATTATTCCAGAGCTCCACCTTAAATAACCAAAGCTAAAGAAAAATTGTAACTATGGGGTAAAACAGTTCAGGAAAATTATTAAACGATTCAACTGATAAATTCTGTAAACCAAAAATCAAATTTGAAGCCCCCCAAACCAACCATCTGAATGAACTTCCTCCTCTAGGCCAGTACCCATAATATATAATTTAACCTGAAAGACTGGTTCAGGCCATGACAAGAGGCAGGGGTTGGACTTGCCTCATCATGTCCTCTTCCCTTTTAGAATTCAGGAAAAGTCAACAAGAATTTAACATTAACACAGAGGTTAAGCGTGATAAGAAACATTTACAAACTATTATCTGTCAAGCCTGCTACCTGGAGGCTTCATCTGCATGATAAAACTTTGGTCTCCACAACTTCTTATCTTAATCTAGACATTCCTTTCTACTGACAACTCTTTCAACTAACTGCCAATCAGAAAACTTTTAAATCCACCTGTATCTTGGAAGCTACCCTCCCACCTTTCACTTGTCCCACTTTGTGGACCAAACCAATTTGTATCTTCAATGTCTCATGTTTCCCTAAAATATATGAAATCAAGCTTCCCCCTCACTACCATCCCTACCACCTTGGGCACATGTTCTCAGGGGCTCCTGAGGGCTGTGTCACAGGCCATGGTCATGAAAGGAGCTGGGCACATTCCTCAGCCCCGGGCTCAAAACTCCCTGAGCCTAGCACAGACACATCCCATCCTCCCATCCCACCACCATATATCTCTCAAACTCCCTGAGCCCAGTATAAACACCACCTGGAAAGTCTCCGATAAGGAGACAGCCGTTCAAGGTTACTGAAAGCGCAGGAGCCAAAAGAATTTCTTTGTTCCCCTGCAACTTTCGGGCTATAAAAAGCAAACGCTCGCATTGTTCAGGGCCCTCTTGTATACTGTGTAAAGGAGGGACCAAGTTCGAACTTGTAGTAAAGATCCTTGCCGCTTGGCTTTGACTCTGGACTCTGGTGGTCTTCTTTGGGGAACAAACAGTCTGGGCATAACATCTGGGGGCTCGTCCGGGATTCCCCAAGCCCACCAGACCCCTGGTCAACGGATCTGCTGAGATCGATCTACTGATAGGTGAGCTGGCTCGTCTCCGTTTGTCTGTCTGTGTCTGTGTGTCTGTTCTGAATCTGAATCTGTGACTCGTGAGGTCTGAAACTGAGGCTGGCACAGTCCTGGCGGACGCGCTATAGGACAGCCAGTGGAGACCGGTGGGAGACGTCCCCTGGCTCTCTTCTGATTTAAATTGCGATCTGAGTTGCCGGAGCGCGTTCGCGATCCGGGCAACAGCTGAATCTGACCCCGGTTCCCGGGTGCGCGCTTGCGGTCTGAATCTGACCCCGGTTCCCGGGTGCGCGCTTGCGGTCTGAATCTGACCCCGGTTCCCGGGTGCGTGCTTGTGGTCTGAGTCTGACCCCGGTTCCCGGGTGCGCGCTTGCGGTCTCAGTCTGACCCCGGTTCCCGGGTGCGCGCTTGCGGTCTCAGTCTGACCCCGGTTCCCGGGTGCGCGCTTGCGGTCTGAATCTGACCCCGGTTCCTGGGCTCCCGGCTTCCAGCGCCTCGCTCCCGGCCCGGTCCCCAGGCTCCCCGGCTTCCGGCGCACTCCCGGCCCCGGTCCCTGGGCTCCCCGGCTTCCGGTGCGCTCCCGGCCCCGGTCCCCGGGCTCCCCGGCTTCCGGCGCCACACTTCCGGCCCCGGTCCCCGGGCTCCCCGGCTTCCGGCGCCACACTTCCAGCCCCGGTCCCCGGGCTCCTGGCTTCCGGCGCCACACTTCCGGCCCCGGTCCCCGGGCTCCCCGGCTTCCGGCGCCCCGCTCCCGGCCCCGGTCCCCCGGCTTCCGGCGCCGCGCTCCCGGCTAGCTATCAGTAATAAGTCAGATCAGATTTCCTCTATAGGGATTCTAACCCACATTCCTTTACAGGAAAGGACTACAAATCGTTACAGGATGGGCAATACCCAGAGTACTCCTCTATCTCTCCTTACAAATAATTTCAAAGAAGTTAGAGCAAGGGGCCATGATCTTGGTATGGAAATCAGGAAAGGAAAGCTAATTACTCTGTGTCGCTCCGAGTGGCCTGCCTTTGATGTGGGGTGGCCACCCGAGGGGACCTTCCGACTTGCTGTCATCACTAGGGTGAAATCCAAAATTTTCCTACCTGGGCATGCGGGCCACTTAGATCAAATCCCATACATCCTCATATGGCAGGACCTTGTTGAAAACCCGCCTCCTTGGCTGTCCCCTTTCCAATTAGCCTCTGAACCCTCTAAGGCACTGGTTGCTCGATCACTAAAAACCAAGCAACCAACTGCCCCCTCCCATCCTGTTCTACCTGATAGCGGGGACCCACTGTTCACAGAACCCCCTCCGTACCCCTCCGGGCCCCGGGCCCCGGCCCCTCGGGCTGAGTCGCGGGAGAGAGCAGGCGGAGAGGAGGCGGCCGCCACTCATGGGCCTGCTGAAAGGGAAAGTAACTTTGAGGGGCCGGCGGGGCGGACGCGAGGGCGCACTTCGCGGACTAGCCCCCCCCAGCCGCCTGACTCCACGGTGGCTTTACCCCTCTGGGAAATAGGACCCCCAGATGACACAGGAATCCCCAGGCTCCAGTACTGGCCATTCTCCACCAGTGATCTGTATAACTGGAAGACTCAGAGTGCTCGGTTTTCAGACAACCCCAAAGATTTACTGTCTTTACTGGATAGTGTCATGTTCACCCACCAGCCCACTTGGGACGATTGTCAGCAGCTCCTCCGAATCTTGTTTACCACGGAAGAGCGAGAGAGAATACAGGTAGAAGCTAGAAAGCTGGTCCCGGGGGACGACGGTCAACTGACTGCCAACCCCGACCTCATAAACGCGACCTTTCCTCTGACCAGGCCGGCATGGGACTACAACACGGCAGAAGGTAGGGGACGGCTACGCCTTTATCGCCAGACTCTAATGGCAGGTCTCCGGGCAGCTGCTCACAAGCCCACTAGTTTGGCTAAAGTATATTCTATTCTGCAAGAAAAGACAGAGAGCCCAGCCACCTACTTAGAAAGATTAATGGAAGCTTTTAGACAGTACACCCCCATAGATCCAGAGGCTCCAGGAAGTCAGGCAGCTATTGTAATGTCATTCGTAAATCAGGCAGCCCCAGATATTAAAAGAAAACTCCAGAAATTAGAAGACTTGGAAGGAAAGCGGATTCAGGACCTCCTTCAGATAGCCCAGCGGGTTTACAATAACAGAGATACTCCAGAAGAAAGGCAATTTAAGGCCACTGAAAAAATGACCAAGGTCCTGGCAGCAGTAGTAGAGAAAGAGCATCTACAGCCAGAGTACACCCAACCCAGGCGGCCCCCCAGGCATGATAATCTGAAAAAAGACCAATGTGCCTACTGCAAGGAGGCTGGCCACTGGGTAAGAGACTGCCCCAAAAAGAAACAACGAGGACAGGGACACCCTAGGTCTACACCCGTACTAGTCACTCAAGATGAAGACTAGGGAAGACGGGGTTCGGATCCCCTCCCCGAACCTAGGGTAACTTTGCAAGTGGAGGGGTCCCCGGTCCAGTTCTTGGTCGATACGGGAGCACAGCACTCAGTCTTAGTTAAAACTAATGGAAAATTATCCTCCAAGTCCTCGTGGGTACAAGGGGCCACAGGAGTTAAGAAATACCCATGGACAACACAAAGAACAGTAAACCTCGGAGCCAAGAATGTAACCCATTCTTTCCTGGTTATCCCTGAGAGCCCCTGTCCCCTATTAGGGAGAGACCTGCTAACTAAAATGGGAGCACAGATCCATTTCCTCCCTGAGGGGCCCATCGTGACCAACTCCCACAATCAACCCGTGTCCATCCTAACTATAACCCTAGAAGATGAGTACCGGCTCCACCAGGAGCAAACGGCCCCTGACCAGGACATAGCAACCTGGCTCCAGCAATATCCAGAAGCTTGGGCGGAAACGGGGGGCTTAGGACTAGCAAAACACCGTCCTGCTTTATTTGTTGAACTTAAACCTGGGGCAGACCCCGTGCGGGTACGCCAATACCCGATGCCCCTAGAGGCCAAGAAAGGAATTGCCCCGCATATCCGCCGGCTCCTTGACCAAGGGATCCTCCGCTCATGTCACTTACCCTGGAATACTCCATTGTTGCCGGTATGAAAACCTAATAGTGGAGAATACAGACCTGTACAAGACTTAAGAGAAATCAATAAGAGGGTTGTGGACATACATCCAACTGTGCCTAACCCATATACCCTCCTAAGTACCCTAAACCCTAAACATCAATGGTACACTGTTTTAGATTTAAAAGATGCTTTCTTCAGTTTGCCTTTAGCCCCTCAGAGCCAAAAGCTCTTCGCCTTCGAGTGGAATGACCCTGATAGAGGCATAAGTGGCCAACTGACATGGACCAGACTGCCGCAAGGATTCAAAAACTCTCCTACCCTGTTCGATGAGGCCCTCCATGAAGACCTGGGTGAGTACCGACGCAAACACCCTGAAATAACCTTACTACAGTATGTTGATGACCTCCTGATTGCTGCTGAGACCCAAGAAGCTTGCATCCAAGGGACCAAGGGTCTCTTACAAGCTCTGGGAAATCTAGGCTACCGAGCCTCAGCAAAGAAAGCTCAAATCTGTAAGTCAGAGGTAACATACCTAGGGTACCTGCTTAAAGAAGGGCAGCGCTGGTTAACAGACGCCCGAAAACAAACTGTTCTGCAGATCCCCAGGCCGCAATCCACCTGACAAGTGAGGGAATTCCTGGGGTCAGCGGGGTTTTGCAGACTATGGATACTTGGGTTCGCAGAACTGGCTAAACCCTTATATCAGGCAACACGGGGGCAGCAGCCATTTAAGTGGACAGACGAAGCCGAGTCGGCTTTCCAACAGATTAAAACCGCCCTACTCTCCGCGCCTGCACTGGGACTACCTGATGTTACCAAGCCCTTCCACTTATACGTAGATGAAAATAAAGGTATCGCCAAGGCAGTAATAACTCAAAACTTAGGCCCCTGGCGGAGGCCAGTTGCCTACCTGTCAAAGAAGTTAGACCCAGTGGCTGCCGGGTGGCCCCCTTGTCTCCGAATGATTGCAGCCACGGCTCTGATGGTGCAGGATGCTGATAAGCTTGTCATGGGGCAAGAATTGCGGGTCGTTACCCCACATGCCATCGAAGGTGTACTCAAACAGCCACCTAATCGATGGATGAGTAACGCCCGACTCACCCACTACCAAGGACTACTACTAAATCCTCTCAGGATAACTTTCCTGCCCCCAACGACCTTAAACCCTGCCTCGCTGCTGCCCAACCCGGACCTGGACGCCCCACTCCACGACTGCACCGAGATACTAGCTCAGGTGCACGGAGTTCGAGAAGACCTGCAGGATCGCCCACTTCCTGATGCCAACCTCGTCTGGTTCACTGATGGGAGCAGCTTCATGCATCAGGGCCAGAGGTACGCTGGAGCGGCAGTGACTTCAGAGACTGAGGTAATCTGGGCGGAACCCCTGCCCCCGGGGACATTGGCCCAGAAGGCCGAATTGATAGCGCTCACCCAAGCTCTTACCTTAGGGGCGGGGAAAAAGCTGACGGTATATACAGACAGCCGATATGCTTTTGCAACGGCGCATATACATGGGGCCATTTACAGGGAGCGGGGGTTACTGACGGCTGAAGGAAAATAAATAAAAAACAAGCAAGAAATCCTAGCCCTGCTAACAGCCCTATGGCGGCCAGAGAAGTTAGCCATTGTGCATTGCCCAGGGCATCAGAAACTAACTACTCCAACTGCTCAAGGCAACTTTCTGGCGGACCAAACTGCAAGAAAGGTGGCGAAGGCTCCCAGCCAACTCCTTGCACTCCAGCTCCCTGACCCGGGCCCCCGGGACTTGCCATATTTCCCTGATTATTCAGAACAAGATCTCCAGTGGATTGACAAGCTTCCCCTGAAACAGATCCAGAATGGGTGGTGGACTGATACTAATGACCAAACTATCCTACCAGAAAAATTAGGACAACAAGTGTTAGAACACATCCACCGAACCACCCACCTGGGCGCTCGGCGGATGATAGACCTGATCAGACGCTCTAAGCTCAAATTCAGACATACAGCCGAGATGGCCAGCAACATCGTGACAAGTTGCAAAGTCTGCCAGCTTAACAACGCCTACCCCCAATCCCAGGCTGCAACGGGAACAAGGCTCAGGGGAACCAGGCCCGGTATCTACTGGGAAGTAGATTTTACTGAGATAAAGCCAGGAAAATACGGGTATCGGTACTTACTTGTCTTTGTAGATACTTTTTCAGGGTGGACTGAAGCATTCCCCACCAAGAAAGAGACTGCTCAGGTTGTAGCAAAGAAAATCCTGGAAGATATCCTCCCCAGGTATGGCTTCCCCGTCCAGATAGGGTCAGATAATGGGCCGGCCTTCGTCGCTAAGGTAAGTCAGGATTTGGCTTCCATCCTTGGGGCAAATTGGAAACTACATTGCGCTTACAGGCCCCAGAGTTCAGGACAGGTAAAGAGAATGAATCGGACCTTAAAAGAGACCTTAACTAAATTGACTATGGAGACTGGCGCTAATTGGGTGGTCCTTCTCCCCTACGCTCTGTTCCGGGCCCGTAACACCCCTTACAGACTGGGCCTTACTCCTTATGAAATTATGTATGGCAGACCCCCACCCCTGGTTCCCAGCCTAAAAGATGATCTGCTCAAGTCCGAAACAGAAAATGTCTCTGAACTCTTGTTTTCCCTACAAGCCTTGCAGAAAATTCATCAAGAAATCTGGCCCAAGCTGAAGGAACTATATGAGACCGGTCCCCCGCCGACACCCCATGCGTACCAGCCGGGAGACTGGGTCCTGGTCAAGCGACACCGACAAGAGACCCTAGAACCCAGGTGGAAAGGACCACTCCAGGTACTCCTAATAACACCCACCGCCCTGAAGGTAGAAGGCATCGCATCGTGGATCCACTACACCCATGTCAAGCCAGTGGACCCAACCTCCGATCTTCTGGGACCAATCACGGCGGCGGCTGAAGCACCGGACACGTGGACTGTGGACAGAGCTAGGAACAACCCCTTAAAACTCACCCTGCGCCGGCAGCATAGCTCACTGCAAACATGCAGTTAGGTAGTCTAACCCTAACGTTAGTCGCCCTAGTGGCCGCTGGAGAAATCACAAAACCAGCTCATAATCCCTTTGTCTGGAGATTCTGGCTTTATGAAAACCGAACCCACCCTGGGCAACCTCATAGGCCCGGAAAATTATTGGCCAGTGCTGACTGCCCTTCCTCAGGGTGCAACAGCCCAATTCTAATAAATTTTACTGGTTTTCAAATAGCCAAACCTATGACACCAATAATATGCTTTGAGTTTGATCAGACTAAATACAATTGTAAACACTATTGGTGGCACCAAAATGCTGGCTGTCCTTATAACTATTGTAACATCCATAGACCCCGTTATTGGGGAGAGAGAAAACAGTTAGACCCTAAATGGCCCTTCCATCGTAGACGGGATGGAGACTTTTCATATACATGGATAGTTAGAGACCCCTGGAACTCCCGCTGGACCACGCCTCAACATGGGGCTGTATACTACTCCCCCTCCTCCACATGGCCTAGCAGTCACCTCTATCTGTGGCGAGGCCTAGTGCAAGTACTGCCCCTGGTCCACGGGAATATCCAACGACAGGAAAACAGACTAACACAAGACTTACGTCCTTTCTCCTGGTTAAAGTTATTACAAGAAGGACTAGAACTTGCTAACCTTACAGGACTTCATAGCCTGTCTGGCTGCTTTCTGTGTGCCACTCTAGGGTGTCCACCGCTAACTGCTGTCCCTCTGCCATGGGGATCCTCTACCTTTGCCCAAGCTAACAACCTCCGAAACCTCTCGTATGCTCCTATCCTGAACGTGCCCCTATACCTAAACCCCAGTCAGGAAAAGTTTCCCTACTGTTTCTCAGGAACCAATTCCAGCCTCTGCAGCATCACTGCAACGCCCCCTAATATCACCTTAAGGGCTCCATCAGGCATATTCTTCTGGTGTAATGGAACCTTATCTAAGAACCTACCTAGTCCTTCTGTTAATAACCTACTGTGTCTCCCTGTCACATTAGTTCCCCGGTTGACTCTACTAACTGCTGGCGAGTTCCTAGGATATACCGGTAACTGGACTAGTGCTGTTATTCACCCAGACCCTAGACCAAGACCTGCACGAGCCATATTTCTCCCCCTCATTGCAGGAATCTCCCTCACCGCATCCTTCATTGCGGCCGGACTGGCGGGGGGAGCCCTAGGTCACACCCTCATAGAAAGTAACAAGTTGTACCAACAATTTGCCGTTGCTATGGAGGAGTCGGCTGAGTCCCTTGCCTCCCTTCAGTGGCAGCTCACGTCCCTAGCTCAGGTAACCTTGCAGAACCGGAGAGCCCTAGACCTACTCACTGCAGAAAAAGGTGGTACGTGTATATTTCTAAAAGAAGACTGTTGTTTCTACATAAATGAATCAGGACTTGTAGAGGACCGGGTCCAACAGTTACGCAAGTTAAGCACTGAAGTAAAAACACGGCAGTTTGCTTCAGCTGCAGACCAATGGTGGAATTCCTCTATGTTTTCTCTGTTAGCCCCCTTCCTTGGACCCCTGCTAAGTCTACTATTTCTGCTTACCGTAGGACCTTGTGTTGTTAATAGAATTTTACAATTTGTTAAAGAAAGATTTGACACCGTACAACTCATGGTCCTCAGAGCCAAATACCAACCTGTAAACGCTGAAACAGAATCAGACTTATAAGACCCAAGATTGGCTCTAAAGATACCTGAAAAGAAGGGGGGAATGAAAGGAGCTGGGCACATTCCTCAGCCCCGGGCTCAAAACTCCCTGAGCCTAGCACAGACACATCCCATCCTCCCATCCCACCACCATATATCTCTCAAACTCCCTGAGCCCAGTATAAACACCACCTGGAAAGTCTCCGATAAGGAGATAGCCGTTCAAGGTTACTGAAAGCGCAGGAGCCAAAAGAATTTCTTTGTTCCCCTGCAACTTTCGGGCTATAAAAAGCAAATGCTCGCATTGTTCAGGGCCCTCTTGTATACTGTGTAAAGGAGGGACCAAGTTCGAACTTGTAGTAAAGATCCTTGCCGCTTGGCTTTGACTCTGGACTCTGGTGGTCTTCTTTGGGGAACAAACAGTCTGGGCATAACAGTCACTCATATTTGACTCAGAATAAATCTCTTCAAATATTTTAGAGTCTGACTCTTTTCATTGACAATTTCAGTTTATTATGAATTTGTAGAATATTAATAAAAGGAAATCTAAAAGCTAAAAATAGGGAAACATTGCAACTTAAAAATAAATCAAAACTCTCCAATATAGATTAACAAGACTAAGGAGATAAATGAGCTGTAAAAGAGGTAGCACATGCTGAAAAGTTAACTGCAGGAAAAGGCTTCAAGGATATGTATGTGAATCATAATGCTATAATAGGAAAGTTTTGGCAATCTAAACGTTTCCAGAATAACAATTTAGAAAAATCCTGCTTTCCAATAAAAAACTTTTACTACTACTGAGTGCAAAACAGTCAGCTCAATGAACCTGGATCTGAATTACTCTCACTGAAATACATTTTCATTAACAATTCGGTGAATGTTTTTCACAGAAAAATACCCACAAAACTAAAGTACTTACTCTCTAATAGCTATCTTTTCAGAATGCCTTGAAGATACTGAAGACATGCTCTGAGACATCTAAAAAAAGAAAAAAAAAACAAGTTTATGAACTTACACAATTTGAGTACCACATGTATTCTTATCGCAAAAATTTCACCCACTGTTACATACATTCAAGTCTGTGTCCAGCTTTAAAGAGCCCAAACTAATAACAGTTCTTATGTTCATTAATAATTCCTTTACTTCAACAATTAGCAAATTTGGTTAGATTAAAAACTGATTTTAGAATCACATTTTATTTACATTACATATTTAATCTTAAAAATAAAACAGAGAAAAGGACAAGTTTTTCAAGAAGGCTTTGAAAATTCTAATGCATTAGTTTCAAAATCTTTCCTTTTGGAAAAATAAAAATGTTGGAAACAAGTGCTCAGCACAGCCAAAAGAAACAAACACTTGAAAAATTTATCAGCAAAGCAACTTTACTTCTGCAGAAGGGTGCTGCTCGCAGCCGTCAAGGTTGCAAGAGAACACCAAACAAAGGAAGGAAGGGGTTTTTATCTCTAATGCAGTTTGTTTCTGTGTCCTATTGCCTAGGGTTGGACCACACAAACTAAGCTGATCCCAGTTGGCTTAGACCTAAACTTTTTACAAACAGGATTTGTTGAGAAAAGGAGAAGGCAGCGGGGAGAAGTGGATGGGGTTGATTTACAATCTTACAACTTATGAACAGGAAGTTGAGTCTTTGAAGAGGAACTTAGTTGTCCCAACATACAAAAACAAACAAACAAAAAAACCCAAAACGATTTAAAATCTCAAGCCTGGGCAAAATGGTGAAACCCTGTCTCTACCAAAAATACAAAAAATTAGCTGGGCGTAATGGCAAGTGCCCATGGTCGCAGCTATTCGGAAGTCTGAGGTGGGAAGATCACCCGAGCCTGGGAGGCAGAGGTTAGAGTTATAATGCAGCAAGCAAAGACCACCTGGTGACCATCAAACAGGCCATCTGGAGGCAAAACGCTATCTGAGGAATTTAGAAGTAATTAAACTTTCCTAGCATGTGGATACAGGTCTTTTTCAAAAATGTTGTAAGTAACTAGAATTTCTACACATCTCCGGAATGTATGCATGCCAAAACTCACTGAGCAACCCTTGCTGACACTGAGACACAAAAATGTCTACAAATGTAATCATTTATCATGACCCACATGGCCAATATTGGTCCAAACTACCCTTAAGATCCCACCTTAAGGTCCATATATGCTTGTAGGGAAAATTCACCACAGTGCTCAGTCCTCTCTTGCTGAGGCGCCCCACTACACTCTTCAGCAGCATTAGCTCTAATAAAACTTTCCTTTTTCAAACCTATACTGTTGTCAGTAAATTCTTCTTACCAACCCAGAGTCAACCACTTTGCAATGCCAGCGCTCTGACACCTTGCCTAGCAAACACTACTACTCTGGTTAAACTGGGGTAGGAGCATAAAGTTCTGAAGGCTGAGAACAAACCTCTTTTCTCATCTTCAATGCAACTTCTGAGATGTCTCAGTTTAAAAAAACTTGTGAACAATCACGAAACAAAGATGTGATAGCCACCCATTTCCTCTACTGATGATGAGCACAATGAAATGGTAACTGATAAGCTACCTGATAACCTATAGCCATACAGTTTATCAGGTATATGGTAGCTGATAAGCTATAGCCATAGCTCAGTTGGGACTGTTCTGCTCTTCAAAGAAGCTTCAATCCATTTATCCACACCATCTCATAAGACCTGGAACATGGAAACCAAGGTCTTTGAAGCTTGAAAGGGTGGTAAAAACATCTATTTTTCCCAAGCAAAGCGAGCACAATGCATGGTTGCACAAACCAAGGACAGATAAGGATTTTTTTGTTTATTAAGTCAAATTTTGATGCTCTGAATTTCCTCCATTTCCCTCTGAACACTATCTGGTACAATGCAGGGCTCTCAATAGGTGTTTTAAAAAAGAGAAATAAAACAATAAATAATTAACTAGGAAGGCCTAAAATTGCATAGCAACTTACTAAAATTATCCAGACAAATGGTCTATATCCTGCCAGTGAAGACTGACCATCATTTTTAAGACTATAATTCAACTTTAATTTTTTAAAAGCTTAAGTTTTTTATGTATTATAAATGAAGACAATGGAAGAAAAAATTTGTGAATATAGCTGTAAGTCTATGTGAAAGTGTGATTTACATTTGGACATCTTTCTGAATGTGACTGTAACGCTCTCTGGGTCTGAAAGACAATTTATTCTGTGAAAAGAAAACAAATCTTGGGAACCAAAAATCACTAAGGAAAAGGGGAGGCCAAGCTGGGAACTACATCAGGCAAACCTGCCTCCCATTTTATTCCTAAAATAACATAGCTACAAAGACCTCACAATTTGCCCACAAGAAAATTTCTTGTGGACAAAGAACAGACAGAACTTGAAGTCATCCCTCTGTTCTTCTGCTCACGTGAAACAAATGCATATCTGATTGTTTCCTCGGCCCTACTGTTTCACTAAGTCAGACTAAAGCATAAGTGACAATTCCTCTACTCTCCTCTGACATGTAAATTGTGTATTCAGTGAAAGGCTAATCACAGTTTCAAAATAATGCAACCATTTGTCTCTTATCTACCTATGACCTGTAAGCCCTCTCCCCAGCTTTGAGTTGTCCCACCTTTCCAGACAGAACATCTTACAAATACTGGTTGATATCTCATGTCTCCCTAAAATGTATAAAACCAAGCTGTGATGTGTCCTGACCAACCTGGGCACAACAAGGTATTTTTATTTTTTAAACAAACTAAATTCTAAAACGTATTTCAAAACTTTTCAAAAGTACTGAACAGAAGCCTTAAACTGTTCCTACTACCTTGTAAACTGTAATTATCAGAATTTGAAAAAATAAAGTTATTGCTTTATTAAAACACATAATTTGCTATAAAATGGACTGTTCAAATAACTGGTTACATTCACAGGTTAAAGCCAAGGCAATTTGGCTGGGTGCAGCAAAATTCCAGGCAATTCCAATTTGCCTGGAATCCCAGCACTTGGGGAGGCTGTGGCAGGCAGATCACTTAAGCTCAGTAGTTCGAGCCCAGCCTGGACAAGATGGTGAAACCTCATCTCTACAAAAACAAAAAAACAAAACCTAAAACCAAACCAAAACAAAAATTAGCCAGGTGCGGTGGCACTCGCCTATACTCCCAGCTACTTGCTGAGCTAAGGCAGGAGGATTGCTTGAGCCAAAGAGGTTGAGGCTGTAGTGAGTCAAGACTGCACCACCACACTTCAGCCTGGGCAACAGAAAGAGACCTTGTCTCGATTTTTTTTTTTTTATTAAAAACAAAACAAAACAAAACCAGGGCAATTTACAGTACCATATGGGATCTCTTGCCTTTCAGGCACTTTCACCTAAAAATAAGACTCATGAAAAGGGCTGGGCGCAGAGGCTCACAGCTGTAAATAGCAGCACTTTGGGAGTCCAAGGCGGGCAGATCACTTGAGGTCAGGGGTTTGAGACCAGCCTGTCCAAAATGGAGAAATCCTGTCTCTACTAATTATGCAAAAATTAGCCGGGTGAGATGGTGCACACTTGTAATCCCAGCTATTTGAGAGACTAATGCACAAAAATCGCTTGAACCCGGTAGGTGGAGGTTGCAGTGAGTCGAGATTGCACCCACTCCAGCCTAAGCTACAGAGCAAGACTCTGTCTTAAAAAAAAAAAAAAAAAAATTCATGAAAAGATATAATGTATTAAAATTATGCACACTTGTGAGTAAATATATTAATCTTCAAAAGGCTTATGAAGCATAGCTCAAAACTGATTTTGATGATTCTTTCAAAAATAATCTTAGGTGCTTCAACTGATCAGATCTAAAGTCGTAAATTCGCCAAGACATTATTTAATTTCACACTAAGAAAAAAGTCCGAATCTAGAGTCAGGAGATAACTCTGGCCTGACTTCAGCATTCTGAAAATCGATAGGATTCAATGACCAACGTGGACAAACAAACCTACTATAGATAAGTCAATCAAAGCATACATCCTCTGATGGAATATAATGCAAATCATTTAAAATGTTAAGACCAATTTACCAAGAAGAAAAATCTTACCAGTCTTTGATTTAACCGTTTATTTTCTTCTTCTTTCAATTGCAATGTCTGCAGGTAGAAAAAAAAAGAGAGACCTGTGGTTTATCCTTGTACCTACTCAAATAAATCTAAACAGTGATTGTCAAAAAGTTTTCATCCGACAAAAATGTTTGGTTCGGGCATGAAAAGTTCATGGGGATATTATTTTCGATGAATCCTTTCCAACTGTTTTCATTATCTACTGGCTTAAATGAGAACCAGAGCAATTTTAGATACATTTACCAAGGACTGTCAAACATTAATACGCATTAGAAACACCTGTGAAATACATAAATATGTAGTAAAATCTGAGATCTATCCCCAGAGACTTTGTTAACTAAGTCATGCCTAAGAGAATATATCTGGCATCTGTAACATAACATCTCAGGTTAAGCTGACGTAGGAAATCACATAACCCTTTAATAATAGAAAACATGCTATATTCAAATGAAGTTGTACAATTCTGAATTTGGATTTTTATCAATTACACTTGTAAAGAAAAAAAGGCATTGTTGAAAATCTATACATCTAAAGAATGAAAAGTAATCTATGAACAATGATCTGCCAAATGTGTACCAATTTGATCTTATAGTACCCTTAATAAAGGAAACCATTTATTATCAGTTTTTCCTTGTCCATTGCAATTCTTTATTTAAAACATAACTCCCTTCATTACTTATTTTTGTTTTTGCCCATTTCTAAAAAGTATGTAATACTTTGTTTTTGAAACAGATGTTTAAAATGGCTATTTATGTTATTTTGCTGAATTCTGAACTATTAGATAAAACTATTACTTTACACACGGATTCAATAAAAACTACCAACTTTTTCCTCTCATACAGACTTAATTCATTGGGAAATTACAACAAATGGGAGGGTTGAAATACCACCAACTGCTTAGCTAGTAGTTTCTTTAACTGTATCCGAAAGTGAACATATTAAACACGGTACTTCAAGAAGATAATTTACTTACTCGTTCTAACAGCATTATCCGCTGTTTTTCTTCAGACAACATATGAATATTTTCTCTAAAAGTGAGAGAATAATTGAGTTTCGGTTTGAAATTCTAAACTTTACATTCTTCAAGATTTTAGAAATTAAAATATTAATACAGATCACTTTAATAATTTAAGGGTTTTCATAAATTTTCAAAAGCAGCTTATTTCAGTTAGCATGTAATTTCAATGTTGTATATTCTCTGTAGCAGACCTAGATCTACAAACCTTTTGAAATAATAAGTAAAACTTTGTGTATGCATTTATCTAGAGATGTCTTTAAATTTCTTATTTTTCCCAGGTATTAAGAACCACTCTTCTTCCTACTTGTGATTGAATCCATGTTACTGATAAAGTCGTAGTTCTTGAGTGGCTAAAGACTTCAGTAGATTTACTAAGCGGATGCTATGTACTCACTAGTTACTATCCCAGGTGTGAATTTGCCCATTACACTAAAACATCCAAAAACAAACTAGAAAATTTTTTAAAATGCTGTAACATTAGAAAAAACAATTATTTAGGTTTTAAAATTCATCTACAGGTATAATCCCCCAACTATATTTTAAGCAACTTGATGCAAGACAGGTATTCTGTCTTCTTCAACATGCTAATTCTTTAGGAAGAGGTTTTGCCTAATATAAAGATCATAAAGATTGAGTTCTGTGAAGAGTTTTATAATTTTAGCTTTTACACTTAAGTCTATGATCTATTTAAGTCAACTTGTACATATGGTGAGGAAAGGGTCCAACTTCATCCTTTTGCATCAGGATATCAAGCTATGCTATCCCTGCACCATTTGCTGAAAAAGCAATTTCCTTCATGGAACTGCCTCAGCACCCTTAACCATAATGCAAGGGTTCAACTGACCATGAATACAAGGGCTTATTTTGGACTCTCAATTCTATTCCACTGATATATGTCAGGCTAGCACTACAGTGTCTTATTACCCTCGCTTACAAATTTTAAAATTAGTCAAATAGTGTGCGACTTTGTTATTTTTCAAGATTGCTTTGGCTATTTTGGGACTCTTGCAATTCCGTATAAATTTTAGGATCAGTTTGCCCTTTTCTGCAACAAACACAGTTCAGATTACGGTAACAATTGTGATGAATTTGCAGATCAATTTGGGACGGGCTATCATCTCAAGGAGATTAAGTCTTCCAGTCAGTAAACACAGGATGCCCTTCTGTCTTAACTTTTTTCCACAATGTTTTGTAATTTGTACAAGTCTTGAACTTCTTTTGTTAAATCTATTCCTAAGTATTTTTACCTTTTGGATGCCATCAGAAAAGAAACTGTCTTTTAAATCTCATTTTTGGATGATTCGTTGCTAGTAGAAAGAATGACAATTTTTTTTTTAAGAGACAGGGTCTTGTTTTGTCGTCCCTGTTCACGAACTCCTAGGCTCAAGCGATCCTGCTGCCTCAGCCTCCTGAGTAGCTGGGACTACAGGTATGCACCACCACAGCCAGCGCCAGTTTGTTTTTGCACACTGAACCTGTATCCTCCAACATTACTGAACTAGTTTATTAATTACAGTATTTTTTTAGAGGAGTCCTTAGGATTTTCTAAATAAAAGATAAGGCTATGTATGCAAATAGAGTGTTTTATTTCTTGCTTACCAATCTAGATGCTTTTTTTTTTTTTTTTTTTTTTTTTGAGACAGAGTCTTGTTCTGTTGCCCAGGATGGAGCGCAGGGGCACAATCTGCAACCTCTGCCCCCCAGGTTCAATCAATTCTCCCGTTTCAGCCTCCCAAGGAGCTGGGATTACAGGTGCCCACCACCATGCCCAGCCAATTTTTCTATTTTTAGTAGAGACCAGGTTTCACCATGTTGGCCAGGCTGATCTTGAACTCCTGACCTCAGGTGATCTGCCTATCTCAGCCTCCCAAAGTGCTGGGATTATAGGCATGAGCCACTGCATCTGGCCAATGCCTTTAATTTCTTTTTCTTGTGTAAGTGCCCTTGATAGAACTTCAAAGTACAATGTTGAGCAGCAGTGGCAAGAGCAGGCCATCTTCATCTTGATTTTAGGGGAAAAGCATCTTACATTATTGAGTATGATGTTAATTGTGGGTTCTCACAGATGCCTTTTAATAGGTTGAGGAAGTCAATTCCTAGTTTGTTGAGTGTTTTTATGATGAAAGGCTGTTGGGTTTTGTCAAAAGCTTTTTCTTCATCTATTGAGATACTCATGTTTTTTTCTGTCCATTCATTCTACTGATACAGTGTATGACATAAATTGACTTTTAGATGTTAAACCAACCTTGCATTTCTGAAACAAAGCCAATTGGAATTTGTTTTGTATTCTGCCAGATTGGATCTATTAGTATTTTGCTGATAATATTTGTGTCAATAGTTACAGAAGATGTGTTTTCTTCTTTTTGATATATTTGTCTGATTTGGTATTAGTATATAATACTGGCCTCACAGGCTTATATGAAGATGCAAATGACTGCTTTCCTCTGAGTGGGCAGGGGTGAGGTACAAAGGACCCCGCACCTACTGGTTTCTTACTGTGTACCAGACCTTCTCAAAGGTGCTCATTAAATTTAATGCCTGTCCGGGCGCAGTGGCTCAGGCCTGTAATCCCAGCACTCTGGGAGGCTGAGGCAGGTGGATGACCTGAGGTCAGGAGTTCGAGACCAGCCTGTCCAACATAGTGAAACCCCATCTCTACTAAAAATACAAAAATTAGCCAGGCATGGTGGCGGATGCCTGTAATCCCGGCTATCTACTCGGGACGCTGAGGCAGGAGAATCGCTTGAACCTGGGAGGTGGAGGTTGCAGTGAGCCGAGACTGTGCCATTGCACTCCACCTGGGGGACAAGAGTGAGACTTTGTCTCAAAAAAAAAAAAAAAAAAAAAAAAAAAATTTAATGCCCAAAGCAACTATCTTGATGGAAAAATAAGGGAAGATGACTTGCTTAAGTTCCCAAGCAGGTGCCAGACTCAGAATTTTAATCTGGATCTGTTTGAACGAAGGGACCATGGTGATTCTATGATATCTTTTGGTAATCACTTGTTCGAATTACTTTATCTCACATGGGGGTGTAGTGTTCACTGACCCACTGGGCATAATTCTTTGTGTGGCATAATGATCTGGACTTTCTGCCCTTGGAATCTCAGTTCCCATATCTGAAATCCCAGAGGTGCAACTAGAAATGCAAACTCTACTTGCAAGATCCTTTGGAGAGGAGCCCTTTCTCCTCCCAGTTCTGTGTCCCACAGATATAATTGTAAGCACAATTTTAGTGGTCTTTCACTATATTCAACAGAGAACTGTTAAGAAAGTTCTAAATTCCAGTAAGCTCTGCCAGGATTTCAATGTAATTCAGTAAACATTTGCTATATATGAATAAACAATAATAATAAAAAAACCGTTCCCTGCCTTTCCTCACCAAAATGAATATATTCATTACTACAATAACCCCTTTATAGGTAATGGACCACAAAATGTCAACATTCCTTGTAAGTAAGAATGGCTCAACACTACTGCCATGATCCTTACCTTGGCAGTATAGGATAATTCTGGTGCACATACTATGTACAGTATGAGAGTTCCCCAAAATAATTCATTCGGTAATGTTTTCTTACATTTACAGTTTAAAGAATTAAAATAGCACAACTTTCAGATATACGGGCTGTGGACAACCAGTAATGCTAAAAATATTTCCTCTCTTCAGAGCTTTATAACTTATGGAATTGCACTACTGCTTTAAAAGCCTTAAATAACAGTTGAAAATAGCCATACTTACTGTACAGACATCATGCTTGTCTCCATTGCTGAATCCACTCTTCCTTCATCTGCTGTTTCCACAGCGGATCTATCTGATTCACCTGGGAGTTCAGGTGCACAAGCTCCATAAAGTTCTGGGGCTGTAGCTACATATGGTGAAGGAACAAAACTGCTACTACGCAACTTACTGACTTCTTCTTCAAGCTTTTTCTTTTCCTCAAGCAAACGAGCTCGATCTTCAGAAAGTGACTCTATCAAATCTGAAAGACCCCCAAATTGAAAAAAAGTATTACGTAATGAAAAAAACCATTTTGCATGAATGTATCTTTTTCACTTTGAAAAATTTAAAAAATAGTACAAAACAGTACAAACCTTTATCCCGTTCTTGTTGCTGCATTGTACTTTTCAACTTATCACTAAGATCGTTTATTATGTTTTCTTTTCTCATTTTCTCTCTTGTTAAAACAGTGTTAAAATTGGTCTGGAACAAGATAATAATAATTATTTAAATTTATCTACATGTACTTAGCAGCTAGGACTTAGAAAATAAACTTGCAAATATTCTTTTCTGTGGCACATTTGTACATGGAGATGATAGGGTGTGATTTGTGAAATGTTTTTAAAATGAAAATGCAACATACTGTGGGCAAAGGTTCTACTTTCTTGGTTCCAATTTAAGTCTCTTGAAAGCAAATCCTATTTTCTTATTATTGTCCATGTATTTACTGTCAGAGATTTTGAAATTTTGAAGAATTAGAAGAATCAATAATTTAGAGTGCTGTTAGACACTTTTTTCCTGGAGTAATCATCCTGCCTCTGAAACCTTCCTTTTGTCTTGAGCATTTGATCACCACCCTAACAATTTTGGATATGACTCTATCTTCCTTATTTCTCTTATTTGGATATCTGCCATGGTCACTGGAATGCTGATTTATATTGGCTAGACTTGTTACTCCCCCACTTTTATAAACTCTACTATGAAGCTCACATACCCAACTGCCTGCATGGATCTCATGAGACAATCTGGCAATTTTAACTGCACAGTTCTTTAATAAAGATGACTGAATTTGTTTAAAAATTTTGCTTAGGCCGGACTTGGTGGCTCATGCCTGTAATCTCAGCACTTTGGGAGACCGAGGTGGGAGGACTGCTTGAGCCCAGGAGTTTGAGACCAGCCTGAGCAACAAAGCAAGATTGAGACTCTACAAAAAAATTTAAAAATTATCCGGGCGTAGTGGCACATGCTAGTAGTCCCAGCTATTGGGGAGACCAAGGTGGGAGGACTGTTTGAGCCCAGGAGTTCCAGGTTACAGTGAGCCATGATTGCACGACTGAATTCCAGCCTGAATGACAGAGTGAGACCCTGTCTCTTAAGAGGCAAAAAAAAAAAAAAAAAAAAAAAAAAATTTACTTACAAGATTTCTGAGCTTCTTGAAATGTAAAAGCAATGGATGAATGATGAAATGATCTAAATTGACTCTTCTCATCTGCCCAGTATTTCTAATTCCAAAATTTTAAGAGCTCTATGGTCCTTGGATCAATGAATAATGCTAACAATGCTGGCAATAGGGAGATTTAGGAAAAGTAACACAGTATTTTTAATAAAACTTTAATAAATTCATTAAATATTGAATTAAATACAATTTCTAGCCACAAAGCATACAGGAAGATCTCTCAAAAAGAAACACTTACGATATGGCTTTGTATTAAGCCATCTCTATGTATTTTATTTATATATAGAAAATAAACACTTATATAATATAAACCATGATGTTTATTTTCAAGATCTTTGCCATTTCTGTAATTTGAATTTTTAGGAAGATTATCACAACTTGTAATTGGCATATGAAAAAAGGGGGCTAGTTAAGAACCAATTAGTTCCAACTCAGAAATCACCTATACACAGTTAGGTACAAATCACCTTAAATAAATATAACTTAACATACACATCATGGAAAACTGGAAGGTACCTTAGAAGTCATTTCTCCCGCTCTTATTTTACAAATATTAAAAGAGGCATTAAAACATGAAGAACTAAGTTAGATAGCTGTCAATACTATACTTTTGGTTTCAGTTAATTCACTCTTAATTTTAGAAATTGTACACGTGTTTATAAAAGAACACACAGAGAGACAACGCAACACAGAGAGATGAATATGCAGAATAAATCACAGAGAAGAATCTATAAATCTAGATTCTTAAAGAGAGAGGTTACTAATGACCTTTTTATTGCTAATTCTTACTTAAAACTTGGCTATTCCTCCTCCCTGAACACTTAACTTTCCTTGGCTTCCCTTAAGCCACACACTTTTTTTTTTGGTTGCGCTTTCTCATTCCCTTTTCCCAGGCTCTTCTTTCTTTCCCTAGGCCTTAAAAATCTAAAATTGTTATGAGGTTTTAACTATATTTTCTTTCCATTCTCTGATTTACATTTTTTCAAATTCTACAAAGACACTAATTAATCATAACATTTTAGGAAAAGGAAAAATACCACATAATATTAGGAAATACCACACATTTTAGGAAAAGGAAAAATACCACATAATATTACATGTATACAACAACCATAATATGCAGTTTCAGAAATGTATCCCTCAAAATGTATCCCGCAAACTGCAATATTTTCTCTGGCCTGAATCCTACCAGTAGCTACCAAATTGCTCTTCCAGCTGATTGCTTTGCAGTTCTCCAATCTTTCTCCACGTTCCAGTGGGTGATTTTCATTAAGTATCAATCTAATTATGCCATTGTATTTAGTTGCTGTCCAGTACTTTAGGTAAAGCACAAGCTCTCTAACAAGGCATCTGGTTTTTGATCTAGCCCCAACATACTTCACAAGCACTACCTCTTACTATAGACCAACAATAAGTACATTAACAAAATTCAACAATATTCCATCTTAATCTACTACCAGCCTATCAGAAGGATAAGAATTACAGAAAGTGTAGGATATTTATGTTGATCTGAATGTAATTTGGGATAACAAAGTTTAGAGAATTTGAAGCTTAGAGAAAAAATAAAAATCATTTTTCAAATTAAAAAAATCATTTCATAGAAAACTAATCTTAGTTCTAAAGAGGTTAAATGATCTATCCAAGATCACATAGGTAGTGAAGAAACCAGGAACAAAATTCACATTCCCTCGCTTCTAATCGAAGACTATCTCATTTTGAAGCACCTGGTGTTGTCATGTGACATATTAACATGTAAAATATTATTTTCCAGATGAGTAAAAAAACTAAAAAAAATAAAACATTCTTAAAAATACATGCTTTTGTCATGAGGAAATTTATTAACAGGATCAATGTAAGGAAAATCACATCTAAGATATAAGAAACCCTCAGCTACATAAAGAAATTATATTTGTTAGTTTACGTCTACCTTCTTTAGTTATCAAATAAATGAAATGGGAAAAGAGATACAGACCTGTTGTTCTGCAATCAAAGATGTTCGAACATTTTGCATTTCTTCATTCTTTCTTTTTTCTTGCTCTTCAAGTTGTTCTAGAAACTTAGCTTTTTCTTCCTGAAGCTTTTCTTGAAGTTCAGCAACTAAGCTTGAAGAATCTTCTCTGGTAGAGTCAATGGCAGGACTTATAAATTAAATATAGCATTAAATTAAAAAAAAAAAACTACAGACACACAAATATACCAAATATCATATTTATGAAATTTATCTTCCTCAAGCCTAATAATGTAGCATGAAAGATATCTGTGTGAACACTCTCTTTGAATCTAAAAAGTAAAGGGAAATACGTAAAAGTTTAATACAGATTAGATGCTGACACTAACAAGGTTTACTGATTTTTATCAGTATATCAGATACATTCAAGATAATTTGCTTGTATCAACATACATAAAAATCAAGAGGCTGCTCTGCCCATGGAGTAGCCATTCTTTTATTCTTTGGTCAAGCTCTGTGGCTCACACCTGCAATTCTAGCACTTTGGGAGGCCCAGGTGGGAGGATCCACTTGAGCCCAAGAGTTTGAGATCAGCCTGGGCAGCAAAGTGAAACCCCACCTCTAAAAAAAAAAAAAAGAAAAAAAAAAAAATCAAGAGCCGAGCACAGTGGTGCATGCTGAGGTAGGAGAACTGCTTGAGCACAGACGTTCAAATCCTGCCTGGGCAACATAAGGAAAAAGTATTTTTTGGTAAGGGACTATACACACAGGAGATAGGTAAACTCAACTTCAAATGTCAGTTTTGCTATTCCTATACATGAAATTTACACAATGACTTAGGAAAAAAGAAACACCTAAAGATTGCGTATGTTGAAATGCTTTCATTTCCATAGAACAGGCTTTGATTCATTTTGGTATCAAGTAGGCAACACAAAGCTAAAACTGAAAAGTGTTTACACAAACAAATCTACATATTCCTGAACTCATACTCATTTCCTGAAGACTTGCTAACCTCTCAAGTGTTGCTGACAAAGTGCTAGAGATGAGAATAGGACAATGTAAGAAGAAATGAACAAACACTGGTTAGTGATTATTTTAACTTATAATTAATAACTCAATAACTTCTAATTATAACTTCTAAGTATTAATCTTATCTACTTTCAACTTAATAATCCTTAGCATTAAAAAAAGGTTTCTTCAAGAAGATGAAAAATGCTTAGTATTAAAATATGCTGCTAAGCCTCAAGAAGTTGCTGTTATTAAAAAACTACTTAACAGGTCAATTTTTAGGCTTAAATGTCCCTCTACTTGTTTTTAAATGATATGTTAATGTTTTTGAAATCAGGGTGTGTTCTGCAATTAATATGGGCATGTATTTAAAATGTTCACTCTACACGGATCTTACGTAATTTCCTAATCTAATTATATGATAGAAATACACTATTTATACCAACAATCATACAAAAAAATTATTGGAATCTTTTTATTCATGCTTCCAAATTTACTGATAAAAATCTAGTAACTTAAACTTGCTGCTCAGATAACCTTTCCCCCAAAGAGATAGCTTTAAACAGCCAAACGCAGAATATGCAGTTTGAAACATAGTATCTCTATCAAAGTCTGAGACTCCTTATTTAGTTCCCAGAAAGGCTGGAATAGGAATCCCCTATTTCATAATATAATTAATTAAAGGACAGGATATATATTCCATAATATAATTAAGACGAAGCATTTACTTTTAAAGGTTCTCCTTTGGGGCTGAAGAGGGGGATGTGCAAGTTTAAACTATTCCACGGCTGGAAAACTGACATACTACATAAAGTCTTACTAAGGAACAAAAAGGGACTCAGACTACTAACAATGAAGTGCTTGGGATAAAAACAGGTATAGGCAGGGTTTACAAATAATCCTGTTTGGCCAGTGTCTTCCTTGAAGAAATCTCCACAGTTCTAAGGTAAGCTGAAACTTTCAGGAGTAAAAAACAAGGCCGGGTTTTAAGGAGGAAATCAAGAGAGCACTGAAGTTGGAGAAGTGAAGGACAGATAGTGAATAGTAAAGGATATGAATTTCATTGCGAGTACCATATAAAGTCATTGAAAGTTTTGGTCTAGAGAATGATACGGTGTGAATCTAGGTTTTGAAAAGACTATTGTGAGAAAGGGTATTAGTAAGAAATGGGGCACAGTAAAGAAGCCTGAAGGAGAGCTTTCAACATGATAAAAGATCCTAGAATTGTATTCGAAAAAGTGTGGTTCAAATTGTGCAAGTGAGGGAGGGGAGGTCATGCACAGCCAGTACTTATAATTTCTAGGTGTCCTGCATCTTTGGATTGCCTGGGGTACTCCATTTCAGGGTCAGTGCTGTGCTGGGATAATACAGGGACAAGAGGACACAGTTCCAGGTACACAAACAGATATAGACACCACTGACACTCTGTAAACACTGCATCATCCCCAAAACCAGAATGAGAACACTAGGTGATTAGCATAGGGTATCTCATTTACTGACTCAAAGTAAAAGCAAAAAATGGACAGGTTATGACATGAAAAATATAACCATTATCCCGTACTGAAGACAGGTTTCTTATGGCTGTATTAATCCGGCCAAAAGTACATACTATGCTGTATTGTTTGAAGCTCCCATTAGAAAATGTTCCAAGTGACTATCTGCCACACAATTTCTATTGTACATCACCCTAGGATCTGAAATGGCCCTGCTATCAGGGGAATTAACCCTAGCAATGAAAGGCTAACAGCTAAAATAGGTTTTGTGTTTTAACTAGCATCACTGCCTTTCTTTGGGGAGCAAGTTGTGTAGAGGGGAGGGAGGTCATGAAGAAAAGGTTACAGTGTATCATAGTTTAGTTAGAAAAATATAGTAGTCCCCCTTTACCCACAGGGAATATGTTCCAAGACCCCCAGTGGATGCCTGAAACCGCAGATAGTAGCAAACCCCATATTTTTTTTCTAATATATGCACTGTGGTCCTAACATTTGCAGTTTGAGGTGTGATGGTAAAAAGAGAATGAATTGTCTCCTTCTGCACAGTTTCACAGATAGATTGGGTCTTACTGTAGATCTTTGCAGTCTCAGCATTTTTTTTTCTTACTAAATCAAGAACTTTCATCTTTTCACTTAAACGAAGCACTTCAAGGCTTCTTTTTGGCATACCCAAATTGTCAGCATCATTACTCTTGTGCTTTGGAGCCATTAAATAAAGCTTACTTGAACACAAGGACTGTGATACTGATAACCCAGATGGCTAACAAATGACTAATGTGTGGAGACTGCACAGTATGGATATACTGGACAAATCGTGCTTCTCAAAACGGTATCCAATTTAAAACTCAGGAATTGTTTATTTCATTTAATACTTTCGAACCATGGGGTAAGCGAAACCATGAAGAACGAAATCACATAAAATGAAACTAGAGAAGAGGGAATGACTGTATTTAATCTAACAACACTACAACAGAAACCTAAGGAATTCATCAATAAAGGTTGTCCACCTAAAATAAACTTGTATAATCCTGTCTTTGCATATCTGAATACTTTAAAGAGGCCTGGACATTGAAACTCAAGGAAGCAGATACATTTGTTATCAGCTGGGAACTTTAGTATCACGGAAACTTGAAAAAAAGCATCTCTAAAGGTTGACAGTTTTTCCCACCATTAAAATGTCAGTTCTAGCAAAGGACTGTATTATATCCAAATATTTCTATCAACTAGAAAATTTACATTGAACATAAACTAGATTGTCTTGATGCTTGAACTCTTAACACTGACTAAATTAAAATGCGGCCTAGTAAACAGTTAGTTCACTGTTTTTTTTAAAAAAAAAAAATCTTCTATCGCTTGAACCCCGGAGGCAGAGGTGGCAGTGAGCCGAGATCGCGACACTGCACTCCAACCTGGGCGACAAGAGCAAGACTCCGTCTCAAAAAAATAATAAACAAAATAAAAATCTCTTCTTTTGAAATTAGAATTACAAAATTAAAATGCTCCCACCCATACTCACTCAGATCCATATCACTACTTCCTAGGAGCAGGGACATTAATCATGTAGTAGGTAGATTTCCCGACCCACAAAAACCACATACACACATGTTCTGCTCTCATTTCCTTGTACAAAGGTACAGGAGAAAGCTTTCTCCTACATTTTCAAAACTAATATAAACTATTAATAACTCCAAATTAAATAGAAGATATTCTGATTTTGCATTTCCTGAATCACAAGTAGACCGGACAGTATTTACATTTTGGCCATTTGTATTTCTTCTTTGATCTCGTCATATCTCTGTCAATTTTTCTAACAGATTGTGCGCCTTTTTCTTATTGATTTACTGTGGGAGCTCTTGACATTACAGACATAGCTAATTTGTGTATTCATATCTTACAAATGTTTCTCCTTCGCAGCTGGCCTCTCAATGTTGCTTCTGGCATATGTAGAACCTAGTGGTGAAAGGGAAATGTGCCGGACTGTGTCCTCACATAAGCATCATTCTTCTTCAAAGGTTTCCTCTGCATGACAGAGAAGCCAGGGATATTATCCAGAATTCCTTCCTCAGTAGGTTCTATGTTTGAGTTTGCCAGTGGAAGATACCCACACCTGACCTGGGATGCTGAAGTGAGAGACTCTGGAGGTGGTTGTAGCCAAACATGTGGGCAATGTGAGATTCATAAGAGATTTCCAAGTAAACCACCTGTTTGGGGGTCTTGGTAGACAACTGATGAAAGTCTTCGAAGAACTGTAGCAGTTTCCTAAACCACCAACTTTGGTGGTTCAGATGATTTTCTATTATAGATCTCCTGGCCTTCACCAGATTACTATCCAGTCTCCCAGTTCTCCCAACATTCGTGTAAACTCTAAATCTGATACTAATCCCTTTAATCCTGAAATATTTAAAAGTGGTTGTTTTATAAGCTCAATCCCGATACAAAAAACGACTCTAGAGGAAAAAAAAAAAAAATCCCATAAAACATGGAAATCTGAGATTAATTCTCTGATCTGAAAGCAGTAATGACCTCATTGCCAGTGCAAAATAGAACACTGGAAGACCAGGGCAGTACATGGCAGAACAGCAGACACTTGTAGTTGTTTGAAAACCAGTGACGACTAAGGAGAGGAAGGCTTTGGGACATGTCCCAGCTGTGCCTCCAAATCCCATCAAACCTCCCTTCCTGGAAGCAACAGCCTTTTCTACCTTGTCTGAGGAAATCAGTGTCCCTTCACTTGAGGTAATCCTCTTCTCAATGAGATGATCCTTTTCAACAACATCTCCCACCATTACTTCCAGACCCGTTGCTACACTCAAACTGCCAGATCTCTGGAGATTTAAAAGTCTAACAAAGGAGGAATTGCAAAGCAATTACAGAATCTTTAATATATTTTGGCAGAAAAACGGAAAATAAATATGGGAACGTATCTAATGAGAGTTACAAGAGGAGGGACAGACTTTGCTAAGTTGACTGCCTGGAAAGTAGACTTAAGAATAACCAACATTAAATGAAAATTAGATGGCAAAATGAGATACTCTAGACCAAGGGCAGGTAAATCCAATCCGCTGTTTTTTATAATTAAAGTCTTGTTGGAACATAGCCAAACTGTTCATTTATATTGTCTCACTGCTGTCTTGCTAAAATGGTACACCTGGGTAGTTTGGATAGAGACCATTTGGCCCACAAAACCTAAAATATTTACTATCCGGGCCTCTATAGAAAGTTTGCCAATCATTTCTTCAGGCTCATGATTCCCAAAGAGTGATCCACAGAAGCCTGGGGTTAACCAAACACATTCAGAGAACCAGTGAAGTCAGAACTGTTTTCACAGTAACACTAAAGTGTTGTCGTTTTTCACCTTGTTAATATTGGCACCAATGATAAAACCGCTGGCACCTGAACACACATTAAAGACATTAGCACCAAACTTTATGTGTAGTCATTTTATCTTTCACCACAAGGCACTCAAAGTGGGGAGGAAAAAGGGGAGGTTGTTTTTTCTTAGACTATTCTTGATATAGTAAAAATTACTAGTTCTAAAATATGTCAACAGTTGGAAGAGCTGCATTAACTCAGTGAACTAGTGTTTTCCAAATGACCAACTCATGATGCCATAAAATCATGCATGAGTAAAAGATTCAAGTACAAGAGATGTACCAATAAATGTTAAGATGAGAAAATCCACTGATAGCTTCATATTCCACAATAAAAACTAACGTTCAGAAATTACCAGTTGCTGATTTTGATTTAGTAACAAAGAATATCAACAATCATCTGAAAAGGCTATTTAAATATTCCTTTCTTTTTCCAATTACATTCAGCATAAGGTTGGATTTTTTTCCCATATACTTCAATCAAAACTTAAGAGATTTGCAAATATATAGAACAATGGTACTCTTCAAACTAATTTTCATTTCAGACAAGTTTTTATTAAAAAGTCTTTATGTATGGCCAGGCACGGTGGCTCATGCCTGTAATCCCGGCACTTTGGGAGGCCAAGGTGGGCGGATCACAAGGTCAGGAGATGCAGACCATCCTGGCTAACATGGTGAAACCCCGTCTCTACTAAAAATACAAAAAAATTAGCTGGGCGTGGTGTCACCCACCTATAGTCCCAGCTACTCGGGAGGGAGGCTGAGGCAGGAGAATCACTTGAACCCAGGAGGTTGCAGTGAGCTGAGACTGCGCCACTGCACTCCAGCCTGGGCAACAGAGCGAGACTCTGTCTCAAAAAAAAAAAAAAAAAAAAAAAGTCTTACATATGCCAACATGTAATAAAGTTATTTGAAAATGGCTAAGTTTCAATTTCTTGGCATTAATCTTTAGTACAGAAATACTGACATAATCCCTATAAACAAAATCAGTTTGGAGTCAATTTTTTGAGAGCATAAAAAGATACTGTGACAGAAGTTAGAGAGCCACTGTTCTTGTTTTTCACATATTTAAAAGATGGTAAACACACACATACAGATTATATTAATAAGTCTGTGTGTAACCTGCAAATGCTAAAATTTTTACTATCTGGACTTTAAAAAACAAGTTTGCTGTCCAGGGATGGTGGCTCACACCTGTAATCCCAGCACTTCGGGAGGCGAGGCAGGTGGATAATCTGAGGTCAGGAGTTTGAGACCAGCCTTGAGACGAACATGAAGAAACCCTGTCTCTATTAAAAATACAAAATTAGCCAGGCATAGTGGTACATGCCTATAATCTCAGCTACTCAAGAGGCTGAGGCAGAAGAACTGCTTGAATTTGGGAGGCGGAGGTTGCAGTGAGCAGAGATCATGCCACTGCACTCCAGCAGAGCAACAAGAGCGCAACTCTGTCTCAAAAACAAAACAAAACAAAAACATAAACAAAAACAAGTTGCTGACTCCTGATCTACAAGAAGGCATCCAAAGGCAGGTATACTGGAAGGGATTTATTACTTACACCCTCAGAGGGCCCAGAGAATACATTCTTTACCAAGGCTTTGCAAAATACATGCTTAAAAGGCTCTGTAGTGGTGCTCTGTAGAAAACAGAGAGCAGAGAGAGATGAGAACACTGAAATTCAATGAATTTAATGGGAATGACAGGCTTCTGGAGTGGCAGAGGTCAATTAGTGGCATTTCACCACCAGAAACATAATGCGGCTCTATCACAGGCAACAGAGCCAGAGCAGTAATTAGAAGGTTTTGACCCAGAGAAATCTGCGGTCGTGGTTGTCCGTAGGCCCTAATACAATGAACCGGTTAAAGACCTATTAAAACTGTAAAAACAAAACAAAACAAAAAACTCTAAATCTAGTATTCAGAGGCTTAGCTTATCAAGAGAATTCTAACCTTCACCTAATTCCAAGATCTGAGTTAGTTATCAACTACAATGCTGAAGAGATCTACAGCAATTTTCCAGACTCCTGGGGGAATACTGAACACCGGCTCTGAGAGGACTGTAGTGACTGTGGTCTACCAGGAGGAGGAGATTATTGGTGCTCATGTGACAGACTTTGGGCCCAATGGTTCCCTCATCGAGATAGGAACAAGTTGAATAACCCTTAATGGAAATGCTTGGGAGCAGAAGTGCTCTGAATTTCAGATACTGGAATACTTGTGTTATCTTTACCAGTTGAGTATACCAAATGTGAAAATCCAAAATCCAAAAGGCTCCAATGAGCATTTCCTTTAAGCATCATGTCAGGGCTCAAAAAGTTTCAGATCTTGGAGCATTTTGGATTTGGAATACTCATCCTTACAGATTGGCAGAATCCCCGTGTTGCTTCCCTTACTCGTGGAACAAGGACTATTATGGTAGAAAAGGCCAAGTAAAATTCCTAAAACTCTCACTTCACATGACACAGGGGAGGGAGGTTTCTATCATGTTCTCATTCAACGTAAGTATGTGTCCTGTCCAGAAGACATGGAGACAAACAATGGATTTTAATGAAATTTTTCAGGTGGAGACTGTTTAAAAGTGATAAGGCAAGACACAGGTTGAAATATATATGTATTCACTTGGAGAATTAATGATAGAATGAATTGACATATTAATTATGTTCTAGAAACTGTTTATTGGGTCACAAAACCCCCTTCAAAGATTAAAAATAAAAATACTAAAAACCATCTTCTGTGATCAAAAGGCAGTAACATCAGACAGTAACAATAATAAAAATATAAAACCACCACCAATCCACAACCAAAGTAAAAACCTGCAATTTAAAAACATCTTTCAAACACAGAGGAAATAACTGAAATTGTATTAAGAAAATAACAATAAGGAACACTCTATATGTTCCTATCTATGATTTAGCCTTTAGTAAACAATATGCAGAAGACAATTTTACAGTCTTTTATATACTAAACTTAAAGAGAACACATATAGGTAATTTTCTACTGAAGAGTTTAGAAAAAAACTGCGAATAAAGAGAGAAACTAAGAAGGAAAAACAAAGAGCTCTTTAAAACATTTCAAACTTTCAACAAAACATTTCTCTGAAAATCCAAACTGCTGATTCATTTTTTAAAAGCCACTCATGGATTTAGTCTGTTAGTTCTGTTTGCAAGAAACACTGACAAAGGGTAAAAGTTTTTACTTCATGAAAATACCCTAGTTGCTACATTTACCCAAGGTAAATGAGTAAATCAAGATACTATGATTACACACACTTACAAAAACACACGAATCACTGATATTTTAATTTTATAATTACAGACTAAACTGAATTCTTACCTTTTTGCTATTTGGTTCTCAAGATGTTTTACTTTTTCTAATAACTGTTTCTCAACAACTTCTCTCTCCAATATAAATTCTTTTAGGGCAGTCTGAATAGCTTCATCTTTTTCACAATTAAGCTTCTGAATTAACTGTTCTCTGTCTTGTTCCTGGCTGATGACCAATTTTTGTTTGTCTTTCTCAAGGTTCTGGATAATAGCTTCATATTTCTCTTCTTGTTGGGTGATTTTTTCATCTTTCTGTTTTTCAAGAGCACTCAATTCTGAGTTCAATTTACTCTGCAGTTCAATTATTTGTTCTTTCAGGGTGTTTTCTATTTCAAATGCTTGGTGATGCAAAGATGTTACTTTGTTTAATTCAGCTTTAAGTATACTAGATTCTTCTTCATGTCTACTAATCAACTCAGAAATACACTGATCTTTTTCAATTGTCATTAAAGTTCTTAGCTCTGCTAAGCCCACCTGATAATTTTCATTATTATCCTGAATCTTTTGGTTGAGTTTACTAATTTCTGTTCTCAAATTTTCTGTCTCCTGTTCAAGAAGAGATTTCAAGGTCTCCTTCTGCTGGGCTCTGCTTTCTTCCAGCAAAATTTTTATTTCATCAGTTTCTGCTTCCTTCAATGCAAGTTCAACCTCTAACTTGCATCTCATGTCTGACAAATCAGAAACCTTGAGTTTTAATTCCTGTAACTGTTGTTCTTTTTCCTGGATAACTGCAGCATGAGATTCTTGTATTTGATTAATTATTTGTTGGTTTTCCTTTTTTAATTCCTCCAAAGAAATTCTGTGGTCTGTCATAACCTTCTCAAACTCTTGTATGTGCCTAACCTGAAGTGTGTCCTCTAATTCCTTTAGATGACTTTGCTCCAAAGACTGAAGTTCTGCCCTCAATAACTGTAACTTCTCATCATTTTCAACATGGAGCTTTTTTAAGTCTTCTAACACTATTTCTCGTGACTGCTTCAGTTCTTTAATTTCACAATTTTGAGAGTGCATTATATTTTCCATTTCTAACAACTTCTGATCCTTTTCATTCTGCAGGCAGATTACAGCTTCTTTTTCATGTTTAACCAAAGCAAATTCATTATCTTTATTTTGTAAAACCTCCTCAAGGCATACTAACTCTCTCTTCAATTTTTTAATTTTGTTTTCATTCTCTTCAGTTTCCTTTATTAGTGTGTCAAGTTTACCTTCATATTCATTTTTTAAAGATTGTAGTTCTTTTTGATGTTTTTCTTTTAGTGTTATTTCCAGAGAACATTTTACTTTTTCAATAATGTTTCTTATTTCTACTGCTGTACATTTTAATGAATTTGAGAAGTCACACTGTTCTTTTTGTACAAATGTTCTAAAGTGGCAAAGGTCTTCCTTAATGGTTTGTATACTGAAGTGAGAGTCTTGGGCAACAACTCTACATCTTTCTAACTGGACATTCAGAGAAGCATGATCTCCAAAATTCTCCTTACCACATACATTTGTATCCTGCATACGTCTACTGTCTATTGCATTGATAACTGATGAATAAAGTGATTCCACCATCATTTCTGGGCTTTGTGGATCACTTATAGGATTAGGAGATGACAGATTTTCTTCTATTACAAACTCATTCACAGCAGACATAAAATCTGATTCAGGACTTTCTGCTAATGAATCCAAGTCTAAAGAAACTTGGTGAATAGTCTGTTCTATGTTTGGATGGGGAATAGTTTCAAAATCAAATGTATGTGCATCAATGCTATCTGGAGATAATTCTTCTAAGGGACAAACTGCAGGACATAAGGGATCCTGAACAGTCAGCGGTGGAGGAGTTCTCGGTGAGGTAGTAGTTGTAATTCCTGCTGTACTTTCCATCCTTGGTGAAGAAGCAGACTGTGGGGATGTCTGACTCACAGATGCCTGGAAAACAGAAAGAAAGGCTTAAAGAGCTGTACCAACACAAACATTTTTCACTAATGAAGAAAACTGTTTGAAAGAACTGAATTTGCCTTTTGTTCACTCAGTAGATCTGTAATGGTCTGTGACATTTCATCCAAACTTTGTGCTGCTTTTACCAAATTATGTAGAGCAAGTACATGCTGGTGTAGAGGTTCAAAGTCACAAAGTAAGGGAACCCTGAAACAGAATACAATGAAATTAGACTTCTGATTTCTTAATGAAATAGCAGATAACAGCTACCAAATATTTTGATATGTCAAAAATAACAAGAGCCTCATCATTCCTTTTAAAATTAATATCAGAAGTACTTTAAGAACTTTGTGTCATAATCAGTAAAGTAAAAACTTAGGGCCAAGCGTGGTGGATCACACCTATAATTCCAGCACTTTGGGAGGCCTAGGCAGGCAGATCACGAGGTCAGGAGTTCGAGACAAGCCTGGCCAACATGGTGAAACCGTATCTCTACTAAAAATACAAAAATTAGCAGGGCGTGGTGATGGGCTCCTGTAATCCCAGCTACTCAGGAGGCTGAGGCAGGAGAATTGCTGGAACATGGGAGGTGAAGGTTGCAGTGAGCCGATATCGCGCCACTGCACTCCAGCCTGGGTGAGCCTGTCTGAGACAGACAGAGCAAGACTCCGTCTCAAGAAAAAAAATATATATATATAAAAAGTCAGAAATTTCCCAACAGCATGCAAAAAGTAACTACTGGAAAAAAATAATTACATGTAAGGCATACCTTCCTTTACTTTACCTTCATTTTCGATCATTTTTTATTCCTCAGAAATTTCTCAAAGCAGTCACAGGAAAGCCAGTCTATCATAAATATTTCTTATCTTGGCACCTCTTAAGATTACTGGTACTACCTGGCACAACTCCAGAATAATAAAAACATTTTAAGGTTATAAATTAGTTTAAAATACTGATGACATTTACCTGAGGAATGGCTGAACTTCCGAAGGACAAAATGATTGCAGAAACTGTAAATCTTTTAATGAAATATCTGGAAGTTCACAGTCAAACTTTCGAGGCTTCTGAGTCTGCACCAAAAAATAAATTAATTAAAAAAATTTTTTAAACAAAAAACAGAGGGCAAATTTATATGATTTCTTACTATAATTAAATTTACTATACCAAACAAACTAAAATGCTTTAAATGATTAAGAAACAAAAAAAGAAATATCATTCAATAAAGATATGGCATATTATTTTTCTGACCCTTTAGTAAACTGGGACGTGAACTGCTAGTGATCAAGGGATGCGCTTGTTCCTCCCCTTCTCTGCGTTTAGCATCATTTTATGGGAATTACAGTATTCCTATCCTGTATGTATGTGCGTGTGTGTGTGTGTGTGTATATATATATGGTAAATATATATGTACTTACATATATATTTACCATGTTAAAGTCACTAATATATTAAAATATACACATGTATTTTTTTTCCCATGTAACACTTTCTTATTTGCTGTTCCCTTGACCTTCCCATTACATACTCCAGAAGACAAAGTGTTGGTCAATTTTAGCTTCTATAAAAAATATTAACTGGTAAATCCTACCAATTCATTATTTATAAAATTGCCAAGAGTTGCATCAAAAAAAAACTTCAATAGTTTTAAATCATTACTCAAGCAGATGTGGAGATGCCAAGATGTTCTTCATAAAAAGAGTTCTCAGATAAATAAGTAGGGGAATCGCTATGTCACCAATTCTTAGATATTAAAAAATACATACATTTAAAACACTAAGAAATCCTGCAGTACAGAAACATGTTTAACAGCTAAGCACAGCTGGGCGTGGTGGTTCACGCCTGTAACCTGAACAATTTGGGAGGCCAACGTGGGCAAAAACACTTGGGGCCAGGAGTTTGAGATCAGCTGGCCAACATGGTGAAACCCTATCTCTACTAAAATACAAAAACTTAGCCGGATGCGGTGGCGGGCACCTGTAGTCCCAGCTACTTGGGAGGCCGAGGCACAAGAATAGTTTGAACCCAGGAGGTAGAGGTTGCAGTGAGACGAGATCGTGCCACTGCACTCCAGCCTGGACAACAGAGCAAGACTCTGTCCCCAAAACAACAACAACACAGCTAAGCAGTACATCTGATGGGGGTAAAAGTCCCCATATTGCTTTGATCATGGAAACGTTTCTTCCCATGTAATAAAATTAATGACCCCAGATAATAATGGTTAAGAAATATACCAAACTAATATTTAATTTCAGTGAAGTCTAACTGAAGCTTTATTATTCTGATTTGTCAAAATATAAAAGGGGGGTGGTGTGAAAATATAGAAGGGCAAGGAGGAGGCAGAGGCTGTAAAGGAGGAGGGAGGGAGAAGAGCAGTGGAAGAAAGAGGAGGGAAGGATGGAAAGAAAAAAAGGAAGAGACAACAAAACAAAAAAAACTAAGTGAATCTATTTCTACCAATCCTAACAGTGCAGTATAAGCTATCTTCCTGTGTTATGAAGATTCTTTATAAAAAATTACAAATGCAAATATCAATCTTTACGCTTACTTTTATCAAGCTTTATGCTGACTTTTAAAGTCAAAAAAACTTTTATTTTGATTTTTTTAAAACCACAACAATTTCTGCAAGTTTCTGATACATGCCTCTACTTCTGGAAAAAAGGTTTTAAAACATACGGAATTTAGTCATGGTTAGAAAATAAATACATACACAAAAGGAAGGGGGCCAGGAGTCCAGTCCCCTAAACAGACGATTTCTTAAAAAAGACTTCCCTGTATAAAGAAATTAACAATATGGTTATTTTTAGAGCTTTATTTAAGGCAAAAAATTATCTCTGGTTTTTGAAAAAGTAAACTAAAAGTTGACAGTACTTCAAGTTTAAAATTTAACAATGGATTCAATTCTATACATTTTAAAAGGAATGGTAATTAACAGCATATACATCAAGTATGCTACAGAAATCCAAGCTTACAAAAACTTTTTTCCTTTACAAAAGTAATTGAAATTATTAATGAACACTTACTAAATAATTTCCCAAAGGATTCCCTTTTTGATTTTTCTGCTTCATATAATCTCTTTCCATCTTTGACTAAAGCACCAGCCCACTAGAAGAGGAACGCTTACGTTAAACATAAACATACACCAATTCGTTAAACTTCATATACAGTTAAAATAGAATTCAACTTCCATACCTCCCTGTAGTGTTTTATGAACATTTTTCTTCTTACAACCTCAACAACAGCTAAGCAGTACATCTGAGGAACTGTACTAAGAGCTTCAACAATTTTGACTCTTTCTAACAGCTCTATCACGAGGCGGAGCAAAGCTTGTAACTTTTCTCCATCTTGATCAGCATGAAGCATTACAAAGCAACACCACCTAGAGAATAAAATCCATTATTTTCAAAATTCACAAAACTTTACTTAGTTACTTAGTAAATTTACTAACTTAGTTAAGCCAAATAAATCAAGATATATAAGCTCTACAAAATTCATCAATAAGGTATTTCAATAAAATGGCAAGGGAAACTACCCCATCATTTGGGAGAAATAAATATAAACATCAACTCTAAACATCTTAAAACAGATATATAAATGAATCACTTACTTCAGTCTGACATGTAGGTTATTTGCTAGTTCTTGTTTGGCAGTGGTACACTTCTGCTTAATATCTAACAGTTTTCTATGATTTTGCAACATAATCATCAACTGATTGGCGTGACTCAGGCATAAATCAGGTAATACAGATGCATCCTTTAAGTTTTCAGCTCTCTTCTGATTAGCTAAAAATCCCTTTGAGAAAAAAAGTGTTTCAAAGGACATTAATTTTGTTTCATGAAAGGTATGGACATTCAGTTAAGTGGAAAATCTTTATGTTAAACACAGCCTGTTCTGTGCCTTCTAACAATATTTTTAAATCCTCTATTTTTCTTGAATGTAGAAGATGCATAAATGGCACAAGACCTAGAATTTTTAAGAATCCTATGCTCATCTTTAATTTTTCAAACTAGAAGAAAACAAAGGCTGGAAAGATAAAGCCACTTAGCCAAGGACATATTTAGTAGTCGATGAGAACTAGAAGCTGTGTGTCTAGACTCCTATAGCATTATCGGTCAGTCACAGCACAAACAAAACAAGGTCACTGAAAAACAATGAGGGATTTAATAGTACATTAGATACTTTCCCAAAATACAAAAATAATAAAATGCCCTTATAATATTTATCGAAAAGTCACTGCCCTCTCCAGTTATCTCTGGACTATGTTTTGTTCCACTGATCTGTGCTCCCATCACTAGGACAATGACTGAATTGTGTGATTTTGCACACAGTTAATACTTTATTATTTGGTAGAAAAACCTTTTTTTTGGTTTTTCTTAGCTGTCCTTACTCATTTGTTTTTGTAGGTAAACGGTGTATCTGTCAAGTAGGGATTGTTTAAGTTACTAATTAATTTCGATAGATTTGTCATAATCTTCCTTCATCTCTACCAAGTATATTTACTTTTCTTTATATGTGGTCCAAAGATAACCTAATAAGGTTATTACTTCATACTTTATTGCTACCACAAAGTTTTTTCCTATGCTATATACTAAGTGGCTTATATGTAATAATGCTTTAGGTTTTGTACATCCATCTGATTGCTCTATTGATACTGTAAATAAATCATTATCCTTCTAGGAACTTAACTTTATGACCAGCTAAAGGATAAGTGTGTCTTCCAATTTTCTGGTAGTTCTCTGTTTCATGTTTTCCTAAATATTACAATATTTAGATTTAAATGATGTATATTAAAGCCAAACTGGTTCAATATCCGAAAACAAGACAATTTTTATAGTAACTGCAAGCTTTTTCCTTTCAAGATACTCTTTGGTTAACTGCAACTATAATTTTTCTTTAACGTAATCTATTAAAAAACAATTTGCTACTTTTATCTCCTTTCGCAAAGTCTGGTTTTCAATTACTTTTTATTGAATCCATGAAAAATACAGAAACAATCCCAAATCTAAATTCTAGACCATTAGTAAAGGATTTCCTGACACCAAAGCATGTAAGTACTGTATTGCTAAAAGAAGGAAAAAATACTGTTTTTCAATAAACTGAATTCCATATTTGCTCAACCATCCTCAATATAATCCAGACCAAATAGAAAAAAACCTCACAAATCATGTAGTACTAATTACTAATATTTCTACACACAAATAAGGTTTGACAGCTACATGATAGCACTACAGTACTCACAATCCTGTTACAGATGCATTCTGCCAACTTTGGTTTGGGAAGAAAACTCCCTGATATTTTCTAATTTTGCTGATACCCCTCAAGGATACGAATGGCTAGAGAACGAATATTCAGGGCTCCAGTGTTACACAGCTTCATAGGTTTGGTGAGTGAGGTTTTGTTTTGTTTTGTTTTTTGTTTTTTTGCCAAAACCATGTAGAAGGGTCTACAACAAATCCTCATAAATGTTGTGGTTTTAAGAAATTACCCCTTCAAAGGCATTTGAAATGGTCTGTATCTTATGAAATGTTCAGGCAATAAATAATAAATCCCTTTCCACAATTTCTTTTCCCTTTTAATTGGGAGTGGTTTTAAGTTTTAATTGCTATGTAGCTAGAATGTATTATACTACATTGTAAATGTATTTAGCAAGATGTTAAATCAACTCCTAAAACTGGCTAATCTGAATTTATCTAATTTTCACCAACCACATTCTGAAGGAAGTACTGACAAACTATCTGCAACAGGGAAATACCATTGGCAGCAACAAAAGTAACTGATGAAATATCTGTAAATAAAAATTTTACACTAGCCAGAGGCTAGATAGAATTGTAACATTTCTCAAATTCAAAAAACATAAATCCAAATTCTCATTTTATTAAGTATTGATGTGTTCTTACTATGTATGTATCAGGAATGTGTGGTAAGGCCTTGTAGATAGAGCAATAGAAGACAGACTAGTGTCCTGCCTCCTTGGAGCTTATATTCTGGAAAGAGACTGTATTAAAAAGCATGTAATTAATAATTACAATTGCGGTACAGGATAAGTATAGCATACTAAGAGAAAATAAACCTGATGATGTGACCAAGACTTCAGGACTGGAAACGTCTGGCTGAGGAAGTGATGCTTCTGCTAAAACCTTGACTCTGTACATCCCTTGGCAGGCCAAATCATGACAATATAGTTGTGAAAAGTTGTCTCACTTACCATATACCTCCTAGCTTCAAGTGGGTATCCCTTTTCTCTCATGAGCTCACTGAAAATAATCTTACTAACTGAATCCTCTCACAGGCAGATTCACTCAGGCACACTCAACTGAAATCTGTCTACCTCGGGGTCTACATTTCTGCCTTACAATTTTGCTCCCAATATACAATCAGACAACATAGATGACTTCTAAATATACTTACTATGAATACTTAGGAGTATCAAAAAATATCCATTGGAGAACTTAAATAATCAAATATTTAATTGCCTCAAAATGTTTAAAAGGACTATACCACTCAGGTATCAAAGAAAGAAAAGATATTTTATAAAAGTAAGAATATTATCTATAGTATTCATTTGGTGTTCTTTATAGTCCATGAGCTACCATAGTTTAAAACAATAGCAAAATACTACAAATAAATTAGGGGGAACGAAGATGTAGAAACAGGATGCTCTATGAGCATAAGACAACAAAAACTAACTTTGTAATTTTCATCGGAACAGAAATTCTCACTCAACTTTATTTCAGTTTGGATTCAGGGAGGTTACATGGTCAGATTTAGAAAGCAAACAAGAAAACCTCAAATATGCAAATAATGCATTCTTCCATTTTGAGAAAATAGTATTATCACCCCAACTATACTCCTAGAAAAATACCTTTCCTTGTATGACAAAACTCCATTTGCTGAAACCAAGTAGACTTGAGGGCAATATCAGCAATAAATATCTTTTTATATTATTAACAAATACAAAACCATCCAACGTACCTGCCTAATCGACTGTTCAAGTGATACAAAGGAGGAGGACTAACAACAATATTTTAAAATATTGAGAGATTAAGGGGAGCAAAGAAAAAGCAGAGAGAGAAAACTGGAGTGTCTAAGGTAAGAGAATTGAAAGCCGGCCGGGCGCGGTGGCTCAAGCCTGTAATCCCAGCACTTTGGGAGGCCGAGACGGGCGGATCACGAGGTCAGGAGATCGAGACCATCCTGGCTAACACGGTGAAACCCCGTCTCTACTAAAAAATACAAAAAAACTAGCCGGGCGAGGTGGCGGGCGCCTGTAGTCCCAGCTACTCGGGAGGCTGAGGCAGGAGAATGGCGTGAACCCAGGAGGCGGAGCTTGCAGTGAGCCAAGATCACGCCACTGCACTCCAGCCTGGGCGGCAGAGCGAGACTCTGTCTCAAAAAAAAAAAAAAAAAAAAGAGAGAATTGAAAGCCCTGGTTTACTCCATCTGAGAAACAGTTATAAAGAAATCCATAGGATTTTTTTTTTTTAAGCAACAATAATTTTAAAATATAAAAAAATGAACAAAAACAAGTAATCCGCATCTGATCAGCTTGCTGCACTTTGGAAAAGGCTTAACTTAAGCCAGTGTGGTGCTGAGATTTTCTTTCTTTTTTTTTTTTTTTTATATTATACTTTAAGTTCTAGGGTACATGTGGATAACGTGCAGGTTTGTTACATATGTATACTTGTGCCATGTTGGTGTGCTGCACCCATCAACTCGTTAGCACCCATCAACTCGTCATTTACATCAGGTATAACTCCCAATACAATCCTTCCCCCCTCTCCCCTCCCCATGATAGGCCCCGGTGTGTGATGTTCCCCTTCCCGAGTCCAAGTGATCTCATTGTTCAGTTCCCACCTATGAGCGAGAACATGCGGTGTTTGGTTTTCTGTTATTGCGATAGTTTGCTGAGAATGACGGTTTCCAGCTGCATCCATGTCCCTACAAAGGACACAAACTCATCCTTTCTTATGGCTGCATAGTATCCATGGTGTATATGTACCACATTTTCTTAATCCAGTCTGTCACTGATGGACATTTGGGTTGATTCCAAGTCTTTGCTATTGTGAATAGTGCCACAATAAACATACATGTGCATGTGTCTTTATAGCAGCATGATTTATAATCCTTTGGGTATACACCCAGTAATGGGATGGCTGGGTCATATGGTACTTCTAGTTCTAGATCCTTGAGGAATCGTCATACTGTTTTCCATAATGGTTGAACTAGTTTACACTCCCACCAACAGTGTAAAACTGTTCCTATTTCTCCACATCCTCTCCAGCACCTGTTGTTTCCTGACTTTTTAATGACTGCCATTATAACTGGTGTGAGATAGTATCTCACTGTGGTTTTGATTTGCATTTCTCTGATGGCCAGTGATGATGAGCATTTTTTCATGTGTCTGTTGGCTGTATGAATGTCTTCTTTTGAGAACTGTCTGTTCATATCCTTTGCCCACTTTTCGATGGGGTTGTTTTTTTCTTGTAAATTTGACTGAGTTCATTGTAGGTTCTGGATATTAGCCCTTTGTCAGATGAGTAGATTGCAAAAATTTTCTCCCATTCTGTAGGTTGCCTGTTCACTCTGATGGTAGTTTCTTTTGCTGTGCAGTAGCTCTTTAGCTTAACGAGATCCCATTTGTCAATTTTGGCTTTTGTTGCCGTTGCTTTTGGTGTTTTAGACATGAAGTCCTTGCCCATGCCTATGTCCTGAATGGTATTGCCTAGGTTTTCTTCTAGGGTTTTTATGGTATTAGATCTAACATTTAAGTCTCTAATCCATCTTGAATTAATTTTTGTATAAGGAGTAAGGAAAGGATCCAGTTTCAGCTTTCTACTTATGGCTAGCCAACTTTCTCAGCACCATTTATTAAATAGGGAATCCTTTCCCCATTTCTTGTTTTTGTCAGGTTTGTCAAAGATCAGATGGCTGTAGATGTGTGGTATTATTTCTGAGGACTCTGTTCTATTCCATTGGTCTATATCTCTGTTTTGGTACCAGTACCATGCTGTTTTGGTTACTGTAGCCTTGTAGTATAGTTTGAAGTCAGGTAGCATGCTGCCTCCAGTTTTGTTCTTTTGACTTAGGATTGTCTTGGCAATGTGGGCTCTTTTTTGGTTCCATATGAGCTTTAAAGCAGTTTTTTCCAATTCTGTGAAGAAACTCATTGGTAGCTTGATGGGGATGGCATTGAATCTATAAATTACCTTGAGTAGTATGGCCATTTTCACGATATTGATTCTTCTTATCCATAAGCATGGTATGTTCTTCCATTTGTTTGTGTCCTCTTTGATTTCACTGAGCAGTGGCTTGTAGTTCTCCTTGAAGAGGTCCTTTACATCCCTAGTAAGTTGGATTCCTAGGTATTTCATTCTCTTTGAAGCAATTGTGAATGGAAGTTCATTTATGATTTGGCTCTCTGTTTGTCTGTTACTGTTGTATAAGAATGCTTGTGATTTTTGCACATTAATTTTGTATCCTGAGACTTTGCTGAAGTTGATTATCAGCTTAAGGAGATTTTGGGCTGAGACAATGGGGTTTTCTAAATATACAATCATGTCATCTGCAAACAGGGACAATTTGACTTCTTCTTTTCCTAACTGAATACCCTTTATTTCTTTCTCTTGCCTGATTGCCCTAGCCAGAACTTCCAACACTATGTTGAATAGGAGTGGTGAGAGAGAGCATCCCTGTCTTGTGCCAGTTTTCAAAGGGAATTTTTCCAGTTTTTGCCCATTCAGTATGATATTGGCTGTGGGTTTGTCATAAATAGCTCTTATGATTTTGAGATATGTTCCATCAATACCGAATTTATTGAGCGTTTTTAGCATGAAGGGCTGTTGAATTTTGTCAAAAGCCTTTTCTGCATCTATTGAGATAATCATGCGGTTTTTGTCTTTGGTTCTGTTTATATGCTGGATTATGTTTATTGACTTGCGTATATTGAACCAGCCTTGCATCCCAGGGATGAAGCCCATTTGATCATGGTGGATAAGCTTTTTGATGTGCTGCTGGATCCGGTTTGCCAGTATTTTATGGAGGATTTTTGCATCGATGTTCGTCAGGGATATTGGTCTAAAATTCTCTTTTTTTGTTGTGTCTCTGCCAGGTTTTGGTATCAGGATGATGATGTTGGCCTCATAAAATGAGTTAGGGAGGATTCCCTCTTTTTCTATTGATTGGAATAGTTTCAGAAGGAATGGTACCAGCTCCTCCTTGTACCTCTGGTAGAATTCAGCTGTGAATCCATCTGGTCCTGGACTTTTTTTGGTTGTTAGGCTATTAATTATTGCCTCAATTTCAGAGCCTGCTATTGGTCTATTCAGGAATTCAGCTTCTTCCTGGTTTAGTCTTGGGAGAGTGTAAGTGTCCAGGAAATTATCCATTTCTTCTAGATTTTCTAGTTTATTCGCGTAGAGGTATTTATAGTATTCTCTGATGGTAGTTTGTATTTCTGTGGGGTCGGTGGTGATAACCCATTTATCATTTTTTATTGCGTCTATTTGATTCTTCTCTCTTTTCTTCTTTATTAGTCTTGCTAGCGGTCTATCAATTTTGTTGATCTTTTCAAAAAACCAACTCCTGGATTCATTGATTTTTTGGAGGGTTTTTTGTGTCTCTATCTCTTTCAGTTCTGCTCTGATCTTAGTTATTTCTTGCCTTCTGCTAGCTTTTGAATGTGTTTGCTCTTGCTTCTCTAGTTCTTTTAATTGTGATGTTAGAGTGTCAATTTTAGATCTTTCCAGCATTCTCTTGTGTGCATTTAGTGCTATAAATTTCCCTCTACACACTGCTTTAAATGTGTCCCAGAGATTCTGGTATGTTGTATCTTTGTTCTCATTGGTTTCAAAGAACATCTTTATTTCTGCCTTCATTTCGTGATGTACCCAGTAGTCATTCAGGAGCAGGTTGTTCAGTTACCATGTAGTTGAGCGGTTTTGATTGAGTTTCTTAGTCCTGAGTTCTAGTTTGATTGCACTGTGGTCTGAGAGACAGTTTGTTATAATTTCTGTTCTTGTACATTTGCTGAGGAGTGCTTTACTTCCAATTATGTGGTCAATTTTGGAATAAGTGTGATGTGGTGCTGAGTAGAATGTATATTCTGTTGATTTGGGGTGGAGAGTTCTGTAGATGTCTATTGGGTCTGCTTGCTGCAGAGATGAGTTCAATTCCTGGATATCCTTGTTAACTTTCTGTCTCGTTGATCTGTCTAATGTTGACAGTGGGGTGTTGAAGTCTCCCATTATTATTGTATGGGAGTCTAAGTCTTTTTTTAAGTCTTTAAGGACTTGCTTTATGAATCCAGGTGCTCCTGTATTGGGTGCATATATATTTAGAATAGTTAGCTCTTCCTGTTGAATTGATCCCTTTACCATTATGTAATGGCCTTCTTTGTCTCTTCTGATCTTTGATGGTTTAAAGTCTGTTTTATCAGAGACTAGTATTGCAACCCCTGCTTTTTTTTTTGTTCTCCATTTGCTTGGTAGACCTTCCTCCATCCCTTTATTTTGAGTCTATGTATGTCTCTGCATGTGAGATGGGTCTCCTGAATACAGCAAACTGATGGGCTTGACTCTTCATCCAATTTGCCAGTCTGTGTCTTTTAATTGGATCATTTAGTCCATTTACATTTAAGGTTAATATTTTTATGTGTGAACTTGTTCCTGTCACTGTGATATTTGCTGGTTATTTTGCTCGTTAGTTGATGCAGTTTCTTCCTAACCTCGATGGTCTTTACATTTTGGCATGTTTTTGTAATGGCTGGTACCGGTTGTTCCTTTCCATGTTTAGTGCTTCCTTCAGGGTCTCTTGTAAGGCAGGCCTGGTGGTGACAAAATTTCTAAGCATTTGCTTATCTGTAAAGGATTTTATTTCTCCTTCACTGATGAAACTTATTTTGGCTGGATATGAAATTCTGGGTTGAAAATTCTTTTCTTTAAGAATGTTGAATATTGGTCCCCACTCTTTTCTGGCTTGTAGAGTTTCTGCCCAGAGATCTGCTGTTAGTCTGATGGGCTTCCCTTTGTGTGTGACCCGACCTTTCTCTCTGGCTGCCCTTAAGATTTTTTCCCTGTAATCCCAGCACTTTGGGAGGCCGAGACGGGCGGATCACGAGGTCAGGAGATCGAGACCATCCTGGCTAACACGGTGAAACCCCGTCTCTACTAAAAAATAAAAAAAAATTAGCCGGGCGAGGTGGCGGGCGCCTGTAGTCCCAGCTACTCGGGAGGCTGAGGCAGGAGAATGGCGGGAACCTGGGAGGCGGAGCTTGCAGTGAGCTGAGATCCGGCCACTGCACTCCAGCCCGGGCGACAGAGAGAGACTCCGTCTCAAAAAAAAAAAAAAAAAAAAAAAAAGATTTTTTCCTTCCTTTCAACTTTGGTGATACTGGCAATTATGTGTCTTGGAGTTGCTCTTCTCGAGGAGTATCTTTGTGGCGTTCTCTGTATTTCCTGGATTTGAATGTTGGCCTGCCCTATCAGGTTGGGGAAGTTCTCCTGGATGATATCCTGAAGAGTGTTTTCCAANACTCCAGACCCTGTTTGCCTGGGTATCAGCAGCAGAGGCTGCAGAAGATAGAATATTGCTGAATAGCGAGTGTACCTCTGTCTGATTCTTGCTATGGAAGCTTCCTCTCAGGGGTGTACTCCACCGTGTGAGGTGTGGGGTCTCGGTCTGCCCCTAGTGGGGGATGTCTCCCAGTTAGGCTACTCAGGCGTCAGGGACCCACTTGAGCAGATAGTCTGTCCGTTCTCAGATGTCAACCTCCGTGTTGGGAGATCCACTGCTCTTTTCAAAGCTGTCAGACAGAGTCGTTTGCGTGTGCAGAGGTTTCAGCTGGTTTTTGTTGTTGTTGTTTAGCTGTGCCCTGTCCACAGAGGTGGAGTCTACAGAGACAGGCAGGACTCCTTGAGCTGCTGTGAGCTCCACCCAGTTGGAGCTTCCCAGCCACCCTGTTCATCTACTTAAGCCTCAGCAATGGCGAGCGCCTCTCCCCCAGCCTCGCTGTTGCCTTGCTGCGAGATCGCAGACTGCTGTGCTAGCAATGAGGGAGGCTCCGTGGGCGTGGGACCCTCCTGGCCAAGTGTGGGATATAGTCTCCTGGTGTGCCCATTTGCTAAGATCCTTGGTAGAGCGCAGTATTGGGGTAGGAGTTACCCGATTTTCCAGGTGTTGTGTGTCTCAGTTCCCCTGGGTAGGAAAAGGGATTCCCTTCCCCCTTGCGCTTCCCAGGTGAGGCGCTGCCTCGCCCTGCTTCAGCTATTGCTGGTCCGGCTGCAGCAGCTGACCAGCACTGATTGTCAGGCACTCCCTAGTGAGATAAACCCAGTACCTCAGTTGAAAATGCAGAAATCACCTGTCTTCTGTGTCGCTCGCACTGGGAGTTGGAGACTGGAGCTGTTCCTATTTGGCCATCTTGCTCCGCCCCCCCCATAGGATTTTATAGAATGATGAGTTCATAATATGAATATAGGAATGAATTTGACTGCACCAAAATTTAAAGCTTCTGATTTTCAATCCATATAAATTATCAACAGACAAGTATCTGTATAATCTATAATAAAGAATTATCTAAACAATATATGAAAAATTCTAACAAAAACATGAAGAAGAAAATGTGGAGAATGACAATTCAGAGTAAATACATGGCAAACACTGATAACAGAGAAATTACTCTTCTCCTTACATACTGGAAGTGTTGACTGATTTTGCTTCTATAGCAGGCATTAGAACATTATTAATTAATATTTAAAATGAACAAACACCTTAATCCAACAATCCCACTACTGGAGATTGTGCCTACAGAAATACTAGAACATGCACGTAAAAATGGGTATATTGAGATATTCAATGAATATTTCTAATATGGAAAAACTGAAACAAACTAAATAATCACCAAAAGAAGTATGGTTAAATAAATTTTGTTTGATTCACTCTATGGAAGTTAAAAAACAACAACACTGCAGAAGAAGCAAAAGATCAGGAATGCAGAGTTCTGTCTCCAGTAATGGTAGTGTATAATGTCGATCAAGCTCCCTGTGGCTTTAGGGATGGGAGATCTAGGAAGGCAGTGAAGAAGCCAGGCACAGTGAAAGGGCTAGAATCCAGGAGAACGAAACCGAGAGGAGAAGTTAGGTGACTAGGAATGCTTTGCTCTGAGGAATTCTGTTGATTCTTGAAGAGGAGTCCAACATTAAAAATAAGCAGTCAGCAGTCCTGACTTCCCTGAAGGGCTAGAAAATTGAAAATTGAAGACCAGAGCCAGCCAAGGGAAGGTACAATGGAAGAGAATTTGTTTGCGTTCAGATCCCTAAAACCTATATCCTATGATTAAGGGTAAACTAAAAGTAGAACGGCCATCCCAAGAACTAGAATACCAGCTTCCAATCATCCAAATCTCTGAAACTGAACTAAAGTAATTTACGATGGTAACTGCTCAAAGTACATACCAAAAGCAAATATAAATTCTCTGCAGAAGAAAATGTTATCCTAGGCCTCATAATATTTCTTTGATTTTTCTTATTAAAAAAAAAAATCAGGTACATGAAAATGCAAGAATGTTAAGAGTGAGAATTATAAGAAACACCACCAAATATATGGCTGGGCGCTGTGGCTCACACTGTAATTCCAGCACTTTGGGAGGCCGAGGCAGGTGGATCACCTGAGTTCAAGACCAGCCTGACCAACATGGAAAAACCCTGTCTCTACTAAAAATACAAAATTAACAAGGCATGCTGGTGCATGCCTGTAATCCCAGCTGTTTGGGAGGCTGAGGCAAGAGAATCGCTTGCACCCAGGAGGCAGAGGTTGCAGCAAGATGAGACAGCGCCACTGCACTCCAGGCTGGGCAACAAGAGCGAAACTTCCTCTCAAAAAAAAAAGAAACACCACCAAAGATAAACAGACACACAAGAACAGGCAACACAGTGAACAGATAAAGACTTAAATTGCTATATGCTTATTAATGTGATCAAAGAGATGATGAATGGCTAAGACTAAATATTTGGGGGTAGAGAATATGAAACTATATAAACAAAAGAACCAAACTGAAATTGTAGAGCTCAAAAATGAACAAAAATAAGAAATGAGCAAATAGTTAGCTAAGTTAAACACTAAGGAAGAGAAGAAGTTAAAATGTAGGTTAAAGGTAAATATCTAGAACGAAGCACAGATGGATAAAAAGACAGAAAATACAAGAAACAAGTGTAAATGAAACGGATATGGTGAAAGGTATAACACGTCTAACTGCAATCACTGAAAGAGAAGGAAAAGCAAGCGAGGGAAAAGCAAGAGCTGAAGAGAAACTGACTCAGATTTTTCCCAAATGGTGTAAGTCATTAAGCCACAGATTCAAGATGCACTAGAAGCCCAAAGTAGGATAAATACAAAGAATGCCACATCTTGGCACCTCATACTAAAATTGCTAAAAACCAAACAAAAGGCAAAGAAAAGACCACAAATAAAATGCTAACAACCTAGAATTTTACATGAACCAGGTAAAAATATCCTCCAGAAATCAAGGTGATTTAAAGAGATTTTCAAACGACAGAACTGAACATATCACTAAAAGGAAATACTAAAGGACATTCTAATTTACATCAGCCTTAACTATGATGCCAAGGAAGTATGTTTTACCTTACGAAAAAAGGAAAAAAGTTAATATGGGGATGTAACTATTTATATGTTCCAATGAAAGAACACAATTAGAGGAAAAATACTGGCAAGGAAAATTAAACTAGAAAAACAGGTGTCAGAATCTGATTATGACATTCAACTATTCAGCTATAGGTGGTTTTGCCACAATGCTTGTCATGGTGGGTGAAGGACAGGCAATCATGAATTTAAGAGAGGCACTGGTTTGCTAAGAAACGTCCACGTTTATCACTCTTAGCCATTCCACCACTTTCCTTTGGTTTAAAATCCGCTTTTTCTTTTTTTTTTTTTTTCTTTTTTTTTTAAAATCCGCTTTTTCAACAGTTCTAGGATTGTGGCATTAAATTAGATCTAAAACCTAGGTATTACTATTAGAAGTATTAGTAAATTCTTCAAGCTTTTGTATTTTCCTTCTATTCTTAAAAAATTTCATTTCTTATCCTTTGTCCTATGGCGGGGGAGGGTAGTAGGAAGCATTCAAATTTTTAGCACAGTAACTGATAGGATCATACACTTTCAACATATCAAAAAATGTTCATTTCTGCCCCCAGCCTCAAGTAGCAGTTTCATGGTTTATCTACAGGAAACTCAACCATTAAGAACATGCCCTTCTGCTTTATTACAAGCAAACAATACATTACAAATATTCAAGGATAAAGTGAAAATATGGTACACAGCAAATTGATATTGCACATAAAACATGTGTACAGAAAAACTACAAATTCCTTTTCCTGAGAAAAATCTAAAATAGGTACCTGAGCAAGCTCTTTCTGTTCATTCACCAGTCGGCCACAGCTAGCAATCATCTGGTCCAGGGCGTAGAGCCGATCTTCAAGCCCTTTAATGGCTTTCATATTCTGATTATCAAGTTTGGCAATAGTTTGACGGCATTCTGCTATAAATGGTCGAATAATCCTTGGATCAAGCTAAACGACAAGGAAACACATATGAATACAATTTTCAGCAAATAGTTTAAAATGTATTTCATGCTATTCTGACATACAGCTTAAGAGAGAAAATAAGTGATAAAAGACATAAAAAAGCAAAAGCATGGGTACTCTTAAGTTATACTTTCATAAGAAGGTCAAGTACAGGATAAATATCATCCTAGACAACACTAAATTTACACTAGAATACATAATTAGGAATACAGTTTCAGGAATCACACATTTCAATCAGTGTTACAATTTAATCACTTCTCAGTATCTCTCAGAAAAAGGTATTTTCAATGTCAGCATAATATCATTAATTCTCTTATCAATGCAACTTCTCTTTAAAACATATAAACTTCTTTGGCAAACTTATCTCCCTCCTGGAGACAGAAGATAAAACTTCTTTATTCTCAATCTCTAGCTCCTCAACGAATCTGCTTGCTCAATTATGCTTTCTCACTCTTCCATCTCTCCTGTTCCCTGGCTTTAATTCTACACATTTGCTGAAATTCATGAAACCTATAAAATTTTCCAGTAATGCTCCTGGTCCCTTAAAAAAATATTTTACCTGGCTGCCTTTCCGTCTGCGTTTTCCGTAAAAACCGCTCAGCCAAAAACTACCAATGACCTTGCTTCACTTGAGGCTCTTCAACAGTTAGCATGGCAGATAACCTTTTCCCAACCTTACAGGCTCTGGGAAGTTACTTCTACTGGTTCCTTCATAGCATCCTTTTCTGGCTCCTTTTGCTCTGTCTAATCTTTCTAAAATAGATGATTCAGAAGCCCATTTTTACTGTTCTCAATATGATTTCAGCGTTAAGTATAACTTTTCTGGAGATAACTCCCAAGTCTACTTCAATCACTCATCAGTCTCACAAATTCTCAAGCTGTGTTTCTGTTTACTAATAACTACATGCGGGTATCAACCATGAAACCTTCTATTATTGACTTACTATGCTTGTTCCTAATAAACCCCCCAAATGACTTTCTTCTGCCCACAGAAAATATCCAATAAATGTAGAATACAACAAAAGCTTCATTGATCTGATATCAGAGAAAATCAAGCCTCTCATCTTTTCAAGCTGAAATGTCTATCATTTCAAGATAAACTGTGTTTTTCTATCTCTGATCTTTGTTCACAATTCTTATACTGTTTAAGTCAATCTCTCCTTCTATTTAAAGATCCTAGACAAATACTACCTCCTTCATGCCGCCTTCTCTAATCTCTACAGTTGAAAAAAATTGATTAATGCATAGTCTTGTACGCAGAGAACATACAAAAGCAATTAAAATTAAACTACTTTATTGTTATTATCAAAAATCCAGTGCAGTTAAATAAAAGGCTGCATGTCTAACACCACCAAAAAAATTAACAAAACCATTATTTCAGAATAGGCACCACTAGTTTTGCACAATGTTGTCTCAACTGAAACTTGTACATTTGTGAACATTTTCTCACTTTTCTCAATTTTGTGGTAACTGAGTCCAATGTGTATATATTTCTACACCCGAGTACTAGGCAAATCAAAGCCTGGTTACAAATTATTAGAACGATAAAGATGAAAATTGGTTCAACTGTTCAACCTGGGCAAAATTACAATTATACATAAACTTAACATAGCAACAACTTAAAACAAACCAAAAACAAGGGCTCCGGAATACGACGTATCTGAACTAACTTAATTCATTGAAAGTATAACTGCACTGACAAACATAGGAGAGTATTTGATGATTCACTAAAAAGTTTGCATAACTTCCTAAAAAACATTTTTTTTTGAGCCAAGTTCTGGCTCTGTTGCCCAAGATGGAGTGCAGTGGCATGATCACAGTTCATACTATAAGCTCCAGCGATCCTACGGCCTCAGCATCCCTAACTGCTGGGACTACAGGCATGTGCCGCCACAATCAGCTAATTTTAGAACAATTTTTTGTAGACATGGGTCTCACCCTGTTACCTAGGCTGGTCTCAAACTCCTGGGCTCAGGCAATACTCCCACCTTGGCCTCCCAAAATGCTAGGATTATAGGCATGAGTCACCGTCCCCAGCTGACTTCCTAAAATTTCACTGCACTTAATATTTTATTCCATTTGTCCACAGGTAATAAAAATCTTTGAAGAAATGTTTTAGATTACATATATTTAAACCACAGAATCTCATTAGTAATTATTTAGCCGATTTTGAATAATTAACAGGCAGTGATACACTAATTTTTATTCTTGGGCTCTTTGGCATCTACAAAGGCTAATATTATTTTTAACTGAGAAAAAAACTATAAAACAAAGTTTCTTACACTCTCTCTTAAGCCTCCCACCTTTAAACCCACTCCCCTGCATAGATTCCTTAAAATCACAAGTTGTCTGAAAGAAATGCTAAAGCTCAATAAATTATGCTGGCATTAACCTAGACAGTTTAGAAATGTGCTAAATGCAGACGCTTCCAATTATTAATCGCCGGAAATACAAATCAGTGTGCCTTCTGTAGTATAATCTGAAACAGAACACTCAAGCATAATCTTAAAACCAGGTCAGTGGCTCACACCTGTAATCCCAGCACTTTGGGAGGCTGAGCCAGGCGAATCACCTGAGGTCAGGAGTTCAAAGCCAGCCTGGCCAATATAGCCAAACTCTATCTCTACTAAAAAATACAAAAATTTGCTGGTGGTGGCAGGCGCCTGTAATCCCAGCTACCCGGTAGGTGAAGGCTGCAGTGAGCCGAGATCGTGCCACTGCACTCCAGCCTGGGTGACAGAGCGAGACTCCATCTCAAAAAACAAAAACAAAAAAAAGAATCTTTTTAGCAAGAATACACTAAAATCTAAAAATGTGAGTCTACAAAAATGCAGCAACAATTCTAAATTTTTTCTGATAGATAAAATGGGGGAAAAACAATAATTCACAAAACTAGCATCTCTTAATCCACAAAAATATAAAACTAGGAATCCCATGTTAAGTGACTTATGGATGACAGAGGTAGTAAATGAATGTCAATGCCCAGATTTGAGCCCCTGTGATTACAAATCCTAATTTCCAAAACACCTATGTCTTGACTAATTTCCCGAGAAAGACATTTTAATTTGGCAGTTGAAAATACATGATACAAATACTGCTACAATTGGAATTAATCTGCAAAAACGATAGATTTAAACTGAATTTCCTTTTACGGATAAAAAATCTTGGCATATGTTTTTATTACTTCATTGGCAAACAGCGCTATTGCAATCAGATATCAAGTAGGTTAGTTGTTTTGGACAACTGTTTAATAAAACAGGCGTAAAAAACCATCTCCAATCAGAGAGAAATCTCATACTCAGTTCATCTTCAGAAATGCCACTAGTGTTATCAAGAAAAAGTATAGTACTCCTGAGAAAAATATCGATCTAATAAAAACATCAAGGCAAAATGCCATTCATTATGCAATACATCACATTTATAGATCATGCATTTTGTAAAATATAAATAAAAATATATACATAAATTTTTCCAAAATGGATTTTAATTGCTTTAGAATATATATTGTTTTATTTCAAACATTTATTTTAAACTCTGGCGTACACGTGCAGCATGTGCTGGTTTGTTACATAAATGTGTAAATGTGTGCCATGGTGGTTTGCTGCACAGATCATCCCAGCACCTAGGTAATAGGCCCAGCATCCAATAGCTACTCTTCTTGATAGAGCAAGTAATAAAAAAATCTAATGGGCATATGTAACTAGTGAGTATAGGCACCACTTTAAAGTCATGTTAGGCACCATTATAGGCACCACTTTAAAGTCATGTTAGCTAATTTTGAAACAAACAAGAATAACCAAATAAAATTTGTATTTTGCTTTTGTAATATAATGGTCATGTAAAATATTACAAAGACTTCAGATGTTGTTGCTATGCCTATTCAAAGTAGCATTAACCTCTAAAAAGAAAAAAGGGATTGCTTAGTAATAACACTATAGCTATTTTCTGAAGGTATAAATATTTCTGACATTTATTTATTCATTCATTCATTAGAGATGGAGTCTCACTATGTTGCCCAAGCTGGTCTTGAATTTCTTGCCTCATGTGATCCTCTCACCTCAGCCTCCCAAGTCACTGGGATTACTGGTACAGGCCACTGTGCCTGGTTGACTTTTCATTAAGTCAGAGGATCACTGTTCCTTTCCTTTAGTCATACAAAGTGAAAAAAATCTATGACTCTGTGAGATTTCACACTAAACATGGAAATACAAAGCCGATTTCAGGTTCTCTTCATATATATAACTCTGTTCTGACATCTGGCACAGTTTAATTATAGAAAATATGACAGGCCAGGTGCAGTGGCTCATGCCTGTAATCTCAGCACTTTGGGAGGCTAAGGCAAGAGAACTGCTTGAGCCCAGGAGTTTTGAGACCAGGCTGAACAACATAGGAAGAAGACCCCGTCTGTGCAAACAATGAAAAAATTAGCTGGATGTGGTGGTGTGTGCCTGTGGTCCCAGATACTCAGGAGGCTGAGGTGGGAGGGTTGCCTCAGCCTGGGAGGTAGAGGCAGCAGTGAGCTATAATCATGCCACTGTACTCCAGCCTGGGCGACAGGGTGAGACCCTATCTCAAAAAACAAAACAAAACAAAACAAAATATCTCAATTATTCTGATCACAATCATGTAAGTGATTATCTACAATCATAAATGGTATTTTCAGGCTACTACAAAGTCAATAGTTTAAGCAGGAACACTAACTTTCATTCATTTTTGGCAGTGATCAATCTTTGCATAACATATTACATACTTCTCTGACAAACATGTCTTAATGGAAAGAAATGCTTAGCCTATAGAATGTCATCAAGAAACTGGACACTGAAAGAATTACAAAACCTAGATTTTTAGTTTTCCATTTTACTGTATCCTATACCTTTAACAGCAATGTATGTATTCTTTTTTAGGCATCCCAGACAATGTGCTATCCTGCTCTAAATAGTGAATCAAAGATGAACTCTTTTTCGACTGCGTGCTCCTTGAAAAGTTTAACTATTTTTAACAATTATCTTTTGACAACAGTAGTCTTCACAACATTATTTAATATTTCTGTAACAATGAAACATGCCCCATCAACTTCCTTCCTGGTGTCAAAGATTTTGCATCAGTTTACGGATCAGATATGAAGGGATATTTATTTCTCAGGTTTAAAAGGTTTTCAGGTGTGCTGGAGAAGACCTTAATCCAAAATACAAGCTCACTATAATTATAAAATACAACTAAAAACACAGTATCTACGTTTCAAATTTTAAAGATCTCAGGCAGATGCAGTACTTAAAATTTCTTCTTTAAAAGTCAGAAAGAAGTTGCCTCTAAGGAAATGGTGACTGGAAAGAGGCACAAGGGGACTTTCTGGGCAATCAAATTTTCAGTATTTTAATTTGTGTGGTGGTTATTCCTTGCATGAACCACTCAAGACCTGTACAGTTTACTGTATGTAAATTATTCTTATTGCACTAGAAATTTTCCTATTAATCTCAAATAATCTTCACAAATTTATAATCAATTCATAAATAAAATTATGAATTAATTTGATTCAACCTATGTTAAAAGTTTCACTCCAAGGCTCACTAATTTCTACTAAAAGGTAATACCCATTCTCTCAGTACATAAAATATTTAGGATAGTAAAATGACAACAGAAATATCAAATTAACATTACTTACCCTGCTCATAGAATCAAAGCACTTCCTGACCAAAGATTCCACATCATTAGGTCTATCTTGAACATTTATCCAGTCTAACAAAGAAACATTAAAAAAGGGCAGATCACCATCTTTAGTGTCTATCGTAGCTTCATCTTGCTGATGAACAGTACTTTGACAAGATTCCCTAATCTCTTTGCCACTTTCAGCATCTGTGGTATCTGGGGACACGTGTTCCACTGACTTGGGAAATGAGGTTAACAAAGATTGGTTAGTTGTTCTAGGCATATCAGGAGAGAGCACCAGTTCAGTGGATCTTTTCATCTCAGCTTTTTCCGGGGCTTCATGTTCAGGTAAAGAATCCAGTCTTCCCAAACATTCTCTGTAACTATGTCTGGTTAGGCACTCCAATAGTGGAATCTTGGCCATTACTGAAACTGCAGTTCCTAAACTTAAAATACAAAAGATCTGTCAGTAAAACTATGAGACTGCTCTAGTTAGGAATTAGCATGTTTGAATGAAATCACATATTATTACACACACAAATCTCACCACCTCTCCATAACATTATACATACATAAACTAGTCTATGAGTTAGCTATTCACTAAAAGAAGTCTAGTTTAGCAGAGAGAGGCTATCATTAATACATTAAAATATCACTCTAGGGCCGGGCGTAGTGGCTCACACCTGTAATGCCAGCACTTTGGGAGGTGGAGGCCAGCAAATCATTTGAGGTCAGGAGTTCGAGACCAGCCCGGCCAACATGGCAAAGCCCCATTTCTACTAAACATACACAAATTAGCCGGGTGTGGTGGCAGGCACCTGTAATCCCAGCTACTCGGGAGGCTGAGGCACAAAAATCGCTTGAACTTGGGAGGCGGAGGTTGCAGTGAGCTGAGATGGCGCCACTGCACTCCAGCCTGGGTGACAGAGCAAGGCTCCATCTCGAAACAAAAACAAAAACAAACAAACAAAAAACACTCTAAAGTAAAGCTAGCTATATTAAAGTAGTGAACACTAGGCTTTTATAAAACCTTAAAGATAACAAATTTAAATTTACAAAAAGATTCACCATAGCAGTATCTTAGAATATAACCTTATGGCCTTAAGAAAATCAAATATATCTGATATATTGAAAGCACAGGATAAAAATAACAATCCTAATAAAGATACTCTTGTACTCATAACACCCTAAAAATAGGTTTATGTTGTCAAAAGCATGGGGAATATATGAAATCTTAGTGATTTAACTTCTATAAAATCATATGCAATATGATGTAGGTCCCTACCTTAAATTGATACAGCTAATAGAACCCATAGAAAAAGTTACTTGAAAAGGTTCTCATTTAAACTTTAAAAAGATCTTTCCAGTCTTAATGAATCCTTCTCTTTCCTCCCAAGATTTTTCCCTTTTTAAGGCCAAAATCTATCTAATATTCATACCACAAAAAAGAGAAATGTGAATTTAAAAGGTTACCCAAATTTAAAAAAACAAAAGAAACAAAAAGACAAAGATCAAAACTAGAACATGCTACTTGCCTCTAATTCAAGGTCAAGATAATTAAAAGAAAAAAAAAATCTACAGATCCGAAACAAAAAACCTGAACATAAAATGCTGAAAGCATGTGCACACACACACAATACGGGTTAGTTTCATACTGAATTACTGTTATATTTTCACGTTAACTATAGCCCTTTTAAAAAAAGAATCAATGTGTATTAAATGTACTTTTATGCAAAGAACTAAAACTTGCCATCTTAATGAGCATTGAAAACACATGGGCTGGCTGGGTACAGTGGCTCACGCCTGCACTCCCAGCACTTTGGAAGGCTGAGATGGGCAGATCATGAGGTCAGGAGATTGAGACCATCCTGCCTAACACGCTGAAACCCTGTCTCTACTAAAAATACAAAAAAAAAAAAATTAGCTGGGCATGGTGGCGGGCGCCTGTAGTCCCAGCTACTCGGGAGGCTGAGGCAGGAGAATGGAGTGAACCTGGGAGGCGGAGGTTGCAGTGAGCCGAGATCACGCCACTGCACTCCAACCTGGGTGACAGAGCAAGACTCAGTCTCCAAAAAAAACAGGACTTTTTTTTTTTTCCACCTCATCAAACCTGCATCAGGATGGTAATATTTACAAAGAACTTAAAATTTTCCTCCATTGTCCAGGGTTTGGAAATGTGCCTATTTCTGTTAGATGTTATTTTTCACATCTTGCCTTTTGTTTACTGGACAAGATATAAGCAAAGATTCTTGGTTTTATAAATGACTTCAAAAGTATTTGGGGCCTTATTACAAGTAAAACAATTCAAGAGAAAGAAATGTGGGAGACTCATAAGATACATGGTAAACAGAATTATCATTTTTAAATTAAAAACTATAACCTACAAAGCACTATCAGAAAACGCTCAAATAATAAACCTCAGTTATAATAAATATATGGCCTATAAGAAACAAATTTGCAGTGATTAAACCTACTGATAAATTTCAAAGGCATTTTAAACAAATATCCATTTTAATGGCAAACATACTGAGTAAGTTTTAACTTGATGTCTTCTATGGACTGCAGATAATTTGAATAAATACTTTCAAACTTGAAAAGTAGCTTTTGGTATGAATTTGAACAGTCCTCCAGGTTGGCCATAATTGCAGCCCAGCCTTGGTGCTGAAGATGTTCATCATGTACAAGACCTTCACAAAAAGAACAAAGTTTCTTGGCAACTTCATACATTTCCTGTATTGAAAAAGAATACAAAAGAAAGTAAAAGAAGGCAATGGTTTGTTTGCAGAAGTTTTCATACGTTTACAAACATGTATGTGTGAATGCGTTCTAGAGCACATTTAACAAAGTGTTTCAAAAGACTGTTTTAGTTTATCTCTGTTTACCTCTGTGAAAGAGAGCCTAAACGTAAGTGAAGTGTTCAACGTTATAGAGGTGTTATAACCTATAACATAAGTGAGGTGTTTCCGAGCAGGTATCCTAAGACATAGTCAAAAGAAGAATCCATAAGATGCTACCTCTGAAAAACAAACGAATAGTGCTTTCAATTATTTGACTAATGATCAACATCTGCCATGTCAAATGTCACTGTCCTCTGGTATTATCTCAAGACATACATGTTAAAAACAATTTTTCGTGAAGGCAAAGCTAAAATACATCATCTACTTCTAGATTAGTATAACTATAACACATTTAGTAACCCTAAATGAGATTCTAGAAAATATTTATGCAGTTAAAATACCTTCAGAAAACAGACATTTGACATTCAATTCCAAAGAATGAGGAATAAAAATAATTATTAAGGATAAATTACAAGGCAGCAACGTAGATTGCTTTATATATGGAGATATATAAAGAAGTCCACTGTCACAAAATATTTTAGTTGGCTAGGAAATAAGACAGATCATTCTACCTTTGTTAACTGATATGAGACAGATATAAAAGTCACAAAAGAGAAGTCAAAACTTTCTGAAGGCATTTAACTTAAGTATCAAAGTGTGAAAAGAATATGAACAAAGATAGGGAAAGAAGTACTTCAGAAGAGTGGAACATGATGAAGTGGCAAAGACAGGAAATATAAAGTGTTATTGGTTAAGAACAAATGGTCTGGAGGAAAAAGCGAGAAAGAGGGCCAGAGGGCCAGATGATCAAAGACCCAGAAAATACTAAGGTAAGGAAGGAATTGGACTTTACTCAGAAAAGACCTCCTGAAGAACTCTTTAACATGAAGAATCAAATAGATGCTTTAAGAAGACTGATAATACAGAAAATGTTATATGGTGGAATGGGAAGGCACCTAAAAGAATGGATGTAAAATGATTATCTTTAAGTTGTCCAGGCAAACTATAAAAAAGCTACTGTAAATACTGCAATGGTTGGTAATCTAGTTACCAAGGTAAATAAGAAGATGGTCCTTATGGGGTAGGAACGTCAGTAAGATGATTATGTGCCATGTCACTAAAAATTAATCAATCACGCAGCCACTAAAATAGAGTGGGAAAAAACTCTGGAATTATGAAGTGACAGAAATGATAAAATGTTTTCAGATTTTTTTAAACAGATGAAAGAGATGTGACACCCTTGAAATGATGAGTAAAAGAGTTGTTGGGTACATTAAAGCAACAGGTTCTTGCAGTGCATGCAGAAAATGTAGGAGGAAGATTCTTAAATACACAAAAGATGGAGGATATAAAATATTCAAATGTTTAAATTTTTTGAATTGTTAAAATTTATAAATGTAAAATAAGTTGAACTGTAGCACTGTTTACCAGGAAAATAAACTTGGGATATTTCAAAAATGGGAGTACCTTGCAACAATGAAAAAGGAATAATGTGTATAGTATGGGCCAGGCGTGGTGGCTCTTGCCTGTAATTCTAGCACTTTGGGAAGCTGAGGCAGGCAGATCACCTGTGGTCAGGAGTTCGAGGCCAGCCTCGCCAACATGGTGAAAACTATCTCTACTAAAAATACAAAAATTAGCCGGGCATGGTGGCACGCACCTGTAATCCCAGCTACTGGGGAGGCTGAAGCAGGAGAATCACTTGAACCCAGGAGGCAGAGGTTACAGTGAGTCGAGATCGTACCACTGAATTCCAGCCTGGGTGACAAAAGCGAAACTCCATCTCAAAAACAACAAAAAAAGTATAGTATGCTTCCATTTGTTTGGGGAGGCTAAGGTTGGTTAGAAATGTGAAACAATAGAGGTATGAGATAGAAATGCATTTTGTGTGTATCAAAGTCTAGGAAAATGCAAAACAAATGTTCCATCATCATTAAGATGGACTACGGGATGGAAGGAAAAAGGAAGTATTTTCTCTATGTATTTTGCTGATAAGCACGCCAAAATTATGACCATTCTGTTTTAGAAGATAATATTGTTAATGAACAAATTTAGGTGAAAAGAAGTATCTTTACAGGTAAAATATGAAAGTTTGCTATGTGGAAGTACAATGATATGAACGTAAAGAGCACTGGCCTTGGAGAAAAGAGGTTCTTTTTCTTCTACCTGGCTATCTGGCCTTGAAGAAATGACTTAACTTCACCTGTTCTTAATTCCATATGCATATAAGAAAGGGCTAACAGTTTCAGTTGTAAGACAAGGAAGTAAAGATGTCTCTGCCTGCTTCTCCTTCATGAAACCAACCAAATACAAAAGGGAAACAAGACACCATCTTGATGAAACCAGGAAACAATTACCACCTCTACACATACAATATATGCAGCAAACCTGTGAAGAACATGAAAACTGGATCAACTTGGGTCAAATAAAAAGGGCACCCACTGTGAAAGAATAACAAATCTCAGGAACCCAAAATCACTAAGCCAAGGGAAAAGTCAAGCTGGGAACTATGTCAGGCAAACCTGCCTCCAATTTTATTCCTAAATAAGATAGCTACAAAGATAAGAAAGCTACATACTTCCCTCACAATTTTGCCACAAGGAAATTTCTTGTGGGCTTCAAGATCTTTAACTTAAAATAGTTCTGCTAAAGTTCACCTTGGCAATGTAAACTGACAGCGTATCTTCACATGTGCGGGACAGAAAGTCATACCTCTGCTCGCCTAAAACAAAGGCCTATCTGCTTCCTCTGTATTATTGTTTATGTAAAAATGCAGATTCACTGAACCAGACTAAATTATGTATTCAGTGAAAGACTGATCAAGGACTCCAAAAAAATGCAACCTTTTGTCTCTTATCTACCTATGACCTGGAAGCCCCCGCTTCGAGTTATCCTGCCTTTCTGGACCTAACCCATGTACTTCTTACACATATTCATGTCTCCTGTCTCCCTAAAATGTATAAAAGCAAGCTTTACCCCGACCACCTTGGGCACATGTCGTAAGGACCTCCTGAAGCTATGTCTTGGGTGTGTCCTTAACCTTGATAAAGTAAATTTTCTAAATTGATTGTGACCTGTCTCAAGATAATTTTGGTACACACCACTATTGTAGACATTTAGCAAAACTTGGGAGAACTGAATCCTCCTTGTGAGAAGCCTGGGTGGACAGCAAGAACCTCTTGGGGCCCTATCTGAAATTAGAGAGTAGCAGAAGAAGTAATACCTATTTACATGACATACTTGCAAAAAGCCAAAGGAAAAACTGTGAGAAAAAGTCCCTAGAACTGCTAAATTTTGTCTAAGGAGAAGGACAGAATAAGTCATCTCTGTCCCTTTCTTATACATACACATTCTGCTTCTAACCAGGGATCCCCTGTGACCCAGGGCAGCTTCCTGCTCACCAGGTTTCCTACACTGTCTTGTAGAGGAATAATTCTACTCCCTCAAACACAAGCAAAAATTTTAACATATGAAATCTTTACTAAATTACCCTAAGAAAAAAAAAGTTAAAAGTAAAAAAAACTAAATGCAGAAAAATTCTCCCCAGGACCAAATGGAAATTATAACCAAATTCTTTCCTAAGAACTTAGTCTAATTTTGTTTTATAAAAAAGAACTCAACACAGAGAGTTAGCTCAGGAAATACATTAAAAAGAAACATATCACTGATTGAAGGCTACACTGGAAGAAGACACTGCTGAAAACAGAGAAGTCTAAATCAGGCTTTAACAACCAAGACAAGTGAAATGAAAGGAACTACCATGAAAACAACAGCTAATATATGGGGGAAAAAAAAGGACAGTGAGCACTGAGTCCATTTCAAGATGAAATCTGAAAGAACTATGGACATTTTGGTACGGAAGAGGTTGCAGAAGTAGAAGACAGACTTAAACTGTCAAAGTATTCTGATTTCTTTACACTACAGTAGTCAAAAGAATGTATTAGGATATTCACAGTAGGTTGAGTCACATTAGTTGAACACTAGAAACAATCTCAATATCCACTACTAGCAGAACAGATAGAAAAAAAAACCTGTGGCATATTTGTATAATAGAATACAATGCAGCGATGAATACAAACCATCAATACATGCAACAGCATTAATCATTCTCAGGAACATCATGCGCATAAAAGAGGCTAGATACAAAAGAACAGAAACTACATTATTCCATTTATTTACATTCAAAAAGAGACCAAGTAATCTTGGTTTAGAAGTCAACATACTGGTTAGCATTAGTGAACAGGGAGGATGAAAACTGATGGGGAGAAAGTCTTAAGTAGGGCTTCTGGGTTGAAAGTATTTGTTTCTGTGCGTTTTTTTGTTTTGTTTTGTTTTGTTTTGTTTTTGAGATGAAGTCTCACTCTGTCACCCAGCCTGGAGTGCAGTGGCGCGATCTTGGCTCACTGCAACCTCTGCCTCCTGGGTCAAGCGATTCTCTTACCACAGCCTCCTGAGTAGCTGCGATTCAGGTGCATGCCACCACGCCTGGCTAATTTTTTTTTTTCCTGGGTTTTTTTTTTTTTTTTTTTTTTTTAGTAGAGATAAGGTTTCACCATATTGGTCAGGCTGGTCTCAAACTTCTGACCTCATGATCTGCCCGCCTTGGCCTCCCAAACTGCTAGGATTACAGGCATAAGCCACCACACCTGGCTGAAACTATTTTTATCAATGTGTTCATAATGGATGTACAATTACAGTTTGTGCATTTTTCAATATGCATATATCTCAAAAAACAAAAATCCATTCTTAAATTCACCAACAGGGTAAATGAGTCGAAGGTCACACCACAAGTAAATGAGGTAATCGAATATAAACTCAGAAAATCTGACTTTAGAGACCACATCCTGGACCATGAAGAAATACCACCTCTAATTCCTTACATAACGAATTGATTAGAACTATGTTGTTGTTTTGGTTATAGCAGCTTTAGAATTTGTTTTATAAGTCTCAAAAGAGGGCAGGCATGGTGGCTCAATGTGTTTTATAAATCTGAAAAGAGGCCAAGTATGCTGGCTCATGCCTATAATCCCAGCACTTAGGGAGGCCGAGATGGGAGGATCATTTGGGCCCAGGAGTTTGAGACCAACCTCAGCAACACAGTGAGATCCTGTTTCTATATAATAAGTCAATAAAATACCTAATGTAAATGATGAGATAAGGTTGTGGAACCACAGCCTAGATTTCAGAAGATGTATGGAAACGCCTAGATGCCCAGGCCAGTTTGCTGCACAGTGCAGCAAACCAACATGGCACATGTATAGCTATGTATCAAACTTGCATGCTGTACACATATACCCTAGAACTTAAAGTATAATAAAAATAAAAAATAAAAAAGTAAATAAATCTGGAAAGGTACATTTTTGCCCCCATCTTCCATTCTTCTTATGACTTTCTAGGCGATTTCTGGACACTGACCCTTCCACATGAATCTGAAGACCATTTTAGATCCAAAACAAAACCCAAAGCTTCTCCTATGCTCCAAAAGAAATATCATGGCAATTGTAACTACAGTTCATAAGTTCATAATTATATTAAAAATGAGATACGTCTTGTCATTTGTTTCATGGCCATTTGTTCATTTAAGAACAATTTGTTCATTTGTTGTGTTCATTTCTTTGTTTTATGTAACTTGTTTTACATTCTTGAATATTTTATATAGCCAAATTGTTAAGTATATTTTGAAGTTCTACAAAACTATATATATATATTATTTTGAAGTTTTTGCTGCTGTTCAGATTACAGTATTTTTTTCTATTTCTATCCTAATGCAGTGGCCAGTACAGAGAAACTCTATTCATTTGAATATATTTATCACATATCCAGTCACCTTACCAAAACTCTGGAGAGGTTTTCATTAAAATCCCTTAATTTTCCAAATATGCAACCATATTATCACCTAAAAGAAATGTTTTTCATTTATCATTTTCACCATTTATTTCACTGATTTCATTTTCTTATTTCCTCAACGCTTCGAAGTACTGAACCACTGTTTCTGTTTTACGCAAACATGGCCCTAGCATTTCACTAATTTAAAAGCTGCTTAGGCTGGGTATGGTGGCTCATACCTGTAATCTCAGGTGAACTTGAGAGAGATGATTTAGCGTACCTGGTGGAAAAAATTTCTAAGCAGCAAAGCATTTAAGAGGTGACTTGGGTACCTTTAAAGCCATTCAGTTTTATAAGGGAAGCAGAGCATAAAAGTTTGGAAAATTTGTAGCCTAACAACGTGATAGAAGAGAAAAATTCGTTTTCTGGGAATAAATTTAAGTCGGCTGCAGAAATTTGCACAAGTGGCAAGGAGCCTAATGTTAATCCCTAAGACCATAGTGAAAATGTCTCCAGGTTGTGTCAGAGACCTTCACGGCAGCCCCTCCCATCACATGTCCAGAGGCCTAGGAGGAAGGAGTGGTTTCATGGGCCAGCCCCAGGGTCCCCGTGCTGTGTACAGCCTAGACACTTGGTGCCCTGCCCCCAGCCACGGCTGAAAGAGGCCAACATACAGCTCGGGCTATGGCTTCAGAGGGTGGAAGTCCCACGCTTTGGCAACGTCCACATGCTATATTGAGCCTGCAGGGGCACAGAAGTCAAGAATTGAGGTTGGGGAATACTGCCTAGATTTCAGAAGATGTATGGAAACACCTAGATGCCCAGAAAAGTTTGCTGCAGGGGCAGGGCCCTCATGGAGAACCGGTTAGGGCAGTGTAGAAGGAAAATGCAGGGTTGGAGCCCCCAGAGTCCCTACTACAGCACTGCCTAGTGGAGCTCTGAGAAGAGCGTCACCGTCATCCAGACCCCAGAATGGAAGATCCACCAACGGCTTGCACTGTGCACCTGGAAAAACCACAGACACAACGCCACCCCGTGAAAGCAGACGGGAGGGAGGGTGCACCCTGCAAAGCCACAGGGAAGGAGCTGCCCCAAGTCCATGGGAACCCACCTCTTGTATTAGTGTGACTGGGATGTGAGACCTGGAGTCAAAGGAGATCTTTTTGGAGCTTTAAAACTTGGCTACCATGCTGGTTTTCGAACTTGCACGGGACCTGTAACCCCTTTGTTTTGGCCAATTTCGCCTTTCGCCTCCTGCCGTAATTCCAAGCCTCTCCAGTCATGAGGTACTGTTAAGTCCAATTAAACCTCTTTTTCGTCTCAGGCTCAGGTATGTCTTTATCAGCAGCATGAAAACAGACTGATATAGAATGCTTGGCATTTGAATCTCGGATCACTAATTCAGGATCTCAACAGCAATCATCATCTTTCTCATTTCATTTATGTATTTAAAAAATATTTTACATATGATCCATTAAAAGAGAAATAATGCTAGCTTATATTTAATATAATTCCTGATATATGTATTTCTGCCATTTTGTTTTCTTTGTACTTTGTTTTCATTCTTTCGCTGAATAGTTTTAATTGCTCTCTCTCTCTCTAATCACTTGAAAATTATATAGCCTAGTTATCCTTTAACTTATTATCATATTTAATACTTTATCAAAATGTAGTATGTATACTTTTCAACCAAATCAAAAAACAATTCTAAAAGATCCTATTATGTAAATTCAGTTTACAGAAGTGTATTTTCTAAAATTTTGTCCTCCCAAAGCACTTTTGGACTCGTAAATGTTTATTAAATATGTTTCACACAGATGAGGTTATTTCCTTTTAATGTTGTATCCTATGTGAAAAATGGGGGTATTTGTACAAATGTATATACTGTTTAAAACAAATCTCTAAGAGTTTTACTAATTAAAGCAAATGTTCGGTAACGTTATTTATTTTTACAGAACGTAAATACTACTATTTCACTGGTTCTGACACATTTTTTTCATGATTAAAAGAAAAATGTAGCTTACTACTGACAGCTTAATGTCAATGACATTACTAGAAGGTAAATAGCAAATTAAAAAGGAAAATCAAATGACCGGGAAACAATCCGTGGGAACTGCAAGAAGCAGTGTTAAGAGCTATATATTAGAAAGAAACCTGATTCTCCTCCAGGAACTAACCATAAATATGGAAAAAATAAATACATTTTTAGAGCTATGTAAGTTCTCTGTCTGTATCTACTCTAACGTAGGTCTTTTATTAATTAATGTTCAAAAGTAACTATTTACATCTAGGAAAGAAGGTGACCAAATGATGTTAAGACAGCTGTTCCACTCTAAAATACTGTCATTATCAAAGTAGAATAACTAGCAATGTATGACCCAGAAATTTTAAAACTAGATTAACCACAAAATATTTTCAGTTTGTCAAACTTCCTGCATGCTTCCTATGCAATTTAGACTACTGTGCTATTTAGATCCGAATGCTTTTAGAAGCAATCAGTTAGTTAAAATAATTGTTTATATCTTACCACTGCAAGCTGTGTCCTTGAAGCAACAGTATGAAAAACTGCAGGCATCATAAGAGATTCTTCAACTTTTATTTCCATGTCATTTTCTGTCGAAAAGGTAGTTTTAGGAATAGCAGGTGGACGATCACATAAGATCATTTCTTTGTTAAAAAGAAAAATTGGATTTGTATCCTATATTTTTTAAAAAAGGAGAAATAACCAAAATAAAATGTTATAAATACTGAACGTGCACATTGCCTTCAATATATGAAGCAAATAAACCTTACTTTTGAACACTGAGTTCCCAATGTGCTGTGAAGGTGGTGTGCATTCTTGTGTGAAAGGACTCTTGAATACCTACCGTCCCAGCACTGTAGGTACACACTCTTCGATCTGCAGCCATGCATTCTCCTCCATTAACCACCAGCACCTGGTGTTGAATAGCAATCTTGTATTTGCTTTGAATGGCATGCTTAAGGTCTGCCACACTTCAAAAAAATGAAATAAAATAAATCAGTTGTTTATATTTGCCCAATGATTTTATTTTCCAAGTAGTACTATGTAAAAACACCTTAGAGGTTAATGAATTTCACTCTAAAACTTTCCCCAAAAACAGTAATAAAGAATACAAGCTTCCTATTTAATGAACTGGATTCCCGTTATAACAACTGACTGATCTTAGGTAAATAACTTGCCCATGCGTCATATCTAGAAGTGAGTCTATGAAATGGAGGCAGTAGACACATTTATTTTGGAGTTATCTATATAACACAGCAAAGGAATATGCTCAAACTGATTATCAGGTCTATTAAAATCCTCAGGCTACATAATTTTTGTTAAAATCTCCACACGTTTTAGAAACTACATAAAGTCTAGCACCTGTGAAGATTCCTTCCTAGCCCTGTATTCCAAAACATCATTCATGTAAGGGTAAAACCAAGTTTAATGAAAACTAATTCTGAAAAAAAAAATCCATAATTCAATTTTTACAACAAAGATTATTATTTCACACTTTATAGTAATTCCAGTGTCAGATTTATACTGCATTGCCATCAAGTCGTTACTATTATGGTCACTATAAAAATATAAACAGCGTTGGAAATGATACTTAACTACTTCGATTTTCTTCTGTCCTGTCAAGCTAGAGAATTATTAGATACCTGAGTCCCACTAAATTTGGCTGAAAATATTAAATTTATTTTTTCTCTCATTAACAAACAAAATAAACCTATTGACATTTATTCATAAACTGATCAAAAACCATGGAAGTGATTATACATTGTTTTATGAAGCTTCCAATAATTCCCTTAACAATGGCCTGTGAAACGCAGAACAGCAATTGACTATAGGTACTTATAACAATGGAAATCAGTTTGTTTTGTGGGTAGATCTATTTACTGTGAATATTATATTCATGGCAACAGGACAAAGCACAATTTAAAGAATGTAATTAGTATTTTAGAGAAGGACAACAATTATATATAAAATATGTTGCAATAAAAGATTTAAGACTTGCCATTATGTGGCTTTTTTTTTTTTTTTTTTTTTTTTGAGAGAGTCTCGCTCACTTGCCAGGCTGGAGTGCAGTGGCGTGATCTCGACTCACTGCAACCTCTGTCCCCTGGGGGTTCAAGTGATTCTCCTGCCTCAGCCTCCTGATTAGCTGGGACTATAGGTGCGCGCCACCACACCCAGCTAATTTTTGTATTTTTAGTAGAAACGGGGTTTCACCATGTTGGCCAGGATGGTCTCGATCTCTTGACCTCGTGATCCACCTGCCTTGGCCTCCCAAAGTGCTGGGATTACAGGTGTGAAGTACCAAGCCCAGCCGCCACTATGCTACTTTTTAAACAGTAGAGTAATATTTCTTTAACTTTCTGCATGCAGACAGAATGCAACACTGAAAAAAAATAAAAGAAACACAACTCACGTTTGCACTGTAAGTTCAGTGTCAAATGTTAGAGTAGTTCCAGTGTTAACCAGAAATACATATAACTTCATGATGATTTATCTGAATTCTGTGAGCTTACACCTCACCCTCTGATACGGTTACTAGAAGAAACAAGAAAAGTGATCAATTTTACAAATGCAACTACAATCACAAATACTATCATCACTGTTACACACTACAGTATTACTATATAAGTAACAAAAATATCAAAACGGGCTTTGAGGTCTAGGATGGCTAACTGGACAGTTTAGTAAACTCAATGCTTAAAACACATAAAAATAAACAGTAATGAGATCAGTGAAAAGAAAAGCATAACTGTTCTGCCATAGGAAAAAAGTTTGATTTTTCAAGAAGTAAAAGGCCAGTAGCTAGAGTAAAGGTTGCTATGTGCATATTTCACGCAGTGTTTCACATTAAGAATAAAACAGTTAGTCAAACATCTTATCCCTGACAGTTTTCCCCCCACTTCTTCCTTAACATAATAAAAAATACATTAATATTAAGGTTAAACTTACTGATCGCAAATTAAGAGTAGCCCTTAATTGCAAATTGGGAAATGAATCCCAATTCCTTCCATCAGCTGCCTGTTGATCTGCATTTTACCTCTACACTGAGCTGGAAATCCTCCATAAGAAACTCCTTAATAGTTCCATCACTTTGTATAACAGTAGCAAGGGTACAGGTCTAGAAATCAGAATATTTAAAACAACTCTGCCATTAACATGCCCAAGGAAAAACCTCATCTAGAAAATAAAGCTTCTTCATCTATAAAATGAGGCTGACACAGACAACCAGGCACAATGGCTCATGCCTGTAATCCCAGAACTTTGGGAGGCCAAGGCAGGAGGATCCCTTGAGGCCAGGAGTTCAAGACTAGCCTGGGCAACATGGCAACATCCTGTCTGCACAAAATGTTTAAAAAATCAGCCACACTTCATGGCGCATGCCTGTGGTCCTAGCTACTTGGGAGGCTGAGGCAGGAGGATGGCCTGAGCCAAGGAGTTCAAGACTGCAGTGAGCTACGACTGTGCCACTGCACTCCAGCCTGGGCAACAGAGAAAGGCCCTATCTCAAAAGAAAAAGAGAAATGAAAAAAATCTTAAAATAATGACATATAAAGGGGACAGATTTCATGGTCTACCATTTTATTTTCAACAAATGGAGGAAAAGATCCACAAGATTAATGAAACTGGTGAACGATAACTATAAATAAATTCCCAGAAAGTAGTAGGTACCTTTACTTATGCTCTTTCCACATAAGCCTTTAGAGAATTATTAGAGAAGGAAAAAGCAAATAAGGTTTTCAAATTAAGATTTCCAGAATCATTATTTTAAAGACAATAGATTAAACTCTGCTAAACAGGTAGAAACTGTGACTTACCGTCAGGCACTGTGAAAAGGACTACCACTTTTCTTAAAAAGTAGATTAAAACTGGTTTATGTTTGCTTTGCTTGAGATTGGCAACTGAATGGCATTACTGGTTAAATTCAGAGAACTGGAAAAGAAAAATTTCTGGTTATAAAGAGAAACAATTCAGTATGAAACAACATATGGTTATTGTTCCTTTCTTCCTTTTAAAACTACCATCTGTAAGAATAATCTCTACTCAGGCCCTTCTACCTGCACATTCACTATAATACCAACTACATGACTTCAACCCACATCACTCCATGGCATCAAACAAGTTACCAATCAATTCCTCAAAACTGCCATTTCTACAACAATTTCTCATTCCTTAAAATATTATGGTAAAGAAGTATCTAGGCAGTGGAATCAGAAAGCTTGGGTTTGGTTTGGGGTCCATTACTTGCAATTACATGATCTTGGACAACTGTTTCGGCTTCCTCTTTTGTAAACAGGAATAAAAATGGCACCTGCGGCAGACAGCCTCTAAGACAGTAGCAATTATCTGTACCACATCCACCTAGTGTATTCATACTCCAGTGAAATCCCCACCCTCAGGTGTAGGCAGGGTCTACCAAAAAAATACTGCAAAAGTGATGGGATATCATGTAAGTGATTGTTACTTAAGATTGTAACTCCCATCTTGCCAGCTGACTCTCTTGCCGCGTTGATGACATAAGCTGCCATATGGAAAGGCCCACTTGGTAAGGAATTGAAGATGGCTAGCTAGCAAGAAGCTAAGGGTCTCAGTCTGGTAACGCTCAAGGAACTGAATCTTGCCAATCACCACAAACCCATAAACAGATCCTTTCCTAGTTGAGCCTCAGACAAGACCTCAGCCCTGGCCAACACTTTGAAGTCTTGCAGAGACCCAAAAGGGTCCAGTGAAGCCATGACCAGAATCTATAATAGATTTATGTTGCTTCAAACAACCAAATTTGTGGTAATTTCTCAGTCAGCAATAGATGATTAATATAACACAACCATACCACACGGCTACTAGGAGGATGCTGTGGGAAGTCAGGGACCCCAAACGGAGGGACCAGCTGGAGCTGCAGCAGAGCAACATAAATTGGGAAGATTTCGTGGACATTTATCAGTTCCCATATAACACTTTTATAATTTTTTATGCCTGTCTTTAATCTCTTAATCCTGTTATCTTTGTAAGCTGAGGATGTACGTCATCTCAGGACCACTCTGATAATTGTGTTAACTGTGAAAACTGGTCTTAACACACGTGTGTTTGAACAATATGAAATCAGTGCACCTTGAAAAAGAACAGAGTAGCAGCGATTTTTAGGGAATAAGGGAAGACAACCATAAGGTCTGACTGCCTGTGGGGTCGGGCAAAAAGAGCCATATTTTTCTTCTTGCAGAGAGCCTATAAACGGATGTGCAAGTAGGAGAGATATTGCTAAATTCTTTTCCTAGCAAGGAATATTAATATTAATACCCGGGGAAAGGAATGCATTTCTGGGGGGAGGTCTACAAACAGCCGCTCTGTGAATGTCTGTCTTATGTGGTTGAGATAAGGACTGAGACACACCCTGGTCTCCTGCAGTACTCTCAGGCTTACTAGGGTGGGGAAAAACTCCGCCCTGGTAAATCTGTGGTCGGACTGGTTCTCTGCTCTCAAACCCTGTTTTCTGTTAAGATGTTTATCAAGACAATACATGCACCACTGAACACAGACCCTTATCAGTAGTTCTGCTTTTGCCTTTTGTCCTGTTCCCTCAGAAGTATGCGAACTTTGTTAGACCCTTATTAGTAGTTCTGCTTTTTGCCCTACGAAGCATGTGATCTTGTACCTACTCCCTATTCTTACACCCCCTCCCCTTTTGAAACCCTTAATAAAAACTTGCTGGTTTTGAGGCTCATGCGGGCGGGCATCAAGGTCCTACTGATATGTGATGTCACCCCTAGCAGCCCAGCTGTAAAATTCCTCTCTTTATTTCTCAGCTGGCCGACACTAATGGAAAACAGAAAGAACCTACACTGAAATATTGGGGGCAGGTTCCCCCAAAAGGACGTCAAAGAAAAAATGTGGTATTTGGCAGATAAGTCAACTCTCCAAAATTTGGGAGGGATCTCAGTCGCCTTACCTTTGTAGTAGAGTTCACTTACTCCCATAGCTGCTGCTACCACCACTGTTGATTGCTGACTCCCAAATCTTTCCTAAACTATCTATCCAATCCCTCTCAAACTCAACAAATTCAAATCAATCTCCTATATGCATTCTTCAATACTACTGTTTCTAAAACCAAGCTTTTTACTTCTCTGCCCCTTAATCCTCCTTGATTTAATTTTTCATCTCTGTTGATGAAGTCTACATTCACCCCGTCTCTCACATATTATCCTAGATTGGTCTTCCTTTTGTCCTGTAAATTCTAACATTTAAATACTTAATCACATGATATCCCTATTCCTATCCCTACTGCCTTAAATCAGACACTGTTTTCAACCTGTACTAATTTCCTCAATCACTAGTCCGTCAACCTCCATGCGCCTTCCAAGAAATCTTCCTACATGTTAGGTTGATCCAAGTTTTTCTGCTGCTTTAAAACTCAAGACAATTATGACTTTTATGGCAGCAGCTACCACTTTGTATTCATTATATCCCAGGAAACTATTTTAAATGCTTTATTAAACGACAATAACACCCAAGAGAAGTATAATATGCTCTTCTTTCCACCACAACTTTTCACCCTCATCCTCTACCCCTCTCCCAGTTTATCAGTCCCAAATATCACACTGCTTAAACTCCCTAAACAAATCCAGCTGTTAAAGTCTCTGAGTCTTCATGGGGCAGTTCGCCCTGCTTAGGATTCTATTTGCCCTGCCTGCTATGATCACCCCTTCCACCTGCCCTACCCTCACACACATCTTCTTTCAGACTCAGAAGAATTGCTTGAACTGGGAGGCGGAGGTTGTAGTGAGCTGGGCTCACACCACTACACTCCAGCCTAGGCGACAGAGCCAGACTCTTAAAAAAAAAAAAAAAAAAAAAAAACAGCAGTATCTACAGCCAGGGAAAGTAGGCATAATTATCATAAATGTGATACTTTCTAAGAAATATGTGGAGAGTGACAGGGAACTATGAAAGGCACTTAACAGATTGACAGAAGACTGGCCAGAAGGTGCAGACCTAGAAAAGTCATGCAGATCTGAGAGATGTTAACAAAAGGAAGCTAGAGATAAGCAGGGAATCAGATGACTGTATTAAATAAAGATCTGCTGAATGAATGAGTAAATGAATACCAAATCCAAAAGCATAGGCTTTATCTTACAGCTTAAAAAGAGGCATTTTGTTTTCTCAGAGATTAGGTAGCTAAGGTATGCTGACTAAAGTGGAAGGAATATTCATTCATTCATTTATCCAAATCCAAAACACATGTATTGATATTATGTGCCAGGACTGGGTATTCTGTGGGGAAAAAAACAGACATAATCTTTGTCCTCATGGAGTTCACAGTCTTGAAGGAGAAAGCAGCATTCAACAAAAACAAAACAAACATGATATAAGTTGCAATAAACACACAAAAGAAGAGTGGGTAGGAAGAAGGACTTACTTTAGATTTACAGGATCAAAGGAGGCCTCTATGCAGGTTACATATAAATGGTATTTTTGGGATAAGAAAAGGCCTGAACTGAGAAGACGTAAAGCAGTACAACGAGACACACCATTTTTGTGAGGCTAAACACAAAATCTTAAGTAATAATCACTGTATTGTTTTTTCTTTTCTCATTTTCCTTTGAATATTATATTTGTTTTGATATAATTCCACAGTTAGAGAAAAATTACAATAGTACAAAGAATTTCCCTGTCCCCCTTACTCCGATCACCAACTGTGAATACTTGTGTTCTATTTGCTTTACCACTTGTGTCAGTGCACACTCCATACATGCTCTCTCTCCACATACATATACAGAGATATATTTTTTCCTGAACTACACGTGAGTAATTTGCAGACAGAATTTCCCTTTATCCATAAATACTTCAGAATGTCTTACCTAACAGCAATAATTTTCTCCTACAAAACCAAAGTACATTTATCAAATCATAAAATTTAACATTGATGCACTAATATTATCTAATCTACAGTCCATATTCAAACTACTGCCCCAATAATATCCTTTGTAGTTTCCCCCCCTCCTCAGATCTAGGATTTATTTCAGGATTATCATATTGCTTTTAGCTGTATCTATTTAATCTCCTCCAATCTGGGACAGTTCAACTTTTCCTTTGCATGTTCTACAGTCAATACATTGCTTTCAATATCAGAAGCTTTAGAAATCATTAAAGAGTAAAGAAGACTTCAGTTCCATTCTCGTCTTCCATGATACTTAAAGCAAACTGAGGGGAACTCCAATAAGCTATAGCAGCTGTCTGCCTTTAAACAAACACTAATCTCTTCATTTTACATGCACACACCTCACCCTAAGAAACCACAATCATAAACAATGCTGACCAAAAAAACCTGAAAGAAATAAACCTACTTCAGAATGAGTTTGTCTACATACTTGATGAACAATTTAAACTATTTTAAGGATAGTTTTGATTACAGTGGCTCTGGAACTTAGGTTAAAATTAATTTAAACTACTTCAAGGATAGTTTTGATAACTGTCACTCCAGAACCCATAATTTGACTCCAGTATACAAATTTCTTTTTTTTTTTTTTTTTTTTTTTTTTTGAGACAGTCTTGCTCTGTCCCCTAGGCTGGAGTGTAGTGGCGCGATCTCGGCTCACCGCAAGCTCCGCCTCCCGGGTTCACGCCATTCTCCTGCCTCAGCCTCCTGAGTAGCTGGGACTACAGGCGCCCGCCACCGTGCCAGGCTAATTTTTTGTATTTTTAGTAGAGACGGGGTTTCACCGTGGTCTCGATCTCCTGACCTTGTGATCCGCCAGCCTCGGCCTCCCAAAGTGCTGGGATTACAGGCGTGAGCCACCGGGCCCCGCCCAGTATACAAATTTCTAACAGTTCCTAAGTGATGTTAATGGCAGTATCATTTTCCCATGTTTTCATCCATTGTTTACAGTCCTAAGACTGGCATCTTTAATCAGAAGCCTCTTCTAAATTTTCACTCTCTACATCCTCACTAACTGTCAGCTACCAAAAGTCTACCCATGAATAGCACAGGGAAAAATCTAACTACTAACATAAGGCATCATTTCCCCATGGGTCTACCAGTACTGGTAACCTATGAGGAAATGTAATGCTCATGGCTTTCATGGCCACAAATGCTCTTCTTTTCTTCGCATGTCCTAAGTATATGGCACATAAAATAAATCATAATCATTGCTAATACTTACTGAGTTATTCATTGTATACCACTCACTCATTATGCTAAGAAGTTTTACATGCATGACTTCATCATTACATGTAATACATATCATTAGTGTTTTCATTTGCAGATGAGAAATTATGATTCAGATTAAACTTGTCTAAAGGAATAAACTTAGTAAGCCAAAACAAAAGTAAACATAGGGGTGTGAACACAGGTCAATAAATACATTCATTCAATAAAAATATCACCTGAGAATTTAGTAGGTACCAGGCATTTTCTTAACTCTGGGAATAAAATACAAAATAATAAAACTGTCTGCTCTCATGAATGCTAATATCATAGTGGGCAACATGAAAATTTTATATTTATATAAAACTCCATGATATCTACTTCCAGGGGGGAAAAAAGCTACAAAAAAGCATTTTTTTAAAGTAAAAACAAACAAGAAATTCCAAAATACATACTTCCACTTTGCTTTTATTCTTTAGAGATAATGATACTATTGGCATACCAATAGCTTCCATTGATTGAAACACGACGTAAGAACTGTATGAAGTACATGATATTCTCACAAATATAGTGAGAAAGGTTAAGAATTATCTGCATCATTCAAAATGACAAAACTATGGCTCAAAGAAGTTGTTTCCTAAAGTCACATAGAAAGAAAGTCATCAAAACTTAAAATCCATAGCTGGATCACAGAGAAAAAAGAACATGAACATACTACATTAAAATTCCTTACATAAGATTACATGTAGTAAGCATATTCTATGACTTGGGACTTTACTATTCCTTTAGAAATACCAGCACTTTTTCCCCCTTGCAGATTTTCTCCTTTATGTGACCATTTAAAAAATTTCCTTTACTAAATACAATACAAAAAAAACCCTCTTTCAATATGAGGTAAGAAGAGTAGAATAACAGGGCACTTTAAATGTGACAAGGTAAGGTTTTCAACAGAAAGCAAAGTCATCATCCAAGAAACAGCATGGACTCAGATACTGAGAACAAGATTTCCTTGTGTCCATAAATGAAAAGGTGATCTTCACCTACAACCATTTGACCTTCCACAAACCTGACAGAAACAAGCAATGGGGAAAGGATTTCCTATTTAATAAATGGTGCTGGGAGTTTTGGCTAGCCATATGCAGAAAACTGAAACGGAATCCCTTCCTTACGTCACATACCAAAATCAACTCAAGATGGATTAAAGACTTAAATGTAAAACCCAAAACTATTAAACCTTAGAAGAAACTAGGCAATACCATTCCGGACATAGGCACGGCAAAGATTTCATGACAAAAAAGCCAAAAGCAATGGCAACAAAAGCAGAAATTGACAAATGGGATGTAATTAAACTAAAGAGCTTCTGCACAGCAAAACAAACTATCATCAGAGTGAACAGACAACCTACAGGATAGAAGAAAATTTTTGCAATCTATCGATCTGACAAAGGCCTAATACTCAGCATCTCCAAGGAACTTAAACAAATTCACAAGAAAAAGAAAACATACATGCAGTCAACAAACATGAAAAACAAGCTCAACATCAAAGATCATTAGAGAAATGTAAAGCAAAACCATAATGATATATCATCTTACACCAGTCAGAATGGATATTATTAAAAAGTAAAAAAAAGAAAACAAAAAACAAACAAAAAAACAAAAACAAGATGCTGGCAAGGTTGTAGAGAAAAAAGAATGCTTTTACTCTGTTGGTGGGAGTGTAAATTACTTCAACCATTGTGGAAGACAGTGTGGTGATTCCTCAAAGACCTTGAGGCAGAAATACCATTTAACCCAGCAATCCCATTACCGATGAGAATATATAGACACATGGGGGTAGGGTGGGGAAAAAACACTCACTGGGGCCTGTCAGAGGGTGGAGGGTGGGAGGAGGGACAGCATCAGGAAGAATAGCTAATGGATGCTGGGCTTAATACTTAGGTGATGGGATGATCTGTGCAGCAAACCACCATGGCACATGTTTACCTATGTGACAAACCTGTATATCCTGCGCATGTACCCTTTAACTTAAAATTTAAGAAAAGAAAAGGTGATCTTGGCATGTAGCAGAGAGAAATTTTTCCATACCTGGTCATCCTGGCAGTGTGGAATTCTCTAGAAATATGCATACTGAATACTTCCTAGCAAAAGAAACATAAAGAGAACCTACCTATCATAGCCAAGAACAGAGCTGAGTGTTTAACACGGACAGCTGCCCCTTTGCGCCCTTACACACTTCACTCCCAGGGCACACACTGAGGCCACCTACAAATAGGGAACTCCACTGCTACTGCTGGCAACTTCAGGGCAGTGAGGAGTATAATCTTGGTTCTCGAGTGGAAGACCCAACAGGTCACATGGTCTCCCACAGGGCTTTCAGGAGGAAGAGGAGGGTGACTCAGGATCTGTTCTCAAAGCAGAAAGTAAAATGGTGTTGGCCTCTACTCCCAGGCTCATCCCCCTCGGGTAGTCCCTTGTGGATCCAGAGATAGTCTCAAACTGATGCCAACTGGGCACAAAACATGCCCACCATCCTGGATGGCTCATCCCAGACAAATGGGACCAAGCAGGAGTCTTTTTCTTATTACATTAAACATCTACACATCATAGCCTCAATTTTGCCTCTTGGACAGTAAAGCCTAAAATACTTAACTATCTGATCCTTTAGAGAGAAAGTGTGTGCCTCTTCCTCTAAAGCTTAAGCAACTACAGCCACTTCAGTGAGAGCTGCACATACCTTAGTTAATACCAGGCATCTACTTGTGAAGGACAACCTCCTGGCAAGCGGCACTTTCATCATATGGAAGTGACAGCAACAATACAAAGAAGTCCTGCCAGGAGACAGACCCAATTTCCCAGTTTTCTTTCTAACAGATGATAGACCCAGGACTCATCACAGAATGACTGGTATTCTAGCTTAGGGGGAGAGAAAGGGTAGAAAACCAAAAAGAGGAAGTTGTTTTCCATACCTGCCACCCATCATTTAATTCAAATATCCAAAGATGTGACTGCTGGCGAGAATGACAATAACAAGTGACTAAGGATTACTATTAGCTTTTTAGTAGGAGTGCCTATAAATAAGAAAATCACAAAGACTCACAACAGATAAATAGGCAAAGGGCATGAGTAGGTTATCAAATGTGGAAAATATTGAGGCCTCTTCAGTAATCAAAGAAATACAAATCTAAAGAGAAGACAGTATTTTTCACCCACCAAGCAAGCAAGATTTTTCAACCTAAGATTCCAAGGTTTTCAACGCAAGAGAAAAGAAATAAAATGTATAAAGAAGTAAAAAGTACTTTAAAAATACCAGTATAAACAAGAAAAGTACCCACAGCACAACAGGCGGTGAAGAATTAACATTGACCAAAGAAAGGTCTGGCCTTTGCCCTTCACTACTGGGAGGTGATCTCTGGGCCCCTGTAATGTCCTGCCAGATAGAACTGTCTTTGTTTGACTCAGGACTTCAGTCATGTCAGTGTAGCAATGTGACTCATGGATCAGTTCAGTTCTGACCTCCAGAGGAACTACTGACTAAAGACATTGGTCTGACCTCCAGGAAGGGCTAGAGACTAAAGGTCAGTCATGTAGACAGTACAGGATCAAGCCCTAATAAACTCTGGACACCAAAGACTCAGGTGAGCTTCCCTAGTGAGCAATACTCTGTGTATATTGTCAAACGTTGTGGCCAAGAGAAGGTAATACTGTCCATGACTCCACCAGCAATGATGGCCAGAAGCTTTGAGTTTGGACCCCTTCCAGATTCTGCTCTCTGCCTATTTTCTTTTGCCTGATTTTAATTTTTGTATCCCTCTAATAAAAGTGTAATTGTGAGTATAGTGCTTTCCTGAGTTCCCTGACCTGTTCTAGTGAATTCTCCAAAGAGAGGGTGGATATGGGGAACCTGTGAGTTTGTAGTCAGCTGGTTTGAAGTGAGGGTGGGTTCTGAGTACCACCAAACTTGCAGCTAGTATCTGAAATGAGGGCAGTTTTGTGGAACTATTCCTTCTAACTGTAGAGTTGGCTAAACTCATTGCACACTCATACTATGGTTTTTGTTTTGTTTTGTTTTGTTTTTGAGACGGAGTCTTGCTCTTGTCGCCCAGGCTGGAGTGCAATGGCACAATCTCGGCTCACTGCAACTTTTGCCTCCTGGGTTCAAGCCTCCTGCCTCAGCCTCCCAAGTAGCTGGGATTACAGGCACACACCACCACGCCCGGCTAATTTTTGTATTTTTGGAGAGACGGGGTTTCACCATGTTGGCCAGGATGGTCTTGAACTCCTGACCTCATGATCCACCTGCCTCAGCCTCCCAAAGTGCTGGGATTACAGGTGTGAGCCACCACAACCAGCCTACTATGGTTTCTAAAAAGAACCTTCGGAGAAGTGGCTAATGCTAAATGTCTGAAGTAGAAAATGTACCAATCACATAAGCCTGGAACATCTTTGATAGCAAGACAACTATCAAAGACTAAAGAGATTAGGTCAAAAGAGCAAGGAAAACAACTTTAAATGGCTTCTACTGGCTATGATGGGACAGTCTGAGCATCAAAAGAATGAGTACAAATAACTGAATAGCAAAAACCTGCAAAAATCCATGTTGCATAATGATACTCAAAAAAACAAAAACAAAAAACCTCAGTGAGTTAAGACAGAACCCATTATAAAAACTGAAAAAGTAAAGAAATTAAGCACTGTCTTTCCTATATGAAATGTATTTTGGATAGCTGGGCACGGTGGCTCACGTCTGTAATCCCAGCACTTTCAGAGGCCGAAGCAGGCTGATCACTTGAGCTCAGGAGTTCAAGACCAGCCTGGGTAACATGGCAAAACCCTGTCTCTACAAAACATACAAAAATTAGCCAGGCATGGTGGTGCACACCTGTACTCCCAGCTACTTGTGGGGCTGAGGTGGGAGGATCGTTTCAGCCTAGGGGATGGAGGATGCAGTGAGCCAAGATCACACAACTGCACTCCAGCTTGGGCAAGAGAGAGACCATCTCAAAACAAAACAAAACGAAACGAAAAAGATACGTATTTCAGTCCACTCATGTGGAAAAACTCCAGCTAACAGTGATTCAACTGGACACAGCCCAAGTAAAAAGTTTTCATGCCACCTCAGCCCACCTCTGAAAAATTAAACCTGAATTTAATCAAGCATCTATATGTACCCATGGTTTTCAGTTTCTAGGAAATACGGACTACAAAGAAAAAGACAAACATCATGATCAATCAGCTAAATTCACAATAAGCATTCCACAAAACAATGACTTTGTTTCTTCAACAAATGGTTTCTAAAAAGAAAAAAAAAAGAGAGAAGACATATAAACTAAAAAAGATGGAAGAGACAAAATAAACAAATGCCATGTGCGAACTTGTTTGGATCCTGACTCAAAACAACGTATAAAGACATTTTTGGGACAAATGTGCAAATCTAAATATGGACAGGGTATCAGATTAAAGAATTACAATTACTTTCGTTTGGATGATAATGGCACTGTAGTAACAAAAAAATGAACTCCGAAAAATTAGTGTGTAAAATGATGCCTGAGTGTTGCTTCAAACTAGTCCAGCAAAAATAAGTGAAGGAAGGAAGGTTGGAAGGAAAGAACAGAACTAGTTCAGCAGTAGAAAGGTGAGACTGGTAAACTGTTGGTACTTATTAAAGCAAGTGAGATGGCTATATTACGTTCACTGTAACATTCTCTCTACTTTTGTATACGTTTGCAAATTTCCATAATAAAACACTAGAAAAAGTATTATTTTAATCACATTCAACATTCATAATACAGGTCGGAATGTACTTTAAATAATTATGATGTTTCTGGAAAGCAACTGGTGTTTGTGGAGGTAGGTAAGCAAAGGTTTTATGAAATCGCATTTCCTTAAGCCAATAACTGTACCATGAAAATCAATTTTAGGGAAAAAATTTGAAATATAATTAAAGCATACACAAGACACTTTCCTGTTTATTAGTAATAAATATTTGTCTACCCATTCTTTTATTATTCATATTTTAAGACAGGATTTAAAATGTTATGGATAAAAACTAAAAATTTTATTTTATTTATTTATACATTTTTTAAGACGTGACCTCGTCCTGTTACCCAGGGTACAGTATAGTGGCAGGATCACAGCTCACAGCAACCTCAACCTCCCCGGCTCAAGTGATCCTCCCACCTAAGCCTCCCAAGTAACTGGGACTATAGGCATGCACCACCATGCCCAGCTAATTTTTTTATTTTTATTTTTTTTTGTAGAGATGGGGTTTCTCCATGTTGCCCAGGGTTGTCTTGAAATTTTAAAATACTAGAGAATAACTTTTTTTTTTTTTTGAGATGGACTCTCGCTCTGTCGCCCAGGCTGAAGTGCAGTCATGCCATCTCGGCTCACTGGAAGCTCCGCCTCCCGGGTTCACGCCGTTCTCCCGCCTCAGCCTCCCGAGTAGCTGGGACTACAGGTGCCTGCCACCATGCCCGGCTAAAATTATGTATTTTTTAGTAGAGACGGGGTTTCACTGTGTTAACCAAGATGGTAACGATCTCCTGAATTCGTGATCCGACCCGCCTCGGCCTCCCAAAGTGCTGGGATTACAGGCGTGAGTCACTGTGCCCGGCCAGAGAATAACTTCTAACAAGGCTTACAGTATATGCAAAGTGATTTTTTTTTTTTTTTTTTTTTTTGAGACAGTCTCACTCTGTTGCCCAGGCTGGAGTGCAGTGGTGTGATCTCAGTTCACTGCAACCTTCCTTTCCTGGTTTCAAGGGATTCTCCTGCCTCAGCCTCAGGAGTAGTTGGGAGTACAGGCACCTGCCACCACGCCCAGCTAATTGTTTTGTATTTTGAGTAAGGCATGGTTTCCCCATCTTGGCTAGGCTGGTCTGGAACTCCTCACCTCAGATGATCTGTCTGCCTCAGCCTCCCAAAGTGCTGAGATTACAGGCATGAACGACCGCACCCGATCTTAAATATGATTTTTTAGATGGTCAAAAAGAATGCAGAGGAAAGGAAAAAATCTAACTCTAATCTAACCCTAACCCAAAATAAGTAATAACAAGTGTCTGTAGGTACTAAATTACTTGAGTAAATACTAAATACTCCAGTAAAACATTTAGCTGCTGTCAGAATACACCACCCTCATTGGTTATAATTTGACCTAAACAGAAGGAAAAACAACTGACTGCAGAGGACCTGGTTAAAATTCTTATTCTGCCACTTACAATTTGGGTGGTTTTAGAAAAGAAATTTATCCTAACATTCAATTTTCTTATCTCCAAAGCAGAGATAACATCTTTCTCACAGGGCTATCGCAGGGGATATCTGTTCTTCAAAATTTACAGGTCTAAAGTAACAAGAGAATGAGAAGCAGATGGAAGTATAGCTGAAACAAGACTGGCCATGAGGTGATAACAATTAAATCAATATGATGGGTACATCATAGCTCATTCTTCTATTGCCTATCTTTCTGTGTTTTTGATTTCCACAAGAATTATAAAAATGCAGCCGGGCGTGGTGGCTCATGCCTGTAATCTCAGCACTTTGGAAGGGAAGGGCAGGTGGATCACTTGAGGTCAGGAGTTCAAGACCAGGCTGGCCAACATGGTGAAACCCTGTTTCTAGTGGGGGGAAAAAGAAAATTAGCTGGACATGGTGGCGCATGCCTGTAATCCCAGCTACCTGGGAGGCTGAGGCAGGAGAATCGCTTGAACCCGGGAGGCAGAGGTTGCAGTGAGCCGAGACTGCGCCACTGTACTCTAGCCCAGGTGACAAGAGCGAAACTCTGTCTCAAAAATAAAATAAAATAAAATAAAATAAAAAACTATAAAAATACAAAAACAGAAAGCTTATAGAACGATCCCAGTGTTTCCGCACCCACACAACAGGATAAAAATGTCTGAACGATGCCAGGAGCTGTTTCACCAAAGCAAGTCCATTTTATAAAAGGCTACTGTAAAGAACCATGTCTACTCTAATACCTACCTACTGGCACAGTGCCTATGTGCATGCTAGAAATTACCTATATAACCGCCTGACATAATTCATGCTACACAAAAAACGTCAATATTTTTCCCTCTACCTATTCCTCACACTCATCTTTTCCCATATTGATGGGAAGAGGTAACTGAAACACTCTGAAGGCAGTCTTTCACTGCGGTTAAGACAGAGCTGAGAAATTTTCTTTCCCATTATGTCTCAAAGAAAATCAGCAACATGCTGGGCGCACTGGCAGCAACCTTGGGAGGCCAAGGCAGATGGATTGCTGAGCTCAAGAGTTCCAGACCAACATGGGCAACATGGTGAGACTCCGTATCTACAAATACACAAAAAATTATTCAGATGTGGTGACGCACACCTGTAGCCCCAGTTACGGGGGGTGGGGGTGGGGGGGCACTGAGGCAGAAGGATGGCTTGAACCTGGGAGGTTGAGGCTGCAGTGAGCACAGACTGTGCTACAGCACTCCAGCCTAGGCAACAACAGAGCAAGACTCTATCTTTAGAAAAAGCAAAAAGAAAAGAAACAAAATCAGCAATGTCTTCTTAATTAAGTCTGGACTAAGCACATCTTATTGGTCACTGGCATATCTTATTTGCGGCCAATCCATTAACATGAGCAGAGCATACAAACAATGTCTAATACACAGTGACCACCCTGTATCCATGGCAAGGCATAAACACTAAATATGCTTTACTAAATAAAGGGAAACAATTGCCAATAATGAAAATTACAGTTTCCTATAAGTGAACACGTATACACAAAAACAAACAAATGAAACTTCCATTTTGCACCAATGCTTAACCAATATAAAGGATATTCAAGATTTTCTTATTCTCAGACTACACTCTCAATCTTAATGTTTAACAACAATCACCACAGGCATGAAAAGTGAAATCTTTACTTAATTTAATTTCCCTGGACCTGTCACTGCATTAAGAGGGAGGCTGACCTAGGTGACACGCAAAGTGCCTAATTACTAAAGATTCTACAAGGTAAGTTATATAAACTGGACTCTCAAGCCAGTGGTTTAGGGAAACACACACAACTGGTCTCTTTCTCAAAGGGCTGTACAACCTTATGCGTATAACAATGTGCGAAGGACCACATCTTTTTTTTTTTTTTTTTTTTTTTTTAGACAGAGTTTTGCTCTTCTTGCCCAGGATGGAGTGCAATGGCGTGATCTCAGCTCACTGCAACCTCCACCTCCTAGGTTCAAGGGATTCTCTTGCTTCAGCCTCCCAAGTAGCTGTGATTACAGGCACCCGCCACCATGCCCAGCTAATTTTTGTATTTTTAGTAGAGATGGAATGTCATCATGTTGGCCAGGCTAGTCTCAAACTCCTGACCTCAGGTAATTCACCTGCCTCAGCTTCCCCAGGTGTTGAGATTACAGGCACGTGAGCCACCTTGTGCAGCCAAAAAAGCTATTTCTATCTTGAACTGTTACTTCAACCCTGGATTATTAATCTTTATGTGGTCATGTAATAATTACACAACAAGTTGTTTGTGACTTGAACCATTCAAGTTTTTTGTTGCTGCTGTTGTTGTTGTTTTATATTTCACAGATTGTATGCAGTAAGTGAATGGAAATACAGATTTTTGTGTAAGCAAAATAAAAGTTGGTCAGATTTTAATTGAAATGTATGGTTTATAAAATTAAATACTCTGTATGGGTACCAGGATGAGTAAAATATACTTATTCATGCTAATGTTTTAAATTCTCTTATTAAAAGAAATATCATATGACCTGTATAAAGACCAATTTGTGTAATCTAAGTCAAAGTTATAAAATTCTATTGAATGAATCTTCTCCAGAAGATTCATGAGCTGCATGGCTTTATTATCAGGAAAAGAAATGTAGATAAAAAAACAGGCCAGGCACAGTGGTTCATACCTGTAATTCCAGCACTTTGGGAGGTTGAGGCAGGTTCACTTGAGGTCAGGAGTTCGAGACCCACCTGGCCAACATGGTGAAACCCCATCTCTACTGAAAATACAAAAATTAGCTGAGTGTGGTCGCTCTCGCCTGTAATCTCAGCTATCAGGAGGCTGAGAAAGAAGGATCACTTGAACCCAGAAGGTGGAGGTTGCAGTGAGCCGAGATCATGCCACTACACTCCAGCTGAGTGAGACTCCATCTCAAGAAAAAAAAAAAAAAAGAAAAGTAAAGAAAAATAAAAAATGTAGATAAAACAATAAAACAACTTTCTTCATCAATACACGTCTGTCTAAATTTTCATTCTCTAATATGTAAATGGGGATATATATCATACCTACCTCATATGGCTGTTGCAGAAAAAAAAAAGAAACCACAGTAAATAATCCAAAAATGTTCTCTAGGGACAGGAAGTAACTCTGTGACATAACACAAAGCACTCAAAAGCATCTGTTGAATAAACAGGGTTTCATAAGCAAATGTACTCTTGGGGTTCTACTAGCAGTACTCTAAACAAGTGACAAGGCAGAATCCAAATAGTAACTTAGTAACAGAGAGAGACGCAGGTAGTTAATTTTCAGCAGTTTCTGTATCAGCCAATGTGTTCCCAGTATCTCATATTAAAAGAAAAAAAAAAGTAATCAACTTGGTTTAATATGTTTTAACATCATACATAAATAAGTACTCCTTGGTTCCACATAAACAGGTACTAAGTATGTGTATCCTCTCTTCCACTTTATTCCCATTAAGCTATCTAATTCAGAGCTTCCTACTGCATATCGGGCTCTAACAATTACCTATCTGAGCACCTACTAGCTGCGGATTCCATCTCAGATGGCACCACCAACTACATAATCTTAGATTCTTTTAATGTTTTTATTTCTCCCCAAACCAAAAATGCTTCATAACTTCTACTCAAGTATAAGTTCCTTAGACTGACACTCCACTATTTCCTTTAATTGGGCCCCTACATGAAGCTCCACACCATTTAGGTTCATCTCCTGAAATGAGGTGAATGGATAAATGGATTTTCATGCCTCTACTCATGTCATTCCACAGCTTCCATTTTGTAACCAAGAACTCACAAATATTCTGTCGTAAAGTCTTCCTTAATGTACTGGCTGTCAGTGGTCTTGTTCCGGAAGTAATGACAGCCCATACTTCAAATTCGAATTATTCAAACAAGTGTTGGTATTCAGAACATAAATAAATGCCCTGCTACACTTTTTTGCCACTTGCCAAATAACTTACATCGCCCAAGCTGTACTGCAAATGGCTAAAAAAAAATTTGGTCATGACATATTATACCTCAATGCCTAACATACTACCTAGGGATAGTAAAGAATCAATAAATGTTTGAGGTCAAAACCATGGATAAGGACTACAGCAACCAAAACTGTAAAATCAGAAAGTTGCTCAAAGAGAATCCAAAGGAACACTGTCTCTATCTATTCACTAGACTGTATACTTTACGTTACATACTTCTATATGCTATCAAAATGATCCCATGAAGCTGAATTCTCTCCTTTGTACGTCACAATTGTTAAAAACATTCAGCAAAAAGGGACATTAGTAACCAAATACATATTTGGTCACCCTGAAATAAAAAATACTTGGGCAGAAATAAGAGGTCTGGTTTTTAGCGGTAGCTTCACATCTGTACTCCTGTGGTTTTGAGGAGTTAACCAATTTCTCTGAATCTCAGTTTCCTCATCCTAAAACATAAAAGGGTACACTAGATTATTCTTCTGATCTTCTATAAATACTCAAATCATATATTAAACATGAGTCTAACACACTGAACAAATACTAATTTTAAGAAATTTATTGTGTGCTAGTGCCGAAGAATAATCAATAGCACATTACCTGCCTTCCAAAAAGTTCAATAATACTAACATGAAGAGAGGTATGCAAAAGTTAGACTGAGAAAGAATGGACAAGAATTCACACAAAGGTGACATTAAAACATAAAAAAATTTAAAAAACATAAAAGGATATGTAAAATCAAGTTCCAACTAGGAACTGACAGTTTACCCTCACTGATCACATTACTAAAAACTTAAGAGGATAAACTTAATAAACCAATGATTTCTTTTAAGAAAACAAACATTAAAAGAAGCTAATTCTTTTATTAACTTACAACTTTGGGAATGCTTATTATGTACACGTCCCCCTAATTTATGTAAAATCCATTAAATCCTGTAAGTAGGTGAATCTCTATGATCTAGAACTAAAGTTATTGCATGTAATTGTTAAGTAAGGTAGAAGCATAGAAATCAACTGCTATTCAAGGAATTATAAAGTCACTTTATAAGCCTTATATAAATATAAGCCTAGTACATAAGTGTTACTTTTCACCAAATAGTCATGATTTCCTAAAATTTGACCTGATGCTCATTTTATATAAAGTCCTTTCTTAACTTTTATAAAATGAAACCATACTTAATACTATACAAGTTAACATAAGCCAATTCTAAATTAAAAGTAACAGGTTAGTAACTCAACAACTGAAACAACATTTTCTTAAATTATTTGACCCTATGCTTAAACAGTCTTTAGTTTCTGCACACTAAGAATTACTATAAACTGCCTACCATATATACTGAGACTTCGTATGAGAGAACAATTGTCAAAGCATGTCAAACATACTCATAACTCACACGGTAGTTAACAAGTTAGTAGGAATCATGGTACATTAATAAACATAATGCATGAAACTGAACAGATCCAAATTGATCTTTGTATATGCATACATACACAGGTATATCTACACAATAACAGCGAGAGTTCAAATTGGGGAGAAAGGATCAACTTTTCATGCAATGGTATTATGACAAATGGCTATCCATAACATGAAGAAAAATAAACTATCTGGAGGTACATATTCACTAACGAGAACTAAAACATCAACAAGGTACCACTTTTTACCCTTCAGGTTACTACCGATGACTAAAATAAGTGCTAAGTGTTGACAAGATTAACAGTGGGTCCACTGGAACATTTCTGACAAAAACATAAACTGGTACAACTTTTAAGGAAATTTAATCTGGCACTACGTATCAAAATTCAGAATGTACAAACCAGCAATTCTACTTCTGGGAATGTACTGGAAGCAAAGAATGAGACAAGTGTACAAAGGTATATATATATGCAATGATTTTCATTATACCATTACTTTTAAAAATGATAAATTTAAAAACTATCAATGGAGGTTGGTTAAATACATTATGCCTATAGTCCTAGCTACTCAGGTGGTTGAGGCAGGTGGATATGGTTTGCTTGAGCCTAGGAGCTAGGTGACCCAGCAAGATCCTCTCTCTAAAAATACAATAAATTATGACACAATCCTATAAGGTGTCAAATTTTAGACATTTAAAAATGTTTGCTTCGATCTATACATATTGATCAGTAAGAAAAATTTATAGTGTATATTATGTGATTCTGTTTGTGAATTTTATTTTTACAACTAATGCAGAGAACATATGTATATACAAGCACTTAAAAAGTCTGGATCAATTTAATAGTAATCTTTTTAACACTGGCTATCTCTGGATGCCGACTTTTACTTTCTGCCACTTTCTTTAAAAATCACATTTATGATTAGATGGGAAAAAACTTATATCCATTAAAAAAAAAAAAAAAGACGACACCCTACACATTACAAAGAAATAAAGAACCTGAATTTGTTGCCCCAGAAGAGTTAGTCCTACCAAGAGAGCAAGACAAAGATTCCCACCTGCTTTCCTCATTTCAGTCCCAATCTGAGGTCCTAGGGGAGTTCTGCCCTACTCCCATTCTTGTTTTTTTTTTTTTTTTTTTTTTTTTGAGATGGAGTCTCGCTCTGTCACCCAGGCTGGAGTGCAGTGGCCGGATCTCAGCTCACTGCAAGCTCCGCCTCCCAGGTTCACGCCATTCTCCTGCCTCAGCCTCCCGAGTAGCTGGGACTACAGGCGCCCGCTACCTCGCCTGGCTAGTTTTTTGTATTTTTTAGTAGAGACGGGGTTTCACGGTGTTAGCCAGGATGGTCCCGATCTCCTGACCTCGTAATCCGCCCATCTCGGCCTCCCAAAGTGCTGGGATTACAGGTTTGAGCCACGGCGCCCGGCCCCCACTCCCATTCTAAATCTAGCCTTCCCTAAATGGTCATTCATGTTTAGTTTTCCAACTGTCTTCTTTTTTTTTCTTTTTTTTTGAGACTTTCACTCAGTCACCCAGGGACTGGGTGCAGAGGCGCGATCTCAGCTCATTGCAGCCTCCGTCTCCCAGGTTCAAGAGATTCTCTCTCCTCAGCCTCCAAAGTAGCTGGGATTATAGGCACCCCACCACACCCAGCTAATTTTTTTTTTATTTTTAGTAGAGACAGGGTTTCACCATGCTGGCCAGGCTGGTCTCAAACTCCTGACCTCAAGTGATCTGTCAACCTCGGCCTCTGGAAGTTCTGGGAATACAGGCATGAGTCACCACGCCCCAAATGTTAGCTTTATGTAGACAGAAGAGGGAGAATAGAACTGTGAAAAGAACATGAGATTTGGAATCAAAAGAATTGTATTCAAGTCCTGGCCCGATGTGACCTGGATTGACCTCACCTAACAAGTTTTTTCATTTGATTACAAAAAGGAAAAAGTACCTGTCTCACATGGTTGTGGTCACAATCTAACGAATAATCTACACATATATGGAAGTTATGCAAACCATAAAGTGAAATATAAACATCAGTTACTGTTGTTAACTGATTCAGATCTCTGTTCTGAGTTCAGAACTAGCAGTAACCAATGCTACATATTTCCAACTGGAAATCCTACTGTTACCTCAAACTCAACATGTCTAAATTTAAATTCGGTGCTTTTCCTTTACATCTATTCCTAATTTATTCATTGTCAATAAACTATCATTCTACTACTGCCCCAGACTTCATTTATTTTTCTTTTCTTTCTTTTTTTTTTTTTTTAACAAACTTTCCAAAGTGACAGTAGACCAGGCTTCAGTTATTTCTGTCCAAGTCCTACCCATTTTTTCCTTTCTAATCCAACCCCTCATTTTCCAATGACATAACCCATACTTAGGAGCCTGCAACCTCTTCTCTCTGCCTTTAAATCTCTATCCTGCTTAAATCCTTCCTAAATACTCCCTAACAGTTACAGCCAAGGTAGTCAGGCTGCTTCCCTCAAATATCTTCCCTAGCACCTTACTGTTGCCTATAGCAGGGCACAAATCTGTGGTTCCTTTACAGCTACACTCTCCTTGTCACCTCTGGTTCAGTACTCAGTTTCACTTAACTGCACTATCTGCCCACCCCTCTTAGCATGTGAATTTGCCAACTTGACATAGGCTAGATTAACATAAAAAATGGCAGACTTAGGAACAAAATTTACTTGTATTTGAATACCATCTATCTCACTGAAGCTCAGGTAACCTCTACACATCAGTTAACAATCTACAAATTGCAACAATACCTTTCAGAGAGATGAGAAGGATAGCAATAATGTACTTCAGACTCCTTTACAGTGCTAGTAATATACTAACAGCTTTAAAAATGGTGGCAATTATGACTTTAATTAAACTCCAGCACTCAAGAACTTCATAATTAACCCCAGTTTATTTTTGTAGCAGTATCATCAACTATTCCCTTACATGACAAACCTATACCCTCACTTTACATACTCCTGCCAGGTAAAATACCCCCATCTTTGCTTATCTGAATTTTACTCATCTTTAAAAGTCCAAGTATTGCTGGGCGCCGTGGCTCAGGCCTGTAATCCCAGCACTTTGGGAGGCCGAAGGGGTGTGGATCAAGATGTCAGGAGACCGAGACCATCCTGGTTAACACAGTGAAACACCGTCTCTACTAAAAATACAAAAAAATTTGCCGGGCGTGGTGGCAGGCGCCTGTAGTCCCAGTCACTCGGGAGGCTGAGGCGAGAGAATGACGTGAACCCAGAGATCGCCCCACTGCACTCCAGCCTGGGCGACAGAGTGAGACTCCGTCTCAAAACAAAAACAAAAACAAAAAACAAAAAACAAATAAAAGTCCAAGTATTGTCCTATTACCACTTCTGGGAAGTCTTCCCTTATCACAGGTGGCCTACAGTATTCTTTCTCTCTTCTCTGAATTTACAGAACTCTTAAGTAGTTAATATAAGATAGCAGGAATTCTCTTATCTGGGGGGGAAAAACCTATCTCTCATTATGAGGACATCTGTTCCTCCTAAATCCTCCTGGGATACAGTCAGCTATAAATGAAGGGGAGAAGAGAGGTGTATTTAAAAAAACATTGATCCAACAGGGTGCGGTGGCTCATGCCACCCAGCACTTTGGGAGGCCGAGGTGGGCGGATCACCTGAGGTCAGGAGTTTGAGACCAGCCTGACCAACATGGAGAAACCCCATCTCTCCTAAAAACACAAAATTATCTGAGTGTGGCAGCGCATGCCTGTAATCCCAGCTACTCAGGAGGCTGAGGCAGGGGAATCGCTTGAACCCGGGAGTCGGAGGTTGTGGTTAGCTGAGATTGCATCACTGCACTCCAGCCGGGGCAACAAGAGTGAAACTCCATCTTAAAAAATAAAAATAAAAATATACTGACCCCAGTGCATTTGTTTCCAGATGTACAGGGAAAACAACTGAATCCATATATACCCATATTTGAGGAAAAGAACCAGAAAGTATTTCACATACTCATTAAAATCTATCCAACTTATCAACTGGAGATTAATTTACAATTTTCTCTTGAGAGATTACCACCACGATGATAGTCAATTATCCCAGCCTTATTGTCAACTATTCTAATATAGTCAAAACTTAGAATTAGGCTGGACACGGTGGCTCATGCCTGTAATCCCAGCACTTTGGGAGGCCGAGGTGGGTGGCTCACTTCAGGCCAGGAGTTCAAGCTTGGGCAACATGGTGAAACCCCGCCTCTACGAGAATACAAAAATTAGTCAGCAGTGGTAGTGTGTGCCTGTAATCCCACCTACTGGGAGGCTGAGCTGGGAGGATGACCTGAGCCCAGGAAGCGGTTGTAGTGAGCCTAGATCACACCATTGCACTCCTGCCTGGGGGACAAAGTAAGACTCTGCCTAAAAAAACGAAAACAAAAAAAAAACAGTATTTGCTTCCTTATATGAGAAGGTGACGGGGGACACCCCAATGACAATCTCTGACCTTCAAAACTGGACACATTCATTATTCATCCACTATTTTGGGGGCATCTAACATAAGCCAGACACTGCTAGGTGCCTGAAATACAAATATCTTCAAGATGCTTTCCAGCTGAATAGAACACATGAGACTTAGATAACCCTAAAGTGGACTAAAACCTTCAGAGAGAAAAGATGATTGGAAATAATTTTGCCTGATCTCTAGTTCTGTAAACTGCAATTATTAGCAATTCTCCCTCATTGAGGGGTCACGGGCTACTGCATCAATGGAGATAATGTCCTCCACAAATGGAGTGTCTAGGTTGCCCAGGGACTGAAAACTGGGCATCAGTCTCCCCAAATCAGATGTATTCTAATCTGATCCTACCCCTTCTCTGCCAAGAAAAAGAAAAAGAATGAAAGATGAGTAGGTCAGGCATTTTCCTAACATTTCCCTGAAAGAAAACCTTTTTCATAAAAGTTCAGACTTCCTAAATATATGCCTTGTCTATAAACTAGACAAGCAACTTCACCAAAAGAATGAAGCGAACATTTATAAAGGTAGTGCCCAAAGACATCAAACGAGGTAAAAATAGCAGAACAGGAATACGTTTGAAACAAAAATGAAAAATACTTTGGAGTACACCCTTAAGTTTTTTTCCCTAGGTGTAAAGGAAGTATATGTGTATACTCAGGCAATATCGTTTTATAAAAATGAGGTAACACCCTACATACTACTATGGACTTTGCTTGAACTGCATAAAATAACAGAACTCTTTCTGTATCACTACATATGAATGCATTACACATTTTGGTGTCCCTATCATTTATAAAAACTACATAAAATGCATGATTTTAGTGAAAATTTTCTAGTTGTGTGTTTTATTTCATAATGGAATCTAAGAGTAAAACCAAAATTATCTATATATCAAATATAGAATTATATAACACAGGGAAGATGGAGAAAAAAAGAAAATGTAGAATTAGCTGCATTCTATTAAACCAAGATTATCTATAAACATATAACAATATTAAACCAGCCTGCCCAAATCTGGCATTTGCAGTAAAACAATTACTAAAAGCCATTACATTACTATAATAATAATATGGCAGTGAATTAATATTTCAACAGGTATGCTGAACAGTTACTGAACAAGTATAATGTGTGGAATGTGAAGGAAAACATGAGTGAACAGTCTCAAATCAGTGACAAAAAAAGGAAATGGATCACAATTATTTTCATCTCCTAGCACAATTACAAGCCAATAAAATATGAGAATTCAAAAGGCAAAATCACGGGTGGAAAAAAATCATGGATGAAAAAAAAAATGGGCGAGGATTGTTATTCCACAATCCTCAAAGCACTCACTAAACAGCTATGAAAGCAGAAACAAATTAACCCAGGAAAGAGGGTACTTGGAGCCACTCAAGTACTGCATTTACAAAAAGTAATCCAACAGAACCGGAACTTTACAAAGGGATGGAAAGAAATGCCATCCTCTCAGGGCCCGAAACAATGGGGGTACAGTTTACAGTCAAATTAAGCTGATTTGGTCCATAATAAATTAAAGAATCAGAGACAAGTAATCTTTACATCCTTTTACCCATGTGAGTTAAGCAAAAACTCATCAACCTAGCACTATTCAATCTGCTTGGCTAGTCTTTTATCTATTCTACATTCTCAAAGTAATCTGCATTTGTCATTTACATCCATTAAAATTTCCAGTGGTTGCCCATTTCCTATAAATAAATATATATAGACATATACGTATTTCTTGTTCACTGTTGCATTGCTGAAGCTAAAAGAGTACGCTGCAGGGGTTCAATTAGCATTTCAGGAATAAATGAGATGAATTTGGCTTCAACTGCTTTCCAGCCATGCTGGGTTTATTTGAATTCACCTGTAGGCCTTTGCACATGCTGAATTACAGTACATTAGTTTCCTTACCATGACTTCCAAACCTGGATATGCAGAGTCCCCCAATCTTCCAATTCTATCCCCTCTCTCATACTAGCCCAGCCTCAGTAACTTCATTTTTCTTTGTATATGCCATGTATATCAGAGCCGTTCCACTTACTGTTTCTTCCACCAAAATTCCTTTCAAGAGAGTCACACACTTACACCCCTTACTTCTCTTGGGCCTTTATTCAAAAGTCAATCAGTGGCCGGGCTTTGGGAGTCCAAGGCAGGCAGATAACCTGAGGTCAGGAGTTCAAGACCAGCCTGGCCAACATGGTAAAACCCCGTCTCTACTCAAGAATAGTTACTTAAACATTTTTATATTCCTCATGCAACTAGTTCAAAAACCCCACAGTGGTAAAAAGATAATAAAAGAATCGTGAAAGTGTGCTGAAAGGGATTGCGAGATTTTCACCTAAGTGACTTAGGCCAGTATTACTACAAAAGAAAAGTGTAACCGGAGTTAGAAAATATCATTACCTGAATGAGAACATTTTATCAGCCATTCTTTTAAAAAGATATTCATAAGACATACACATCTGCAAAGTAAAGCATGTAGGTACTAAAATATTTGCTGAATGCATGATTAAAATTTTTAAGTTAATCTTAAATAGAGTCTAAAAACTTTTCTCAGGCTAACAACCAAAATTTAGGTTCAAAATTTCGAAAACAAAAGTCTTGTGTCCTCTGCCTTTATGAACTTGACTTGCTAAGAGTAAATCTGCCATGCATCCTGATCTTGTGTTTGGCAGCAAGAGCTAAAAGAAAACTCAGGGACAAAAGTACCGCTTCATTGTCTTCCCTGTCGTCCAATAACAAACATATAAAGGATTAGGTACATAAATAATCATATCTTGATTACCATAAAAAGTTCAAAATAGACCAAATAAAATTACTTTAAAAACATGAACTACAACAATATCCACTTTCCATCAACAGAGGTTTCTACACATAAGCATTATGTGCCTAAAGCATCCCTGGCATAAAACTTTATCCAGGTTTTGAACACAATCACAAACATTAAAAGACATGACAGGAATGTTATTGACAAAATATCTTCATTAGGACTATATTCTCTTACAACAAATATAAAAAGCGAACATATTTTCACATTCCTAGCAATGGTCTGCTTATAGATCCAATAATCCAAAAAATAAAATCAGCCACCTCCCTCAGTAGTCCTTTGGCTTCTCAGAGTTTTATCTGATCAGAAGTGGAAGGGCCCTCTTTTTTATCGTCTACCAAAATGTAATAACATTCTTGATTAAACACACAATTAAATCTATTTAAACGTCTTCCTAAATTGCTAACTGTCCAAACCTACGTTTAAATCATAAAAGCTTCATCAAAACATAAAAACCTAAGAAACTACACAGTAAAATGGTTAGCAAATAGGTACACTTTAAACGTCTGCAGCAGACTTGAGAACATTCCCATCTGGCTGAATGTCTCGTAGTAACGTGACTCTTTATCAACAGTGAGCACATGAGTCTTCTTTAGCACCCAGGTCTACACTACTTCAAGGTATGACCACACTTCAAAGAGTCATGATGGAAAAGACTAGATTACGAAACCATAAACAGTAAACACAGCACATCCACCAGGCGGTGGAAGAAACTATAGAGATATTCCATTCAGAAGCTGCCATTTCTACTGTTGGTTACTGTATTTTTGTTTCTACCAAGGAAGCTGTAAAATCCGCGTGCACGCCCATCCCAAATCTATCCGTGGGGCGGGCGCAGGCTGAGTCATTCCTAGGAGTAACTTTATACCGATCCTCGCACTCTGGGGTCGGGACAAAGACATCATCTCTCCGTTCCTCCCACTCGGTGAGCTTCGTTCGGCCTCGGCCAAACTCCACTCTCCCGTTTCTCGAGTCCAACACAGAATTAAGGGCTGATCCCTGGCAGCGATGAGCACAAGTCAGGATGTGTCTCGGGAGGTTCGGACGTCCCTCGCCCTTGGCCACTCCGGCAACTAGGCCGGGTGCTGACAGGCAGCGCAGAGAGAGGGATCCCAAGGCTCCGTCCGAGAAAGCCGCTGGCAGCCCAGCAACGAGAGCCCGACCCACACCCCCCGCAGCCTGGTGGAGCATCGATTCGAACCGCTTTTGTCTCCAAAGGGGCTCTTGCGCCCGGAAGGCGGCCACTGGGCAACACCTGCCGGGGCGGGAGGCGCCGGGGCCCTCGGGTGCACACACCTGCGCGTGGGCCGGGCTCGGGCCGGCCGGAACCCTGGACCCCGCGACCCCAGCCCACCGTGCCAGGGCCCGCCGCGCGACCGCTGTGCCAGATGGGGGAAGGGGACGCGGGCGGCGGCGACACTTACCCGGCAGCGCCTCCTCCTTCGCCGGCGGCAGCAGCAGAGCCAGCGACCCCCGGCACCATCTTCCGCCGCCGGGCGGCGGCTACCAACCGCCCATTCGGCACCGCTAAGCCGACACAACCGCCGGCGTCCCGGGCGCCCGCCCGCCGCGGCCCCGAACTCTAGGCAGGAGGGAGGGGTCCGGGCGGAGAAGGACGCGGGCAGGCCCCTCGGCTCTGGGTCTGGGGCCGGGGGACAGAGGGCCACGGCCTGTCAGAGCCGAGGGGCCCAGGCGACTGGGGGACCCTGAGGCAACGCCGAGGGCTCGGCAGGGCCGCGGACACCGCCGCGGCTTGGTTTGTTATTGTCGACTCCGTCTCTTCCTCCGCGGAGCATGCCGGGAAACGGCCTGCCGGGGGAGGGGCGCGCCTGGAGGCGCAGATAGGCGTCTACGCAGGTCCGGAAGTCGGCAGCCTGCCGGGAAGGGGGCGGCCCCGCCTCCGGCTCTCGGGCGGCGGGGCTTGTTGGCTGTCCTGGGCTGACCCTGGGAGACGCCGCTGGGGCTGCCTGTTATGGTGCTAGCTGCCGTCCCGGCGCGTACTTTCCCAAGGTGAGTTTGACCTTCTTTGCGACAGCGAGTAGGCCCTGACTAAGGCCGACCCACCAAACTTTGGATCGTCCCCAGGCGAAAGAGAGCTTGTCTCCCTCAGCCTGTCGCGGAGGAGCGGAGCCAGTCGAGGGCCTGGTGTCGCGTCGCCTCTCCAGGTGCGACCTGCGGACTAGGCCAACGTCTGTAACGGGATAACGTACCAGCGCCTGGCCCAGGCGTTCCTGCCGCCACCTCCCCGCGTATCCGGACCGCCGGGACTGCACGCATCTGGCAAGCGTCCCAGTGTTAACTCTGCAAGGGTTAGGCGGCACATTTTTTTCTCAGACCAGGTAAGGCAAGAAAACATCCAAGAGAGAAGAGAGCGAAGGCTAGGCCGATCGGAATGAAAATGTAAACGCCACAACCACGTTTTCAGCTTTACAAATACTGAATCTTGTAGTGGGTCTAGTGGGTTAGCTGTTAGTATGAGCACCCTAATGGGTGGGAGACAGTTTCAGGGGACTCTTGCATTTGTAAAGATGATCAGTCACAGGCAATGACTTGAAGCCACAAGGCTTGAATATTAAAATCTGATGAGCAGATGTTACAGGTAGAATAATTACGTAATAGTTTTCAAATTCCTGCTATATCCAGGAATATCTGGAATGAGTAAAAACTTGGATGTGCCTTCTCTAAAGTTATCAGGGCTTCTGAGTTGTGTCTGTAAAAATAAGAGGCACAAGAAGGCACCAAACTGAACAAAACGTTAGGTGGAAACTGTAAAACGTTGGTTAGCATGAACAATTTCAGTTTTCAATCACCCTGACCAGTGTCTGGAAGTTAGGATTGAGATGGGCTTGTTTTATTTATTTACTTTTAAATTTGTGCTGCTACATATCCCAAACAAATCTGGTCCTTATCATCATTGGCAAGCCATTTTACTTACTCGGTTAAGCTGGAATTTTATTAACACCACCCCAGCAAGATAGAGCAGAAAAGCGAAAATTAAGCAGTAAATGGTTATTATGCCTTAGGGGAAGGTGTGAACTGGCAAGACAAGAGCCGAATTTAGTAGTACAGCATAGTAATCAGCATACATAAAAGTGGTGAGGAGGAGTTTGGCCAGAAATTGGCTAAGAAAAACAGCAGTATGACCAAGAATGAAAACAAAAAGAAAAGAAAAACAACAGTATGAGGCCTGTAAAGAACATATTGTTTCTTGCACTTCCTCTTATTAGTGGCATTCATTATTACAAATATAACCCAATTTAGAATGTAAAAATCTTGCTGGAGCTCGGTGCAGTGGCTCACACCTGTAATCCTAGAACTTTGGGAGGCCGAGGCAGGAGGATTGCTTGAGCCCAGGAGTTCGAGACCAGCCTGGGAAACGTTGTGAAACCCCCTTCTGTATTAAAAAAATACAAAAATTAGCTGGGCGTGGTGGTGCGCACCTGTAGTCCTAGTTACTCAGAAAGCTGAGGTGGGAGGATCAGTTGAGCCCAGGAGGTCGAGGCTGCAGTGAACCATCATGGCACCACCGCACTCCTAGCCTGGGCAACAGAGTGTTGCCCTGTCTCAAAAAAAATAAAAATAAAAAAAATTGCTGAAATACGCCAGTGATAATCTGGTAAATAATAAATGTTGTCTGACTTTTTTCTTTGGAAAATGAATTAATTCAGTCCTAACCTTCCCTCTTAATCCCAATAAATTACCAGAAATGACTGGTTCATACCTAATACACCTCCAGTGTAAATGTTAAGAGTTTGTATGCATCAGTAATTCTTTCCTAGGGATAAGTGAAAATGTACTAACATTAATTCTATTATATATGTGCAAATATCTAGAGGAAATACTGTTTATAAGTTACTAATAATGTATCCATGGTAATAAGTCGTGACAAGTTACTTTCCTTGCCTATTAGACACTCTCTATTCTCCCTTCCTTAATTTAAAGAGAAAAAAAAAGAACAAACAAAATTCTGTAGCATCACTTCTCAACCAAGCTTTCTGATAGGAAGTCCAATCTCATTTTTGGCCTACTGTGCATTTCTTACTTAACTTGCAAACATATCATTAACAAGGACCTCCAAATTACAGTAAATTACAGTACTGAGATTTTATTTGAACTTTCTAAAGCATTTGCCATTTTAAATTATTGAACTTTATACTCCTTCCCTTTTGTGCTGTCTCCTTCCTGGCACCCCTAAATATCTGTCCATTCTTTGGATCTCTTCCAAATTTTCAAGTAATTATAATGGTGTGCGAATGATGCAAAGATAATGTGCTGTGGGAGAACAGAAGAGAGAAACCTAATTCTGGCTTCATCACATTATTTTTTTTTAAATTTAATAACTATTTTAGATGCTTCAGTAGATTTACAGTGAGGGCAAAAGAAAATGGTTTTCTTTAGGAGTATGGAGGGATTATACAGGATGTACAATAAATACCCTAAGTACTTCAAATTTGTTCAGATCTTTAAAATCTTATTTTTCCTTCAGTTCTCAACCTCAATAATATCACCTACTCTGGGAGTCATTCCCCACCATGCTTGTCTGTTTGTTTGTTTATTTTGAGACAGAGTCTCACTCTGTTGTCCAAGCTGGAGTGCAGTGACACGATTTCTACTCACTGCACCCTCCACCTCCCAGGTTCAAACTATTCTCTTGTCTCAGCCTCCCTAGTAGCTGGGATTACAGGCATTCGCCACCACTCCTGGCTACTTTTTGTACTTTTAGTAGATGGGGTTTCACCATGTTGACCAGGCTGGTCTCAAACTCCTGATCTCAAGGGATCCATCTGCCTCAGCCTTCCCCAAAGTGCTGGGATTACAGGAGTGAGCCACAGCACCTGGCCACATGCTTGTAATTTCTTTAGATTCTCACATTGTATCTTTCAGTATCATCTAACCTGCTGACTATAAGGTCCTTTTTAAAAGATGTACTATACCTGGTATACAATGGTATGCACTGAACAAACATTTGACAGTACCCCACAACTTGTTCAGGCCCTCAATTTATACCTTAATTGACCTCCTATCAGTGTCCATTATTTACTCCATCCAGGACCAGTCTAATCACTTCTCTTCCCTGCCTAACAACTTTCACTGGTCTTGTTTTGTATACTAGATACAATTTAAACTTTTTTTTTTTTCTGACGGAGTCTGGCTCTGTCACGGAGGCTGGAGTACAGTGGTGCGATCTCGGCTCGCTGCAAGCTCCATCCCCCAGGTTGATGCCACTCTCCTGCCTCAGCCTCCCAAGTAGCTGGGACTACAGGCACCTGCCACCACACCTGGCTAATTTTTTGTATTTTTAGGAGAGATGGGGTTTCACCGTGTTAGGCAGGATAGTCTCAATCTCCTGACCTTGTGATACACCCGTCTCGGCCTGCCAAAGTGCTGGGATTACAGGTGTGAGCCACCATGCCCGACCCTGGGCATGGGTAAACAACTTAACCTAGCATGAAAGTCTCTCCATGATGAGGTACCAACCCATCTCTCCAGCTTATCTGCCAGCACTTTTCTCCCCTGTATACGTGCTCTATATGAGTTTCCTCATCCAGGAATGTTCTTCCCCACTTGTTCACCTTTCAAAGTCATCCCTTGAAATACAGTTTGGGACTGGGTGCAGTGGCTCACGCCTGTAATCCCAGCACTTTGGGAGGCCAAGGCGGGCAGATCACCTGAGGTCGGGAGTTCGAGACCAGCCTGACCAACATGGAGAAACCCTGTCTCTACTAAAAATACAAAATTAGCCAGGCATGGTGGTGCATGCCTGTAATCCCAGCTACTTGGGAGGCTGAGGCAGGAGAATCGCTTGAACCCAGGAGGCGGAGGTTGCGGTGAGCTGAGATCGCGCCATTGCACTCCAGCCTGGGCAAAAAGAGCGAAACTCCGTCTCAAAAAAAAAAAAAATACAGCTTGGATGTTAGCAGTTTCTAACTTCTAGAGTCTCCACCCTTCTATTAGCTTTGCTCTGTATCTCACAACTGTAAATTTTTTTCTCCCCTCTTAGTCTGTGAAACTCTTAAGATTAAGAACTATGCATTATTAATTTTTAAATTGCTGGAACTTTATGGAGAGCTTGGCAGTCAGGAATTATTTATATTGATGGTTGACTAGAAAGTTACTGCAGAAAATTCCTGCCGTCAGATATCTCATAGGCTTGTAAAGGGGACCATTCAAAACAATTGCAGTAGCAAAGGAAGGGTGCAGTGGCTCACACCTGTAATCCCAGCTGAGGTGGGCGGATTGCTTGAGCTCAGGAGTTTGAGAACAACCTGGACAACATGATGGAACCCTGTCTCTACTAAAAATACAAAACTTAGGCAGGCATGGTGGCACCCACCGGTAGTCCCAGCTACTCAGGAGGCTGAGATGGGAGGATCGATTGAACCTGGATACAGAGGTTGCCGTGAGCCAAGATCATGCCACTGCACTCCAACCTGGTAGACAGAATGAAACTCTATCTCCAAAAAAAAAATAAATAATAATAATAATAATAATAATAATTGCAGGCTGGGTGCGTGGCTCACGCCTCACGCCTGTAATCCCAACACTTTGGGAGGCTGAGGCGGGTAGATCACCTGAGGTCAGGAGTTCGAGACCAGCCTGAACAACATGGAGAAACCCCATCTCTACTAAAAATACAAAATTAGCTAGTGGCGCATGCCTGTAATTCCAGCTACTCGGTAGGCTGAGACAGGAGAATCACTTGAACCCGGGAGGCGGAGGCTGCAGTGAGCCGAGATCGCACCATTGCATTCCAGCCTGGGCAACAAGAGCGAAACTCCATCTCAAATAAATAAATAAATATAATTGCAGTAACAAATTTATATGATATTAATTATTTACCAAAGTACATTCAGTTTATTGGGAAGATCATTGTACACATCTTAATTTTGTCAACTCTGCCGGAGGCATTCAGCACATGTATTAAATATTTCTCAAACAACTTAGTGTCATTACCCTAATTTTCTTTTAGGTGATATTCAAACAACCAGCAACCACAATTCAGATAATTTGGCTTTATTTAAAGTATGAGTCACAATTATTGTTCATTTTTAAAAAGGTTAAAAAGATGTACTATTTTGGAGTTTGTTTTTAAAACCGTAACTAATTTGGTGTATATGATTTTGTACTATTTAGAGGCTGCTGGCACTATGATAATTAAGTTCATGTTTTCAGTACTGTTTACAGACCTGAAAGCTGCCCTCCTCATCTGGTCTGTGGGTACTCACACATATTACTGGTAATAATGGTGATGGCTAACTTAGGAATGAACATCTTCAAAACTAGTGATGACTCGATGAGCTCATAAGCAACACTGTTTCCAGTGCTGCAGCAACATAGTCAAGAAAACACTTCTAGAATGCTGAATTTCCTGAAAGATTTAAACCAGTAGATTAAGACAAAACATTTGTAGTCATTTTTCAGATTGAAAGAGATGATACTGTTTTGTGTCATATTTTATTAGGTTCTTGTCTTTCATTATTTTGAAGAGCTGCCTAGCACAATGTCCAAAAATAGAGCTGGCACTGTTTATAAAATGCCTTAAGTCAGAAATTAATCCGTCATGTAGACACAGATACAGAACTGATTCAAATGTCAAGTAGTGGTTAGACTTCAGGTGGTGACTTTCTAACTTTTACTGTGATCCACATTAAGAAATACAGGTTCACATTGTGACCTGGTATACACATACAGGAAAAAGTACTTGCTGCTTGTGATATACTCTGATACCTTCTACTCTTTTTTATTCCTCTTGCTAGTCTTATACACTAAATTGATTTTACTACCATCTAATGGTTTCAGAGACATTAGATTCAATGATTTAGGCCCCAAACCTTGAAATTCTTTGTTCCTGACTTTTCTGTATGCCTTCCTATTTCTGCCAGTGCCTCAATAGTGTTTATAAAAATAAATGTTTTGTTTGTTTGTTTGTTTTTGTTTTTTTGAGATGGAGTTTCAGTCTTGTTGCCCAGGCTGGGGTGCAATGGCGCGATCTCAGCTCACTGCAACCTCCGCCTCCTGGGTCCAAGTGATTTTCGTGCACCATCCTGTAGCTGGGATTACAGGCATACGCCACCATGCCCAGCTAATTTTGTATTTTTAGTAGAGATGGGGTTTCTCCATGTTGGTTAGGCTGGTCTCGAACTCCCGATCTCAGGTGATCTGCCTGCCTTGGCCTCCCAAAGTGCTGGGATTACAGGCGTAAGCCACCGTGCCTGGCCAATAAATGTAGTTTTTAAAAAGCATGACCTAACTGAAGTTCATGAAACACTTATCTTAGATGCCAGACATGGGTTTTCCATTTATCAACCTGTTTAGTTGTCTTAACAGCCCTGTGCAGTTTCTGTAAATTTTCTCTGATTTTACAGATGGGGAAATAAGGCATGGAGCGGTTAAGTTACTAATTCAAAGTACTTTCTTCTAGTTAGTGTTCTTAAATTAGTAAATGTCAGGGCCAGGATTTGAACCCAGGTAATCCAATTGCACAGGGTAATCCTATATCCTATGTATAGCCTATGCTACCCCTTAATTTGGTGCTGGTCCTGCAGAGGTTTTTAAAAAAAAAAAAAAAAGTTTGCTGGGCGAGGTGGCTCCCAGTTTACACCTGTAATCCCAGCACTTGGGGAGGCCAAAGCAGGTGGATAGCCCTGAGTTCAGGAGTTCTAGACCTGCCTGGACAATGTGGCAAAACCCCATCTCTATCGAGAATACAAAAAAAAAAAAATTGCCAGGCGTGTGGTGGCATATGCCTGTAGTTCCAGCTGAGGTGGGAAGATTGCTTGAGCCTGGGAGGCAAGGTTGCAGTGAGCTGAGATTGCACTACTACATTCCAGCCTGGGCAATAGGGTGAGACCCTGCCTCAAAAACAAGAAAAAATGTCTAGCAATAGGCTACAGAGTTCCTCAGTCTCGTATCTCCCAGTTAATTCTTTGTTATAAGGGGCTGTCCTGTACATTTTAGGATGTTGAACCTCCTTGGCTTCTGCCCACTAGATGCCAGTAACACCCCAGTTACGACAATCAAAAATGCCTCTGGACATTTTGTGAGGTTCCGGGAGGGACAAAATCAACCCCTTTCTCAGAATTCAGGGCTAAAGTGTGGTACATCTATATAATGAAATACTATGCAGCCATTAATATTTTATTTTAGAAGAATATTTAAAGACAGGCCTGGCATGGTGGCTCACACCTGTAATCTCAGCACTTTGGTAGGCTGAGGTATGAGAATCACTTGAGGCCAGGAGTTTGAGACCAGCCTGGACAACACAGTGAAACCCTGTCTTTATAAAAATAAAATAAAAGTAAAAATATAGGCCGGGCTTGGTGACTTGCGCCTATAATCCCACACTTTGGGAGGCCGAGGCGGGTGAATCCTGAGGTTAGGAGATCGAGACCATCCTGGCTAACACAGTGAAACCCTGTCTCTACTAAAAGTACAAAAAATAAATTAGCCAGGCGTGGTGGCAGGTGCCTGTAGTCCCCGCTACTTGGGAGGCTGAGGCAGGAGAATGGCGTAAACCCAGGAGGCAGAGCTTGCAGTAAGCCGAGATTGCACCACTGCACTCCAGCCTGAGTGACAGAGTGACACTCTGTTTCCAAAAAAAAAAAAAAAGTAAAAATATAGCTAGGTGTGGTGGCGCACTCCTCTAGTCCGAGCTACTTGAGAGGTTAAGGTGGGAGGATTGCTTGAGCCAAGGAGTTTGAGGCTACAGTGAGCCATGACCACACCACTGCACTCCATCCTAGGCAACAAAGTGAGACCCTAGTCTTAAAAATTTGTAAAAATATGTATTTATTTATTTATCTGTTTTGAGATAGGGTCTCACTATCTCACCCAGGCTGTAATGCAGTGGCACACCCATGGCTCAACCTCCCAGGCTCAAGCAATCCTTCCACCTCACTGTCCCTAATAGCTGTAACTACAGATGCCCACCCCCACACCTGGCTAATTTTTGTGATTTTTGTAGAGACAGAGTTTCACCATGTTGCCCAGGCTGGTCTCAAACTCCTGGGTTCAGGCTGTCCTTTCACCTCAGCCTCCCAAAGTGTTGGGATTACAGGCATGAGCCACTCTGCCCAACCAAAAAATATTTAAAGACAAAGGAAAACAAATTAGCAAGCTACTATATTTTACTATTTTTCATATTTTAACATCTGTGAAATCTGGGTCCATTTAACAGTGGATAGATAGTGGTCCTCCAGGCTTGTCAACCAGTGCCATCCATTTCCTGTGCTTACTGTAAGACGTCAAAAACACCAGATTGGAAAAAAATCCTAACTATAAATGGTGAGAGAAGTGATGAATAAGATGTGTTGTACAACATTCCCAAAGACAGCTTAGGCACCTAGCACCACAGCTTTAGTTCTTTTGTGGATTCTGTAAGGAAATGCTTGTTGCCAGTGCTTTCAGTGCTGCAAAGGATAAATTCTGTGGAAAAACCCAGACAACCTCTGAGTCAGAAGTAATATTTCAAAAGTGAGGAAATTTTAGAAATACCTTTACCAATGTAATTTGCTTGTATTTTCGTTTTTATATATGGGCAATATGATAAAAATGTGTCTAATGAAGTCTAACAAAGCTTTTTAAGTAAGTAGAAAATCAAATTCTAAGTGATTTTTCCTGTCTATACGTACATTTTTCTACACTTTCCAGACTACATATTTTTGAAAAACGTACCGTTAGTCTTTTGTAACTTAAAATGAGTTCTCTGTTTATCATATAAAATGAATGCTTTTTTTCCGATGCTCTGAAGTCCATTTATTTTAATAACACCATTTGGTTTTTTGCCTTCTTCCTCAAATGATCCCTTTGTTTTAATCAACCCTACCTGCTCTCCATTCATGCAAAATACTTTTCCCAATAGTCATTCCTTTTCAGTATGATTTATTAAAAGGACCACTGAACTGAATGTCTGGAAACGTGGGTTCCAATTCTGCCTAAGCTTTCTGTGTTGTTTCCCTAGTAGTTCACTCTCCTACTCTCCATCAGATCGTCTGCACTATTCTTAAATCCCTAATTCCCACCGCTTCCCAGTTCTCTCCTTGGTAAATAATCTCACCTCCTACAACATTGAGGAAATAGAAGCCATGAGGAAAAAACTTCCTCTTCTGCCCTGAAATCTGCAAACCTATTTGCATCCACAAATTCTCTCCAACAGTCACTATTCTGTCCCTTCTATTTAAGGTAGTCGTGGGTTTTTGATTCCATCCCATTTTAACATCTCATTCTGTCATTCTGTGGAACCACTTACTAAGTACAAAATTTAGTTCATATGTGAAATACTTTACAAAACTTAAATATCTTTAAAATTCAAATTTATCCAGTTTCATTGTTTATTCATTTAAAATTAAAAATCAGGCCGGGCGCGGTGGCTCAAGCCTGTAATCCCAGCACTTTGGGAGGCCGAGATGGGCGGATCACAAGGTCAGGAGATCGAGACCATCCTGGTTAACACGGTGAAACCCCGTCTCTACTAAAAAAATACAAAAAACTAGCCGGGCGAGGTGGCAGGCGCCTGTAGTCCCAGCTACTCGGGAGGCTGAGCCAGGAGAATGGTGTAAACCCGGGAGGTGGAGCTTGCAGTGAGCTGAGATCTGGCCACTGCACTCCAGCCTGGGCGACAGAGCTAGACTCTGTCTCAAATAAAAAATAAAAAAAAAAAAAAAAAAAAAAAAAAAAAATTAAAAATCAAGAAGTAAAACACTATCATCAGTATGATTTAGTAGAAACAAATTATATCTTGTAGATGTTTATCTTATTGAAATTCGCTTATTAGTTGCTGGACAATTGTTTGCATAAAATGGCTTATTAACAAGGGATCAAAGTTAAAACTCCTAGGCAGATCTCAAAACTATCAAGTAGTATAGATTTTTTCTTTTCGGTTTTGAAATACTGGTGTGGCTTTTTTTTTTTTTTTTAACTTTTAAATTTTTGACTGTCTTGATTAAAGTTTCGATTAAAAAAATTTTGCTGTCAATTTCTTTTCTAGGTATTATTATTATTGTTGTTCCATTGTTACTGAAACTAATTTATAGAGCAAGGGGGTGTTAAAAAATTATCTACTCTGAGTGTCAAATACACTTCACCACTGGCAGGGCTCAGGGCTCTTCATTTTTTCATAAGTTCTAGGGGGAATTCTAATACAAGGAATGGCTTTGAGAAACAAGACTAAATTTCTAAAAATCCTCACAATCCTGCTCAATCTTTTTCTGTCAATAGATGTCACCCCTCCCTTGAAATAAGTGCTTCAGAAAAATCCTAATCTACACGCAAAGCTTTCCATGTGTTTGTATGATTATTATAGATTAATTTGAACTCATATCATTCTCACATGTGCCTTAATTTTTAAAATATGTGTATATAGTTTATAGACATACATCGTAAGTTGGCTGCATTTAGGAGTTGGAAAATCTGGGACCTCATTTGGATTTGGAAAATCAATTAACGTCTATAAATTCAAGGTCCTCATTTTGAAGTTGTGTTGGCAGTATCTACTTTAGCTACCTCACATTGCTCTATAGGTTAGAATGAAAAATTGCATGTAAAATATACTGTAGCTCTGACATTTGTATGGTCCCTACAGAAATTATACAATAGCCATCAATACTTTTTGAAAAATCTAACTCCAGTAGTTTTTGAAATGTATAAAGTGCTTGTATGTATTTTAGTACAAACATCTAGTTACATTTCAAACATTTTGTAAAAAGAATTGCCATAAAATATCTTTAAAGTTTACATCTTTCTTACCATTTACATTCGTGTTATAGGCTTTTTCTCTCCTTTCCTTTCATTTTTTTCTACTCCCAGAGTTCTGGAAGCTGACCAAAGAGATACTTGTGTGAAATGCTTGTATTTTCCCTACCATATTTAAGGCTCTCAAGAGAAATTTTATACTCCTGTTTTAAGAAGTTTTTTTAAAAAAAAATTCAATATCACCAAGAAATGAACTGAAAATGACAGGTTTTCTGGAAGGAGGTTCAGCTAGCCTTCATTAAGAAGTTATGAGGCCAGGTGCAGTGGCTCACGCCTGTAATCCCGGCACTTTGGGAGGCCAAGACGGGTAGATCATGAAGTCAGGAGATCAAGACCATCCTGGCCAACATGGTGAAAGTCTGTCTCGACTAAAAATACAAAAATTAGTTGGGCGTGGTGGTACGTGCCTGTAATCTAAGCTACTTGGGAGACTCGAGGCAGGAGAATTGTTTGAACCAGGGAGTTGGAGGTTGTAGTGAGCCGTGATCACACCACTGTGCTCCAGCCTGGGTGACAGAACAAGACTCCGTCTCAAAAAAAAAAAAAAAAAAAAAAAAAGCCGGGCGCGGTGGCTCAAGCCTGTAATCCTAGCACTTTGGGAGGCCGAGACGGGCGGATCACGAGGTCAGGAGATCGAGACCATCCTGGCTAACACGGTGAAACCCCGTCTCTACTAAAAAATACAAAAAACTAGCCGGGCGAGGTGGCTGGCGCCTGTAGTCCCAGCTACTGAGGAGGCTGAGGCAGGAGAATGGCGTAAACCCGGGAGGCGGAGCTTGCAGTGAGCTGAGATCCGGCCACTGCACCCAGCCTGGGCGACAGAGCAAGACTCCGTCTCAAAAAAAAAAAAAAAAAAAAAGTTATGGTATGTCCTAAACACAGTGGGTACTACAGATTTAAAATAAGTAAAAATGTTAAAGTCCATATTAAGTGACTTCAAAAAATTATCTTTTTCCTATTTCATATAACTGCTTCAGAAGTATTATTTTTACTTGAAAATATTTTGTTGTATTTCTATGCAATAGCAATAAACGATTAAAATGCAATTGAGAGGCCAGGCACAGTGGTTCATGCCTATAATCCCAGCACTTTGGGAGGCCAAGGCAAGCAAATCACTTGAGGTCAGGAGATCAAGACCGTCCTGGCAAACATGTTGAAACCCTGTCTCTACTAAAAGAAATACAAAAAATCAGCCAGGTGTGGTGGCAGGCGCCCATAGTCCCAGCTACTCGGGAGGCTGAGGCAGGAGAATAGCATGAACCCAGGAGGCAGAGCTTGCAGTGAGTCAAGATTGTGCCACTGCACTCCAGCCTGGGCAACAGAGGGGGACTTCCTCTCAAAAAAAAAAAATCTGTGAAACATTCTCTTCCCAATTTCAAAACTTGCTACAAACTCACAGTAATGAAGATAGTGTAGTACTGGCATAAGATTAGACAGATGGAATAGAATTAAAGTCCAGAAATGAACTAAGTTTAAAGTCAATTGATTTTTCTCCTGAATCAAGGACTAGCAAAAAATAATAATAATAAAATACACCAGGCTCTGTAGCACAGGCCTGTAATCCTAGCACTCTGGGAGGCTGAGGCAGGAGGATCGCTTGAGGCCAAGAGTTCAAGACCAGCCTGGGCTACATAGTGATACTGTCTCTACTAAAAAAAAAAAAAAAATTAAAAATTAGCCAGACATGGTAGTGTGAGCCTGCAGCCCAGCCACTTGGGAGTCTGTGGTGGGAGGATTGCTTGAGCTCAGGAGGTGGAGACTACAGTGAGCCATGATCATGCCACTGCACACCAGCCTGGTCGACAGAACAAGACACTGAAAAAACAAAAAAAAAAAGATATTTCAAAGGAGAAAGAATAGCCTTCTCAATAAATAGTGTTGGGAAAACTGAATATCCACATGCAAAAGAATAAAGTGGCACTCATACCATAGACAAAATGATCTCAAACTGGATCAAAGACTTTAATAGCTCAAACGATAAAACTCTTAGAAGAAAACAGGAGTACACCTTTTTGGCTTTGGATTAGGCAATGGTGTCTTAGATATTAAGCTAAAAGCACAGGTAACAAACACACACACAATTAGATAAATTGGACCTTATCAAAATTGAAAACTTCTGTGCTTCATCAAGAACGTGAAAAGTGGCCAGGCACGGTAGCTCATGCCTGTAATCCCAGCATTTGGGGAGGCCAAGGCAGGTGTATCACTTTGAGCTCAGGATTTTGAGACCAGCCTGAGCATCATGGCGAAACCCCATCTCTACAAAAATTAGCCTGCATGGTGACTCACGCCTGTACTCCCAGCTACTCAGAAGGGTGAGGCTGGAGAATCACTTGAAGCCAGGAGGCGGCGGCTGCAGTGAGCCAACATCAAGCCAGTGAACTCCAGCCTGGGCGACAGAATAAGACCCTGTCTCAAAAAAAAAAAGTTAAAAGACAAAACACAAAACATAGAATGTGAGAAAATATTTGCTAATCACATAACAAGGAACGATACATAAACAATTCTTCCAACTGAACGATAAAAATACAACCCAACTTTAAAAATGGGCTAAAGATTTGAGTAGACATTTCTACAAAGATATGCAAATAGCCAATAAGCACATGAAAAGATATTCAACCTCATTACTCGCGAGGGAAATGCAATCAGATCACAACAAGATACCACTTCATATCCACTAGAGTAGTTAAAATTAAAAAGACAATAGCAGGTGATGATAAGGATATGGAGAAATTGGAACCCTTGTTAGTGGTATTACAAAATGGTGTAGCCACTTCAGAAAACAGTTTGGCAGTTCCTCAAAAGGTTAAAGAGTAACTACATGGCCTAGTAATTCCACTTCTAGAGAAATAAAAACATCACAAAAAAAACTTACACAAATGGACCGGGCGCGGTGGCTCAAGCCTGTAATCCTAGCACTTTGGGAGGCCGAGACGGGCGGATCACGAGGTCAGGAGATCGAGACCATCCTGGCTAACACGGTGAAACCCCGTCTCTACTAAAAAATACAAAAAACTAGCCGGGCGAGGTGGCTGGCGCCTGTAGTCCCAGCTACTCGGGAGGCTGAGGCAGGAGAATAGCGTAAACCCGGGAGGCGGAGCTTGCAGTGAGCTGAGATCCGGCCACTGTACTCCAGTCTGGGCGACAGAGCGAGACTCCGTCTCAAAAAAAAAAAAAAAAAAACTTACACAAATGTTCATACAGCATTACTCATAACAGCTAAAAAGTGGAAGCAATCCAAGTGTTTTCTAATGTTGAATGGATAACCAAAATGTGGTATATCCAACAATAGAATATTATATGTGATAGAAGAGTTTCTGTTCCTCAAATAATAAGCATAGAATTACTACGTGATCCGGCACTTCCACTCCTAGGTGTATATTCAAGATAATTAAAAACCTATGTCCACACAAATGTTCAGAGAAGCATACTTCAGTAGCCAAAATGGAAGCAACCCAAGTATCAACTGATAAATGCACAGACCAAATGTCGTTTATCCATACAATGGAATATAACCTGGCAATAACAGGGAGCCAAGTACTGTTACTTGAAAACATGCTAAGTGAAAGAAGTCACAAAAGGCCACATATTGTATATTTACCCTTACATGAAATGTCCAGAATAGGCATATTCATAGACAGAAAGTAGTTAGCATTTGCCAGGGGTTGGAGGAAGAAAGGAAAGAATGGGATATGACTGCCACTGGACATAAGATTTCTTTTGAGAATGATGAAAATGTTCTGAAATTAGTGGTGATTGTTTCATAACTTGATTAATATACTAAAATCCACTGAATTGTACACTTTAAAGTGATGACTTTTTGGTTTGTAAATTACATTTCAATAAAGCTGTTATTTTAGAATGTTTAATTATGTTTTTAAAAATGAGATAAGCATGAAATCAACCAAGAGAATAGCCACATAAGAACTTGTGGCTAGCTCTGGTTCATTTATGCCTCACTGAGTTGGTACTCCAGAAGAAGAAATCTTAACTGGAGCAATGAATGATAGCCAAGATGGAGTGGGTGTCCGAGTGGTTACCCCCAGGCATAGACGATAAAGGGGTACACTGTCTATATGATTACCATTTAGCAACAATGAAAACAACTAGAATCAGTCTGCTTTTATTATGACCTTTCTGCCATCAAATCCTAAACAATGTCGTTGAAAAAATACACTCTCGCCTCAAAAACCTGGTTGGTCCAAGCCAGGGTTTCTCATTTTGTTGTCATTCTGGGCCAAATAATTGTTGTGGGAGGCTGTGCTGTGCATCTTTGGATGTTTGGCTGCATCCCTGGCCTCTACCCACTTGATTTCAGTTGCACTCCCCACAATGGTAACAGCCAAAAGTGTCTGCAGACATTGCCAAAAATGTCCCGAAAGGCAAAACGGCCAAGGTTGAGAACGATTGATTTAAGTTCTAAATAAATGCTGTGATTGTCTATTGAATTTTAGTAACATGTGTAAGCCTCAAATTAGCACATTTTTATTGCTTATCTTTTAATTATACTCTGGGGAAGTTAATTCAAAGAACTCTCGACTATACAATTGGTCCCCAACATAAAAGGGCTAGGCTTTATATGTGTGCTGGTGTTGAAAGTACATTCTTAACAGTTCTAAATTGTTTCAGCTTGTTTTGTGCACAGCTCATATCTCCAACCTTTGGCACTATATAAATCCTAGCTTTAAATAGCAGATTCATAATACATGATGATAGCACCGTGATTATAAAGGTGTCAAAACAAATTGAATAACTTCAATTCTGTTATTATATAATATATACACACCATTTTCTGAGCCGTATAGGCAGAGTTCTCTTTCTCACCATTTTCACATGTCTCCCCTAACCTTTAATTTTTTTCAAACACATTCATGTAATGGAAAAGTATTAATTTCCTTTTTTGTACTGTATTATTTTATTTACATTTTTATTTGAAAAAGTTTAATGATAGTTACATAAGTAAAAATCAATAAAATATTTTTCAGTGTCTTCTTTCTGGTCTGCATTTCATTTCATGACTATTAAAAATAATTTTCTCCTTTAGAGGAGGAAGCCACTTAAAGTGATCTGTACTAGGTGTCAAATGTGCTAGGCACACCACTGATTTAGGGAAAGAGATAAAGTACACCACAATGAAAGTGGAAAAGAAGATAAAGTGCATTAAGATAAAAAAGAAGAGAAATAGATGAGGGGCCAAGGAATTGAAGGTGAGAAAGCGGAAAATTGAGAGACCACGAGGCAAAATTGGCGACTTCTGAAATGAATAGATTATTGAATTGCATTTGTTCTGTTTTTATTTCCTTATCATTTGTTTGGGCAGTGGGCTAAGGTCTGTACATTATCATCTGTTCTTCCCACACATTTGGAAGATTAGTTGCCAATTAATTACTATTTTTAATTCTTCAACTGCTCTGTGGCTTCAGCTGTGCCTTGCCCTGACCCACATCATTGCAGAGGCCCAAAAATTATTCTCTAGGTGCTGCGAAGGAGGAAGGAGTGCCCAGAATCGGGAGCTAACAAAATTGAATGGATATGTGTGAGATATTAGGCTAGGTGCTTATTCCGTGTCTCACAACAAACTGCCATTTTACTTGAGGAAACTGAAGCTCAGCTTAATGGGTTTTTTTCCCCTTCAAATTCTATTTAAAATTCTCATTGGATGAATAACATTTATTAGATTTTTTTTTTTTTTTTTTTTTTTTTTTTACTGTCTCAGTCCTAGGCTGCTTTTTACTCTCTCAAAAACTAAACAATATAATGGCATACTACTTATATAATATGGTAAGTCACTTTTTAAAGTTATGCACTCTGGTAGTTCTTAATTGTGGAACGATCAATACATACGTGTTTTTTTAAAGGAAACTTTTAGACATAAGTACTTGAATCACTGATAGATGCCTACTTTTTGTGCTATGCATTCTATAGCATGTAATTAACCCTTGTTGAATGCATAATGTATTAAGTTTGTAGCTTACCTAGATAATGAAGTTGGAAAAATTGGAAAAATTGTCGAGAAATGGCTCTGTCAGTGAAGTCTCTACAAAATTTTAATTTGAAAGGTAAATAATAAAAGGAGAGGCTGGGAGTAGTGGCTCATGCCTGCAATCCCAGCACTTTGGGAGGGCAAGGTGGGAGGACTGCCTGAGGCCAGGAGTTCAAGACCAGCCAGGGCAACAGAGCAAGACCCCGTCTCTGCAAAAAATGTTTAAAAACCAAATTAGCTGACCGTAGTGCTGCATGCCTGTCATCCTAGCTACTTGGGAGGTTGAGACAGAAGGATCCCTTAACCCCAGGACTTCAAGGCAGCAATGGGCCATGATTGTGTCACTGCACTCCGGCCTGAGCAACAGAGCAAGACCCTGTCTCTAAAATATAATAAAAGGAGACAGAATCACTTACATAAAGTCCTAATCTGAAACATTAGAAATAAGACTGACATCTTTTAAAGTATTTATACAGTGTTCTTTTATATCTATAGTTACGAAAGTTTTGGATTGAATTCTGTTTCTATGGTAGAAACCTAAATACTAGAGGAGGTATGTGTGCCATTTTGACTTGGAATTTCTAAGCATAGCTTCAGTAAGATTAACCACATTAACCCAGCCACAAAATACATTATTACCCAAATATTAACGTCCTGTGCCAAAACTTGCCACTGGTGGATAGGCGCTGTTATACAATTCTTACATGGAAACTGCCTTCGTTATATGACAACCAACTGGAGAAGTCAAATACAGTATATGAACTTGAACTTGAGCTTTAAATCATTGGTATGTCATTTTAATAACAAAGCAACCTAGCCAGATTTATTCTTAACTCAGTGTAAATATAGACAGGGTGTAGTGGCCTTTAGCCAGCTGGGAGTATCTCTGCAATTCAAAAGATGATTAATGAGATGCTGTTTCTATTTATAAGTAGAAAAATTAGCCTTAATGTACAGGTTTTTGACTAACCGATGATTGAGACTATTTATTCAAGTCATGAAAACTGAAAAAGTTAAAAAAAATAAAAATTAAAAAAAATTTAAAAAAATAAAAATAAAAATGAAAAAAAAAAAAGAAAACTGAAAAAGTAACTAGAGTTTAAAAGCAATAAAAGATCATTCTTCCCAGTCTATCCCATTTACCTGTGAGGTCTTGAAATGATGGACTAGGGTTGGATTTCCGCCTAGGGTTTGATTTCTATGGGTATTTAGCAACTTTGTCTTACCTTAGACATGGCAATTAGTAGTAAGGAACATTACAGTCCCTCAAAGGTCATACCTAAATATTCAACATGTCTTGCAATCAGTTTCTTACTAATTGACTCATTAGTTCATTCACTCAACAAATATCTATCATTGACCAGGCACTCTGATATCATGTTTTTTCTATTCTCCCCCATTTTGCTCATAACTAATTATATTTGTATGCACACAGTATATCTCTTTCTCCTCATGGTTCACCAACCCTTTCGTTTTTATTATTATTATTTTAATTTCCCCCCCCAACCCTTTCTGCTTATCCCAAACATGGCATAACTCTAGAACAGAGAGCATGTCTTGTTCATCTCTGTATACCAGAGCCTGACATACAGCTTTTAAAAATGAATTGCATTGGCCGGGCGCGGTGGCTCAAGCCTGTAATCCCAGCACTTTGGGAGGCCGAGGCGGGTGGATCACGAGGTCAGGAGATCGAGACCATCCTGGCTAACATGGTGAAACCTCGTCTCTACTAAAAATACAAAAAACTAGCCGGGCGTGGTGGCGGGCGCCTGTAGTCCCAGCTACTCGGAGGCTGAGGCAGGAGAATGGCGTGAACCTGGGAGGCGGAGCTTGCAGTGAGCCGAGATAGCGCCACTGCACTCCAGCCTGGGTGACACAGCGCGAGACTCCGTCTCAAAAAAAAAAAAAAAAATTAAAAAATGAATTGCATTTAATGCTCAGTAAAATAAACAGGCAGGAGGACACCCCCAAACAGTGTCAAAGATAAACCTAGTTGTCCATTAGTAGGTGTGTGGATAAGTAAATAGTGTATTTATGCAATTTAATAGTTCTCAGTAGAAAATATTTGCCAACTATTCATCCAACAAAGGACTAATACCCAGAATCTATAAGGAACTTAAATCAACAAAATAATAACCCCATTTAAAAAGTGGGCAAAAGACATGAATAGACATTTCTCAAAAGAAGACATACTGGCTGAGTGTGGTGGCTCACGCCTGTAATCCCAGCACTTTGAGAGGCCAAAGCAGATGGGTCACGTGAGGCCAGGAGTTCAAGACCAGCCTGGCCAACATGGTGAAACCCCATCTCTACTAAAAAATACAAAAATTAGCCGGGTGTGGTGGTGCTCACCTGTATTTCCAGCTACTCAGGAGGCTGAGACACAAAAATCGCTTGCACCTGGGAGGCAGAGGTTGCAGTGAGCCGAGATCATGCCAGTGCACTCCAGCCTGGGCAACATAGTGAGACTCTGTCTCAAAGAAAAAAAAAAAAGACATGGAATCAACCTAAGGGGCCAAAAACAATTGATTTGATAAAGAAAATGTGGTACATATACTCCATGGAATACTACACAGCCATAAAAAAAAAAAATTATGTCCTTTGCAGCCACATGGATGGGGCTGGAGGCCATTATCCTAAGCAAATTAACATAGAAAACCAAAAACTGCACGCTCTCACTTATAAGTGGGAGCTAAACAATGAGTACACACGGACATAAAAATGGAAATAGACACTGGAGACTCCAAAAGTAAGGATGGGGGAAGAGGGGCAAGAGTTAGAAAACTATCTATTGGGTACTATATTCATTATTGGGTGATGGGATCGATAGAAGCACAAATCTCGGCATCACGCAATATACCCATGCAACAAACCTGCACATGTAACCCCTGAATCTAGAATTTAAAAATAAAAATGTACCCAGTAATTTAAAATGCATGAAATAGAACCACATGTATCAATATGGATATCTCAAAAACAGAATTTAAGTGAAAAATTGAAACATTTGATAATATGGAATATTACAAAGGGGTGAGAAAATGGACACTTATTTATATCTCAGACTATAAATTTACTATAACTTCAAGGGAGGGCAATTTGGCAAGTGATTACAATTAATACTACAATGAGTAAAGTGTCCATTCCAATTTATTCTCCAGCTATGTCTATATGTATGAAAAATAATGAACAAGAATAGTTATTGCAATATTGTTTACAGTAGTAAAAGATGTCTATTAACAGGCCAGGTCAGATAAATTATGTTCTGCATATCCAATGCATTTTCGACAAAACAACAAGGAATATCTTTATACACTCTATGTAATTATCTCTAAATACTTCTAGAAGAATACACATGGGAAGCATTGGTTGCTTTCAGGAAGTGACACTGGCTATCTTGGGCACATGCATAGAAAATAAACTTTTCACTGCTTACCCTCAAATAATTTGAGTTTTGAACCATATGAATTATCTCTTCACAAAAAGAAAAGGCAATTTGAAAGCCGGCATGGTGGTTTGGACCTATAATCCCGGTGCTTTGGGAGCTTAAGGTGGGAGAATGGCTGAGGCCTGGATTTCAAGACCAGCCTGTGCAACATGGTGAGACACCCTCCCTACCCCAGTCCAGGTTCTGAAGAATAAAAGATGTTGGGAGTTTCTTAAAAAGATCCAGCTGGTGGGAAGGCAGAGCACCTTGCCTCCTCTGAGAGGCAGCTTCCCTTCCACATGGAGGGAAAGAGGAACAAGATTACAGAGTTGGAGGTGGAGCTAGACAGTGAGTGAGGAACCCCCGCTTCTTCTCATGACCTCCCACCTGGACCACACAGTGTCGCACTGCCTGCTCTAGGTGGCCACTCAGGCCCTGCAGACTAAGACCCCAGCCTCCACAAGGCTGGACTGTGAGGAGACAAAAGAGCCCCAGCCAGCTGTGCCTCCTGCCAGTGCCTCTCGCCAGCAAGGTGATCTCGAGCGAGTGCCTTACCCTCTCATTGCCTCAGTTTCTTCATCTCTAACATGAAAATCGTAATGCCTACTTTGTAAGAGTATTGTGAAGTAATACTTGTAAAGAGCCAGAAACAACACCTGGCATATAGTAAGTGCTCAATTACTACTGTCTGTTGTTAGTTCTAGAAGTGCTCCTCCTTTCCCGCTGTATGCCTTTACTCAGGCTGCCACTTCTGAAAACTTCTCCTCTCATCTTCCTGTGAAAAGACTACCGATTTTTAACCTTTTTTCCTGGTCCACTCAACTGGACGTTGTTTATTTGTCCTCTGAACCATCACAGAGCTATGAACCTTTCCTATGGTCCTTCTAAGCTGCCTTTCTGAAGTTATCTGGGTACCTGTCTTGTTTCCCAGTTTTAGACTATCAGTGCCTGAGGAATCTTTATTCTTGGAGATGTCTTTCACAGCTAATTATCCATAGTAGTAAGGAAACAGTTTTTAAAAACAATCATTTTTACTAGATGACAAACTTAATATCCTTAAAATTATTATGAGACAATAAATGATCTCGTTAAAAATAAGTATTTAAAAGAATTCAATTATTTTCTTACCTGTCCCAAATTATTCCTAAGAGGTAGTCACTAATACACTCACACACACAATTTGTGTGTGTGTGTGTGTGTGTATATATATATATGTATTCTTCCAAGTGTTTTTACAAGTACATAAATGTGTATGTGTGATGTCAGTAGACTTAGATTTTATCATATTTCTTTCTTTTTTTTTGAGATGGAGTTTCCCTCTTTCGCCTAGGCTGGAGCACAGTGATGTGATCTCAGTTCACTGCAACTTCTGCCTCCTGGGTTCAAGCAATTCTGCTGCGGCCTCCCAAGTAGCTGGGATTACAGGTGCCTCCCACCATGCCCAGTTAATATTTTTTTGTATTTGTAGTAGAGATGGGGCTTTGCCATGTTGGCCAGGCTGGTCTCAAACTCCTGACCTCAGGTGATCCACCTACCTCAGCCTCCCAAAGTGCTGGGATTATAGGCATGAGCCACTGTGCCTGGCCTTATTATATTTCTTTTAATGCTTTTGTAGCTTTCTATCATATGAAATATGAGTCTATCCAGATGGATATAACACAATTTATTTAACTGGCCCATTTTTGATATGTGGGAATTTTTCAGGTCTGCTTCTACAGTTTTCAGTTTTACAACTGTCATGATAAAATCTGCTTTTTCTTTCCTTTTTATCACTACACATTAAGTCATGAGTAAACTCTCTTGCACAATCATACGGTTATTCCGTATAGTCAAAGGTTTTAGGCAGTGAAGATCATTCCTGTGATTCCTACCTCTGAGATACCGATGTCTTGGAACACAATCTAGAGCCCACGGATGCTTTCCAGTTTCTTTCTACTGAGAACTATTTTGGGCTGGGAAGCATTTTTGTAATCGTAATTTAACAGCCATGGAGTTCCTTTTATGTTTTCCATTATTGCTGGGCCACAAGCTTTACCTATGACTGCTGCTGGGTTTGTTCGAGGGCCCCATGCCACTTTCATGATGGCAATACTTTGCAGTTACACAGTTTTACAGTTTCTGCAAGCATGGTCTTATATAGGCCTAGTCAGTGGTGTGAAGCCTGAACAGAAAGAAGAAATTCAGCCGGGTGCAGTGGCTCACACCTATAATCCCAGCACTTTTGGGAGGCAGAGGCAGGTGGATCACCGAAGGTCAGGAGTTTGAGACCAGCCTGGCCAACATGGTGAAACTCTGTCTCCACTAAAAATATAAGAAATTAGCCAGGCACAGTGGCATGCGCCTGAAATCCCAGCTACTTGGGAGACTGAGACAGGAGAATCGCTTGAACCCGGGAGGCGGGGGTTGCAGTAAGCCAAGCTCTCACCACTGCACTCTGACAGAGTGAGACTCCATCTCAAAAAAAAGAAAAAAAAAAGAAATTCCAGCTGGGAGTGCTACCCACATCCACCTAATTCTGAACACACTACGCAGGAAATACAAATGTTAAATCATACATTCGGCATAGTTTTAATTGGTCAGCTTTACATAGTTTAACCTTATGAAACTGCTGTTGTCTGAAGGGCAGTTCACCTGTGAACCTACTACATGTCAGGCATTCTACCAGGCCCAGCAGATTTGGCGGTGATCAACTCTCAAACTGCAAACATCCATCCAACATCTATGTTTTCTCTCCTCTTCCTTCCTTCCTTTTTTCATCTTATGGACATGAACCAGAACAAATCTCTTCTTTTCCATCTCCTTTCTTCCCCCCTCCTTCCTTTCTTCCTATTTTTTCTTTCTCTTTCCTCTTGTTCCTTTTCATCCCTCCACACTGCATGAAGGATTTGAGGTGAAAACTGTGCTCTCATTACGACAGCATATCCAGAGTTAAATGTTCTGGTGTGCAGTTTGAATTATTTAGATTTGTCTCACATATTCACACAGACTATACAGATTTCTTAAATTTGCCATTCATGAGGGAGCACATAATTCTGCGTAACTACGGATTTCAAGACACTTAAAAACTAGATTTTATGGTCAGGCGCAGTGGCTCACGCCTGTAATCCTAGCACTTTGGGAGGTGAGGCGGGTGGATCACTTGAGGTCAGGAGTTGAAAACCAGCCTGGCCAACATGGTGAAACCTCATCTCTACTAAAAATACAAAAAAATTAGCCCGGCGTGGTGGTGGGGTAGTGGACACCTGTAATCCCAGCTACTTGGGAAGCTGAGACAGGAGAATCGCTTGAACCCAGGAGGCAGAGGTTACAGTGAGCTGACATCGTCCCATTGCACTCCAGTCTGAGCAACAGAACAAGACTCCATCTCAAAAAAAAAAAAAAAAAAAATTTATATATCTCTTTTGGATATTGCCATCTACTACATTAGGCAACAAATAAGTTTAAATTCCTATTGTTGCTTTTATTTTTAAAATACGTCACTTTTATAATTGAGATTTGAGAAAAATGAATTTCATTCGTTCACTGTTTCTTTAGTACATATTTTAATGACATGTACAGGTATTACCTAATAAAATGTTGGTCTTTTGTATGTTGAATGCACAGATTCTAATTTCCTTTACAGAAATTTGCTTTACCCCACAGCCACTGGGAATGGGCTGCTTTACATAGACTTGGCCAGCTCCTGTCAGGAGCTATTTCAACAGATAGGAATAACAGACCGCATGTGTTTCAATGTAACACCAGGGGTCACTGTAAGCTAGAAACCTTCAACCACGTTTAGAAATGTTGAATTAATGTTAGTCACAAAATTTTTGAATACTGGCTTATTAGTGAGATTATTTTTTAAAACCTCTGGTTTTATAATAACCTATATCGTATTTAATCATCTTCAAACTGTCCCATTTTAATTCAACTAAAATGTAAAAATTCCTCATTTACGATTTTTAGAAGCAGCACTGCCACAATCAGATAAACAATGACAAAGTATAATACTTTCAGGAACGCTGAGAATTCCTGTTTCCAGCTGAAATTAGATACGACATGAGAGTTCAATAGATAAAGCCACACTTGAAATCAGGAAAGATGAATTCTTAGATATGCTGCATGTAGTGTAATCTTTCTGCCTAAATTTTCAGGTTAGGATGAGACTAGATTATTTCTAAGATCCTATTCAACTCTTCATTTTGTTTTGATCCTACTCAGCTCTTAGTTTAATCATTCAATTAAACAAACTTGAATCATCTACTGCTTTTAAGTATTCTAATATTATACAGAAGGCCATGGAGCCTTTTCCTTAAGTTCCTCAAGGGTCACTTTGTTTTAGGGATGGGCCTTGGGGGAAGGCTGAACCAGATCGAGGGCTATTAGAGATTTAAATCCACTAAAGAGACACACCTGGGCTTCATGACCCCAGGGGATGAACCTAGTTCTTATCTTGAAAGAAGCTAAATATCCAGCAGCCTGGCCTAGCGATTTCCCAAGAGGAGGTTACCCTCCAGTCTCCAACATGCCCTCAGATACACCCAAGCCAATCAACTGAAACCAATGAAACATTTCTATCAGGGGCTTTCAAGGACTTCCTTAGGTTTCTTTCGGCTTTCTCCTCAAACTCCTCCAACCTGAAATATTTGCTTAAGCCAGTCCCACATCCCAGGGCCCTCACCTTCCATAAATCAAATCACTTTCATTCCACTTTATTGCTGAAGTGACACCGCTCACTCCAGCCTTTGCTTCTCCCTCAACACCCGATTCCCAAAGCATTCCTGTGTCCTGCGAAAACTCACAGAACTTTCTTCATCACTAACCTGTTATCTGTGGCACTCACCTTCCCTCTGTCACATTCATTTTCTTGAACGTAACCATAATCGAGCTATTATATGCAAGTATATCTGCATCACCAGTAAATTTTCAAACTCTCATGAAAAGCAACCAAATCACATACCCCATCCAGACCCTCAGAGCCTAGCAGAGAACAACTTTCTTTCCTTCTTCCTTTTTTTTTTTTTTTTAGACTGAGTTTCGCTCTTGTTGCCCAGGCTGGAGTAGCTGCAACCTCTGCCTCCCCAGTTCAAGCAATTCTCCTGCCTCAGTCTCCCGAGTAGCTGGGATTACAGGCATGCGCCACCACGCCCAGCTGATTTTGTATTTTTTAGTAGAGGTGGGGTTTCTCCATGTTGGTCAGGGCAGCCTCCCAAAGCTCTGGGATTACAAGCATGAACCACCACAACTCAACTTGCAATGGATCAATAACTCAGTCTGAGTTGCTGTCTAAGCCATATGTTTGTTACTGCCTTTGCATATTCCACCCTTCTTTCAGGTGAGAGCTCATCAGAATATGAAACGGACTTGTTACGATTTCCATTGGTTTGGGGCCACTGGGGAACCAAAGAGGTCTACTCATAAGAATTAAAATGTAGAATGTATTAGAGATGACAATAGTATTAATTAAAGAAAGACAAACTATTTAAATAGAAAAGATAGCTGGGCTCGGTGGCTCACGCCTGTAATCCCAGCACTATGGGAGGCCGAGGCGGGCAGATCACCTGAGGTCAGGAGTTTGAGACCAGCCTGGCCAACATGGTGAAACCTCATCTCTACTGAAAATACAAAAATTAGCCAGGCCTGGTTGCGCATGTCTAATCCCAGTTACTTGGGAGGCTGAGTCATGAGAATCGCTTGAATCTGTGAGGCAGAGGTTTCAGTGAGCCGAGATCATGCCACTGAAATCCAGCCTGAGGGACAGAGCGAGACTCCATCTCAAATAAAGCCAAGTGTGGTGGCACATGCCTGTTATCCCAGTCACTTGGGAGGGTGAGGAAGGAAGATCTATTGAGCACAGGAGTTCAAGTCCAGCTTAGACAATGTAGTGAGATGCTGTCTCTAAAAAATAAAAGTTATTTAAAACTTTCATTTTATGATATATTTGCCCTCTGTGATATTTATGAATGCAAGCACAAACACACACTATATTTTTAGTGTTAAATATATAGTTATGCTGAAATAAAATTAATTGCTTTTGGACGGCGGACACTTTCCTGATGTAGCCTCTAGGCAAATTAGTTTGGGAACCACATTTATATTCAAGTCAATATAGAAAGTTTAATAGCTGTGCTCACAAATAAAGCAAGGGTTGAAAAATGGTCAAGCATCTCTTTCTGAATCTATTTTAGTCTTCATGCCTTCAAAGTCTTATATTGTGGCTTTGATGGGAAGAATACTGTTTGTACCTTGCACTTACTTTTCAATTTATGAAGAGTAATAGTAAAAAGTATCAAAAAATTCAATGCGAATCTAGATTGATACACAATTAAAGATAATTAGTAGAGTTCTGAGCACACTAAAGGATTTCTTATAATTGAATTTAAACATTTGTTAAATCTTAGCTAAATAATTGGGATACTATGCAAAGAAAAATGAAAACAAACACTGATACAAGACTTATTATGGGCTAGTCTCTACAATAACTTATCAAAATTCCTAATCATAACTCTATGAGAACCCTCATTTTCCAAAGAAAACAGGAAGAGAGTTGGGGGGTCATTGGCCAGAGATTAATTACCCAGTTAGGAAGTGACAAAGGTGGGGCCAGTCACGGTGGTTTACGCCTGTAATCCCAGCACTTTGGGAGGCTGAATTGAGTGGATTACCTGAGGTCGGGAGTTTGCGACCAGCCTGACCAACATGGAGAAACCCCGTCTCTACTAAAAATTCAAAATTAGCTGGGCATGGTGGCGCATGCCTGTAATCCCAGCTACTCAGGAGGATGAGGCAGGAGAATCGCTTGAACCCAGGAGGCAGAGGCTGCAGTGAGCCGAGATGGCGCCATTGCACTCCAGCCCGGGCAATAAGAGCAAAACTCTGTCTCAAGCAAACAAAAAGAAAGTGACAGTGACAAAGGTGGGATGTCAGTCCACCTCAGTTCTCCACTCTTGTCTGCACTTAAGATTTTAACCATTCTGATAGGTGTGCACTGATATTCCATTTTAGTTTATTTAGAATTTTCCTAACGGCTAATGAAGTTGAACATCTCTTCAGGTGCTTGTTTGTCATCTGTATCTGCTCTCATGTCCTTTGCTCCTTTTCTAATTGGATTTTTAAATTTACTATTGTTTTGAGAGTCCTTTATATATTCTAGATAGGAGTCCTTTGTTGCGTATGTGGTTCACAAATACTTTCTAGGATTCTTTCTTGTCACAATATCTTGTTGGCCGGGCGCGGTGGCTCAAGCCTGTAATCCTAGCACTTTGGGAGGCCGAGACGGGCGGATCACGAGGTCAGGAGATCGAGACCATCCTGGCTAACCCGGTGAAACCCTGTCTCTAGTAAAAAAAATACAAAAAAATAGCCGGGCGAGGTGACGGGCGCCTGTAGTCCCAGCTACTCGGGAGGCTGAGGCAGGAGAATGGCGTAAACTCGGGAGGCGGAGCTTGCAGTGAGCCGAGATCCGGCCACTGCATTCCAGGCTGGGCGACAGAGCGAGACTCCGTCTCAAAAAAAAAAAAAAAACAATATCTTGTCATTCGTGTTTCTAATCCACCAGCCTGGAGATAGATTAGGGGAAGCAAAAAGCCCAGATTGCATCTCATTATTTGTGAGCAGGTTTGCAGTGCAGACTCCACTTCATTAACCATCTAACTGTAAACTTGATTTCATCTTTTGTGTACCCAATATTTAGTTATCATTCTTGGTAATGGTTACAAGTTTGTTTTTAAGTTTTCCTACAATAAAACATAACACCAGACATATTTAAGAAATCTGGTGTTTTAATGTATATAATAAATGCCAATTAAGGTGTTGTATTCATTATTTCCTTTAACTTATCCAACCAATGGAAGGTATTACCATTATCTGTATTTCACAGATGAAGAAACCTGGGCCTGAAAATGTTAAGTAACTAGCCCAGGTTGCATGGCAACAAAAATAAGATTTATATCAGGTATCATTCGAGAGACGCTTAGCTGCTACTCAATATTGTCTCTTTTATATTTTTATATTTTTTATATTTTTATATTTTATATTTTTATATTGTTGCAAAATTATTTGGCTTTTTAAGAAATCATGAAGTTGCTATGTTTCATTTACCAGGAGAAGGCCTGAGAGAACTACTGTTAAAAACACTGTGGATGGGGCCGGGCACAGCAACTCACACCTGTCATCCCAGCACACTGGGAAGCCAAGACAGGATTGCTAGAGTCCAGGAGTTTGAGATCAGCCAGCACAAAATAGACACACTCCACTCTATAGAAAACTAAATTAGTCAGGCATGGTGGTGCACTCCTATAGTCCCAGCTACTTGAGAGGCTGAGATGGGAGGATCACTTTGAGCCCAGGAGGTCAGGGCTGCAGCAAGCTATGATCACGCCACTGCACTCCAGCCTGGGAAACAGAGCAAGACCCTGTCTCTAAAACAAATAAACAACCAGAAACCCCACTCTGGATGTGCTTCCAATTCCAGCCATTGATGGAATAAGAGGGATTGAATTTGCCCTCAGGTCTATTTTAACAAAGAAGCTCAAAAGTAAGCCTAAAAAGGATCAAACAGAATTCAAATAATTTAATGAAATATTTATTAGAATACCAAAAAGTCCAACACCTAATTACATAAAATTGACAATAGTGGCATCTATTCATAAGTTAACAGGCACAGAAAGCAATAAAACCTGTCCCAATGCCAAGCAGGAAAAAACAAAAACAAAAAACCAGACACAGATCTAGAAATTACACAGCTAATAGAATCAGCAAAGACAGTAAAGCAGTTATTAAAAATATACTTCCTATGCTCAAGAAGGTTGGAGAAACGCATGAGTGTGATGAGAAAGGGGGTATGTAAAAAGATCCAAATTAAACTTCTGGAGATTAAAAATATAGAGACCGGGCACTGTGACTCAAGCTTGTAATACCAGTACTTTGGGAGACTGAAGCGGGCGAATCACCTGAGGTCAGGAGTTTGAGACCAGCCTGGCCAATATGGTGAAACCCCGTCTCTACTAAAAATACAAAAAAATTAGCTGGGCATGGTGGTGGACACCTATAATCCCAGCTACTCGTGAGGCTGAGGCAGGAGAATCACTTGAACCCAGGAGGCGGGGGTTGCAGTGAGCCAAGATGGCACCACTGCACTCCAGCCTGGGCAATAGAGTGAGACTGTCTCAAAAAAAAAAGAAAAAAAGAGATGAAAAGAAAAATCTGAGATGAAAAATACACCAGATGGGATAAACAGCAAATAAGACACTGCAGAAAAAAAAGACTTGTAAAAGTGAAGACAAAGCAACTGAAACTAACTAACACGAACAGAAGAAAAATATCTGAAAAATGAAAAGAGCAACATAATGTGGCCTAAAATGCATCACACATACAGTCTCAGGAAGGAGGGGATGGGAGTTCAGACAAAAAATTTTTTGAAAAAATAATGGCTGAATGTTTATCAAGTATGAGGAAAACTATAAACCAAATAGATCAAAAACAAACAAACAAACAAAAACTCAAGAAACCCAACATCAAAGAAACATGGAAAATCACAACCAAGCATATCTCACTAAGAAGCAAATGGTGGTCAGGCACGGTGGCTCACACCTGTAATCCCAGCACTTTGGCAGGTGGAAGTGAGAGGACTGCTTGAGCCCGGGAGTTTGAGACCAGCCTGGGCAACACAAGGAGATCTCATCTCTACAAAAAATAAAAATTTAGCTAGGAGTGGTGGTGTGCACCCATGGTCCCTATTACTTGGGATGCTGAGGTGGGAGGATCTCTTGAGTCTGGGAGTTTGAGGCTGCAGTGAGCATAGATGGTGCCACTGCACTCTAGCATGGGAGACAGAGGGAGACCCTGTCTCAAAGAAACAAACCAACAAGAAGTAGATGGAAAATTACCATATATATAAAGATGTTCATGATTATTAACTAACAGAGAAATGCAAATTAAAATCATAGAGAAACCATTCCCTACCTACTAAATGCTAAAATTAAAAAGACTTCCAACACCAAATGCTGGCAAAGATACAAAGCAACTGTAACTCTCATATTCCTGGTGGGAACGAAAAATGATACATCTACTTTGGAAAAACAGTCTGACAGTCTTGTATAAAGTTAAGTACTTACCATATGACTCAGCTGTCCCACTCCTGTATTTCGTCAAGAAAAATAAATTACTATGTTCACACAAAGACTAGCACAGACAGATCTTCAAAGCAGCTTTGCTCACAATAACCAACAACTGGAAACAATCCAATGTCTATCAGCGGATGGGTGAATAAATACATAGCAGTGTAGCCATTCAAAGGATTTGGTTTTATCAAAGACGAGACTACAGACTCCAGCAACAGGGCAGAAGAATCACAAAAGCATTATGCTAAGTGAAAGACAAAAGCACTTCCCTTACCCTACTCAAGGTTACATACTTACATGATTCCACTTATATGAAATTTGAAGAAAGGGCCAGGAATGGTGGCTTTTAATCCCAGCTACTCAGGTGGCTGAGGCACAAGGATTACTTGAGCCCAGAAGTTTAAGGCCAAAATAGAGAAAGCCAACATAGGAAGCTGAGATCTATGATAAAGACTGCCAATGGCAAGGGGCACTAGTGAGATGTTTAAGCTGAAACTGTGAAAACAATTGGAACGCTTGCAAGGGTGGAGCAGGGTTTGTTAACCTCCTCAGGTGATTCTGTAAGCGTGGGACAAGAGTTGTTAAGAGAACTGCAAGTAGATCACGACAATTAAACAAATGTTTAGAAAGAAGAAAATGCAAATACAGAAAGTTGAAGTGCCATGACAGCAGTAAATACTTGGACCGCTGGCTCATGGCACATTTCTTTCAAATGTGCTTTTCTAGAAGTATTCACAACCATTTGAACTAAAACATTTGGATTAACTTCAAAAATAATAGTGTTCAAGTAAATATATCGCCTCTTTTAAGACACTAGTGAATCAATGATATAAGGATTAATTTAGCATCTCATTTCTTAGATAAAACCAGACAGGATTTCTTTTGGGACCAGTAAGTAATTGCTATCGCTTCTTGGCCTTTTGTCTAAGATCAAGTGTGTAAATAATTGCTAAGAACAATTCTGGTCGGGCACGGTGGCTCATGCCTGTAATCCCAGCACTTTGGGAGGCTGAGGCGGGTGGATCATGAGGTCAGGAGTTCGAGACCAGCCTGGCCAAGATGGTGAAACCCCGTCTCTACTAAAAAAAAATAGAAAAATTTGCAGGGCGTGGTGGCACACGCCTGTAGTCCCAGCCACTCGGGAGGCTGAGGCAGGAGAATCGCTTGAACCCGGGAGGCAAAGGTTGTGGTGAGCCGAGATCATGCCACTGCACTCCTGCCTGGATGACAAGAGTGAAACTCCATCTTAAAAAAAAAAAGAAAAAAAAGAACAATTCTGTTTTTTTGTTTTTTGGTTTTTTGTTTTTTTTTTTTTTTTTTTTTTTTTGAGACAGCCTCGCTCTGTGGCCCAGGGTGGAGTGCAATGGCGCCATCTCGGATCACTGCAACATCCGGCTCCTGGATTCCAGCGATTCTCCTACCTCAGCCTCCCGAATAACTGGGATTACAGACGCCCACCATCACGCCCGGCTAGTTTTTGTATTTTTAGTAGAGACGGAGTTTTGCCATGTTGGCCAGGCTGGTCAACTCCTGACCTCACGTGATCCGCGCACCTCAGCCTCCCAAAGTGCTGGGATTACAGGTGGGAGCACCGCGCCCGGCCCACTAAGAACAATTCTAAAGGTAACTGCTTTTGACAAATTGGAAATCTAACTCACAGCAGCTTGTTTTTCTGGAATAACTCCCTTCTATAGAACTCTTCTAAGTGTTGATTTTGCAAAGATGTTTCCAAATCAGATTTACCTAATTATGTTTATGTCTACCCATGCAGACATACTGAAAGACTAAGAAATCACACAGCACAGGACAACGGAAGCAACTTGAAGAAATTTCAGATATTCTTAAAAGTATGAATTACAATCACAGAAAATGTATTTCATTTGTCAAAATTCTTGATTTCTCAAGTTCAAAAATGCCTTGGCACATTTTCACGGCTCCTCGCTAGAAGGAGAATTTAACTTGGCTCTACTCCCAGGTTTGTAAAAAGACCATTCACAGTTAATTCTATTTTGAAAACGTTTTTAGTTTGAGTATGCTTTAATCGAAGGCTTAGTCAATGAGCTTTCACTTTAAAGAATAGTTTTATATGAAATCTTTTTGTGTGTGACTTTGCCTCTCTAGTATTGAGAATTATCGAATTCACAATTAAATAAAACAATCTACAAGAAAACATGTTTCTCAAACATTTCTGTTTTTAAAAAATCATTGAATATCAAAGCAAACTAATGCTCAAAAAATGACCAAACAATTGCTTGATGATATTGTGTCATACAAACAAAACAAAATAAAATGACCAAACCATTTTCACTTTTCTATGCTATCAAAAAATCAATTCAGTACTTTTTGTTTAGTGTTTGAAATACACAAGGACTGCTCAGAATATCACAATTACCTTGTAAAAGTCTAGTTCTTATCCTTTCTTGGTGGAGATTGAGGCAGACGAAAGCAAATGCTGTAGAAATGTTAGTTCTAAATTCAGAAAAACACCTCAGAACTCTCTTCCTTAAATCCTTTTTAGGATATGTATGCATTTGCCCCACCTCTGGCCATCTAATTTAAATTTAAAAGAAGGTCTGGTGAGGTGGCTCAAACCCCTAATCTCAGCACTTCTGAGGCAGAGGCGGGCGGATTACTTGAGGTCAGAAATTCGAAATCAGCCTGAGAAGCATAGCAAAGCTCCCTCTCTACCAAAAACAGAAAATAGCCAGGCGTGGTGACGCGCGCCTGTGGTCCCAGCTACACCGGAGGCGGAGATGGGACGATCGCTTATGCCCGCGAGGTCGAGGCTGCTCTGAGCCAACCTGGACGACAGAGCAAGACCCAGTCTCAAAGAAAGAAAGAAAGAAATGTAAAAGAAGACAAAAGAGCTTTTTGGTCTTCAGGTAGGAGTTAACTCCGTTTCGCAGGAGATAGGATATAGATTTATTTTCGCAGGAGAAACCGAAAGAGTTTCATCAAATTATAGATCAAAATTGATTCACTGACTCAGCAAATAGTTATTGGGGCCCTCCCGGGTTCTAGGCAGTACTGAACACTAGAAATATGAAAAATAAATCAATAAATTCGACCAAGTCTTATCCTCAAAAGAATTTACAGTTGTGCAGAGATAAGTGACAGGAAACAGTACAATTCATTGTGAGTGCTGTGACGCTCAGCAGCATTGGGAATGGTGCAGTCTCAGGAGGGACAGCCACCTACTCTTTGAGGCAAAACAAAGGGTAAGGAGGTGGCGGGGGTGGGAAGGGGTTTGGAAAGGGAGGGGTTGGCAGGAGTCTTCCTCTAAGCAAACTGAAAAGCCAGAGAAACTGGCCTAGATAGAAGAAAAGCCTTTTTCAGGCCAGGTGAGGTGACTCACACCTATAATCCCAGTACTTTAGGAGGCTGAGGCGGGTGGATCACCTGATGTTGTTATGCCCAGACTGTTTGTTCCCCAAAGAAGACCACCAGAGTCCAGAGTCAAAGCCAAGCGGCAAGGATCTTTACTGCAAGTTCGAACTCGGTCCCTCCTTTACACAGCATACAAGAGGGCCCCGAACAATGCGAGCGTTTGCTTTTTATAGCCCGAAAGTTGCAGGGGAACAAAGAAATTCTTTTGGCTCTCGCGCTTTCAGTAACCTTGAATGGCTGTCTCCTTATCGGAGACTTTCCAGGTGGTGTTTGTACTGGGCTCAGGGAGTTGGAGAGATATATGGCAGTATGTGATGGGATGGGAGGATGAGATGTGTTTGTACTAGGCTCAGGGAGTTTTGAGCCCGGGGCTGAGGAATGTGCCCAGCTCCTTTCAATGTCAGGAGTTTGAGGCCAGCCTGGCCAACATGGTGAAATCCTGTCTCCACTAAAAATACAAGAATTAGCTGGACGTGGTGGCACACGGCTGTAATCCCATCTACTCAGGATGCTAAGGCAGGAGAATTGCTTGAACCCAGGAGACAGAGGCTGCACTGAGCCAAGATCACGCCACTGTACTCCAGCCTGGGTGACAGAGCAAAACTCTCTTAAAAATATATATATATATATATAAATATATATGTGTGTATATATGTGTGTGTGTGTGTGTATATATATAAGTAGAAGAAAAGCAGCCAGGCACAGTGGCTCATGCCTGTAATCTTAGCACTTTGGGAGGCTGAGGTCAGCAAATCACTGAGGTGGGCAGATCACTGAGATCAGGAGTTCGAGACCAGCCTCACCAACATGGTGAAACCCCATCTCTGCTAACAATACAAAAAAGAAAAGAAAATCCAGGCATGGTAGCAGCCACCTGTAATCCCAGCTACTTGGGAGGCTGAAGCAGGAGAATCACTTGAATGGGGGAGGCAGAGGTTGCAGTGGCTGAGGCAGGAGAATCTCTTGAACGCAGGAGGCAGAGGTTACAGTGAGACGACTGGCACCTGGGTGACAAGAGTGAAACTCCATCTCAAAAAAAAAAAAAAAAAAAGAAGAAAAACCTTTTTCCCTCTGCCTTGCCCCCTCCCCCAAGTGCCAGTGTTTGTAAAAATTAAAAGCTGTAAAGGAAAAGAGAACCAGGCATCACTAAGAGTTAGGTTTTCACCCTAGAGGGTTGTAGGTCTGACATAAGGGAGAAGTACATTGAGGCAAGATTGTGAAGTTACTTATGACAAGCCAAATGGCTGGGGAGCCATTTAAGGTTTTGTTTTGTTTTTTTAATCAGAGCCTCCCCGCCCATGTCTAAAGGTTTTCAAACTGACTGATAACATAACCAGGTTAGCACTCTAGGAATTTTACACCCCACCCCACCCTGCTCATACTCAGAGCTTAGATTTGGGCAGATGTTAGGACACTGATTACTGTATAGATAATAATTACAACCATATGACCAGATGAAAAAAACAATAAGAGAAATTATAGATAGTGAAGAGAAGCAGTACAAGATCTGAACCCCTGAGTGACAGGAAAAAAACCACGATGCTTTTCCTGTTCTCAGATACAAGTCACTTGACCCACTTAACCCTTCACTTCCTTTTATTTTTCTTTTTTCTTTTTTTTTTTTTTTTTTGAGATGGAGTCTCACTCTGTCGCCCAGGCTGGAGTGCCGTGGTGTGATCTTCACTCCCTGCAACATCCGCCCCCACAGATTCAAGCAATTCACCTGCCTCAGCCTCCCTAGTAGCTGGGATTACAGGTATGCACAACCACGCCTGGCTAATGTTTGTATTTTTAGTAGAGATAGGGTTTTGCCATGTTGGCCAGTCTGGTCTTAAACTCCTGACCTCGAGTGATCCGCCCACCTCAGCCTCCCAAAGTGCTGAGATTACAGACATGAGCCACTGCAGCCAGCTGACCTTTCACTTCTGATACCAGGTATGTGGGGGATCCCCCCACACCAAACAGTCCTCAGCAGGCACCAATTAATTAATTGAATTTATCCAGTTCAATTCGGACATGATCTACCTAGAGATAGTGTCAGATCACACAAATTGAGAGCTCAGTTCCGTAATACTGACCCCTACTTTAGATGGCAATTCCAAGTTCCAGATTGTAACCTGTACTTCTGACAGACCAGCTATAAACTGGGGTTCCCATGATCCACTCTTCAGGTTTGATTAATTTGCTGCAGTGGCTAGAGTGGGAATATTTACCCATTTGTTATAAAGGATATTACACAGAATACAGATGAATAGCCTGATGGAAGCGATGCACAGGGCAAGGTATGGGAGAAGACGCGTGGAGCTTCCATGTCCTCTCCAGGTGTGCTGCCTTCCAGGAAACTCCACGTGTTTAGCTATCTGGAAGCTCATCCGATCCTGTCCTTTTGGGTTTTCATGGAGACATGACTGACTGCATCACTGGCTACTGGTGATGAACTCAATCTTCAGCTCTCTCCCCTTGCTGGAGGTTGGAGGTGAGGTGGGGTTGAAGTTGCAACTCTCTAATCACATGGTTGGTTTCCCCTATCCTGAGGCCATTCAGGAGCCCACCAAAAATCACTTCATTAAAGCAATAGATGCTCCTGTCATCCAGGAAATACCAAAAGATTTAGGAGCTCTGTGTCAGATGCTCATATCACTCAGGAAATTACAAAGTCTTAGAAGTTCTGTGTAAGGAACTGGGGTCAAAGACCAAATATTAGAACAAAAGGTTATCCTAGTGCCCCTAACTGCAAGAGTTTTAGCAGCTCTGTGCCAGGATAGGTCAGGTGCAAGTGGTTCATGCCTGTAATCCCAGCACTTTGGGAAGCAGAGGCTGGAGGATCACTTTCAAGGCCAGCAGTTTGACACCAGCCTGGGCAACATGCAAGACCCCATCTCTCCAAAAATAAAAATAAATAGAGGTTCTGTGCCAGGAATCAGAGGTCAGAGACCAATAATATATTTCATATTATATCACACTTTCACAACCGCAAATCTCAGAGACTTAAAACAATAGAAATTGATTTCTCACTCATGCTGTACATGTATTGCCTATTTGGCAAGACGTCAGGCTCTGTGCATTGTAGTTCATCAGGGATCCAGCCTGACTGAACAGCTACCGTCTTCAATACTGCTGTTTATCGTACCAGGGCAAAAGAGAGTTCTGGAGTGACACACATCATTTAGCTCTTAACTCATTGGCCAGAGCAAATTACTTGAAGAAGCCAGAAAGCACGGACCTCCATATACACAGAGGGTGGAAAGACCTGGAAATATCTGGCAAACATGTGTTTGACGACCATAAAGGGTTTTATAAATGATGCCCATTTATCATTTCCTTTCTTTCAATTGAAGACAGGCAAGGTCATTTGCTGAGAGTAATAGAGGAGGTAGAGGAGGCTGAAGAGGAAGATATTGTTCATTCTTTTTCTAAGTGTTTAAGTGAATATTACCAGAGAAAAGTAATTGTTGAATGCCCATTTATGATTTATAGTCATACATGTAGTATGACATCCTTCAGTACAACTATGGGTTGATTGACATTGATTTTTAGCTGCTCAAGTAAAGATTCTGAGTAGGCAGATATGTGAAAGTTTTACTATGCAATTATGATGAAGGGCGAGTGGACACGGATGTTAAAATTGCTTGCAAAGGTGAGATTATAAGTGATGATGGACCATGGTTGAAACAGGTCATTGAGTGACTCAGTTATTCTTAAGTAGTACATTTTTCCTCTGTAAAATAAAGAATGAGTCTATAAAGTTAATACCATCAATCAAATTTGTCAGTCATGAAGGACATTTATTTGGTTGTCTACCCAGAATGTCTCCTGTCTCTTAGAATAGTCAGCTTCTTCTTTGGATAAATTAAAATCCCACTCCAAACTTAAGCCATGTAGTCACAATGGGAGTGCCCTCTACTACACATTACCATTTATGATTGGGTAGACCTCTTACCTGAACCTGAGTCCTTTTCATTTCCTCATTTTCTGGCCACAAGGGCAAGATGTCCTCAACCAGACCTATCAAAGTCCTTCCCTGGGGTCTTTTTAATTGGATGTCAGATGATAGGGTCTTTTTCTTCACTGATACTGAGCCCATGAGGAGGTGAAGTCAGAGCTATGCACGGGGCAACTCACTGCCTTGAGGGAGAATTTTCGAGAGAACTGACTTGGCAGCAGATGTGAGATGAGGGGCAAACAAATTCTCACCCCCACAAGTCTCCACATCCTCCTCAGCCCCATGGCCACATCTCCCCTGCCCTTCTCAGGTTCTGATTATGCAAACCTGTAAATTTCCTACTCTGAGTTGTATTTCTCTCACTTATAAGCAAAAAATCTAACTAATATGATTGGGAAGTCAATTTGTATTTTTTTTTTAAACTTCAGGTTTTACAAAATATAGTATATTGTAATTCTAAGTAGGTGAAAATCATCCATCAAGAACCTCTGCTCTGTGTCGGCTCTGCTAGGAACAGGGTAAAAAGGAAGCTTGGCAGAATAAAATTTTTCCTATTTTTTATTTCCTTATTGTCCTGCTGGAAATATACATCCACAATCAAAACATAGAAATAGGAACATGTTTATAATGATAGAGATGGCACAAAAAAGCAAATGATGAATTCCTTCCCAAAATTATCCTGTAAGAGTTAAGCTATAACATTCACATAATAGGAATCATAACAGAACCACCGAAAGTGTCAACTTAAACAACAGAGAGAGGCTTTCTAAAAGGAAATGATATTTATTCAGAAATAGAGCATTGCAATATAAACTATGTACATATTCCAGGAGTAAAGAGGGATTTTAAGGGCAGAGCATGGTGGCTCATGTCTGTAATCTCAGCACTTTGGGAGGCTGAGGCAGGTGGATTGCTTAAGCTCAGGAGTTCGAGACCAGGATGAGCAACATGGTAAAATCCTGTCTCTACCAAAAATACAAAAAACATTAGCTGGGCATGGTGGCATGTGCCTATAGTCTCAGCTACTTGGGAGGCTGAGGTGGGAGGATCAGTTGAGCCTAGGAGGTAGAGGTTGCAGTGAGCCAAGATCGTGCTGCTCCACTCCAACCTGGGTGACAGAGAGACCCCGTCTCAGAGAAGAAAAAAAAAAAAAAGGTTTTTAAAGGAAAAATGAGGAAGACTATGTAATTGTTTTGAGATAATTATCCTTGGCTTCAAGGGTCAATAATGAACATGACACCAATCTGAGGCTGGATAAGCAGAAGCTGGGCAGATGTCCTCATAGCAAGTGTTTCTTGTGTAAGGTTGTGATGGCCTTTGTGCAAGGTTGTAGCTTTGCAGAGTCCTTTGTGGTAGTTTTTGTTAACAGTAATTTGTGCAGGAGAACCCTTTTTTAATGGCATTCCTGGATCAATTTGTTTATATATATATATATATATATATATATATATATAAAACATAAGTGGCTTCATTGTGATACTGAGAACTTTAATGTTTCCCCCTTTTGATTAAGAACTTTCTTTAAAAGCATCACTGATCAATCATCCTGTAATTAGGTTCTGATTGTCCCTTGATACCTGGGATTAATCTGTTCTGAGTTTCTGGTCTCATCCCACATGGGAGGAAATGATTGGTGGCCAGGAGTCAGCATCAAAATACTTCAGCCACATTTGAGCAACAAGGGAGGTTTGAAGGGAGTTGCTCTTGGACCAGCAAGTCTACCTAGAGTCCATTATTAAGTTCAATTTTGTTTGTTCTATAATCCTTAGCTATCACCTCAAAACCTATGGGCCAGCATTATTCTGATAGGAGTTGTATTGCTGTAAAAACTTAACAAGTTACAGATACAAAGCTTAAGAGGGGAAAATAAAAAACAAAACTAATAGTAATATGACAATCCAAGTTTTCATAATGGTTTTAAGCCATGAACCTAGGCTTAAAAGCAATCAATTGAATAAATCGAATGACCATTATCCTCTCAAGTGAAAAGGTAGGCATTTGAGTGAAAAAGGAAGGGATACGAGTCTCATTATGATACAGAATGTTATTCCTATATCGGGAGAAGTTGTCTACAGCATGAAAACATCAACTTCTCCTCCTGGTTTGCAGTTTGAATGGCTCTGGTTATGGCATTGGGTAGCTGGTGAACTTTTTGTGTGATCCATACATCAGGTATGAGACTTGGTCCTTAAAATTAATCTAATATCAGCTTATAGGGCTTTAGGAACAGAGCAGTTCCCATTTTTAGTAATTCCAGAATATAATTTAGGCTGGATTTATAGTTTTATAACCTTTATGTCAAACCCTGACACCTTAAAACATCAGCAGAGAAAATATAAAACTCTCTGACTGATAAACTAAGGCAAAAATTTATGCTGAGAATTTTAAGGACATTTCTATTTTTATTTTACTATCTTAAAACAGTTTTTTTTTTTTTTAATCAAAGATGCACTTAAGTCACATGAACTAAAAGCCATTTGGATTAATCACTATATATTTTATATGGGCACTCACCTATCTAAGCCATTGGCCTAGATAAGTGTAATAAAATACATAGTAATTAATGAAATATAGTATTTAGTAATAAAATATATAGTATTTAGCCCAAATTCTTAAGGGATTTCAGTCTGACTTTGCCAGATTTTACCATGTAAACACAACTTACAACATAAGACATGTACATATGCATAAATAAACCTAGACAGATATAACATACAAACAAAGATTTTTTTAGGTTTCATTTTAGAATTTTGAGACAGTAAAACATATGAACTCACTGGTTTACAAAAGACTGCTGTATCCAAATTATATTTCTGACAAAATAGGACATGTTCACATAGCTAAAACTTTATTTGCCTCAATAGGTAATCTAATGAAGGCTGTGAACCAAAATTTCTGGTAAAGAAGTTTGGTTTTAAAAACATTTTGGTCAGGTGTGGTGTGGTAATCCCTATAATCCCAGCACTTTGGGAGGCCAAGACAGGAGGATTGCTTGAGGCCAGCAATTCAAGACCAGTCTAGGCAACATAGTGAGACTCCCATCTCTACAATTTTTTTTTTTTAAATTAACTGGGCATGATGCAACATGCCTATAGTCCCAGCTGAGGCAGAAGGATCCCTTGAGCTCAGGAGTTCAACGGTGCAGTGAGCTAAGAAGGTGCCCCTGCACTGTAGCCAGGGTGACAGAGTGGGACCTTGTTGCTAAAATATACAAAATAGCTGGGCACAGTGGCTTACACCTGTAATCCCAGCACTTTGGGAGGCCGAGGTGGGAGTTCGAGACCAGTCTGGCCAGCATGGTGAAACCCCATCTCTACTAAAAATACAACAATTAGCCGGGCATGGTGGCAGGGGCCTGTAATCCCAGCTACTCAGGAAGTTGAGGCAGGAAAATCCCCTGAACTCGGGAGACGGAGGCTGCGGTGAGTGGAGATCATGCCACTGCACTCCAGCCTGGGCAACAGGGAGACTCCATCTCAAAAACATAAAAACAAAAATAAAATAAAATACATAAAATAAAGTAAAACAAATATTTCCTTCAGCACCACCCCCTTTTTAGTTTTTTAGTTTCAAATAAGTTTTGCTAGGACTGGCTTAATTGTATAAGAAAAACAAAATCTCCAATAGCCTTGAACTTTTAGTAACAAATCTATCTTTTGTTTGCTGGTTTCATTGACTAGTCAATGCAGGCAGCGAAGTATTAACAATTTTTACAGCCTTTTTAGAAAAATTAAATCTTTGATGGAATGCCATAAATAATGAGTTTTATCTCAACATCAGCAGAAAAAATCAGCAGATTCAAAGTAGACAGAGAAAAAAAGAGTGAGAACTTAGCGCTATATGGTAACTCTATCATCGCAGGTTTTTTAGAGTTCCAATCAGGACCATTGAATCTCTGAATTTTTCTTGATGTAATTTGCCCATTGATTTTAAAATGTGCACAAGAACACAAGAATGGGCCATAATATGTAACCAGCTGGAGTCCAGAAAATTTGGCATGCTTTAATGTTTGAGAATCCCATTCTATTTCTTATTAATCTCTCAAGAGCTAAGACAATCCTATAAATTCTGTCAGAGAATGCAGGGAGCTTGATTCAGTGTTTTAGACAGTGGCAACCACCCTAGTGGTAGTTTAGCCACCCTGCTCACACTATTTATGTTTACTTTTGCTCTTGGAAGATTTTCGGATACAAGCAAGGGAGAAGAGCCAAATTACTTACAGACACATACAACCAAACCAAAATCAAAGTGCTCACAAAAATTTTAACCCAATTTGTGCAGATCAAATAAAATATTAAATGAGTCATGCAGAAATAATAAAAAGTAAAACAAACAAATCACTCGAAAGCAAATTCACCAGAAAAGATATGCCTCAGTGACAGAACATAAATTTTGTAGAAACCAGAGTACTCAAACCCGGACACTTGTCTTCATACCAAAAAAGACTTGGCAGAATAGGCAAAAAGTATTTTATTATACCAGAAGGGATGTAAGGTCCTTTATTGAAGATGGCCTTATAACCAAAATAAATCCCAAATAAAGTAAAAAAAAAAAACTCACAAAGGGGGAAAATTTGTCTGACAGAAGACTTGCCAGAGCAGAAAAAGTAAGCTGTGGAAGCAGAGAGCTCAAATGGCTCAAGTGAGTACTGCACACTGGTTCTAAGAGTTGTTGATTCCTTCCAAAAGTGATCTTGTCCCAGGTCTGCTTCTGGACACCATTTAGGACCACCTAAATAAACAGAGAAGGATCTCTAAAAGAAATACTATTGGCCGGGCACAATAGCTCATGCCTGTAATCCCAGCACTTTGGGAGGCCAAGGCGGGGCTGATCATCTGAGGTCAGGAGATTGAGACCAGCCTGACCAACATGGAGAAATCCTGTCTCTACTAAAAATACAAAATTAGCTGGGCATGGTGGTGCATGCCTGTAATCCCAGCTACTCAGGAGGCTGAGTCAGGAGAATCTCTTGAACCTGGGAGGCAGAGGTTGCGGTGAGCCAAAATCACACCATTGAACTCCAGCCTGGGCAACAAGAGCGAAACTCCATCTCAAAAAAAAAAAAATACTATTTATTCTTGAATAGAGCATTGCAGTGGGAATATGCACATAGTTTAGCATGGTTTACTGTGACACATGTATTACTATCGTAATGCCTTATTCCTAAATAAATATCTTTTTTTGAAAAAGAGAACTCTGTTTGACGTGTAGGTTGACAAAAGCAATTGCAAAGAGACAGAATGACTGTGGCCTGAAAAACTTTTCTAATGCTGTTTAAAACTGTTTTAAAGATACTTAAAAACATATACAGGCTGGGTGCGGTGTCTCATGCCTATAATCCCAGCACTTTGGGAGGCTGAGGCGGGCAGATCACTTGAGCCCAGGAGTTCAAGACCAGCCTGGCCAACATGATGAAACCTCATCTCTACTAAAAATATAAAAATTAGCCAGGCATGGTGGCACCACATGTAATCTCAGCTACTCAGGAGGGTGAGGCTGGAGATTTGCTTCACCCTGGGAGGTGGAGGTTGCAGTGAGCCAACATTGCTCCCCTGCACTCCAGCCTGGACGATACAGTAAGACTCTGTCTCAAAAAACAAACAAACACCAAAAAACATATACAAAAGTAAAGAGAAAACTACAACGTATAGCCATATATCCCTGACCCTGACTCTAGTTTCACTCACAATTATCAAGATTTTGCACACATTTGCCTCTAGCCTTCTTTTTTTTTTTTTTTTTTTTTGCTGAAGTATTTTAAAGTGTATTCTAGTGTTATAGCATGATACCCCTGCATACTTCAACATGCATCACTACCATAATGGACATTTTCTTACTTATTTAGTGATTAATGTCAGCTCAAACTCTTACCAACCCTGAAATGTAAGCATTATTCTTCCTATTTTTACAGATTAGAAAAGAGCCTGAGACAGGGGTATCCCATGAGATGACCAACACATGGTCATCTTTCTCATGACCTTTTCTCATGGAGATTACTTTCTAGTCAGGTGATATAAAACAGACAAATGAATACATAATTAAAAAGGTCATTATGGTGTGTGAAAAATGGCTTTTCTTTCCACCCCATCCTACCACTCCGTTTAATTCATATGAAACAAGGAGAGGCTGCCTCACTTACTTCTCCTTCTTTGTTTAGGGGTTTTCTATCACTTTCCTGTTGAATTTCAGTGTTCTCTCTTAGAGGATCTATTTGAGGTGTGATTATCTACTTGTTATTTTGGTTCTTCTTTGTGGAGGAGGGTGGTGTGAAGGACAGGGTGGGGGCCAGGGATAACTTTGCCCCTTGGGAATAACCTTGCCCCTTCCCCCCACCTTTACGCCCACATGCACCACCAAAGGGCCTGAGTACAGGCCCATGGGACCCAGCTCTACCTCTCCCAGTGTCCAAGCATGCCGTCCAAGGGGCCTGGGGATCACTGTAGATAATCCATCACTGTTGACACTTAAGCACCTAAGCACCCCTCCCAGGGGCCTGAGGAGTGGTCCACCAACTTGCCACTACCACTCTCAGCTGGCACTTACCCACATGCGCTACCTGTGGGTCTAGGAACTGGCCTGCCTAGCCTGTCACAGCCACTGCCAACACCAATACAAACCACTAGGAAGCCAGAGGGTTGTTCCACCACTGCTGCCGTCATCTCTCATGCTACGCCTGCTGCCCAGGTCTGAGGACCCACCCACCCACATGGCCTGCCACTACTGTTACCAGCACTCAAACAAGCTTTCTGAAGCTCAAGAAATTGGCCTGCCTGGACCATGTAACACTGGTGCTAGCATATGCCACCCTGGGGTCCAAAGATAGGTATGCTGTGCCCACCACTGCTAACACTGGGGCCAGATTACTGGCCCACCTGTTGTACCCATCCACAGCAAAATGTCACCAGACCCACTACTAGCAACTGCACCCTAAATCACTGAGTTAACTATAGAAACTAAGCTGTTTGTAGCCAAAGAAACTATATGGAAACTATACTACTGCATGTGACCAGAATCAAAGTCAAAGTGTCCTACCCAACCAACATCTTCAGGAAAAACAGGAGGTGAAAGACCTCTGGAAAGGAAATTACAAACCACTGAAGAAAGAAATTGAAGAGGACACAAACAAAAGGAAAGACATCCCGTGCTCATGGACTGGAAGAATTTATATTTTTAAAATGATCATATTATCCAAAGCAATCTACAAACTCAAGACAATTCTTATCAAAATACTAATGTCATTTTTCAGAGAAATAGAAAAAATAATCCTAAAATTCATATGGCACTGAAAAAGAGCCTAAGTAGCCAAAGCAATTCTGAACAAAAATAATAAAGCTGAAGGCATCACCCTATCTGACTTCAAAATATATTACGAAGATGTATTAATCAAAACAGCATGGTATTGATCTAAAAACAAATGTCTATGTCTCCACATAGACATATGGAACAAAATAAAGAACACAGAAATAAATCTAAACAATAACAGTGAACTGATTTTTAACAAAGGTGTCAAGCACATCTATTGAGGAAAGTACACGCTTTTCAATAAATGGAGCTGGGAAAACTGGATATCCATAAGCAAAAGAATGTAACTGGACCCCGGTCTCTTGCCATATACAAAAATAAACTCAAGATGGATAAAATATTTACATGGAATACCCCAAACTATAAAACTACTGGAAGAAGGCCGGGCGTGGTGACTCATGCCTGTAATCACAGCACTTTGGGAGGTTGAGGTGGACAGATCACAAGATCAGGAGTTCGAGACCAGCCTGGCCAACATGGTGAAACTCCGTCTCTACTAAAAAAAAAATACAAAAAAATTATCCGGGTGTGGTGGCACATGCCTGTAATCCCAGCTACTCGGGAGGCTGAGGCAGGAGAATTGCTTGAATCCGGGAGGCGGAGGTTGCAGTGAGCCGAGATTGCACCACTGCCCTCTAGCCTAGATGACAGAGCGAGACTCTGTCCGCCCCCCCACCCCCCCCCCCAAAAAAAAACTACTAGAAGAAAACAGGGGAAACACTTCAGGGCATTGGTCTAGGCAAAGATTTTATAACTAACACCTCAAAAGCATAGGCAACAACAACAAAAAATAGACGAATGGGATTATAAACTATTAACTCTAAACTATTAAACTAAAAAGCTCTGCACAGCAAACAATTAACAGAGTGAAGAGATAACCTGTTGAGTGAGATAAAATATTTGCAAACTATTCATCCAACAAAGCAGTAATATCCAGAATATACAAGGAACTCAAGCAACTCAACAGTATAAAAACGAATAATCCCAGTGAAAAGTGGGCAAAGGACATGCATAGACATTTCTCAAAAGAAGACACACAAATGACCAACCAGCATATGAAAAAAATGCTCAACATCACTAATCATCAGAGAAATGCAATGAAAACCACAAGATCATCTTACCCCAGTTGGAATGGCTATTATTAAAAAGACAAAAAGAAAAAAGCAGATGCTGACAAAGATGCAGAGAAAATAACCTCTTATATACTGTTGGTGGGAATGTAAATCAGTACAGCCACTAAGCAAAACAGTATGAGGATTTCTCAAAAACTTTTTAGAACTACCATACAATCCTACAATCTCACTACTGAGTATTTATCCAAAAGAAAAGAAATCAGTATGTTAAAGGGATACTTGTACTCACATGTCTATTGCAGCACTGTTCACAATAGCCAAGATATGGAATCAATTGAAGTATTCGTCAACTGGCATATGGATAAAGAAAATGTGGTATATATACACATGATGGAGTACTATTTGGCCATTAAAAAAAAAAATGAAATCTTGTCATTTGCAGAAACATGGATAGAACTAGAGGTCATTAAGTAAAGTGAAATAAGCCAGGCACAGGAAGACAAATGTGGCATATTCTCACTCATACTTGGGGCTAAAAAAAGTTGAACTCATGGAGGTAGAGAACAGAATGATAGTTACCATAGACTGGGATGAATGGATATGCACTTGCAGGTGCAGGGATATGAGGAGAGGTTGGTTAATGGGTGCAAAAAATACAGTTACATAGAAGAAATAAATAAGTTATAGTGTTCAATAGAAGATTAGGGTTACTGTAGTTAACAACAATGTGTTGTATATTTTACAATAGCTAGAAGAGAGGTTTAAAATGCTCCCAGCACATAAAAATGATAAATGGTCGAGGTGAAAGATATCCTAAACACTCTGACTTGATCATTACATATTCTATGCATGTAACAAAATATCACATGGACCCTATAAATATGCATAAATATTATGTATCAATAAAAAATAATTTAAACATTTAAACAACAATACAAAAAAAAATCTTATTTTTATTTTTGGAAGTTTAAAACTATAAAGTATTTTCTTTCCATATTCCTGGAAGTAGTCCTAAGCTCTTGGCAATTCGAACCAATCTCAAAAAAATCTATTGTGTGTTAAACATGACTGAATGTTAAGTGACAGTTGAAGAGACCAGATGTCAGATTTGTGTTTAGCACAAGCCTCAAAGGAGGTATTTAGCTCACTTTGTATCTTAATAGTACAGGGCTTTGGCTGTTTCCAAGCAGTGTATAGTTTTTAGATAAATGGTGTTAAATGTAGGCAGTTGTTTACAATGCTATGTCTACATCATGTCAAATCTCCAGATAGCTGTAAGCAAACAGCAAGCTAAGGGAAATTTTCTGCTTTTTCCTGGACATTTGACATCATGTAGTCTAAATCTGGCAGTCTCCTAAATACGTGTCTTCTTTCAGAATTCTATATTCTGTGTTTTTCTCGTATTACAACAGCAGCTGATAAGACATGTCAGTCACTCTCCTTGTTCTTGGAGCTATAGTGGCTCCTGTAAGTGATGTTGATTTTGATGTATGATAAGATTTCTAGACACTTCAAGGGGCTAGTGTGATAGCTAACACGATTCAAATTATAGTTTCATCCTATCATGGGAACTATATATTTTTAAATAGAAAAAGTGTAAAGATATTATTCATCATAGTTTGTAAATAAAATCTATATAATAGATAGATGTATTGTTTCCCATAAGAGTTATGGTCACTTTAGTAAGTGGAGTGATTCTAGTTCTATAAAGCTGTAGTGAATTATTGTAATTTTCTACTGCCTTAGCATGCATTTTGAATATAAATTGGACTTCCTCATACCAAAAGCAAGGCTTAGTTGCCCTTAACATAATAATAGTTTCTAGCTCTGCATGTCCTCCCATTTCCTCAAGGTTGTTGATGTAGATATCTGCCCTATACAACCACCTGTAATGTGACAGGTCCCCCACGTTGATTACTTAAGGGTGGATGTCCACTGCTTACTTGCTGAAGGTCCAGCAGTGAGGCAAGGCCAGGGTGTCCACTTGAGGGTCAGGTGTCCCTGAGAACCCAAACATCTGCGGGCATAGGTAGGAACATTCCAAGAAAAACAGTCTCATCACACTTAGGCCGTAGCCAAAGAGCCGGATCATTAGCTTGAAAGTAGCTTGGAGATGGGTGGTGATGTGGATCTCTAGAGATGTCCTGCTGCCACTCAGGAGTGCACCGTGTGTAAGTCCTAATAAATTCATCTACTCGCCAAGCTGGACTTACTCAAATCATTCTGTAGTCTCTTGGCTCCTTCTCAGTTTGGGAGGGGACATTACAGTCTCAGGTTTTTCTCATAATAATTGGTGTCACTAACCTAGGATCTAAGAGACCAAATGTTGAGTCAGGAAGGAGCATCTGTTGGGGGAATCACAGAGTAGTCAGAGACATAAATGTGGAGTGGAGTTACCCCACTGCTCAACCTTTGTGGGCCACTGTGTGGGGACGGGGATGCTCAGAAAACACCACTAGGGACTGAGTACCTATTACAAAAAAACTAAGATGTTAAAATGTGATATGGATAGCAAATATGCCGTGTGGTAAGGTTGGCTACTGAGAAATTGTTAGGGCAGGAAAGGAAAGAAGGGTAGAATTTCCTGTGGCTTATATATTTAAAAAGATGAAAAAGTTCAAAGGTACAACAGATTTTCTAGGACTCCAGCTGAATGCAGGCCCATCCTTGTGCACAGTTTTTTTTTTTTGAGACGGAGTCTCGCTCTGTCGCCCAGGCTGGAGTGCGGTGGCCGGATCTCAGCTCACTGCAAGCTCCGCCTCCCGGGTTTACGCCACTCTCCTGCCTCAGCCTCCCGAGTAGCTGGGACTACAGGCGCCCGCCACCTCGCCCGGCTAGTTTTTTGTATTTTTTAGTAGAGACGGGGTTTCACCGTGTTAGCCAGGATGGTCTCGATCTCCCGACCTGGTGATCCGCCTGTCTCCACCTCCCAAAGTGCTGGGATTACAGGCGTGAGCCACCGCGCCCAGCTGCGCACAGTTTTTAACTGATGGGCAAATTTCAGCAAGAAAAAAATTCAAAGCTCAAATGATTAACCTGCAACTATACAGTTAAGTAGAGTCTTCTAAATCTCTCTATTTTTCTCTTTTCTTTTTTGCCTGCTTTGAATCTACTGTTATTAAGCTATTGCTGTTGAGATAAAACTCATTGTTCATGGTTTTGCTAATTCAAGGCTACTTGGACATTTTATTTTTCTTATTAAATTCAGCCAGTTCCATCTAAAACGTAAACATTGGACACTCCTATGAAACTGAAGAAAAAAAGGTAAAAGAGCTTTTAAAAAATCAGACTGCTATGGAAACTGCTTTACTCCAAATTATTTTGCTTTCCTTGGATTATTTACGGGGGGAAACAAAGTTTAGCCTTGTAACAGGTTCTGATTTATTCAAAAATAGCTTGGATCCTGCTATCTTTTTTCTTTTTCTTTTTATTTATTTATTTATTTATTTTTATTTATTTATTTATTTTTTTTTGAGATGGAATCTCGCTCTGTGGCCCAGGCTGGAGTGCAGTGGCTGGATCTCGGCTCACTGCAAGCTCCTCTCCCCGGGTTCAAGCAATTCTCCTGTCTCAGCCTGCCGAGTAGCTGGGATTACAGGCGCCTGCCACTACACCGAGCTAATTTTTTGTATTTTTAGTAGAGACGGGGTTCCACCGTCTTGGCCAGGCTGGTCTTGAACTCCTGGCCTCATGATCCACTGGCCTTGCCCTCCCAAAGTGCTGGAATTACAGATGTGAGCCACCGTGCCCGGTCGGATCCAGCTATGTTTTAAACTGATCACTTTATGCTGCTGTATCATGACTAGAGTTCTGAAATTATTAGATATTCTGCGTGTGTATACCTATTTTAAATGTGTTTATGTGTATGTACCTGTATTATGTTATGCATTGTGTCTATCATGCTACTAAATTGTCTTATAAGTAAGTGATTAGTCATACATTAAGTTCAAATGCTTTTCAAGTTCACATGAATTTAGTAACCTTTAATAAATAAGCTGGCTTTAAAATTACTGGTAAATAAAAACTAAAAATTGTCTTCAGAATTGCCAGCATACATTTTTGTCTGAGCTTACTGATTAGATAACTCTTTTTTTTTTTTTTTTTTTTTTTAGACAGAGTCTCGCTCTGTCGCCCAGGCTGGAGTGCAGTGACCGGATCTCAGCTCACTGCAAGCTCCGCCTCCCGGGTTTACGCCATTCTCCTGCCTCAGCCTCCCGAGTAGCTGGGACTACAGGCGCCCACCACCTCGCCCGGCTAGTTTTTTGTATTTTTTAGTAGAGACGGGGTTTCACCGGGTTAGCCAGGATGGTCTCGATCTCCTGACCTCGTGATCCGCCCATCTCGGCCTCCCAAAGTGCTGGGATTACAGGCTTGAGCCACTGCGCCCGGCCTAGATAACTCTTATATTTGCTCTGTTGGATTTGTTTTTTTTTTTTTTTTTTTTTTTTTTTTTGGAGACAGGTTCTCACTCTGTCACCCAGCCTGCAGTGCAGTGGCACAATATAGCTCACCTCAGTCTTGACCTCCTGGGCTCAAGTAATCCTCCCACCTCCGACTCCCAAGTATCTGGGACTACAGGTGCACGTCACCATGCCTGGCTAATTTTTTAAAATTTTTATTAAAGATGAGATCTTGCTATGTTGCCCAGGCTGGTCTCAAACTCCTGATCTCAAGCAATCCTGCCTCAGCCTCCCACAGTACTGGGATTACAGGCATGAGTTGCCATGTTTGGCTGCTGCTGCTAGATATTTTAAGGTGTCTGGGTTTGATAAGAAGGTTTTAAGACTATAAATCTAGCCAAAAACATAACGATTTTTATTTATGTAGGGTTTTTTTTTAAAATATTAATTTAATATGAACACCTAAATTTTCTAAGTTATTGGCAAAAAAGTCCATGTGTCCAACTTTAATGTTCTTTCTTTGGTAAACACCTGATATTCACAGGCTATAAAAATGGTTAACAGGAAAATTACGGCCGGGCGCGGTGGCTCAAGCCTGTAATCCCAGCACTTTGGGAGGCCGAGACGGGCGGATCACGAGGTCAGGAGATCGAGACTAGCCTGGCTAACATGGTGAAACCCCGTCTCTATTAAAAACATACAAAAAACTAGCCGGGCGAGGTGGCGGGCGCCTGTAGTCCCAGCTACTGGGGAGGCTGAGGCAGGAGAATGGTGTAGACCTGGGAGGCGGAGCTTGCAGTGAGCTGAGATCCGGCCACTGCACTCCAGCCTGGGCGACAGAGCGAGACTCCGTCTCAAAAAAAAAAAAAAAAACAGGAAAATTACTTACAATCATGATTAGCTTCTATAATGTCTCAGTTCTCATGGGAATCTAGATGGACTGCTAAAAATAAAAGAATTAGGTAAATGTAAATAAGAGAAATGCTTGTAGGCAAGCTTTTTGTGTAATTTAAAATCGAAATTATTTTAGGTACTCGTTGAATGTTTGGGTCATTTCCAATTAAAAAAGGATTATAATATGGGGCATTGGTTACACTTCTGAGCTTGTTCATGAAATCTATCATGGGGAAAAGCATTAGAGGACCTCACCGAGCTGAATAAAAAGAAGGACTGAGTCTAGAAAATAATCAAAAAATAAAAACGGGATGAGCCAAGTGGGTGCCTGTATACTTGTCCTGGCCCAGGCAGGCAATGAACATGAAACAATACTGCCAGGGAAACACTGACATCAACCAAACAATCCAGAAATTACATAAGATACAACCAGTCAGGCTGGCCCAGAGCTCCTACAGCAGCCCTGTGTGGCCTGTGAAAAAGCCAGGTGGCACCTGGAGAACAAAAGTAGACTACTGTGAGCTAAAAAAGTGGTGCCCCCTATACATGCAACTATGCCCATGTTGCTCAGCTGCTAGAGCAGGTGGTCCTTAGGCTGGGAAATGTCCGTGCTGTGATTTAATTGCCTTTTTCAGCATTCCTTTAGCAAAAGATTCACAGGACCAGTCTGCCTTCACTTGGGGGGCCAACGATGGTCTTTGCAGGTGTTACCATAAGGGTGCCTGCACAGGCCCACCGTCTGTCATGGTATGATTGCATAGGACTTGTCTAGACTCTCTTTGTCTGCCTCGATCTCCCTTTTTACTATATCGATGTTATCATCCTAACCTCAGAATCTCTTGCTGATCTGGAAGCTGCCCTACAGACTGTCTTTGGCCAGCCTAGAAGATGGGGGATGGAAAGTCAACTCCAAAAAGTTTTAGGGATCTGGCAAAGCCATCAAAGTCCTGAGAGTTACTTGGTTGGGTAAGTTGTAAAACATACCCAGAGCTATCATTGATAAGGTAGCACAGCAGCCTATTTCCCAGACGGTAAAATAATTTCAGATTTTTCTCGGTTTGCCGGGACACTGAACAATATTCATTTCTCATTTGGCACAAACCCTCCACCCATTATACACCCTATTATAAAAAGCTGAAAAGTGGGACTGGACACACATAGAGCAAGAGGCTTTTGACAAAGTAAAACTATTAGGAAAGCAAATCCAAGCACTAGGTGCCCCACTGCCACAGCACCTTGTATTAGAAGTCACTGGGGATGCCACGGGGATGAATTGGGGTTTGTGGCAAAAGCAACCAATGGAAGTGGTAGGTGTAGGGCTTGGAGCTCAATTATGGGAAGAAGCAGAATCTTGCTATACAGTTTTAGAGCAACGGCTATTGGCCATACATAGACCATTGCAACAAGCGGAGACCATCACCAGAAAGCAGACCGTCACAGTAAAAACTGCCTACCTCATTCAAGAGTGCGTAAAAGGCCTTCCAGCTAAGCCTACCTCCAGGGTAACACAGTCACACCTATCTATAATAAAGGGGTGCCCTGTCAGGCCTTTAAGTCGTTTAAGTCAGGCACTGCAGGAGGTGCTTGGACTCATCCACTTTAAAAAAGTAGAGGGGACTGGCATAGCAATGGAACCACCTACCAGGCCAACCACTGTGTCTGAAGGGACCTGCTGAAACCCTCTAGGGCCCAGTACACTGATGGGTCTAACAAAGGCACCAACACCAGTAGTCTACAGTTGTGATGCAAATGGAGACTGACACCATATGGATAAAATGGGCATCAAAACAAAACATAGACCAGAGGTCCACTTACCATATAATTCAACAGTGCAGGCCTCACTACAAAAAAAGAATGGCTTGTTAAAAACCCAATTACATGCACTGTCCCAATTCCATGCATTGTTTGTAACCCAATTACATACTTAAATCCCTGGACTAAGAATCTCCCTGAAGTCACACGAAGGTTAGATGAGTCACCCACTACCATACATGGCATCATTTCCTGTGACTGGTTGGCATGACCTGTGAAACAGGCCCCATAAACTCTCAGGGTTAGCTCTGAGTCACTGAGTCATGCTCCTGAAGCAGGTGGTCAGACCATGCTCCTGAGAGCACCAATGGATCTGCTAAGCATAGATGGCTATGTAGACCTGAAGTTGAGCTGGACAGTGCCTCCAAACTGGATCAGCTTTATGGCATTGGAGGGTGCCATGAAGACTGCTGGAGGGGAGGTGGTCACAGCTGTGCTCCTTGATGGGTGTCTGAGAGCCTTATGATACTAACACGCAGCAGCACCAATACTTGCTGGAGCGACCACAGGGCAGGCAGTATGGGCAAGGCTGGAAACTTACTAATTGGCTAGTATGCCTGCTCCTAAAAGGGAAGTCATGTGTGGTACTGTAAGCTAGGCCTGAAGCCCATGGTGGCCTCTCTAATAAGGCCCATGAAAAAAATATAGTGGTAATAATGTTACAAGAAATGGATACACCCATAAGGGTCCTTATCAAACACCTGTGTTCACATCCATAGGCTGTTCCTACTAACCGTGACAGCTGGTAGTGCCTTCCCGGACTGGGCTGACTATAGCAGCAGCCAGCAACCAGTCTGATTGTTGCATATATGGATACCTCCCTGCTGTCAAATAATAATCATATGCCTTGAAATACTCTGCCTTTCTCCCAGTGGAACTAGAGTGACTGATTCAACAGAACCAGTAATGCACCTTGGGCTCACTAGGGATTGCGTCCATCTGGAGGCCCAATTGCCAAAGTGATGGAGACCCAGCAACATATGCGTTTATGAGCACTACCTGTTGAGCCTGTATCCTTGATAAAGAGAATAATGTCACAAATGCTTTTTTTTTTTTTTTTGACTGTCACCCAGGCTAGAGTGCAATGGCAGGATCTTGGCTCACTGCAACTTCCACCTCCTGGGTTCAAGCAAGTGTCCTGCCTCAGCCTCTGGGCGCATGTGCCACTGCGCCCAGCTAATTTTTTGTGTTTTTAGTAGAGACGGCGTTTCACCATGTCACCCAGGCTGGTCTCAAACTCCTGAGCTCTGGCAATCCACCTGCCTCAGCTTCCCAAAGTGCTGGGATTACAGGCATGAGCCACCGTGCCCGGCCCACAAATGATTTTAAATAATTTGTCAACTGAGATCCATGATAAAACCCAATTTGATTTATTTACCTCATTCTCAAATTGGTTATACACCTTACCTACTCATTGGAGTTATGTTTTGCTGATAGGCATGATAACTGTAGTTAGCTTCTGCTTTTGATACTGTTGTGCGTACTGTGGATGTGACTTGTACACACAAGCCAATGCTATACAGTATAGGCCCATACAATTCTTTCCCTCATACCCCACTCAGAGACTCTGGTTCCAGATTGGCAGAAAAAACGTAAGAGTTGAGGGACGGGATGGATTGTAGTGTGATGTGTCCCCCATCAGGTTACTTAAGGGTGTATGTCTGCTGCCTGAACCTGAAGGCTGGGCAGTGAGTCAAGGTCATGGTGTGCAGCTGAGGAGCAGGTGTCTGAGAACCCAAACATCCCAGGGCACAGCTGGGAACATACCAAGGAAAACAGTCTCATCACACACATGGAAGGCAAAGAGCCAGAAAATTAGCTGAGAAGCAGCTTAGAACTGGGTGGTGGTGCAGATCTCTAGAGCTGTCCTGCCACTGCCCAGGAGCGTCCTGTGTATCGGTCCTAATAAACTCATCTACTTATCAAGCTGGACTTGTGAGAGTCATTCTCTGGTATCTTGACTCCTTCCCAGTTTAGGGAAGGGACATTACAATCCCAGGTTTTTCTTATAACATTGCTCCTGGTGACCACCTCACTATGAGACAGCTGGATCCAGCCTACCTGACTAGCCCCACTGACCCCCTGGACTATGCAGTTATGCCATAGTGACCACGTTACAGCCACAGCATGACTCCTTGGAACTGCATCTGCTTACTTTAAACTCACCAAGTAGAACTCCCTGTGGGAAATGTGCCTGGGTAATGCCCTGGACCCCAGCAAAGGCTTCAACCCACAGGACCCTCACACGCACCCTCTCTCTGTCTCTCTTGCTCTTGTTCTCCACCTGCAGTCTGAGTGTGCAAGTCCCAGACAGCTTTCCTCTTCCTGTTGGCCCTGTGAGGCATGCTGCCTTCCTCTCTGAGAGAAGTAATAAAAACTACTTCTGTTACCTGTGTGTTCTTGCAAAAGATAATAAAATAATAAGAGTGGGAAAACCCCTACCTCTGTTATTTCAAGTGTTTTCTTGTGCTGTCTCCTCTGTCTCCCCTGACCGGCACACTTGACCCAACTCTCCTCCCGGTCAGGGCTCTCCTAGAAGGAGTAACTGGACACAGGTCACCTAAGAGCCAACAGGGCGTCTACTGGAATAAACATGTTTCCTGTGAAGGGGACCCTGGTCACAAGTCGGACACATAGGCAGGAGGCATCCTTTGGGATGAGGCAGCATCCTCAGAAAGGCACATTGTCCACAACCAGCCCCGCTTCCCCTGGTCCCGCTGGGGCAGGGCGAGGGTTGCCACTCTCTTGGGAGAAATCTCAAGACAAAACAGGGGGAAAATACAAGGGCCTCAGATAAAATTAGTTTAGCCAGTTTTAAAGATATTGACATTTTCTTTTTTTTTTTTTTTCTTTTTTAAAGATGGGGTCTCAGTCGGGCATGGTGGCTCATGCCTGTAATCCCAGCACTTTGGGAGGTCGAGGCGGGTGGATCACCTGAGATCAGGAGTTCAAGACCAGCCTGGCCAATATGGTGAAACCCCGTCTCTACTATAAATACAAAAATTAGCCAGGCATTGTGGCACGTGCCTGTAATCCCAGCTGCTCAGGAGGCTGAGGCAGGAGAATTGCTTGAACTCAGGAGGTGGAGGTTGCAGTGAGCCAAGATCCCATTGCACTCCAGCCTAGGTGACAAAAGTGAAACTCTGTCTCAAAAAAAAAAAAAAAAAAAGACGGAGGTTTTGCCGTGTTGCCCAGGCTGGTCTAGAACTTCTCAGCTCAAATGATCCACCCACCTTGGCTTCCCAAAATGCTAGGATTAGAAGCTCGAACCCCCCTGCCTGGCCGATATTGGCATTTTCCTATTGTGATGTGAGAAGAGAAAAATCTGTGTTGCCACCATTTATTATTACTTTTTTTTTTTTGCAAAAAAATATTTAAAGTTGCTAGAAAGGTAATAAAAAATAATAAAAATTGTCTATATGGTATAAATCCCCTTGGGCATTAAATTCTTGTTGATATTACTTGTATGCTGAGTACCCTAAACGTGTGAAGTAAAAACATAAAAAAGTGTTTTCTCCAATACCTGTCTCTCAAATAAGATATATTAGATCACATTTCCCACTAGGGAGTGGCATCCTGAATGCCACTCTGGCCGTACTCCATACCTTAGCCTCCAGGGTCAGATATCAGAACCCTCATTCTAGTATGTAAAGTTCACACCCTGTTTTTTGGTTTTCATTTTTTATTTTTAAACTTCAAAGCAATTTTTCTTTCCTCCTCCGGGGCAGACCAGAACAGTGGGTGATTTGCCTCCTTCCATTCTCCTAGGAAAGTGAAAAGTGGAGAACAGAATGTTTAAATTGTTGCCTGCTGGGGACACATTGCACTCCTCAATTTGGGTGGTAGCAACCGCGGTTGGAATTCGTTATCTGTGGGTCCAGTAAGGTTGTATGATGTTCTGATGTCCCACGGTGAGGAATTATTCTCTGTAATTCTCTTGGGCTTTGCAGTCCTTGAACAGCTTTGTTCTTCTCTTCTGGGGTCATCATGCCGAGTTCTCTGATGTATAAGGTGGTCCAGGCAAGTCTGTAGCTGCAGTGTCTACTTTTTGAGGCCAAAACCTTAAGCCATCAGACACTGGGGGATCTATTCCATATCTCCTAGGAGGCTGACTGGCATTTCTTCACCACATTGTCTCTCTTTACTATTCTTTTCCACTGCTACAGTACCCAGGAAAACTCCTCCAAGTCCGTGGTAAGCAGACATCCACCCAGAGTGAAAATGCTGGTCTCCTCTTCTAGCGTAGGCCTCCAGTCCTCACAAGGGACTCCCTGAGGTCCTCCTCCCTGGTCAAAGGGAGGGAAGCTCCCTTTGAGGGAAGAGTAAGAACAGTTTCTTCAGCCACCTCTGGTCCCTGGGTCTGGTCTCTCTTTCTGTGGATGAGGGTAGCAGGAGGGGATTCTGGGAGGGGGTGCTTGGTGGTGGGAACCATTCTCTTATCATCTCCGTGAGAAAAGTGAGACAGGGCTGGCATAGGCAGCGATCTGAACTTAGAATGTGAGACCTTAGCAGCAATTCCAGAGCAATGGCAACACGCATTCTTATTAAACAAGTTAGCTTTATAGTGATGGCTTATTTCATATCTGGGTTGCTAGAGCCTCCAGGTAACACAATAGAAGTAATGTGCTTAGACAGCCCAGAGCATCAGTCCACATTTTCAGTTAGAAAGCAATGAATGTATGTGAACCAGGTTGCTACATCAACTCCTGTCTAGGACAAGGTGGTGCATAAATGAGTCCTTGTGTATCAATATTTTATTTTCATTCTGTACTCTTACATTGATGAAAAAGTGAAAAGTTTTTATGATGAATAGTAGCCGGATTCTTCCCTGTCAGTGCTAAGTGATCAAATAGAAACCAAGGTTCAAATAAACACAAATACTCCTACAGATAAGTATGATCATTTTCCTGACCTTTTAATGTTATTTATGCCATATGCACATTCAAAAATTATCATTTCCTCTCTTATTTGCAGAACTGAAATTTTGTCTTTCAAAGGACTGGTGCATCATTTTGCTGCTGGAAGCTTGGAAAAGCTCTGACAGACTCAAGTCTCTGCTGTGCTTCTGTGGTGGAGCCTTGGACAGCCGTGGGGTTAAGGTTGTTGGATTCAGAGTTGCTATTCCTCCACTGCATCGGGACAGATGACAAAGTTTTAGTTGTCAAAAATAATTTGTCCAATAAGAAAGTGCTTTCCTCTATCTTAACCTCTTAATTCATTGTCTGTCTCTGCCAGATATGTGTATGAGTTAACCCAGACAGAAAATAAAACTTTGTGTATAAGTGATTCATTTTAAAAATCCATTCTTAACATATGTAAAACCAAATTGTTTGAAAGTAACTTTTGCTTATTGGAAAGCCTAGTATCTTAAAATCTCAGGCTTCTTAAAAAAAAAAAAAAAAAAAAAAAAAACCTTTCATTTTAAAGTAGATTTACAGAAAATCTCCAGAAAAGAAAAGTGAAGACAGAACAGAAAGCCCTCATGTACTGCACATCCTGTTTCCCCTGTTATTAACATCTTACAGGAGTGTGGTGCATCTGTTACAATTAATTAACCAATATTGAGACATTCCTCCTAGCTGAAGTGCATGTGTGCATCATTCAGATTTCTGTAGTTTTTGGCTAATGATGCTTTTCTCTTCCAGGATCCCATCCAGGATCCCATATTCCATGTAGTCACTGCCTCCTTAGGCTCCTCCTGGCTGCGACAGTTTTTCAGATTTCCCTTGTTTCTGATGATCTTGGCAGTTTTGAGGAACACTGGTCAGGTATTTTGTAGAATGTCCCTTGTTTGGGATTTGGCAAATGTCTTCTTTTGGTTAGGCTGGGGTTACGTGTTTTCCGGAGGAAGATCACAGAGGGGAAGTGCCACTTTTATCAAATCATATCAAGGGTGCATATCAACATGACTTGTTAGTGTCAATGCTGACCTTGATCCACTGGCTGATGTAGTATGGGTCAGGCTTTTCCACAGTAAAGTTGCTATCTTTATTCCCCTTTTCATTGTTGTATTCTTTGGAAGTAATGATGTACAGTCAACACTTAAAGGGTGGGGAGTCAGCTGGGCAAGGTAGCTCATGCCTGTAATCTTAGCATTTTGAGAGGTCAAAGCAGATGGATCGCTTCAGCCCGTGGAGGTTGAGGTTGCAGTGAGCCAGGATTGCGCCATTGTACTCCAGCCTGGGTAACAGAGTGAGACCCTGTCTCAACAAAAATTAAAAAATAAAAATAAAGAGTGGAAAGTTCTAGTTCACCTTACTGAGGGGAGAGTATCTACATAAGTTGTACAGACTTCTTCTGCACAGGAGGTTTTCTATTCTCCTCGACTTTTAAATTCATTCAGTATTTATTTATATGATTCATGCATATTTATTTTTTATTTTGGGTTACCATCCAATACCACCTTGTTTGGGTTTTTTAAATTGTTCCAGCTTTGGTCATTGAGGAGCACAGTTGGCTCTTGTGTCATTTTGACAAACTCCCACTGTGTGTGTGTGTGTGTGTGTGTGTGTGTGTGTGTGTGTGTGTGTGTTTGAAGCACTTTCTGGCATTACAAGATAATCCTGCCCTTTTTCTTTTGGATAATCCTGTTTTACCTTTTTTTAAAAAAGTTCTGTCCTATGGATATAATTTGGATGTTTGTCCCCTCCAGATCTCATGTTGAAATTGTGATTGCCAATGTTGAAGATGGGGCATGGTGGGAGGTGATTGCATCATGGGGGTGGATCCCTCTTGAGTGGCTTAGTGCCACCCTCTTGGTGATGAGTGAGATCACATTAGATCTGGTGGTTTAAAAGAGCCTGGCACCTCCCTGCATCACTCTTACCATGTGACACGCTGGCTCCCCATCAACTTCTGCCATGACTGTAAGCTTCTGGGGCCTCACTAGAAGCAGCTGTCAGCACCATGCTTCCTATAAGGCCTGAAGAACAGTGAGCCAATTCAACCTCTTTTCTTTGTATACTATGCAGCCTCAGGTATGTCTTTACAGCAATGCAAGAACGACCTAATACACCTATCTTGAGTATTTCCTGCCTCAGCCCTAGAATCAGCCATTTCTTCAAGAAGCTCTGGTTCCTTCTATTGGTAAACAGTGTGAGTCCAAAAGTATCTGAGACACGTCTCAATCAATGTAGAACGTTTATTTTGCCAAACTTAAGGATGCACCAGTGAAACAGCCTCAGGAGGTCCTGATGACATATGCCCCAAGTGGTCAGGGTACAGCTTGCTTTTGTACATTTTAGGGAGACACGAATTTGAAGAAGTCAAAGAGGGGTCTTGCTATGTTGCCCAGGCTGGTCCTGAACTCCTGGTCTCAACCCATTGTCCCACCTCAGCTCCTGAGTAGCTGGGATCACAGGAGGAACTGCCTGTCAAGCCCTGCTGAATACTGAGTCTTTCCATCCCTTGCTCTCTGTGTTCCATACAAATGTTCTACTTAACTCTTTAGCAGACCTGATGGGTGCTAACTTGTTACCTCTCTAGGCTTAACTCATCTCATGAGTCTCACCCATTTCAGCATTTGTCTTTTCCATAGTAGAACTGAATATTTTCCAAAATACAGCATTATACATTAAATATCACACACATAGTACATAGGCAAAGAAACTGTAGTTAGAAGTCACGAGTGCAACAAAGTTTCCCGTTTTAGGGAATGCGAGCTCAAGTGATATTAAATAGATTGGTTGGGAACTGGAAAATATTGAAAATGTCAGATGTACTTCCAAATGAGGGTATGGTATTTGATCCAAAGGCTATATATTGGTTAATTTACTCTGAAGAACTGAAAGTTTATTCAGAATACTCTATTATTCTTTCAAAAAAAAGTGCAAAAGACTTCACAAGGCTGGAAGAGAAGCAGCTGAGACATGGCCTGTTGCTAAAGGGTCTGCAATATTTTACCCTCCTTTTTGTTTAAGAGAAGCAATCTCACAAGGGTGCAACTATCTTCATTATCCTAAAGATATTCCTGTCAAGTGTTACAACCCTGTTTAGCATCTTCTTGACACTTGTGAGGTAAAAGATTCCAAATCTCTGTATGGTCAAAATTATATGGAGCCTTGTGAAGACTGGTGAGTTCTGCCCTTGCTTGGTAGAAGTGGGGCAGTCAGAGCTGCTTTTTGGGAGGATGTCATCTTAGCACCAGGCCTGAAAGAGTCAGTAGAATTTCAACAAACTGAGAAGACAGAGAATGGTGTGCTAAAACAGCCAGCAGCCCAAGCATAGCATGGAAAGTGCACAGTGTGTTTGGAGAAAATGATTCGTCTGCTGCATGAAACGGAATGGAAGCAATGAAGTCCAGTGCTCTGTGCAGTTAGAAGCCCAGCCTGCAAGATGGGCTCAGACAGAAGCAGAGGGTCGTAGGTCGCTTTCCAGGAGTTACCATCAGACTTTATAACAGCACTCAGCAGGTGCTGTTATACAGCTGTGTGGAGCACATGAATATTATCCTCTAAGGTGTGTTGCTAGCACCTTTGGGGAAGAAAAACTCTATAGCTCGATATGGGTAGTGAAAGTTATAAACCCAGAACAAAAGCGGTTCAGATTTGCTGATTGGCAGGGAAGTTCTGGGAGCTTCATATATTCTACACTTTTGTATTTCTTCACAACAATCCCATATGGTTTTTTTTTTTGTTGTTGTTGTTGTCTTTTTTTTTTGAGACAGAGTCTCATTCTGTCTCCCAGTCTGGAGTGCGGTGGCAAGATCTTGGCTCACTGCAAACTCCGCCTCCTGGGTTCAAGCAGTTCTCTACCTCAGCCTCCCTAGTAGCTGGTATTACAGGCAGCCACTATCATGCCCAGATAATTTTTGTACTTTTAGTAGAGATGGGATTTCACCATCTTAGCCAGGCTGGTCTTGAACTCCTGACCTCGTGATCCACCCACCTCAGCCTCCCAAAGTGTTGGGATTACAGGCAGGAGTCACCCAGCCTCCCATATCTTATATCACATTTTTCTTTCCATTTTACAGGTGATGAAACTGAGACTCAGAGAGGAAAGCTCATTGGCCCAAAGTAACATAGCAAATAGGTGGTGGAGGCTGGATTCTATGTGCACACCCTTAACTGAATGCTTTCAACCTCATTTTTTTTTTTCTGTTTTCAAAGTGAGCTACAAACATTCACATTTTGAAAACTGATGGTGCCACATAAATGAATGTTGAATAAGTCAATGACTGAATACATAGATGGCTGAATGCAAGAGGCTCCCACTGAAAAGGAACATCCTTTTGGCTCTGAAAGTCTGGAAACACGCAGAAGAATAAAAGGAGAGAGAGGCTCTGTATTTTCACATTTCTGGAAGGCTGCAGAAAAAGGAGTGAATACAAATTTGTAAAAATCTGTATCAAATCTAGCCAAATGCTGTAATCTCAGCTACTTGGAGGCTGAGGTGAGAGGATCGTTTGATCCCAGGGGTTTGAGGCTGCAAAGAGCTACTATCACACCACTGCACTCCAGCCTGGGTGACAAAATGAGACCTCATCTCTTAAAAAAAAAAAAAAAAGTATAAAACCCAATGAAAGATTACCACAGCCAGGTGTAGTGGCTCACACCTGTAATCCCAGCACTTTGGGAGGCCAAGCGGGTGGATCACCTGAGGTCAGGAGTTCGAGACCAGCCTGACCAACATAAAGAAATCCCATTTCTACTAAAAATACAAAATTAGCTGGGCATGGTAGCACATGCCTGTAATCCCACCTACTCGGGAGGCTGAGGCAGGAGAATTGCTTGAACCCAGGAGGTGGAGGTTGTGGTGAGCCGAGATGGCATTATTGCACTCTACTGGGCAACAAGAGTGAAATTCTGTCTCAAAAAAAAAAGAAAGAAAAGAAAAAAAAAGAAACATTATCAATATGAACTTGCCAATGTTAATTTTAATTTTAGTTTGTTTTTAGACAGAGTCTCACTCTGTTGCCCAGGCTGGAGTGCAGTGGTGTGATCAAAGCTCACAGCTGCCTCAAAGTCCTGGGCTCAAGCAATCCTCCCACCTCGTCCTTTCAGGTACCTGAAACTGTAGGCACGAGCCACCAGGCCTGGCTAATTTTTAATTTTTTGTAGAGACAGGGGCTCACTATGTTGCCCAGGCTTGTCTAGAACTCCTGGACTTTAGTGATCCTCCCACATTCGGCCTCCCAAACACTAAATTATAGGTGTGAGCCATTGTGACTGGCCATTTTGTTTTTCTTTTTCTTTTTTTTGTTTTAGTTACAAAAGGGATGTAAATGTGTGTGATCAGAGCCCAGAGCAACTTTCAAAGGCCTTTGACCATTACTTTTGATTTTTGTTATCCAGTGTGGAACTTTCTCTAGAAATCTGTTTCTAGTGACGTACGCAGTTTAAAGTTGTGAATTTATTTTTCGTCCTGCAGAGTCTTGTGCCTTTGGGTACGTGATGATGAGGAAGAGCTAGCTGCAAGCCCCATTCCTCAGCAGTACTATTCAGTTCCTATTCATGACAGAATGACACTGAAAGTCCAGTGGCTGCATTTGTTTGTTTTTAAAAATTTCCCAGCTCCTAGAACTGACAGTTGCTATATTAATTGCACAAAAGTTTGCACAATGACTAAGAAGATGACTGAATGGAAATTAATCCCACACTGTCAATTCAGTAGTCATGTGAACTCACATCTCAGAAACAGTGGGAAGATAATAGAAAGAATGTCTTTATAGTCATTGCCTTTCTCAGAGCCCTTTTCAATATTTGGTGAATTCTTTTCATATTAATTACTATATTTTTTCTTGTTTCAGTAAACCTACACACATACTAAATTTAACACGAAATTGCATTAATCATGTGTTCTAAAATTTTCTGCATCTTAGGATGGTTGGCTATCTTAAACATCTTTCTGGCCTCCAGAGAGACTGCCCCTCCCAGGGCTGGCCAGTTCTGGAGATAACAAATAACTCAGCCGGGAGCATGTGTTTTACATGCAAACTACCCAATCCCAAGTCTACTCCCAGCCTCTCTCCTTTATCTAACTCTTACACACCACGCCAATATCCCCACTGCCCTAAATCCTCCCAAGGCTACCTACCAGACAACTAGAGATGACCCCTGTAGATGAGAGCTGTTGGGAGAGGGAAAGAGACAGAGAGAGAGAGCGTGTAGTACTATGAAGCTGAACATACCCATATTTTAAAATTTGTGAGAATTTAGCTGTATTTTCAAAGAAAGGAAATGTGCAAAACAATGTAAATAAATTTAACCTGTAAAATTAGTATTTTTGAATAACCCAGTAAAGAAAAGGAAAGATTATTAAAACATATTTGCACAAACCTTTAATGCTTTCCCAAGCCACTGTTGAAAAGTTAAAAGAGGCCGGGCGTGGTGGCTCATGCCTGTAATCCCAGGTGGGTGGATCACTTGAGGTCAGGAGTTTCAGACCAGCAGGGCCAACATGGTGAAACCCCATTTCTACTAAAAATACAAAAATTAGCCGGGCGTGGTGGCGCACACCTGTAATCCTAGCTACTCTGGAGGCTGAGGCAGGAGAATTGCTTGAACTCAGGAGGCAGAGGTTGCAGTGAGCCAAGATCGTGCTATTGCACTCCAGCCTGGGTGACACAGCGAGACTCCATTTCAAAAAAAAAAAAAAAGTCAAAAGAAACTAAATGTTATTAGTAAAGGTCAAACCTGGAATAGAAAGTATAGATAAAGAAAAGTTGGTGTGTGTGTATATGTGTGTGTGTGTTATTTTATAAAGGCTTACCTTCAAAGAACCTCAAACGAATAACTATATAACTCTCTCTGTATGCAACTATAACGTTCACTTGCAAAAGTGTACCAGTTTGAACAGTAAATCACCCATTCACCTATCTAAACATCACATGATAAGTAATGTTTAGATAGGTGAATGCATAATTTTAGTACAGGGAATTTTTAGAATCTTTTTAGCACATAATTAGATGAGCATGTATGGAAAGTATGTTGTTATAAAGAGTTTACCCTGAAGGACCCATAGTAAGTCCTCTAAACCAGTGCTTAATCTAATTAGTTCTTGTAGCTAATGACAAATCACATAGTTTTATAAATTACCAGTGGTCACTAAAAATTATTACTATCACCAAGCCTGTTTTCTTGATTTTACTTATAGGTTGATTTTAGTGCATTTGAGCTACAATCATATTTTATTATCTAGAAAATGCCTTGAAGACATCTGTGGACCCACAGACTTCCAGGGCTACTTTCTGCATACAAAGGAGGCATGAACAGGCCTTTCTACTCAGAAGTGGACTAAGGTGAATCCATCCAACCAACATCTGTCGTAGTTCTTTGTGTCCCAAACACCTCATGTATGTTGAAATTAGCTGATTTCATGATTCAGAATAGATCCGGTCTTCAACCTCAAAGTTGTCCAGTGCATCCCCAGTTCAACCTCAGAAGAACCTTTCAGAAGCCCACCAGCTCATGAAACATTCCTTCTGGGGGTCTCTGGTGGGCACAGAATAAGCCCCCCTTCCCCTCAGGGTCTGCCTGTCTGCCCCTTAACCTGTTCTCCTGCTCCTCCATTCCGGGTTCCCTCCACCTAAGGCAAACTGCCCGGGGCACCTGCCCAGCATGGAAAGTTTGGTCTTCAGGGCCTTGACTTTTTACCAGCATCTCTGAAGCCCCAAAGTCATATAAGAATTTATTTGACTGAAAATTATTTAAGAACTTTATGTGTTAATTTTCCTTATAAAGTGAAAGTTGATCACTTTCTTTTCCCATATTTCCTTTGCCCAGACACAACTTACTGTTACTCTGTTTTCAATATCGAAGCAGGAAATGGAATTCACTGTGAGCCTGCCCCAGTGCTATTCAGACTCATTCTATTCAGGGAGCAACTTCACTCCATAATTTGTGTAGATACAGTTACTTACCCACCCCCTCCCTAGTGCATAACTCCCCAAACACACCCACAGACTTCTTCCCCTAGGGAACTACTCAGTGGTGTGTCTCCCTTTACCAGTCAAGTGCACACAATCAGTGCATGCTGTGCTGGTCAATGTGGTGATCTTTTTCCCTCTTTTAACCTGGGGAAGAGAGTTTATGGCAGAAATCACAGCTTTAATCCACACATCTTTGTGTACCAACTTCAATGTTCTATAAGACAGAGAAGAGAATGGGTCCAGCGATTCTTCCTGAGCAGTTGTCACGGAAATGTCTTGCTCTCCTTTGGGAAGATGACTTTCACTCTTAATGATGCATCAGTACTCACCATTATTACATGGACTGGTGAACAAGAACTTGTTATCTGCCAGCACTGTGCTGTGCTTCACTCAAGCTGGTTAATTCCTGCACTCTCCTGTGTTACTGAATGATTTTTCTTTTCTTCTGAATGGCAGTTTTTAAACGTAGGACTACTGTTTCTTCATCATTTGAGTTTGGGAATTAGGTCTCAAATGAGGCAGCTTATGAAATCTGCTTTGGAGGTCAGGGGTCTTCTCTAGAGTGGAAAACATCTACTTGACCCTTTTTGGGCCCCAAACTCCTCTCCAGGGTGTAGTGAATGCATGGCACTGGGCATCCCTTCTGTAAATGGAGGAGCTTAGATCTCTGGAGGAAACTTCTGGGCTAGTATGTGGCTACCACGAAAATGGCTACAAGTGGGAATAAAAGGGCTTTGATCACCTAGTCTTGAGTTCCAGGCAGTTTTTCTGGGCCATGCCACTGATCAAGCATGGTGACATCGAAGGAAGGTATTCTCCTTTTTTTCTTTTTTGAAAGTGTCTCGCTTTGTCGCCCAGGCTGGAGTGCGGTGGTGCAATCATGGATCTTTGCAGCCTCCGCCTCCTGGGCTCAAGAGATCCTTCCACCTCAGCCTCCAGCATAGCTGGAACTGCAGTGCACACCACCATACCTGGCTAATTTTTGTATTTTTTATAGAGATGGGGTTTCACCATGTTGTCCAGGCTGGTCTTGAACTCCTGGCCTCAAGTGATCCACCCGCTTTGGCCTCCCAAAGTTCTAGGATTACAAGGGTGAGCCACTGCTCCCAGTCTGGTATCTTCTTTTGTACTTTTCAGAAGAACTCAAAATGGATGAGTTGGCATAAAACTGCATCTGCTGCTCTAGTGCCAGTGAATAGGCCATGAAGCTTGTGGCTCGGATGGAACTTTAGCTTTGTGACCTGCCGGGTATTCAGAAAGCAGCCACAGATAGCTTAGGGGTTCAAGACAGCAATGGTGTGTGAACCACCATGGGTCAAGAGGAGCAGTTGATTTGATCTGATCTCCGCTCGCCCCCCAGGGCTTTAGTGCAGACATAGCTGGCAGCCAGATGGTGGCGCTGTGGGCGCAGGCCCTTTCACTAGGGTACAGACAGCTGCGGTTGAAGAGTCTACCTACAGGGGAGCGTGGAGTTCTGCTCCCCCCGTGGGCAACAGGCAAGCCACACGGAGGGCCAACTCTTCAACAAATGTTGGTAACATTTGTGGTACTGAGGGTTGAGAGCTAGGGGAATTCTTAAAAACTATTAGGGGATTCTCTCTTGCTAGTGAAACAGATGGGAAGCCGAGGAGCTACTGCACTTTGGACATTGACTTTAGTTTTAATCACAGACTGTTAAGGCTGGGACATATTTTTCTTTAACTTTTAGACTCAGGGGGTGCATGTGCAGGTTTGTTGTATAGGAAAACTTGTGTCACAGGGTTTTGTTGTACACATTATTTCATCACCCAGGTACTAAGCCTAGTGCCCAATAGTTATTTTTTCTGCTCCTCCTTCCGCTTCCCACCCTCCCCCCTCAAGAAGGACACAGTGTCTGTTGTTTCCCTCTTTGTGTCCATGTATTCTCATTATTTAGCTCAGACTTATAAAGAGAACATGGGATATTTAGTTTTCTGTTCCCGTGTTAGTTTGCTGAAGATAATGGCCTCCAGCTCCATCCGAGCAATAATCACAATGTAGGACATCTTTAAGGAACAAAGGTAAAAGTTTCTGGAGGTTGAATGACCAATTCCACTAAACTGTCACAGTTTGAAAATTGCCAGAATGCTCTCTCCTTCAGTATATGGTTTATGCCTCAAGTTTAAAGGAATGATTTCTATTGTCTATGAATACAGCTGGAAAAAAAACAAAAAACAAAAAACAAAACCCAGTCAAAATATCTCTCTCTTTTGGAATGGCAGTGTTCACAAGCCCCTCTTGCCCAGCTACACAAAGTAGCTAGACGTCATGCACTTGGTCCCACAATGTTGAGACATGTAGTGATTTATGATCATAATAAATTAGTGTTTCCCAAAACTTACTCTGTGGAACCTTGAGTCAAATAACTTTGGGAACTTTGCCAACTGTATCTTCTTAATTATTGCGAAAGTTGTCAGAATCCAAATGGAGTCATGAATATTAAGAAAACGCTGACAAATGGAGCCAGCAAAAACCGTAAAGAAGGGATTCTGGGCCGGGCGCGGTGGCTCAAGCCTGTAATCCCAGCACTTTGGGAGGCCGAGACGGGCGGATCACGAGGTCAGGAGATCGAGACCATCCTGGCTAACAGGGTGAAACCCCGTCTCTACTAAAAATACAAGAAAATTAGCCGGGCGAGGTGGTGGGCGCCTGTAGTCCCAGCTACTCGGGAGGCTGAGGCAGGAGAATGGCGTGAACCCGGGGGGGCGGAGCTTGCAGTGAGCCGAGATCGCGCCACTGCACTCCAGCCTGGGGCACAGAGCAAGACTCCGTCTCAAAAAAAAAAAAAAAAAAAAAAAAAAAAGAAGGGATTCTGACACTTGTGTGCCTGATGATGAAAAAGACTATACAAAAACCACAACCTGGCACACAACCCATTGCAACTGTGCAAAAAATATATACAAGAATATCTGCCCAGCAACTGCCTGTCCAAACTTGTACTGGTGTCACCCTTGTCATTGATCTTTGTAACCAAAGGTAAGTATTTCAAAAACGATTATGCAGTCCTCATTTTTTTCTTTAGAAATCTTTGCCTTTTACCTCCCTGACACATATATTAATAGTTTGCTAGGGTATGTGTGTTCCCATTGCAATGTTCTATTCCGTAATAAATATCTTCTTTTAGAGAGCCTCTCTCTGTTATTTAGGTTGGAAATATTCATAACACTTGTGCGCCTATTTCATAGCTCCGAGAAGTTAGATGATAATGTGCCTTTACATCTTGTTTAGTCAATAATTTGCCCAAATTATTTGATCTTGAAATGTTACTTTAGCAAGATACCTATTAACAGTTTGTATAAATCTGTCTGATATAGTGTGGGAGTTATTTTTTTTTTTTAATTCGTCACATCTCTTAATGCTGATATGAGAAACTTTAAGCAGTACTTTTGGTGCCAAGATACTGAGCATAATGCTCTAAGACATTGAGAACACACAAGAAGCAACAACGTTTGGGAACTGGTAATATGAATTGTTAGAAGATCAATAGACTGTGGAATTCTAGGCTGCTCTCTGGAATGTAGACTAACCCACTGACCATGTGGTAGATTAGGAGGCAGATGAAACCAAGGATGTCCTCCTGGGCCTATGAAAATAAGGAACAAGCAGGGATTAGGAAAGATGAAAATGAGGTTCAGAAGGGGTGAGAAAGCAGGAAAGGCCAAGAGATAATAGACTGTAAACAAAGAAGAAAATGTCAGAGTTAAAGATGGTGGAGGTGGAGAAGGTCTAAGCAGTAGATGGCTGTCTTCTATTTCTGGGTGGATGAAGTGGAGTGGACATGAAGATTCTTGGCGGCTGTGACAATGTGCAAGGAGGGTCTTGAAGAATTAGCAGCAAGGAGAGTAGCAAGCACAGGCTGAGGAGGTTCCTGGGACTCAAATGATAGGGCTTTTAAGGAATAATAGTCAGGACACAATTTATGCCACATCCCTCAGCCCTCACCACTGCAGTGCACCCCAGAAGCCCAGAAAGAGCCTGTCCAGGTGCAGGGCAGGCTGGAACTGCTGGGGAGCTAACTCCCCCAAAACTGTCCCCAGCAGCAGCCTGGCTTCCGTGCATCTCAGGTAGGGCAGCTGTGAGATGTGTGCTTTTTGCTTTTTTTAGAAAGAGTTTTCTTGAAGGAGGAAACCCCAGGTGCCCACATAGAATGTATGTGCTCCCCTTTAAGTCCTGCTTTCCATTCCAGCACCACTTCTTCCCTTCCCCAGCAGGTGTTTCCAGCCCCTTCCACAGAAGCTACTTGTGTTGTTAGTGGGCCAGTTCGGGTTCTTGACTTCGTGGCACAAAATAATTGGAGAGTGTGGTCAGCGCAGTGGCTCATGCCTTTAATTCTAGCACTTTGTGGGGCCGAGGCAGGAAGATTGCTTGACCCTAGGAGTTCAAGACCAGCCTGAGTGAGATCCCATCTCTATAAAAATAAATAAAATAAAAAAGAAATAAATAAAAAAAATTGAGAGTGAGTTCAAAGTGAAAGTAGGTAAAGAAGTTTATTGCAAAGTGAAAGTAACTCTGATAGGTGGGTGCTTGAGAAGGAGACAGCGCCATCTGGCACTGAAGTACTACCCATTATGGGAGATGTGCATGATTATTCAAAGGGGTGGGAAGGGGTGTTGCTGTTGAGCATGTTGTAGATGGTTTCCCAAGCCTGCACGTGCAGTGGCCATACAGGCTAGTACATATATCGCATGTCTCATTAGCATATTAATTCTCCACCCAAGGGTGTATTTTTAACTATTATAATGAACACAGGTCAGCTCAAGGACACTAATGTTGGGTTTCTGCGTTCATGTGAATTTGTGAGTTTTCCCATCTGCCCTTTTACCTCCTGACTGCAGGATGTTCTAACCGTGAGCCCAGGATGTGGTTTGTGCACTGTCAGGCAGTTTGTTCTCTCCATCAATTTGGTAAGTTTGTTCTTGCTTGAGGGAGGCTATGAGCATCCTATCTAACCTACCTCACTTGCATTTGAATTCTTGTCTCAATCTGCATGTGGGGAACCCAAACTAATTCACAAACATCATGTCATTTGGCCATGAAGATTACTCTAAAGGATGGTAGAATAATATTATTTCCCCTTTTATTTTATTTTGTTATTATTATTTTTGAGATGGAGTCTCACTCTGTTGCCCAGGCTGGAGTGCAGTGATGCCATCTTGGCTCACTGCAACCTCCACCTCCCAGGTTCAAGTGATTCTCATGCCTCAGCCTCCCAAGTAGCTGGGACTATAGGTGTGCGCCACCACACCGAGCTAATTTTTGTATTTTTAGTAGAGATGAGGTCTTACGATGTTAGCCAGACTTGTCTCGAACCCCTGACCTCAAGTGATCTGCCTGCCTCAGCCTCCCGAAGTGCCGGGATTACAGGCATGAACCACAGCGCTAGGCCTGTTTCCCTTTTTAAAAAGGAAACAGGTTGTACATTTTTCAAAGCCACCCACGTAGTAAGAAGCTGAGCCGAGAGATGAACTAGCCTTCCGACTTCAAGCTCTATGTTCTCATCCCTACAACCTGAATCCCTATATTCAAGATGTGTTACTGTTCACAAGGTTGGTAGATTATCATGAGGATGGAGAGAGGAAAGTATATATTGATGTGTGAATATTGATGTGAGAGTGTGATAGGGAAACAATGCCCGAGATGAAACATAGGCATTATCAGTACAAGGGAAGAAGGTACAGTGCAATGGATTAACCTAAATCAAAGGTGATCCAGGACTATTGAAAACCATATGTTAACCAAGGTGATAAGTCAAAAGGGTAAAAGACCAAAGACAGAGATAAGTTTATTCATTGTAGAAAGTGGATTTGGGGCTGGGCACTCTGGCTCACGCCTGTAATCCCAGCACTTTGGGAGGCCAAGGCGGGCAGATCACCTGAGGTCAGGAGTTTTCGAACAGCCTGACCAACACGGAGAAACGCTGTCTCTACTAAAAATACAAAAGTAGCCAGGTTGGTGGCGCATGCCTGTAATCCCAGCTACACCGAAGGCTGAGGCAGGAGAATCGCTTGAACCCAGGAGGTGAAGGTTGCAGTGAGCCGAGATGGCGCCATTGCACTCCTACCTGGGCAACAAGAGCAAAACTCCGTCTCAGAAAAAAAAAAAAAAAAAGTGGATTTGGTAGGAACCAAAGGATGTCCGAAAATATCTTTTTTTATTGGTACATAATAACCATACACATATATGGGGTACATGTGATATTTTGATACACGCATGCAATGTGTAATGACCAAATCAGGACATTTAGAATATCCATCATCTCAAACATTTATCTTTTCTTTGTGTTGGGAACATTTCAAATCTTGTCATTTCAAAACGAAATAGTTATATTTCGTATAACTATTTTGAAATATACAGTATCTTGTTGTTAACTCTAGTCACCCTGCTCTGCTGTGGAAACTTATTCCTTCTCTCTAACTGTATGTTTGCACACATTAACCGACCCTATACTGCCCACTCTCTCCTTCCCAGCCTCTGGTAACCATCATTCTACTCTCTACCTGCATAAGATCAACCAAAAATATCTTTGAAAGACCAGAGGGGGAGCAAAGTCTAGGAATCTTTTGAGATGTACTCATGGTCTTTAATAAGACATTTCAATATTATAGGATTACACAAAGTAGAATTACAGGCCGGGCGTGATGGCTCACGCCTGTATTCCCAGCACTTTGGGAGGCCAAGTCAGGCAGATCACCTGAGGTCAGGAGTTCAAGACCAGCCTGGCCAAGATGGTGAAACCCTGTCTCTACTAAAAATACGAAAACTAGCTGAATGTAGTGGTGGGCACCTGTAATCCCAGCTACTTGGAAGGCTGAGGCAGAAGAATCGTTTAAACTCAGGAGGCAAAGGTTGCGGTGAGCCGAGATTGTGCCACTTCATTCCAGCCTGAGGGAAAGAGCGAAACTCCATCTCAAAAACAAAAAACAAACAACAACAACAACAAATGAAAGAAAATAGCGCTACAAAACTGAAGAGATTACAATACTGGTCTCACCATTATTTTTACTACTCTACTCCCTCCTTTCCTAGCTGACACTAGCTCCCCATCCATGTCTATTCATCTAAAAATCCTGGTGTCCCCTGGCTGTTGGCCTCCAGGCTGCTGCATTTGGTCCCTTCTGTGACAACTTTACTGACAGCCACCAGCTTTCTAACTACACAGAAGTCCTACTGCACTTCATAAGATGATGGAGTGAATGTATTCCTGTAGAACATTATTTGCACAGGTAACCATGGAAATAATACTTATTTTGTCTAAGTCACTTGAGGGCAAACTGTTTCCTTATCTGCACTCTCTTTTTCTTTCTAAAATGAGTTCAAGGAAATTTAGATCAGTGGGGACTAATGGGAAAGACCTTTGTGAAATCAGAAAGCTTGGATTTCTCTCTTCATTTTACCTCTGACTAATTGTGACACTGTAAGCAAGTTTCTTTAGAAGACCCTGTTGAGAAAGGCAAGAGCAGGGAGCCATCTGGTGTGTGAGGTCCCTGCTGGTTGAAAAAGTTATGGGGCTAAAAACAATCTCAACACGATGACTCTGTTGAAATTAGGCACCCAGGCAAATAAGCTGGCCATTGACCAACCCAGGAGACTGCCATTTTCCCCCTGCCTGTACAAAGATCAGACAGGATAAACAGTCCTGGAAAAACCACAGCCCTGCTGAGGGGGTGAGTGTGGGGGGATGACAAGTATATGGTTTCAAAATGACCATAAAGTTGGAAGCATGATCTGTAATTCTCTTGATGCCTCTTGATGAGTTCGAATAGAGTGCACGTGAGTGAAAAAATAAACTATGCAAATGTAGAGAGGGGTGACTGGTTGGAAAAATGATTGGCAATGCCAAATATGGCCAAGGATTTGAAAGATGTAGACAATTCCAGGTGAATTCTTATAATGTTATTCATACAGTGCTGTATTAATTCTAAATGTATGAGAAGTATGATAATTACTCATTTTCTTCATATTTTTATTATAAAAAGCTTCAAGCAGAGAAGTTGAATTTTACAGTATATACCTATATATGCACAACCTAGATTTTATAATTAATATTTTACTATAGTTACTTTATTGCATGGCTATTAATCTGTCCATCCCTTTCTCATCTATCAACCTATCTTGTTATTTTATTCATTTCAAAGTAAGTTGCAGACATAAGTACACTTCCCCTTATAATCAATAGTATTTCAGTTCTTTTTATTTTATTTTTTGAGATAGAATCTTACTCTGTTGCCCAGGCTGGAGTTCAGTGGCATGATCTCAGCTCACTGTAGCCTCCACCTCCTGGGTTCAAGATCCTCCTGCCTCAGCCTCCCGACCAGCTGGGATTACAGGTGCACGCCACTGTGCCTGGCTAATTTTTGTATTTTTTGTCTCAAAAATAATAATAAGGAGTCAGGGACAATTTTAACAAGGATGATTAAGTGGAAATGTAATTTATTACCAGACGTTTAGAGTCTTCTTCCCTTCCCTTGTGTACACTCATTTGTGCTGTCTCATTGCCTAGCTTATTGTCTAGAATATAGTATGTGCACTATTAAATATCTGTTAATTGAATGTCAGTATAATCTTTGGGGTCTTAACCTGTTTGGGCAGAAAGACAAGGAAATTAGCTGGATGACCATTCCAGATTCTTGTCTAGCTTGGCATTCTGATTTTATCATTTAACTCAATTTCACAGTCATTTGATCTTTTAAAAAGTTTAGAATGTTTTCATGAACATGCCTGCCTGGAGGGCCCTCTTGCCCCGTGCAGTTCACAAAACATCTGCGCCAAAGTGTTTTGTGCATATGAAATTGACTGCTACTGCTTCGGGGCTGGAACAGGGTTGAATGCGATAGCCATCATTTTAACAAACTGCTACATAAAACGGAACTACAGGGGAGTATTGATTGGATCCTCTATCTGCCTCCCCTAGCACTGCTCAAAGTTGAATGTTTCCATTGACTTTCTAATTGTTCCTTTCCCCCCTCATCTTAGCACTTAAGAATAATACTTTAATACTAAGGAAAATTCAGTATAGTCTGGACCTGTCGTGCATCCTGTTCAAGGGAAGGAGGGTAAGTAAATGGGTGGCAAGAGGAAGAAGGACAATCTAATTGAATACTTATTAGATGCCAGGTATTTTCTTTTTTTTTTTTTTTTGTAACAGAGTCTGACTGACGCCCAGACTAGAGTTCAGTGGTGTAATCTCGGCTCACTGCAACCTCCACCTCCTGGGTTCAAGCGATTCTCCTGCCTCAGCCTCCTGAGTAACTGGAATTACAGGCGTCTACCACCAACCATGCCTGGCTAATTTTTGTACTTTTAGTAGAGACGAAGTTTCACCATGTTGGTCAGGCTGGTCTCGAACTCCTGATCTCAAGTCATTTGCCCACCTTGGCCTCCCAAAGTGCTGGGACTACAGGCGTAAACCACAGCACTCGGCCTGGGATTTTCATATATTCTGTATATTATATACTAAATATTTATTTATCGCTCATTATGTGCCAGAGATTTTCGTATACTGTATATATAGTATTTGTCTCATTTGATCTGCAGAGGAACATTGTCATTCTAAAACCCATTTTCCACTCAAAGTAGAAGCTGAGGTTCAAATAAATGAATTTGAATTTAAATCTGAGCTTGGTTGACTTCGAAAACCCAAGTGGTCTCCATGCCCTCACCCTACCTAAAAGAGTTCTATTAACAAAAGGACCTTGTTTTGTTACCGGGGGTCCTGGATACCCCAAAAAGAGTTCTTTCCTGTTCAGTGTCGTGAAGCTAATACCCGAAGCCAAAAGTGCCAAGCAGTGCGGGCTTTATTCTAAGGCCAAGGAATTGGAGAAGTGGGACCATAGATTGCAAATCAATTTCTCAGTTTCTGAGAACCAGGAAATTACAAATTCAGGGTGTCTTCATTGAAGGGGTTGGGCATTAAGAGCAAGGGAAGGAACGTTCATGGTTTTTTTGGGAAGCAATGAAGATTTTCCTGGAACAGGGAGCTGCCTTTTTTTGTCCTTTCTTGGTCTTTTCCGGTCGTTGTCATAGTGATTGTCAGCTGTCATGGTGCTGGTGGCAGTCATTTAGCATAGAAATTGGATTATAATGAAGCTAGAGGTTCTTCAGAGGTCAAGTAAGCGGCCATACTGGGTTTCACCAGCTTCAGCCAGTTTAGTTCTAAGAAGGAACTAATGATCACAGGCATCCTGCTTCCTAAAAATAAGTGGAGTTAAAGCTGAGTAGGAATTTAGTTACGTCATGTAGGCATTACATTGGCAACAAAAGCAGAGAGGGGGCCCAGCTAAGCCACCTAGGCACTACAATGGGTGACAATTTTATAGTATTATAGAAAAGATTCTCTGTCTGGTTTCTTCCACATTTACAGAACTCCAGATTTACTTTCAGGAATCAAAGCACCAGGAAAGATTCAACTTCCTTCAGAGATTTTGGAAACGGAGTTAAGGGATCATTTCTCCTGCCTCTCACTCCTACATCTTCTTTCTTAGCTGGCTCCTAACTCTGTTGGGTATAGGTGATCTGGGTTAGTGACAAAGGATGAAAAATGAAAAAAGGATGCTAAGCAATACCAATTTTCAGGGTAGCAAGAATGCCACTTTGGTAGGCAGGTTCTATGTCTCCTGTGCAATGATTTCCACTGGCTGGGATCACCCAGCCAGGAGGGTAAATTGGCAGTGTATTTCTGCCTCTTGCCCAGAAGGTGCCCATTGTCTTCATGCTGGTCCTTGGCACCCTGGAACATCCCCCATCCCTGCACTGCAGTGTCCCAATTCGGCTTACTCAGTGTGGCTGGCACCCATCATCCCAAATTATTCCTCTCTGCTCAGCTACAGAATTATCATTTCTATTTCCAACTGGCAACAGCTTGTCACCCATCGGAGATGTATTTCCTTCTAAACAAAGCTCTTATCCTGCCAGTCCTTTGCATAAAAATGTTCAGTGTTTTCCTATTGTAGTTAGAATGAACCCAAACTCCTTGCCATGGCCTATGAAACCTGTGATCTGGCCCAGCTCTCCCATTTCATGTCCCGTTACTCTACTCCTTGCTCTTGGGACCCAGACACCATTCTTGCTTTTCTAAGACATTCCAAATGCATTTTCATTCTCATTTGCTGTAACCTACTTCTTTCCCATCATGCAGGGTGCTGCTCATTTGGAATCTCAGAGGGATTCCTCTGCTAACCCTTCAACCTTGAATAGCTTCCTCCCCACCCACAGAGGCCTCACCTTTATCATCACCTTTTCTATTTTTTCAAAGAAAGTTTCACAGTTAGAAATCATGCTTCAGATGGATTTGTTCATTTTGTTTTCTAACTCTCTCCACTGAAATATCCACTCCATTTGCCAGGGGCCATATCTACCTGTTTTTCACTATACTCCTTATGCATAAAACATTGTGTACTCAATAAATGTTGTTCAAATGAAGGCAATGTATGAGCACTAAGGGTTGGCTGACCGTCAAAGCAGAATTCTAGTTACCATGGCAAATGGGTAAATGAAATATTTTGCATAGAAATGGGAGGCAGGAGATAGGGATTAGGTCCTACACTCTCCCTAAGATTTTCCCACATTACTGGCACACGTAAGTCAAAAACAAATACAGGCAGTCCTTATTGTGCTTGGTTCCAGTAGGTGTGAATATCAGTTACCATAGTTTAGCTTAATAAGCCAGCCTTCTAACAACACAGCTAAAATTTCAATTGTTACCATGATACATTAATTGTGAGTAATTTCATACTGACACCACTGTCAGGAATCAGTTCACAAATCGTTAAATGAATACCATGCTTATCCTGGTCAGTGACCGAACACATCACTCATTTCAAAGTCTGTTGATGCAGGATCACTGTGTGTCTATTATTAGTTCATACACAGACAGTAAAAGTGTGTAGCTGTGTTGCTTCCTTGCCTCTCAGTGATAAACTCATGACATTTTGCAAAACAGTTACTTGAAAGAGGGATTTGACTAACCAGGATAAAAGTGTAGCAAAGAAAAAAAGTGAAAATGCTGGAAGTGAAATTTGAATGAAACATAAATGGAATTATAGATGAAATAATCAATGTGTAATCAAATTTAGGAAAATTTGAGTAAAATATTTGCACTCCAAGAAGGTTGCTGTACAATCCATAATTGACCATAACTATAATCTAGGATTCACCTTGCAAGCTTCCTCTCTGACTGTCCCCACAGTGGGAGAATCAATACAATCTGGACCCCATTACTTTCCTTTACCTCCCTCAGCTGCCTTAAGACTGCCTGCTCGAGTTCTCATCTCTGATTTTCCTTCCAATCTTTATGTTAAAATTTGTCCACCAAGAAGGTGAATACCTACTGGCGATTGCCTTCTTGGATGGTGTCGGGGCTATATTTATTTGGGAGTTCAACAATTCAGATTTCTTAAATGCTATTTTTTTTATATGAGTTTTGTGTTGGAACAAGAACATACCTCTGACAGTATTATAAGACCAGAGCAGGCTTATCCAGCTATGCTCAGTTGATAACAGAATGTCTAGTTATTTTGCGGGTACAGAGCTAAAAAGTTGCAAGTTATACAGCCTGAGTATATGCAGAAAAGAAAACACCTGAAATAAAAATCTTCAAATAACACTAGAAATGAAAGTCTCATCCCCTCATGGAACTAAAAGATCTGACATGACCCAAACCGAGCACCAGGACACTTTCAGAGGTGAGGAGTTCATTGTCTAGAAATGTCTGGTAAGACCCTTCCCCATACCTTACCATAAATAGTCTTGTTTGAAGCCCTTCCCAAAAAAACATGCCCTGCCAGTGCTTCTGCATACCAATGTTTCTGGCATACCAATCTGTCTTCCCTAACACACAAACTTGCCCCAAATCCCAGGCTGAGGACACAGATTTGAGCTGGACTACTATCTCCTTGTTGGTGGACCAGCGATGAAGTTTTTCTTTTTTCAAAAACCGGGCACCACAGAATTGGCTCCTGTGCACATCTGGTGGTGAGCTCTTTTGCTTGGTAGCAATATCATCATGCATGCCCAAGCTCCAGGCTCCAGGGCAGCAGGACCTCTGCTCAGGGATTCTCATGGGAAGGGGCTATTTAAGTGGCCTGTGTAAAGGGCATGTATTTAAAAGTGTAAGTCCACACTCACAGGGCAGGAAGGAACAAGAGGCACTCCCATTGTGTGTGTGATGGACACAATATCTGGGCACCAGGAAGCCCTGTCTGTGGGGCTATGGGAAACCAACCACTGAAGGTTCCCCTTCCAAAATGTTGGGAGGCCACAGTTACCCTAATTATACCTGGAGTCATGCTCAGGTTGTAACTCTATGATCGTTAGTCTCTGCCCCAAATGTGAGGCCAGCCATGTCAGTCTTGCCTTTTCTTTTCTTTATCTTTCTTTCTTTTCTTTCTTATCTTTCTTTCTTTCTTTCTCTTTCTTTCTCTCTCTCCCTTCCTTTCCCTTCCCTTCCCTTCCTTTCCCTCGCCTTCCCTTCCCTTCCCTGCTCTTTCTCTCCTAGGCTGGAGTGCAGTGGTGTGATCACAGCTCACCACAGCCTCGATCTCCTGGGCTCAAGCAATTCTCCAGTCTCAGCCTCTTGAATAGCTAGGACTACAGGTATGTGCCACCATGCCCAGCTAATTTTTTATTATTTGTAGACATGGGGTCTTGCTATGTTGCCCAGGTGGTCTCAAACTCCTGGGCTCAAGTAATCTTCCTGCTTTGGCCTCCCAAAGTGCTGGGATTATAGGTGTGAGCCACTGTGCCTGACCCAGCCATGCCATTTCTTTCTATATTCCTCTCAATACTTTTTGCTCCTAAATTTCCTTGCAATTAAATCGTAAATCTCTATGCTATAGAATGCTTGCCTCATGGTAAACAAATGCCTCTGTATCTACCAACTCTTTGTAGAATATTTCCTCCTCACCTCTCTGCCATAAGCGAAACCCCCCGTGGAACTATGTTTCCTATACCTTTCTCAGGAACATCGTTTATTGTGGTTCAGTGGGACTGCTGACATTCTTCCAGAGTGGACTCTAGCCCAAGCTTTCACAAACTTTCCTCTCTTTATTCAACTGAGAAGTAGAGAGATGTAGAGATGTAGAGGTTGAAGACAGGTGGGCTCTGACATGTGTGGGCAAAGCCCTTTTCTTCTCTGTAACCCTAACCTGAGTGCAGGTTTATCAGGATGTGCAGGGTGCTCACCTGCTTCCAACTAGGATATGAGTGATTTGCATCCCAGCTCATCATGTTCCAGGCACTGTGCCTAATGCTTTGTATTATTTAATTTAACCTTACAACAGTTTTATGCAGTACTGTTATAGGACTGACAGGTTCATATGCCTGCTGCACATGAGCAGATCAATACATCGAGACAGCAGGCTTTGCAGCAGAGAACAAGTTTAATGATCGCAGAGTACTGAGAGAGGAGATGAGAAGAGACCCCGAAATCCATCTCCTGGAGGAGTTCTGGGCTGGGATTTTTAAGGAAATCCTGGAGGGAGAGAGACTGAAGAATTGGAGTTGACTGGCTGGGGGATGGGGATGAAATAATCAGGATGTGGAAACTGCATTCTTGGGTGAGTCATCTCCTTGGGTGCTTCTGACCATCTGAGTCAGGAGTTGCATTGGTATGCAGTACCTGAAGGAAAACCTCAAAGGGAAAATTTAACATTTCATAATGTTCAAGTTGTTATCTATAGATCAGTTAAAGGGAGCTATAATCTTGTGACAGGGTCTGTGTGATTCTGGGGCAGTGGGCACCAAACAGCTATGAGGAAAGGTTCAGAGAGCAGCTGACCTCATGATGAATGCTGATATGCTGCAAGGTTGGTTTATTTTCATTTTTCCTTTCTTTGCTGATTAATTTTATAAAGTTCATAGAGATGGCTTCAGTACAAACTACTGATAGGCCCCTTTAAAGATGAAGAAACCAAGGCTTAGAAAAGTTAAATAATTTACCAGAGACTCATGCTCTTCCTTTGAAGTAACAAATACAAATATTTATGTGTTCACAAAAAAATTGTGGAAGACTATTTTTATAAAGATAATGTCCCCTTTTAAACATGCTACTTTTAAATCTGAGTCATCTTATTCCCTAAAAACCAACAGGAAAAGTGGAAAGCATTGCCATATATATATAAAACATATAATATATAATATTGTATATAATATAATTTATATACATAATATATATTTATATATATTTTTTAGATATATTTATATATATATATAAATTTCTTTTTTTTGAGATGGAGTCTCACTCTGTCACCAGGCTGTAGTGCAGTGGTGTGACCTTGGCTCACTGCAGCCCCCGCCTCCTGGGTTCAAGCAATTCTGCCTCAGCCTCCCAAGTAGCTGGGATTATAGGCACGCACCACCATGCCTGGCTAATTTTTGTATTTCTAGTAAAGATGGGGTTTCACCATGTTGGCCAGGATGGTCTCAAACTCCTGACCTCAGGATCCGTCGGACTAGGCCTCCCAAAGTGTTGGGATTACAGGTGTGAGCCACCACATCTGGCTGCATTGCCCACTGTTTTCCAGAGGTTTTGTAGATATGGCATGAGGCCCTCTGGCAATAGTTAAATGACATCTTTTGACAATTCTGTGGCCACAATAGGCTGAACACTAAAACTAATGCTAGATAGATTATGACAGATAACGTTTTTGTCAGAAGCCCTTTCCTCTCTTTTCTGCCATCACAGTACAGTTGGATGTTGTTTGATTGTTGTAGTGGCATTAGTCATCTGATTTTTTTCTTTTTTTTGAGACAGGGTCTCACTCTGTTGCCCAGGCTGGAGTGCAGTGGTTCAGTGAGAGCTCCCTGCAGGCTTGACCTCGCAGACGCAAGTGATCCTCCCACCTCAGCTTCCTGAGTAGCTGGAACTGCAAGCATGAACCACCATGCCTGGCTAATTTTGTATTTTTTGCAGAGATAAGGTCTTGCTATGTTGCCAGGATGTTCTTGAACTCCTGGGCTCAAGTGATATGCCCATCTCAACCTCCCATAGTGCTGGGATTATAGGTGCGGGCCACTGCACCTGGCCTGAGACGTTACATTTTTAAACTCAACTTTTTAGTTTCAATTTTTTGTTGTTATTGTTATTTGTTTGTTTTTGAGACAGGGTCTCGCTATGTCACCCAGGTTGGAGTGCAGTAGCAGAATCAGAGCTCAGTGCAGCCTCGAACTTCTGGGCTCAGGCAAGTCCCCCACCTCAGTCTCCTGAGTAGCTGGGACTCCAGTTGCACATCACCACACCTGGCTAATTTTTAATTTTTTTTTAAATAGAGATAGTGTCTCTTTATGTTGCCCAGACTGGTCTTGAAATCTTGGAGCCAAGTGAGCATCCTGCTGTGGCCTCCCAAAGTGTTGGGATCACAGACGTGAGCCACCGTGCCTGCACAAATATTTTCATATTTACAGAAAAGTTGCAAAGATAGTACAGAGATTTTCCATAGACCCGTCAACAGCTTTCCCTAGAGTTAACATCTTATACCACACATTCTTTATTCATCAGTATCTACTGAGCGCTTAGACTCACCCCTTACTACACATGAGGCATAATCCTCAAAATCACACTGCAAACTCTGCCATGTTATATCTGTTCCTTGGCTCTCATTGGTCGAGTTACTTCAGTACCTGGTCTGTCTTTTAAATTAAGTAGACTCTAGGGTAAGTTCTTCTGGCCTTGGAATCAGAAGACTTGAATTTAAGTCTTGACTCTGCCATTTACCAGTAGCTTGACCCACATTTTTTCTATAACACTCACCCTGTCAATCTGGGAGAGCTGGTTTGAGAATCTGTCATGTGTTGATTCTGAAGGAGGATGGCCGTGTCAACCTCATTTCTCCCTGCCTCCCCAGTGTCTTGTCAAGAGCCAGAACTTAGTAAGCATTCAACAGGCAGTGAGTGCACTGGCTGAGTGATTAAACAAGGTAATGTTTAGACAAGGTTAAAAAGATAATACATTAATATTGGCATGCAAATGTTAGGAGTTTTAACTGCTCCTATAAAAACTCATACGATCTGCGTGTGTTGCTGGTGTTAGTCATGCACTAACTGTCCTCTGATTGCTGCCCATGAACAACTTCCTGTTTTGTTCATGATGGAGTGTGAACCCCTTGTAAGTGAGTGCCTGGGAAGTGGTAGATGTGAACTGCCTTTTCATCCTGTTAAGCTATGTTTAAAAAATGCTAGGTACATTAAAAAAATGCTAGGTACATTAAAAAAAATGCTAGGTACATTAAAAAAATGATAGGCAAAGTGCTAGCTTATTACTTTTGCTAATAAATGTTTTCTGATGGTTCATGAGAATTCAAAAGCCAATGCTGCTCTTATTTCCAATTTTTACTTACTAGAGTGATGATATCCATTTTTGTTACATATTGTTTTCTTGATTTCATTTCATGCAGAAAATAAGTGTGTATAAATCATGCATCTGCATTTTGTTATTTATTTCTGGAAGGCGAAAGTATCTTTATCTAACTCTTGGCTTTCACCTGTAATGAGTTTTGTGTTTCATTTTGATTTGATTTTCTTTCAGTTCTGCTACATCAATAGACAAAGCTTGAAATATTATATTTAGGATCCCTTTGCTGGAAGAGAAAACTAAATATTTCATTTAGTGCTACAGCCCCAGGAGGCTGTATACCATGTCACTATTTCTATGCTTTGACAGTTGAGTGCAGTTGTCTCTTGTTGTTAGTAAATTTCATGAATTTGCTGGTTCTGGGAAAGAAGAGAAAGGTGTAAATATTTGAGTATTCCCTGCATGTAGCAATCCCACAGTGTCAAATCTGTCTAATACCTCTATGAGACAGTCCATTTGCATAGAGAATAAGTGTCCTAGGAAGTAAAGCTCTCAGGAGTGTCGAATTGGAATATACGAATGATATTCTGAGCTTAAAAAGCATATATAAGACTGGAGTTCATTGATACATAAACTTGAAGATTGCTCTGAATGACAATCATGTTGTTATGCTGGTAGAGAATTACGAAGTTTTACAACTGGAGGTCCTATTTTTTTAACCTCATTTTATACATGAAGAAATGGAGGCCAGAAGGGCCAAGAGTCTGTGAAATTCAGGCAGCCAGCAAGAGACTGAGATCATGCAGAGATACAAGCCCTGGGATCTGCCACCCAGCTTTCTCTTGCGAAGGGATGCTTTTCAGCCATTGTTGATTATTCAGTTTGGGGGTTAGTCAGGGCTACTGCTTTTCTGCCTTAGTCCTGCTTCTGCCTCTATTTTAGGAAATCTACTAATTGTACCTGGTAGGGCTCTACCTGAGAGGAGGTGAATCCTCAGCTAGCCAATTTTGTGTTTTAGAGGAGATTTGGTAAAGATTCAGTGGGAAGGGCTTTTTTTTTTTTTTTTTTTTTTGGCCAGGTGCGGTGGCTCACGCCTGTAATCCATGCACTTTGGGAGGCCGAAGCAGGTGGATCCCCTGAGGTTAGGAGTTCGAGACCAGCCTGGCCAACATGATGAAACCCCATCTCTACTAAACATATAAAAAATTAGCCAGGTGTGGTGGTGGGCACCTGTCATCCCAGCTACTTGTGAGGCTGAGGCATGACAATTGCTTGAACCCAGGAGGCAGAGGTTGCAGTGAGCTGAGATTGTGCCACTGCACTCCAGCCTGAGCGACAGAGTGAGACTCTGTCTCAAAACACAAACAAACAAACAAACACATCAAATATAAAAAACATTTTACAGGATTCTGTTGTTTTAGTCTATGACTCCATGATTTCCTCTTAAGGTCATTAAAAATATTTTAATTCAGTGGGGCACAGTGGCTCACATCTTTGGGAGGCTGAGGTAGGAGAATCACTTGAGCTCAAGAGTTTGAAACCAGCCTGGGCCACATAGTGAGACTTCATTTGTACTTTACAAACAAACAAAAAATTAAAATTAAAAAAATATATATTTTTAATGCATTTGCATGTCTTCTTTATTATATCAACATATGGTTTTTTTGTGTGTGAGATGAAGTCTTGCTCTGTCACCAGGCTGGAGTGGAGTGGTGTGATCTCGGCTCACCACAACCTCCAACTCCTGGGTTCAAATAATTTTCCTGCCTCAGCCTCCAGAGTAGCTGGGATTACAGGCACATGCCACCACGCCCAGCTAATTTTTGTATTTTTAGTAGAAACGGGGTTTTACCATGTTGGCCAGGATGGTCTTGATCTTCTGGCCTCATGATCTGCCCACTTCGGCCTCCCAAAGTGCTGGGATTATAGCCGTGAGCCACCATGCCCGGCCGACATACGTACATATTAATATGGAAATCTTATTCCAGAAATACTCTCTATTAATGTGCTTCATCCTATGAAATAAACAAAAAATAATTTAAAAAATAGTACTTTGCAATCTGGTTTGGTAGTCTCCCTCACCCCCCACCCCAGTGGCTGTCCCCATCCCACGCAGCTGGCCACCGCTCCTCCTTGAGAGCCTTTCTTCACCTGGCTTTCCAGGACGTGGTGCCCTCCCTCTTCTCACCTCTCCTGCTGTTCTTCATCGCCCCAACCTTCGACCTTGTCTCTATTTACACCCAGTAGAATAAGACACCAAATATGTGGTGGTCACTCCCAGATCTTGATTTTCAGCTCAGACCTCTCCTTTAACCTCTAAATCACTTATCCATGTTTCTATGTAAAATCTCCAAAATAGATCCAAACCCCACTCTTGTTTCTCCAAATTCTCCCCCATCTAGCTATTGGCAACATGATCTGCCAGTTGGCTGAGTTCCAAATTCCACAGTATCCTTGATTCTTTTCTTTTACTCTCACACACCAAATTTAATAATCAGGATGTTATCTTACCTCTACCTTCAAGATATCTACCCGTAATCTGACGACTTCTCACCACTGCACTCCTATGTTCTAAGGAGTGAAGTCCTGTGTTCTAAGCCACCATCATGTCTTAGGTTATTTCAACCTCTCTGCCTATTGGCTCTGTTGCCCCACCCCTGCCCCCACAGTCTACACAGTAACCTCAGCCACTTTTGACAACTGACTTCTAGTCATGCCACTTCTCTTCTCAAACCCAGCAACATGCCACTTCCTGTTCCTAGTTTCCCTCTCCTGGCCACCTTGGTGCTCCCTGACCTCTGGCCACATTTTCCCTGGGTGCCACGGCACAGCTCTTGCTCTGCAGCCAGAATTGCCTTTCCCTAGTGTGTCCTCATGACACTGTCACTCAGGGCTTCCCCAGTGTTCGTTCAGAGGGCACCTTGCCATCTAAACCCTTCTCAGACCATTCTGGCTGAAGTTGCAGCTCATATGGCCCATGGCACTGGCTCTTCCTTAGCTCGTTCCCCCTGCAAGCATTTAGCTTTATCTCATAGCACACTGTTTATTTTATCCATTTTATGTTATCCATCTTCACGTTTATTACCTGTTCTTCTGCTAGAAGGTAAGCCCCACTGGGGCAGGGATTCTTGCCTTTTTTGTGCTCTGTTTCAGGCTCCATCTCTAGAGCAGTTCCTGCCACCCAGCAGACACGGGAATGTTTGTTAATGGTCGTGTGAATGGACATTGGACCTTATAAACTTGATGAGAATCCTGCTTATGTAACCCAAGGAGGATAATTGCACCCTTGGGACCAAGTTTGTTAATTTGTAAAATAGAAACAATAAGAGTCCTCATAGTCTCATATGTTGTTTTGAGGAACAGATTATATAGTTGTATATAAAATGTGTAGTTTTGAGTTCTTCACACACTATAGTTGTATTATTTTTTTATTTTTTTATTTTTTTGGGACGGAGTTTCACTGTTGTTGCCCAGGCTGGAGTGTAATGGCATGATCTCGGCTCACTAAAACCTCCACCTCCCGAGTTCAAGCCATTCTCCTGCCTCAGCCTCCCAAGTAGCTGGGATTACAGGTGCCTACCACCATGCCCAGCTAATTTTTTTGTATTTTTAATAGAGACAGGGTTTCACCATGTTGACTGGGCTGGTCTCAAACTCCTGACTTCAAGTGATCTGCCCGCCTTGGCCTCCCAAAGTGTTGGGACTACAGGCGTGAGCCACCACGCCTGGCTATAGTTGTATTTTAAAAATTTATTTATTTATTTATTTATTTTGGAGTTAGGGTCTTGCTCTGTCCCCCAGGCTGGAGTGCTGTGGTGTGATGAGAGCTCACAGCAGCTTTCACTTCCTGTGCTCAAGCAATGCTCCTCTTGAATCTTCTTTCAAGAGCATTTTTTGTATTTATGCAGAAAAATATTAATACATTTTTTATTCCCTGGCTGTTAAGAGAATTGACTACAATTAAATGACCAAGATCTTATAATTATATTATCTTAGTATTTATAATTGATCTTAGTATTATAATATATTAGAATAATATAATATTAAGATCTCAGTGGTTATAATTGTAGTTGAAATACTTCAAGTTATTTTTCCTGAAAGTTGTATTCAAAAACATTTTAATACATTTATAAGTTTTGTTTTTCTAGAAATTGTTAGCACACTTTTTGGCGTCATTATTCATAGTTAAGAAGTGTACTATTTGGTCTCTAGAAATGCTGGTATCTAGAAATGCCATGGTTGCTTTGGGCTAAATACATTGTCTATATCCTTTTATAGCTATTATAAAGGTAACTTTTAGAGAATTAATTGCTTTTTGATGTTTAACATTAAGTGGAAAAAGTAAACATCATTAATTCTAGGTGTTTTTCCCTGGACTGCTAAGATTTCATCATGGCTTTGGACTTTAAAAATAAATTACTAATAATGTGCGAAATGGTATACATGTCATTTAATATTTTAATTGGCAGTTAGGAATATGTTGACATTTAATGCCACTACTCCTATTCATCTTAGTTCAAATTTTTAAAGAATGACTGTGAATAATAATACAGGTGTTTTGGGGCATAGTGCTGTAATAGTGCATAGTTCCAAAATACATTGCTCAACTTTTCAAACAATTTGCCTTGTTCATATTTTTGTATGCTTTTAGCTTATACTGCAAACACCATGTCTCAAGCTGAAGGCAGATTTCCTCTGAACCACTCCTTTTCCTGATCTCCACCAACAGCATCATCATAGCTGCTTTCCAGGGTGATCTCTTGGGGGTGATCATCCTCAAGAAGATTGATATTTATCATCCAAATATCTGTTACATTTATTCCTGTTACCTTAGATTAATACAAGTTGTCATTTCCCATAAAAACTAGCTTGAAGATGAGTCTCTAGGCTGGGCACGGTGGCTCACGCCTGTAATCCCAGCACTCTGGGAGGCTGGGTGGGCGGATCACCCGAGGTCAGGAGTTTGAAACCATCCTGACCAGCATGGTGAAACCTTGTCTCTACTAAAAATACAAAAAAAATTAGCTGAGCATGGTGGCGTTCACCTGTAATCCCAGCTACTCAGGAGGCTGAGGCAGGAGAATTGCTTGAACCTAGGAGGCGGAGGTTGCAGTGAGCCAAAATTGCACCACTGCACTCCAGCCTGGGTGACAGAGTGAGACTCTGACTCAAAAAATAAAAATAAAAAAAAGAAGATGAGCCTCTAGCTCTGACCCCTTGCAGTCTACCTACCATCCAGCCAGTGATTTGTGTGTTTCAGACTAGTCAGGTTCTCCATTGCTGGCCTCCTCCAGGCTGCCTCCTTAGCATAGCGTGTATCATCTGATGTCCAGTCCTGCTGGATGTGGAGCCAAGGGAAAGGGCCTTGTTCAGTGCAGAGAAATCTCCCTGGGCCATCCCTAGGGGGTACCATGTGGTCAGTAAGAAAGCAATTATTCACAAAGGACGAGTGACCTGGAAAAGGTGTGAGTCAGGTGGAGGGTGGGGCTGTTCAAACCAGATAGGATGAATGAAAAAGCAAAGATGGTACTATAAATCAGGAGGCAAGAAGTGGGGGCTCCTAATGACATGCAGGTCCCTTAGCAATTTCCTTTCTTGGAGGAAATGTTCAATTTATAATGAGGGAAAGGGCTGCAGAGAGATCATGTTCCTCTTTCTGTCTAGACAAATGAGGTAAGTGTCTTCCCTGCAGCCTGGGTACCAGCTTTCCAGCGCTACTTATTTTTATTTTTATTTTCATTTTTATTTTAAGACGGAGTTTCACTCTGTCACCCAGGCTGGAGTGCAGTGGTGGGATCTCAGCTCACTGTAACCTTCACCTCCCAGGTTCAAGAGATTCTCCTGCCTCAGCTTCCCAAGTAGCTGGGATTACAGGCACATGTCACCACGGCCAGCTAATTTTTGTAATTTTAGTAGAGATGGGGTTTCACCATGTTGGCCAGGCTAGTCTTGAACTCCTGACCTCATGATCTGCCTACCTTGGCCTCCGAAAGTGGTAGGATTACAGGCCTGAGCCATTATGGCCAGCCTCCAGTGCTACTTATAAATACCAAACCCAACCTGCGCAGACCTCCACCTTTTTATGAGTTGTTTCCTCTACCTGGAAGTCCTTTACTCGGGCTTGCAGAGTTACTGCTGCTCTATCACGTTTTCCTTATAGCTGTTTGGTGCCCATTGCCCCAGAATCATGCAGTCCCTGTCACAAGATTATAGTTCCCATTAACTGCTTTATAGATAAGAACTTAAGCATTGTGCTTTCAGATATTCCTTCAGGTCCAGCATATCCATGAAACTACTGGTACCAGGTGGTCTTGAAAACCCCATGAGGAACTGACTCATCAAAGAATGTGGTTTCCACATCCTGATGATTTCATCCCCCTTACTCTGACCAATCAATGACCCTCAGCCTCCATGATCCCCTGTAAAAACCCCAGCCCAGAACTCCTGGGGAGATGACTTGAGGGTTCCTCATGTTTCCTTGCTCAGCTGCCCTGAAATAATTAAACTCTTTCTCTGCTGCCAACCCTGCTGTCTCAGTGTATTGATCTCTTACTGTGCAGTGCTTCTACAAGCCCAGTGGTCCTGTAACAGCCTCGCATTACTCAGTGACATCCTGGAGGACTTTTCCTCTCTTATTTCCTTTCACAGTGTCTGGTACATGGTAAACTCTCGAAGATATTTCCAGTGCATTAAAAGTCAAATATAACCTTAATTCTTTTCATGTGAAGAGATGATAGAGAAGAGAAGAAAGTAATCACTTCCCAAGACTTTTGTTAAAAACATGTAAATTTATTTTATACTTAAAAAGATTTTGTTTTAGATGATTCACTTTCTTTCCCTTGCTTTTTGGCGTTTTATTTTATGATTTTGAATATTATTGTAATATGAAATGATCAGCCTAAAGAGATCAAGGTTTTATATTGGCAAAAAGACATCAGATTTAGCTTAGCAAATATGTAGTATTTACAGGATTCAAAACTTTAATCACAGAGGTGAGATGGGATGGGGTGGAGGTGAGAGGTACTATAGAGAGGGACACTGGATGAAAACTGACCCTGAATTATTTGGAAAATTTGATGAGTTTCCATGCAATTGTGCTTCGAGCTGACAATGTAAAGTTTCAACTGTTTTAGTATGGGAGGTGGTGACTTGCTCATCCCCCTGCCTCTGCTTTTTGAATTAGTCATTTAGTCATCTAAGCATAAAGCAAATTCTAGGGAACTAACTGTCCAGTCAAGATCACTCATCAGAGTCTTCATTCTGTCAGGTAATGTAAATAGTGTGTGATTGAGAGAGGAGAGCTTTCTTGTGCACTCTGCTGCCCTTTGTGGAGTACAGATATTTCCGATTTCATATGTGCAGGCTGATTTTATACTGAATAACCCAGGTTTTACACAATGTGCATGGAAACAACAGAGGAATCTGAGAGGGTCGTCTGACTTAAAATTAGATTTGTTAGTGAGTTTTCTTTTTTTGAAAACGTACCTTCTGAAAATAAGAAGTGAAATTTTAAGTCTTCCCAAAATGGTGTACCCCATATATAACCTCTAAGAGATTCCTGTATAAATAAACTCAAAACATACGGTCTACATTCTACTCTGCTTAGAAAATTAGGTCCTGAGTACACCATGGTGTTATGCTCCACCTACAAATATTCTCACTACTTCTCTGAGTGATATTCCTTTTCTTTCTCTTTTAATTATGAAGAATATAAATATCTGAACATTTGTAGCAATATGAAAGCATATACAGTAAAATTTACTTTTTGATCTTTTTCCTTTCTTCCGTCTCACTCCAGAACTCTAGAGGTGACCTGTATTTTCAGTGGGTGTGTATCTTCCTAAAATCATGTGTCTTAGTTTGCTGGGGCTGCAATAACAAAATATCCCAGGCTGGCTGGCGTCAACAGCCAAAGTTTCTCACCATCCTCAAAGATCAATGTGAGGGTGTCACAGGTTCCATTTCTCTTGAGGCCTCTCTGTTTGGCTTGCAGGTGTTCTTTTCTCTGTAAGCGCTCATCTCCAGTGCCTCTGTGGCCCCTGTGTGTCTACATTTCCTCATTGTAATGAGCACACTGGTAAGATGGGATTAGGGCCCATCCTAACAGCTTCATTTAAACTTAATTACCTGCAAATCAGTCACCTCTTGAGGTCCTGGGGTTAGCGCCTCAACGTATGAACTTTGGGGAGGCACAATTCCACCCACATTGCATAGATGCAGTATCTTTTGTCAGCACAGGCAGGAGTTCAGCACACTTTTTTTTTCTGTGATTTGTTTTCTGCTTAACAATGTAACATAAAGATGTGATTGCAGTATTCCCTAATATGGGTAATCTGTATTTATCACACTATTGATGAGCACTTAGGTTGCTTCCAATTACTTGCTGTCATATACGCTATTGCATTAAATATCCTTGGAATCATATCTATTTAACATACGTGATTATTTCTTTAGGGATAGATGGATAGAAATAGAATTTATGGGTTAATGTGTAGGTCATTTATATGTTTTAATGATACTGCAAAATTGTGTTCTCAAAAGGTTAAATTAATTTGTACCTACCGAAAAACTTTAACTATTAACTGTTAACTATTACCAACTTTCAATATTATCAATTTGTTAAAAATTGAAAAAGAAAAGAGATTTCGGCCAAGTGTGTTGGCTCACATCTGTACTCTCAGCACTTTGGGAGGTCGAGCAGGTGGATCACTTGAGGTCAGGAGTTCGACACCAGCTGGCCAATATGGTGAAACCCCGTCTCTACTAAAAATACAAAAAAAATTAGCTGGGCGTGGTGGCACATGCCTGTTATCCCAGCTACTGGGGGAGGCAAAGGCATGAGAATCACGTGAACCCAGGAGGTGGAGGTTGTAGTGAGCTGAGATCGTGCCACTGCACTCCAGCTTGGGTGACAGAGTGAGGCTCCAACTCAAAAAAAAAGAAAGGAAAAGAAAAGAAGTTTAATTGGCTCATGGCTCTGAAGGCTATACAGGAAGTATAGCACTGGCATCTGCTTCTGGGGAGGTCTCTGGAAGTTTCCTGCTCCAAAGGCCAAGCAGGAGCTTCCATGTCACATGGAGGGAGCAGGAGGAAGAGAGCAATAGTATCAGTATATTAAAACAATTTGTGTATCTGATGAGCAAAACTCGCTGTTTTAATATACATTTTTCTTGTAAGGAGAGAGTTTGAATATCTTTTTTATATGTTCCACATGTAATTTAGTTGCTGTGTGTCTATAAATTGTCTGTTTATATCAGATACCCATTTTTAATTGGGCTACTGGTTATTCATAATAATTCTTTATATATTCTGACTATTTGTACTTTATATGGTTTACATTTTAAAATATTTATCTTAGATGTGACTTATAGTTTAACCTTGTTTTGGGGTTTTTTCGACATAGAGAGATTTTACATTTTTATATGATCTAATCTGTCAGTATTTTCCTTTTAAGGATTTGTGTGTTTGGGAATGTCATGTCTACTAACAGACAATGGTATCATTTTCCTGTTTGTTCTTTGGTACGAATTAATTAAACATTTTTCTCTTTTTAACCACATCATAGGGTTAGACTATACAGAAGAACTTGCAGTGAAACATGAAAGTCTACTTTCCTTGTCTATACCCTCACTGCACACATACCCCTACCTCCCCAACCTGGGCAACCACATTCACTGCTTAGCTCTCAGCATTCTAGCTCATTCTCTATGCATTTACACATGTCTGTATATCTTATTGTAAAGGCATAAATGATACCCAGATACAGGTTTGCTTATTTTACTTGCTTTTTCCATGCAACAGAATGTCTTGGAAACTTTAAATATCAGTACAAATAAGTCTACCTTATTCTTTTTACTTTCTTGGAAATGTTAAATGTCAGTACAGGTAAGTCTGCCTTACTCCTTTTAGTGGCTAAATCGTATTGCATAGTGCTTATCTTATAATTTATGTAAGTACTTCTGCCATGATCAATATGCAGGCATTTTAATATTGTTTTGCTATTATCACAATTTCAGAAAGTAGAATTATTAGTTTTGTTTTCTAAGGTTTAGTCTAATTTTAATCTACTCAATACTTATTTTTGTATTCAGTATGAGAGTAGGAGATAAGGCTGTCAGCCATATGTTGAGCAGCCCATCTTTATCAATTTAAACTGTTATTTTCTTATATTTAAACAATTATTATGCCTAATTAATTCTGCTTCTTGACTCATTGTTCTTATTTTTCCTATTGCTATGTCAAGACCACACTGTTTTAATTACTGAAAAATAATAAAATGCTTAATTATCTGCTTGAGCAAGTTAATCCATATTATATTTTTTTCTAAAAGTATTTAGGTAATTTTTATTATTTACTTTATTTCCTAAATGGGGTAGAGATAGCTTGTTAAAATATGGAATATTTAAAGGTTATTTTATACTAACAGATTAATTTTGGGGTTATCAATCTGTTATTTAGTCTCCCACAATAACTATGTCATGTCTCTCCTTTTTTTTCTGTTTTTCTCTGATTCATATTTTTCTTTCTATTTACCTTCCTATCTATACCATCATTTCAATATTATAAATGGGATCTTTTTCTTTTTACATTTTTTGGAGGGTGGTACAGAGTCTCACTCTGTTGCCCAGGCTGGAGTAGAGTGGCACAATCTCAGCTCACTGCAACCTCCACCTCGCAGGTTCAAGCAATTCTCCTGCCCCAGCCTCCCAAATAGCTGGGATTACAGGCATGTGCTTCCACGCCCAGCTGATTTTTGTATTTTAGTAGAGATGGGGTTTCGCCATGTTGGCCAGGCTGGTCTCGAGCTCCTGACCTCAAGCAATCCACCCACCTTGGCCTCCCAAAGTGCTGGGATTATAGGCATGAGTCACCTCTCTCAGCCATTCTTATTAAACTTTATAATTTGTTATTGCTGCTATATAGAAAAGTTTTCTTTGCATATTTATCTCGCATCATTAAAACCCAGTCTTGTCTCTGAGAACTTAAAAATTTAAGAAAAAAAATAAAGTTAATATTCAAATTAGAATATAGGAATAATTAGGGGTGCAATTATGTGACCTATTGTGTACACTTATAATGACCATAAGGAGCTTAATGTAGGAGCAACTCGACCTGGTCCTTTAGGAAAAGGCAGCTCCCTAAGCAGTGGATTACAGTGAACAATGGCATGAAGATGAGACTGAGTATGGTAAATGCTTAAAAGGGTGATTAGCATTTCTTGGCAGATCAGAGAAGAAAGCTAAAACCCAGTGAGAATAATGGATAGAAGGGTAGGGTGGCAATGGTGAAGACTCTTCAAAGTCAAGTGGAGTAGTATGGAATTAATTCAATAAGTAAAGGGATTCATTCTGGGGTCAGAGAAGTGCCATCCAGGCAGTAGAACTGTAGAATTATTTCTGGCCCATTGAATGCAGTTGGAACCAGGGTGAACTTGCTAGAAAGCCATTCGAATCATACAATCTGCAGAGAAAAGGGCCTGAAACAAGGATAATGGTAAATAAATGATGCGCTTCCAGAAAAGAAAAAAATCAGATGAAAAAATTGAATATGAAGGAAGAATAAAATACTTAAAATATTTTTATTTTAGTAGACTAGTAGTATTGTTGCAGGAAACAGAGGATTAGAGAGACTGATATGGGGAACAGGATTTATTTAGTTGTACACCAGCTCAGTGGATTCATATCTGAAAAGCTGAGCATTGAACAAAGACTGAGTGGGATTTTTATAAGCAAACTTATAGAAGCAGAACAAAAGCAATCAATCATACAGTGACAGGTCACGTAATCTATGGCATAACTGTTGACTTAGCATAACTTGTGGCCGTGGTCTTGCATAGCTAGTGGACTTGCAGCTGCATCGAAAGAAAAACAGGAACTGGCTAAATACAGACATTTGTAAATCATAGTCATAATTATTAGTTCAGAGAAGGAGAGACAGTAAAGGAATTTGTTTTTCTTTTCAACTTTGCTCTGGAGGGGGCTGTCTGGAGAATATTCCTTCGACCTTAGCTTTACAGATAGTGTTATCTTATAACTGTTCTTGAAGTGATCTGGCTAAGTAGAGGAAAATTTGTGTTTCTCATTTAACCCTTGCTTTATTCTGTTTCTCTCTTTTCATTTCTGCCTCAATATGATTACCAAAGTGGAATGGAAGCTGTTTTAGTGAGAAATAAAAATAAGTTTGTGTGACAGCATGTTTAGATAAGTATTGGAATAATAGAATGTATATTTGTTAGAAAACTGAATCTAGGTGATGAAGGAGCTGAAAGAGCTCGGCAGCATAGCCTGCTTCTTTCTCGGGCAAGTTGTCTTCTGCCAATCTGCTTTTGATTTGTAGTATGGTTAGACTTGTCATTGTTGGATTTCTATTGATGTTAAAGGGGCTTTATTGTTGCTTTTGTTTTGGTAGAAAGTAATTAAACTAGTGAAAAATGATGAGCTGGAATTGGTTCACAGATAATATGATTTTCTAAAAAGTACAATTATGTTGAAGTTAAGCTTTTTATAAGAAGTATTTGGTGTTCTATAAAGGGTAAAGACATTAGACTTTTTTTAAACTTGAAGGTCGCATTTATAGGGGGGAAGGTGGGAACACGAGCAATGCTTGCAAGAACCACAGCAAAGGAATGATTGTTTTTTAATTTTTATTTTTATTTGAGACAGGGTCTTGCTCTATCACGCAGGCTGGAGTGTAGTGGCATGATCTTGGCTCACTGCAGCCTTGACCTCCTGGGCACAAGCAATCCTTCAGCCACTCAAGTAGCTGGGACTACAGGTGTGTGCCACCATGTCCAGCTAATTTTTAAAAAGTTTTTATTGAGAGATGTGCTGTCACTATGTTGCCCAGACTGGTCTTGAACTTCTGGGCTAAAGCAGAAGTTCTGCCTTGGCCTCCCAAAGTGCTGGAATTAAAGGTGTGAGCCACTGAGCCTGGCCTCCACAGCAAAGGAATTCATTCTGTTGATGGATAGTACAAATTTTTAGCCTATAGAAATTCACAAAATACATATGTTATCGATATCATAAATTGCTTCTTTATTGTAATCAGTAAACAAGTATTAACTATTAAATATTAAAAGCAGTGAGAACATTTCAGTCTCCTAAAACTCCTAAATCTCAAAGCTTAAGAAGAAATATTTGACCAAAAATATTACACTAAATTTATGGAATTCTAGAATGTATCTTTTTCATATAATAAATCTTGTGACCAAAAAAAACCAAGTAGCAGTTATAGAAACAGGTGGTGGTAATATAGATGCATCTTAGACACCCTCGTGTTAAGCTCCTGATTCTTCAAAACGTATTCCTTTTTATGTTCCTTGGAATATTATAAAGGCTAGTCAGAAAACTAACAGCATTTCAAAGATACAGAAATTCCCAGTAGGGATACACATTTATTTGATAATTGATTCTGATTACTAAATGGCAAAAATAGTGGAAAAAACATAATTACATATAAGCTTGATTGAGAACTGCCATTGACCTTTTAGACTTTTTTGATGTACAATTCTGTAGTTTTAACACAGGTATATATTCACATAGCCACTACTATTATCAGGATATAGAATTGTGCCTTCACTAAGAAGCTCCCTCAGGCTGCCTGTTCTCACTATCCTCCCAAGACCTCCCAGGCATTTGCCGTCATTTATCGTACTTTGTCACTATGATTTTGTCTTTTTGAGAATGTCATACAAATAGAATCGTGTAGTTTATAACTTTTGTGACCAGTTCTTTCACTCAGCATAATGCCTCTGAGATTCATCCACGTTGTGTATATCAATTCCTCATTCCTTTTTGTTGCTGTAGTATTATTCCATATCACTGTTTTGCCATTCACCCACTAAAGGACATTCAGATTGCTTCCAGCTTTTGGCAATTATGAATAGAGCATCTATAAACATTCATGCAAAAGTATTTATGTGAACATAATTTATAATTACTCTAGGGTAAATATACCCAGGAGTACAATTGTTGGGTCATACGGCAAAGTGGAAGGTAAATTTATTAAGAAACTGCCACACTATTTTCCAAAGTGGCTGTGCCATTTTGCATTACCACCAGCAATATATGAGAGTTCCAGTAGTTCACGTGGCTGTGGTGAGTGTGTGTGTGTGTGTGTGTGTGTCAGGAGCTAACAGGCTTGCAATGTGGGCAGAACCAAACTGAAGAAAAGCCAGCAGATTTTTGTTCACAGATATGAGTTTTGGGAGCACAGCAGGTGGCGGAAGCCATCAGGATCAAGAGAGGCCAAGTCTCTAGCACATCCGGCTGCATCTTTCTCTGTTCCTGTCCCCAGGTGGGCAAGTACTGCCTGGGAAAATCAGCCAGCAAAATTAGAGCCAAGACGGTGGTAGTGCCTCAGTATTTTCAGAGGCTTTAATGTTTTCTCTGTTTCCCTATTCAGGGTTCTCTCTTGTGACCTTCACAAGTAGCTATTTTATATTTTTTGCATACTCTGACACCTGCTTCTTTTTTTTTTTTTTTTTTTTTTTTTTTTGAGATGAATTCTCCGTTTGTAGCACAGGATGGAGTGAAGTGGCGTGATCTTGGCTCACTGCAACCTCCGCCTCCCAGGTTCCAGCGATCCTCCTGCCTCAGGCTCCGGAGTAGCTGGGATTACAGGCAAGTGCCACCACACCCGGCAATTTTTTTTTTTTTTTTTTTTTTTTTTGAGGCAAAGTCTTGCTCTGTCACCCAGGCTGGAGTGTAGTGGTGCGATCTCGGCTCACTGCAACCTCCGCCTCCCGGGTTCAAGCAACTCTCCTGCCTCAGGCTCCCGAGTAGCTGAGACTACAGGCGCATGCAGCCGCGCCAGGCTAATATTTTTTGTATTTTTAGTAGAGACGGGGCTTCACCGTGATGCCCAGGATGGCTTCGAACTCCTGAGCTCAGGCAAACCGCCGGCCTTGGCCTCCCAAAGTGGTAGGATTACAGGCGTGAGCCACCGCGCGTGGTCTAATTTTTTATTAGTAGTAGAGATGGGATTTCACCATGTTGGCCAGGCTGATGTTGAACTCTTGACCTCATAACACCTGCTTTTTACTAAATATTGGAAAATAACTTTACTCCCCACTTTATGAAGAAAAGCCATACCATAAGCCTTTATTTTCTCGTGACTTCTATTCCCATCTGTGTATTGATGACATTTTGCATCTGTAACTCCATCCCACATTACTCCTGAGCTTGAGTTCCATAGGCACTCCCAACTCAGCATTCCTAAAACTCAGTTTCCTACTCCTCACTACCCCTGTGATCAGCGCCATCCGTCAGCACTCAAGCCGGAAACCGCGGAGGGATCATTTTTGATGTCTCCCTGCCCCTACACTACTTGCCACATCCTTCCACTGCCGTGCCCCCTGGAACCCAACCTCGTTCTGGTCAGCTCAGCTTTCTTGCTGTTTCCCCTCAGCTCTTCTGTCCCCAGGCTCTTACACCCAGATGACTCCCTGCCCAGGTCTTGCACAGCTCCAGTCCATTCTTCCACCCTGTGGCTAGAATGATTTTTCTAAAAATTCCTGTTTCCTTTATGTTCTTATGCAAATCCTGGATGGGCTTTGAGGTAGGAGGTGGGACTTGACTCTAGAGGTGGGGATCGGACATTGGACCCAATTGAGGACTAGCTGAAACAGGAATGGGCTGGGAGCAGCTTTCTATAAGACATGCCCACCGGTGTGCTATGTCAGTTTACCATTGCCATGGCAACACCCAGAATATACCACCCACTTCCCATGGCAATGACCTGATGATGCAAAAGCCACCATCCTTTTCCTAGAAATTTCTGCATAAACGATCCCTTCATCCACATGTAATTAAAAGTAGGCAGACATATGACTCCTAAACTGCCCTGAGCTGCTGCTCTGTGCCTATGGGGCAGCCCTGCTTTGCAGGAGCAGTCATGGAGCTGTAACATTGCTGCTTCAATAAAGCTGTTTTCTTCTACCCTACCACCAACTTGCCCTTGAATTCCTAGGTGAAGCCAAAAACCCTCAGGGGCTAAGTCCCACTTTGGAGCTCATGTGTCTTGCCTCAGCTTCTCTACTTTACTTGGGAAATCCCAAGTCCTAAACCCTAGAGCTTAAGGACTTCATGGTTCCTCACTATTTACCTCTCCAGAATCTTCTCTTGCTGGTCTCTGTACTTTGCCATCCTAGAGAATAAGAATCCTCTAGAATGCTTATTTTATTTATTTTATTTATTTATTTATTTATTTATTTATTTATTTATTTATTTTGAGACGGAGTCTCGCTCTGTCCCCCAGGCTGGAGTGCATTGGTGCCATCTCCACTCACTGCAAGCTCCACCTCCCGGGTTCACGCCATTCTCCTGCCTCAGCCTCCTGTGTAGCTGGGACTACAGGCGCCCACCACGGCGCCCAGCTAATTTTTGTATTTTTAGTAGAGATGGGGTTTCACCGTGTTAGCCAGGATGGTCTCGATCTCCTGACCTCATGATCCGCCCATCTCGGCCTCCCAAAGTGCTGGGATTACAGGCGTGAGCCACCGCACCCGGCCTAGAATGCTTATTTTAAATGCAGAGTCCTGAGCTCCAGAATATAGTTTAGTAGATGAGCTCCAAGTTCAGGAAACTTGTTTCAACAAGCACTCTGGGTGATTCATATGTAGGTGGTTTATAAACCACACCTGGAGAAAGCCTGCTGCTCAGGTTGTACCTGGGCTAATTCTTAAAGTTTCATTCTGTGTTTTACCTTTAGCATTTCCACATGCTGTGTCCATGGCCTAGAACAGACTTCCGTGTCTCCTCTTACCCCTTCCTTACCCCCAGCCCAGCTTGGCTCTTTATCCTTCCCTTTCAGGGTGCAGTTTACAAATGGTATCTTCTGGAAAGCCCCCACGATCCTTTCAAAGCCCAACGAGTAGGCTCCCTTTCTTTGTACATGCTGAGGAACTTGTTACATTGTCACTTCTGTTCACTCTGTTTTCTCTGCTTGAGCTGAGGAGCTCCTGCCTTTGGTGACTCTTCCAACTTGGGTATTTTCAAAGAAAGGGCAGCCTTGTACCAGCACCAGCACCATTAAGGAAGATGCCTATCGCTTGGCAGTGCAAATGTCACCGACATTACATGGTGATGCATGGTTTTCATCCTTTCCTTCAACATAATGCCAAAGGCGAATTTCCCTTAACCTCAGTTATACATCTTGTCAGCTTTGCTTGGGAAGAAGCAGGGGATACCCCAACAAAAGTCCAGTATTGAGCCCAGGATTAACTAGCTTTCAACAAGACATTTCAGTAGAAGGAAATTAACTTCGCTTATTAAGTAAATGATGAGTTTCTTTGTAAGTATGTTTTAAAAATTTGAAGCCTTATTTGTCCGTGATACTTAAAGATGAAATGAAGACCTTAGATCATTTAGGGTTGTTTGTTACTGTGTTTGCAGGTTTCCATTGGAAGAGGGGAGCACTTCTGGCAATAGCTAAAGCTATTAACAATCCCATGAAAAAGATGATTAGCTTTTACGCTTTCAAGTGAGAATGTTGCTACGTTAATGCCCAAATGTATCAACATCGGCAAAATCAGATTTAGCTGAACAATTATAATAGAATGGACTGAGCTGCCACCCATGCTTTTAGATGTCCAGGGTAAAAATAATTTCCCCTCAAGACTAATTTTTGAATTATTGGTTTTATTTTCCCCATAAAACAGGGAAGAACTGTGTGACTCAATTTCAACATTCCTGTATTTATTATCAACATATTTCACCCACTCCTACCTGGCAGGGCATCAGGTTTGTGCAATCAGTGACTATCCTGAGTTTTGTCAATTGAGCTGTTGTTTGGTGTCTGGAAACCAGAGAGATTCACTTGGTATTATACTCTGGGCTATGTGCAGCTTATTGCTTTCTGCATGTTAATGTTGGGTGGAGAGAACTTTAAATGTGTCATAGATTGGATATTAATGAGAAAAATAAAATCAAAGGAAAGGGAGAAATTGAATGCAACATCAGGATTTTATGAAGAACATTCCCTGTTCTGATTTGATTTTATTTACTGCACCAAATGCACCACGTGCCAAGCATATTCTATTCAAATAAGATTTATGAAGTACATTTTCTTATTTATTTATTTATTTTTGGACAGAGTCTCACTCTGTCACCCAGGATGGAGGGCAATGGTGCAATCATAGCTCACTGCAACCTTGAACTCCTGGGCTGAAACAATCCTCTTGCGTCAGCCTCCTGAGCACCTGGGACTACAGGCGTGAACGACCATGCCTGGCTAATTAATATTTTTTTTCTTTTTTCTTTTTCTTCTTCTTCTTCTTCTTTTTTTTTTTTTTTTTTGTAGAAACAAGATCTAGCTATGTTGCCCAGGCTGGTCTTGAACTCCTGGGCTCAAGCAACCTGCTGGCCTCAGCCTCCCAAAGTGCTGGGATTATAGGCATGAGCCACATACTTGGCCTGAAGTATGTTTTAATGGATGGTGTCCTGTAGGCGACTTTTCCAAAGCATTTTTGTTTGATGTGTTCAATGTCATCATTGGCACTTAACATTATTCCCAATAGTTTTCATAGATACACCATATTTTTGTGGCACTTATTGCAGCATTTTTTTTGTTACATAAATATACAGGAAGTATTTAGCAATATAAGATAGATGAGTTATGCCATTAAAAAATGTATGCATGGTCCCTGCATGCATCCAAAGGATGCTGAGCAACAAACATGGCTTTCACGTGTCCTGTTTCTGCCCTTAGTATTCCATATCTTTCTGTGTCCTAGAGGCCAAAGTCCCAATGCTAGACCTAGTGGTTCTGAGTTCACCAGGTCATCCCTCCTGGGGCCATTCTCTCCCACAGCACCCAATTGCTCCAACATATCTTCTCTCTCTTTGAAACGTTTTCACAACAAGAAGGTGCTGGAAAGGAAACTATGTACTTCTCACACTGTGCTGTTTCACAGCTCTGTAACTTTGCCTCAAAAAAAAACCAAGACAGAGTGTTGTTGGTCATTCAGTGGGAGGCGCCTATGCTTTTCCCTCAATTTTTAAAAAAGATTACTAGGTAAACCATGCAAATGAATATTCAGATATTCAGCTTCTTTTTTTTTTTTTTTTAATTTTTTTTTTAGAGATGGGGGCCTTGCTATGTTGCCCAGGCTGATCTTGAACTCCTGGCCTCAAGCCATCCTCCCATCTCAGCCTCCCAAAGTGCTAGGATTACAGGCATGAGCCACCACACTCAGCCCTCAGCTTCTGTTTTAAAATATCTGACTTTGTTCATGCAGAGATAATCCCATAAAAGAAAGATGATTAAAGTTCTAATGAGAGCCTGTCAGTTTTCTAACCTTCAACTTAGCTTACCTACTCTTTGGCATGAATATCTTAATCTAGGTATCCAAAAGAACTTTGAATGTTGTTACCTAGCAACAAGCTTTAAATTTTAGTGAGGTTAAGTAAGTTTGCCCAGAATCCACACTGTATCAGCAACAGATACCTGGCTAGGATTAACTAAACTCCATTAGCTTGAAAAGCCCTGTAAGTCAAGATTGCCTTCTTAAGTATAAATAAATATAATGCTTCAAAGAAAATAAATACTGTGATGTTTTGAGTCTTTACTATATTTGAAACTCTCTATATGGTTATTGTGGTTTTTTTTTCTCCTCCTATTCAATTGGCTGGTGGTTTGCTCTTGTCCTCCCACATCACACACATCTACCCAATTGCTAAGTCCTGTCAGTGCTCCCTCCTAAACATCTGGAACGCTCACTTGCTACTCACATCCGCCTTCCTCCAGTCCTGGTTCATACTACCATCACCTCTCATTTGTTCTCTGTATCTAGTATGACCAGAATGTTTACTTAAAAGAAAAAAAGAATCAGTCCACAAAGATGAAATGCAAACCACTCTAATTTGGCTTAGACTTTTCTGTTTTTGTTTCTTATTCTCAATGGCACTGGAATTTTCTGTGGAACATCATTTTCTGACTCCCAAAGCTCACAGTTAAGACAATTGTGAAACCAGGAGGTCGAATGGGACAGAATGGGAAGGATTCATTCATATAGTTATAATCTTGTTTGTCTTTTCTGTGGCCTGGAACGTGTGTTTCCTGAGAGTTTTAAGAAAGGGCTCCTTTCTTGTCCAGCACCAGTGAGGCGATTGTTTTTGGCCTGGGGAACAGGGCCACCTGCAGCCCCGAAGATGCTAAATGGGTGTTATTATTGGATAATTTTCAATGATCTACTATTCTTACTAATGGAGTGATCCAATGTTCACTATGACTAATGTTGACTTCTTAATCATTAGAAAGTTTAGGAAGACAAGTATCATATTATTAATATATAATTATAACTATATAATACATAATTATATATATTAATGTATACAAATATATAACAGCATATAAAATATATATTTGGTGCATATTATTTCAAAAAGTTGAGTAGTTTGTTGTAATGAATGACATTATTGGTGCTTTTCATATTTTAAAATATTTTTATTTTTGTTAATATATGTTTTATTTATTGTCAATAAAGGTCACATATTATTTTTGCCAAAAAAGGTATTAGAAAACCAGTTTATTTATTTTTTAATTTTTGATACAATCTTGTTCTGTCTCCCAGGCTGGAGTGCAGTGGTCCAGTCACAGCTCATTTGCAGTCTCAACCTCCTGGGCTCAAGTGGTTCTCCTGCCTCATCCTTTCGAGTAGCTGGGATCATAGGTGTGCACAACTGCACCTGACTAATTTTGTATTTTCGTAGAGATGGGATCTTTCTATGTTAGTCAGGCTGGTCATGAGCTCCTGGTCTCAAATGATTTTCCTGCCTTGACCTACCAAAGCGTTGAGATTATAAGTGTGAGCCACTATGCCCAGCCTGATTTTGATTTTTAAAACTTTTACTTTGAAATAATTTCAAACATTCAGAAAAGTTGAAAAAGTAGTATAAAGAATTTCTGTATTCACCAGGTCCTTGAATAACATCATTCTGTTATAACATTGATGAGGAAAAAACTGATTCCTGCCAGGGACCTCTGTTGGAGTTTGTGTGTTCTCCTTGTGTCTGCATGGGTTTTCATCTCTGGGTCCTTGGACTTCCTCCTGTATTCCAAAGCCATGCATGTTGGTGAACTGGTGTGTCTACATGGTCCCCCAGTGTGAGTGTGAGTGTGCTCTGTGATGGGATGGCACCTGTCCAGGCTGGTTTTCACTTCCTGATCTGAGCTGCCAGGATGGCTCCTGCCACCCGTGAAACTAAACTGGAATAAATGGGTTGGAAAATGAATGAGTGAATACAAATGATTATAAAGCAAACATTCCTAAAGTCTATGATAATCATAGAAATGCACAAAAATAGATGATGCAATACAAACATGCTCAGTGAGCTGCCATATTTGTGACTGCTTTTGAATGGCATGGTGCAAGGAGATGCTCTTGACAATTTTTGCTATGCAAACATTTATTCCTTGAATTAATCCACCACCACTTCGATATCATCACTCAATGAGTCATCAAAAATTGGATAAATAATTCTTTTTCTTGTGTTTATTAACCTTTATTAAATTAATGAAGAGTTCTCATTTATTTCAGTGAGAATTGAATACATTTATTTCAATAAGAGCTCTCCATAATTTAATAAAGATTAATAAAAACAAGAAGGATTAATATTAAAGTGTTTTGTGTCTTTGTTTAGAAGTTTGATGATGTTTTTATGACCAGAAATGTGCTGTAGGAATTTAAGTCTTATTTATATCAATTAACCAACGGGAAAATTGGTTTCATTATGTGTCATTTCATTTAGAGTCTCTGTTTCCAAGAACCCATTGATGACATTCAGTGAAGACATACTGTAGTCTCTCATCTCCCTCCACCCACAGCATTATTATTATTATATATTTTTCTGAATCATTTGAGAGCAATTGCTGACATGATGCTCTTTTACCCTAAAACACTGCTGTGTGTGCTGCCTAAACACATGGACAGGCTCCTGCATAACAGGTACATCCGTCCACATCGGGAATTTAGCGTTGATACAGTGCCACCACTCAGACCTCATTCAGATATCCCCAGCGGACCCAACCATGTTCTTTGCAATCCCCCTTTCTCTTTGGAAATAGGATTCAATCCAGGATCTCATGCTGCACTTACCTTTCATCTCATTTTGTTTTCCTTCTGTCTAGAGTAGTTCCTCACATTTTCCTTGTCTTTTGTGATGTTCATATTTTTGAAGAGTAGAATCCAAGTGTTGACCTTCATTTGAGATTCATCTGGTGCTTTGTCACGATTAGATTGAGGTGACGCATCACAGAAGGGACTTTTTAGGCTGGGATTGGCCAGTCCACACTGCTTTGTGCGTGACTTCAGAGGCCCTCGGGAGTGATCTTTGGTTTTGTGAGTGGTTCATAACTTTTTTCTCCCCTGTTCCTTTTCTTTTTTTCTTTTTGAGACAGAGTCTTGCTCTGTCACCCAAGCTGGAGCATCCAGTGGTGTGATAATCAGCTCACTGCAACCTCTGCCTCCTGGGTTCAAGCAATTCTCCTGCCTCAGCCTCCTGAGTAGCTGAAATGACAGGTGACAGCCACCATGCCTGACTAATTTTTGTATCTTTAATGGAGACGGTGTTTTGCTATGTTGGCCAGGCTGTTCTTGAACTCCTGGCCTCAAGTGATCTGCCTGCCTTAGCCTCCCAAAGTGCTGGGATTACAGGCATGAACCACTGCGCCCGGCTGAGTTCTCACTAATTTTTGGTAAGTCAAAAGTTAACCTGCCCCTGTGGCCTGGCATCCACTTCTTCAGCAGTTCCTACCCAGTGCCACTAAAAGGGTCCCTCATCACTTTGCTAATAAGAACATCCTCTATGAGTCAGCATCCTGGCATCTCCCGGTTTAAATGCACAAACTCCAGCTAAACCCAAGACCAACTACATCAGATTTTGCATTTTAACAAGTTTCCCAGGTGACTCATACACATATTCAACTTTGAGAAGTACAGCTCTGAGAACATAAAATGTGCATTATTTCATTAATTTTTTCATTCCAGAATATCTGAGTGCCTACCATGTGTTGGGCAATGTGGGAGCCTGTGGGAGAAGGAGTTTGCTTTGTTACTTTTATTTTCTGATCTTGGACAGAATGCATTTAAATTTTGAATACATTTTATACTTCTCCTTTAAACTCTAAAACAAAAATCTTCAACCTCAAAAATTCTAATTCACTTGGTCTAGTGTGGGTCCCCAGCACCAATATTTTCTAAAGGCTCCCCAAACGTGCCCCTAATGTGCACCTAGGTTGGGCCGTTATCACAACTTTAGCACATGTGGAAATCACGAATTAACTGTATAAACATACAGCAATCGTAGGATTAAAATACTTCCAATATCGTGGCCTCTTACTTCTAGAACTTTTCTCCAGGCTTTTATCTTCGTCTCTATTTTATTCCCATTCCATATCCTTGTCATGGTTAAGAAATGTGCCCCTTCCAAATACTAACTTCAAATATTTCACTTTCAGACCACCAGCTTCTGTCTTTAGTTCACTCTCTGTAGTGCCTGGACTCCAGTGTTCCTGGGCCTTACTGAACCCCTACCACCTATGCCTCCCTCCACAAGTTCACGTTCCCCAACCCCCTCACTGCCTCACCGCCTGTCTTCCACAGTGGGCGCTTTATTGCCCATCACCAGGAACTCCTCCCTTGGCTGCACCTCCAATTCCCTTGCCCTCACTTACTTCTCACCACTTGCTTGGAAAAACCCAAACCTGGTTAAATGCTCTCTTCCTGCTTACTCTGAACCGTGTAGCAGCATATGCACATAAAACAAACAAACAAGCAAATAAAAAAATCCCAGATTATGTTAACCCAACAACCGGTCTCACTTTAAATTCAACCGCCTCTGTCTGGCAGTTCCACTCCTTTCCCTAGTCCAATAACTCGCCCTTGTGCTAGATGATGATTTCCCACCTTAGTCATTCTTCCCAGACTTACGGCTCCTCCTTCCCGTCCCCACTAGGTGATGCTTTTTCCTATTTCTCTGGAAAAAGAAAATTAAAAACAAGTTCTGCAATCTGCTACCGTCACCTCCAGCCTCCTCTGCGTCTGAACACGTTTACTTGGCCTTCTGACTGGTCCTGTGCACACCCAAGACCATGCCCTCCACTTGCGCTCTGGATCTGGTCAAGCTCTTGAGATGCCAATCTGTGCTGCTTCTTCTGGGTCACCAGTTTGTGTCTATTGAATCATTTTCATCAACTTTCAACCATGTTTTTTCATTCCATTTAAAATAAACTCTTCGGCCCCACCCTCCCAGGCCAGCTACTGCCCCTCTGCTCTGCTTTGCTGTCTTGTCTTTTTTTGGAAAGCCTCTCTGAACTCATTTTGCCATATGTGTAATGGAAGAGAATGGCATAGAAAGAGAGAAAAGCTAGGAAGAGAGATTAGAGGCGAGGCAGACAGTGGGAGGGAGAGGTTAGAAAGTTAATTCTGATTCATTTAAGTTTCCAATATGTAACTAGGTATGGATCTATTCTAGGATTCATTTATTTAACAACTGTTTATTGGTTAGCAGGCTTTTTTTTTTTTTTTTTTTTTTTTTTGGTGCATAGGATACAGTAATGAACAACACAGAAAAAGAAATCCTTCCCCTTAAATGAGAGACAGGGTTCACCATATTGGACAGGCTGGTCTTGAACTCCTGACCTCAGGTGATCCACCCACCCCAGTCTCCCAAAGTGCTGGGATTACAGGCGTGAGCCACTGCACCTGGCCTGTTCAAGGGTTTTTATATCACTTAATCTCTACCTCCTATTCCTCTTCCTCTTCCCAGAGCCTAGTGGATAGGGCTGAAAGTTCCAAACCCCTACTTACTTGGTCCTTCTGGTGACCAGCCGCATCCTGAGGCTATCTAGGGATCGTGCTCTAAGTCACGCCATTTGCATAAACTCAGTTGTGATGAAAGCTGCTCATTATGAATTAAAAACGACACTTCTATCACTTAGGAAATTCCATAGGTTTTAGAAACTCTGTGCCAGAAGCCAGGGTCAAAGACCAAATATAGTTTTGTATTAAAGCACAGTGACCTTTCCTTCCTTTTAATTTCATAAAAGAATATCCTTTGAACATCCTACCTAGTTGTCTTTAATCCAATTAAAGATCAGGTCAGATATAACTCCCTTTCCTCTGTCCTAATTAACTTCACTTCTAGAGAAATATTTCTGGACTGTAGTTTCTAGTGGATTTGTTTTGTCTATTATCAGTTTATTTTTAACTGCCTTTCTTTCAAAACAGTTCCTACTCATTCTTTCATTTTCAGTTAGAACATGGGATAGTTTTATGGAACAGTTTTCTCCTTTCTTTTAAAGCTTATAGATGATGACATTTAAAAAATGACATCAGATCTTTCTAACTGCATGATGTTATCACATAGTGAATCTTACCCACCTCCATACACTCTGTTTGTAATTGTTCTTGTGTCAGACAGTTGGAAGCCGGCCTTGAACTGTGAACTGTGAGCAGCGTGGTGAACTCAGCCTTGCCTCCATTAAAGTGTCTTTGTCAGAAGACTACATTTTTAAAAAGCTCTTTTGCATCACTAAATTAGAAGAGACTGTATCAAATAATATTTACTGCTGGTGAGATGGAGTTAAACTGGTTCTCATGCTTCCTTGGCAAATTTATAAATTCACACAAACTTTTGGAAACTAATTTGGCAACTAATTAAAGAGCCGAGAAAACATTATTTAAATTATTTCAAAAATTCTATTGAGGAAACAATCTAATATGGGGAAAAAAAAAACTTCTCTAAAGGAGAATGTTTATTGCAAAGTTAGTGAAAAAGGATAAAAATCATAAAAACAAATCTCCAAAATGGAATAATAAATAAGTAATCCATGGTATTTTTACTCTAAGGAACATTGTGTGGCAATCAAATATATCCAATGTGGAAAAATGTGTGTTATATAATATTAAGTTAAAAAATGCAACTATGTACACAGTAAATACAGCCATCTACAGAGACATATTTTTAAAAGATCTTGCAAGGAATTTTTTTTTTTTTTTTTTTTTTGAGACGGAGTCTTGCTCTGTTATCCAGACTGGAGCAGTGGTGCGATCTCGGCTCACTGCAACCTCTGTCTCCGGGGTTCAAGCAATTCTCCTGCCTCAGCCTCCCAAGTAGCTGGGATTATAGGCATATGCCACCACATCTGGCTAATTTTTATATTTTTTAGTAGAGACAGGGTTTCACTATGTTGGCCAGGCTGGTCTCGAACCCCTGACCTCAGGTGATCTGCCCACCTGAGCCTCCGAAAGTGCTGGGATTACAGGCGTGAGCCACCAAGCCTGGCCAAGAATTTAAACAGAATAATGATAATTGAATTATAAGAGTAGTAGGGTTAGATATATTAATTTTTATTTCTTATTTTTCAAATTTCATTTAATACAGTTATACAACTTAAAGTGTAAAATAATGTTCTAGAATAGGGTCACACCATTTGAATTTGGAAAATTCTGATATATTGTTGAGTTGCTTTCTAGGATGGTCAGATGTAGCCTAATATAGTGTATGAGAATGCTGATTTCACTACATGCTCTTCCCCAGTGAAAACTGTCTTTCAAAACACCTTTGTTAATTAAAGAAGCAAACATGTTTTGCTTCTGCTGTCGCTCTTATCCTTGTATAGATTAAGGTATAAGTAGTCTTTTATCATTGTATTATTCATTTTTGTTTTTGAGACAGGGTCTTGCTCTGTCACCCAGGCTGGAGCACAGTGGCTCCATCACCTCAACCTCCCAAGTAGCTGGGACTATGACATGTGCCACCATGCCTGGCTAATTTTTGTGTTTTTGTTTTTTTGGGAGAGATGGGGTCTCCCTATGTTGCCCAGGCTGGTCTTGAACTGTTGGCTTCAGGTGATCATCCCACCTCAGCCTCCTGAAATGTTGGAATTACAGGTGTGAACTACTACTACGCCTGACTTTTGTTTGTTTGTTTTCATTTTTTTGTTGATTATTGTTTTATTCTTATCTCCCCTTTTTATTTGTTAAATAATGTTATTAGGTATAAAGATTTTTGTGTTTTTTTGGTGTGTGTGTGTGTTTTTGTTTTGTTTTGTTTTTTTTTGAGATGGAGTCTAACTCTGTCGCCCAGGCTGGAGTGCAGTAGCACTATCTTGGCTCACTGCAACCTCCACCTCCCGGGTTCAAGACATTCTCTTGCCTTAGCCTCCTGAGTAGCTGGGAATACAGGCGCTTGCCACCACGCCTGGCTAATTTTTGTATTATTAGTAGAGATGGGGTTTCACCATGTTGGCCAGGCTGATCTCGAACTCCTGACCTCAGGTGATCTGCCCACCTCGGGCTCCCAAAGTGCTGGGATTACAGGTATGAGCCATTGAGCCCAACCTAAGTATAAAGATATTTTAAATTTTTTTATGCTTAATAATGTGGATTTCACTATGATTTTCCTATACATACATAACTTTATAGTTTTTCATTGTGAGCTATAATGTACATCCTGCCAACACTCCAGAAGCTTCCTTCATCTCTTTTTCTCTTCTTGATCACAATGTTCCTCTTTGCTTTAGCAGTAACTGCCTGTGGTAGGCATCCTTTATGATGGCCCCGATTGGTATTCATGTAAACTCCTCCCACTGAGTGTGGGCTGGACTCAGGGACTTGCTTCAAGCCAATAGAATCCAGCAAAAACAATGGTGTGCCAGGGACTTGCTTCAAGCCAATAGAATCCAGCAAAAACAATGGTGTGCCATTTTTGAGATTAGATCTGATTGTGGTTTCTGTTTCTTCCACTTCCCCCTCTGTCCTCCATTTCCCTCTCTCAGCTCTCGCTCCAGAGGATGCAGATCCCACACTATGAGCTTCATGGGGCAAGGAACTAATGTCTCCTGCCAACAGTCAGTAAGGACTGAAGGCCTCCAACGACCATGTGAATGAACTTGGAAGCAGCTCCTGCCCCAATCCAACCTTGAGATGAATGCAGCCCACGAGTACCTTGATTGAGTCTGTGGGAGACCATGAGCCAGAGGCATACAGCTAAGCCACACCAGGATTCCTGACCCATAGCAGCTATGGAATAATAAATGTTTTTTTGTTTTAAGCTGCTAAATTTTGGAATAATTTGTTATGCAACAATAGAAAATGAATACATGATTCACTTTTATGGTTATAATTTGTTTTTCCTTTTATTTATTATATAAATAGTCCTCCCTAAAAATTAAAAATCAATGATAGGTATATCCTCCCATATGCATTATTTATACTTGTCTTTTGTGCCATCATGATTGCAGTATTTATCAATCTTGTGACATGTAGCTATAGTTTATTTTTGTTGCTTCATGACATTCCATTCAAATATATGTCAATTTATTGCCTTACTCTTGATGGACATTTGGTTTGTTTGTAATTTTGGTTGTTCTGAACTGTAGTGCTGTCAACATTTTTGTACATGCACACTGGTACATATATGCATTCATTTCTCTGGAATGTGTACTTAAAATTTGCTGGGTCATGAGATATTGATGTCCTTAAATCTTCAACACCAAAGTATTTTTTGAACTGTTAAATTAACTCTTATTCTCCCATAAGCAGGTTATTACAGTTTTTTGACTCCACTTTCTTGTCAACTCTTAGGAGACTTCAAATATCTTACCAATCTGGTCAGTATATGATGCTACTTTGTGGTTTCAATTTCCTTTTTTAATGCAGTTGAGCAGCTTTTCATATATTTATTGGCCACTGGGATTTCCTCTTTGTCAAGTATCTATTTGAGTCATTCTAATTTCTACTGGGTCTGCTGTATTTTTTAAAATTTATTTATAGACTTTGAAAATAATATTCTGCATGTAAGTTCTTTTTGTTTTAGTTATACATTGCAAATATCTTCTTTTGTTTTGCAGGATGTCCTTTTTCATTCTTATGGCATGTTTATTTGAATGAAAGTGCTATCTTGTTTAAGAAATCTTCCACTACCAGAAGATTGCTAAGATATTATCTTAAATTTTTTTTGCTAGTTTTGCCTTTCACGTTTAGTTATTTCATCCTTCTTAAATGGACTTCCGGTACAGATGTGAGGCAGGAGTCAAACCTGTTTTTCCTGCATGAATACATAATTGCCCCAGCATGTTTTGTTGAAAAGTCCAGCTTTTCTCTGCTGTTCTGCTTTGTTATAAATTTTGTGCCTGTGTCTGGATAGCGTATTCTGTTCCATTAGTCTTTGTTTCTGTCCGTGCACTAATAGCTCACTGTCTCTATTACTATAGCTTCATAATGAGCTCTGGTATCTGGTAGAGCCAGTCCTTCCACTTATTTCTTTTCATGAGTGTGTTGGCTATTCCCTTTGCATTTCTATATATATTTAAGAATTAGCTCATCCAGTTACATACACATGCACACACTCACATGCACACATTCTCAGGATTTTAACTGGGATTGCATAAGCTAACTTAGAATTCATGTCTTTATAGTTCTGAGCCTCACAATCTGAACACGTTATATCTCCCATTATTTGGGTTAATTTAAACATGTTTTATACAGAAATTTATATTTATCTTTATAGATATTTTGAACATCTCTTGCTCATTTTTTTTTTTTTTTTTTTTTGAGGCGGAGTCTCGCTCTGTCGCCCAGGCTGGACTGCAGTGGCGCGATCCTGGCTCACTGCAAGCTCCGCCTCCTGGGTTCACGCCATTCTCCTGCCTCAGCCTCCCGAGTAGCTGGGACTACAGGCGCCCGCCACCGCGCCCGGCTCATTTTTTGTATTTTTAGTAGAGACGGGGTTTCACCGTGGTCTCGATTTCCTGACCTTGTGATCCGCCCGCCTCGGCCTCCCAAAATGCTGGGATTACAGGCGTGAGCCACTGCGCCCGGCCTTCTTGCTCAGTTTTTAATCTAATTACTTGATAATTTTGAAGCTATTAATGGTATTTTTTAAAACTTTAATTTCCTGGGGTTTGTTTTTTGCTAGTATACCGTTATTACATATATAGAGAGAGTACATTTTATTAAATTATCCTATTAATTGTAAGAGTTTTTCTGTAAATTCTTTTGGATTGCTTATCCAGGCAATCATGTCACCTGTGAATAATGATGTCCTTTTTAATTTCTTCAATTCATTTTATGCTAATGAAATAGTTCCCTCTTTCTAGAACAAATAGGCACTGATTTCTACTAATCTTTTACGATTTTGTTAAAAAAAACACTTATAATGTTAAAAAACTAATATTAATTTACCTCTAGAATTTATTTTTATGTGTTTTAGGAAATAAGACTCCAACTTTGTTTTTCCCAAAGGGTTAACCAATTGTTCTCACACTATAAATTTACTGATACATCCATTTGCCCTTTTAGCATACACTAAATTTCTGTGTACACTAAGGTTTGTTTTTTGTTGATCTGACCTGCTTCATTGACTTGTTGGTTCTGGCACTGATTACTGTTTTCTAATACCCTTACATGTTGATATAGTGATTAATTCTTTAAATGCCAGGTCTCTTATAAACAGAGAGTATATTTCGGAATTATAGTCATATTTTAGGAGATTTTAAAAAATCACTGGCAAACATTTTCCAAACCCCTAAAGATCTAAACTTGCATCCAGTTGGTGTTTCAGATTTTATGATTTCATAGTTATTAAATTACTAATTTCTATGACAGGAAGGGACAGCAGCATAGAACTGTCAAGTGAGAAAGACCCCAAGGATAGCTCTTTCAGACTCTCACCCTGAACAGTGACTTATTTTAGCAGGTTACGGTCTTGCACATGGCCACCTCATCTGTACTTGCAACCTTCAATACTAGGAAGTGAGCTATGACACTGGGCAGTTCAGTCTAGGTTTCAAAGATCCTCGGTAGTGAGTTCCACCTGCACAAATCTCACTCTGTACAAGGTCCACCCATAGGTCTTACTTTTGTCCTTCAGAAACACAGAGAAATGCTTAAATCTCTTTTATACATGTTTGCTATTTTAATATTTGAAGACACATATCACCACACCTTCCTAACTCTTATTTTCCCAGAGTGATTATTTCCAATTTCCCTTAAACTTTTGAGGCTGGGTTATCCCGGCCTAGTTGTGTTCAAAGTGTTTGGTAATTGCCCCCTTTCCCACACACCTGCCATTAATAGCAATAGCGACAATTACAATAACAATGAAAGCAATGTAACACTGAGTCTAAATAGTATTCAAATGTGGTCTTCAGGTAAACTCTATATTCCTTTGATTTATGGACCCCACTAAGGAAGCCTTGGCTGCAAATAAGAGATGACTCACCTACTGGTAAGTTAAAAAAAAAAAAAAAAGAATTTGATTTTTTCACATCACCAGAAATCTAGAAGTGGGGGGTGTCACTGGCATTAAGTGAGAAGGTCAAGTGTTCTAGGTCTCTGGGGCTCATCCCTGCAGCCCTTAGTCTTCCCTCTGGCTCCACGCATCATTGCATCAATCAAAGATGAGAAGTGGATGTGGTGCAGACGGGGCAGAATTTCACCTCACATGCTTACCTCTAAGTGAGGAAAATCCTTCCCAGATGGTCCCAGGACAGCGGCTTAAGCCTCTTTGGCCAGATTTGTGCCATGGATCTATCCCAGACCTCAGACTGGAAAGCTTCCCTAAGATCAAAATATCTTAACTCAAAAGGTTTTCAAAATTCAGGTTTTATTAACAAGGCCTGGCTGGGCATGTACAGGACTGGCCTGTAATCGCAGCACTTTGGGAGGTCAAGGAGGAAGGATCACTTGAGCTCAGGAGTTTGAGACCAGCCTGGGCGACATAGTGAGACTCCTATCTCTAAAAGAAAAAAAAACTAACAAAATTAAAAGAAACAAAAACAAAACCCCATGAGGACTAAGAAACAGGCTAGCTTTGGAGTAGATGAGAAACAGTATCTGCCATTATCTGTATCTTTATCTATATACTTTACTACTATTGATGTATCTTCTGGCACTAGCTCTTCTATTATTGTTATTTTAAATACTCCCCCCACTCCAGTGTATATTGATCTAATGATCTAATAATACTCTTAGAAATTGATACTGATGGCTGGGTGCGGTGGCTCACGCCTGTAATCCCAGCACTTTGGGAGGCTGAGATGAGTGGATCACCTGAGGTCAGGAGTTTGAGACCAGGCTGGCCAACGTGGCAAAAACGCATCTCTACTAAAAAAAATACAAAAATTAGCAGGGTGCAGTGGTGGGTGCCTGTAATCCCAGCTACTCAGGAGGCTGAGGCAGAAGAATCACTTGAACTCAGGAGGCGGAGGTTGCAGTGAGCCAAGACTGTGACACTGTACTCTAGCCTGGGTGATAGAGCCAGACTGTCTCAAAAAAAAAAAAAAGAAGAAGAAGAAATTGATACTGATAAATTTAACCAATACAATCTGAATATGGTTAGTAACAAACAAGTAACCTCTCACTCACCTTCTAGGTTTGGTTCTGCCAATCAGTAAAATTACTTTTGGTAGCAGGTGACATAATACTTGACCAAACATGGCTTAATAATAAGAGTCATAGCTGGGGGTGGTGGCTCATACCTGTAATCTCAACACTTTGGGCGGCTGAGTCAGGAAGATCACTTGAGACCAGGAGTTCAAGACCAGCCCAGCCTAGGCAACACAGCAAGGTACCCCATCTCTACAAAAAATAAAATAAAAAACTTAGCTGAGTGTGGTGGCGCAGGCCTGTAGTCCTAGCTACTCAGGAGGCTGAGGTGGGAAGATCCCTTGAGTCCAGAAGCTGAAGGCTATAGTGAGTTATGATTATGCCATTGCACTCCGACCTGTGGGACAGAGTGAGACTCTGTCTCTAAAAGAATAAAATAAAATAAAGCTCGCTATTAAATGCCACACAACAATAATGAGACACTTAGGCAATTTTATGGTTGGTTAATACAACCCCTCAATGATATCAGAGCTCCAGGTAGACAACATATGTCCACATCAGGATCTGCCCCTCCTTTCCTTCCTTTCCTTCTGGCTGCTATGTCTGTAAACTTGGGTTAAGTTGCAATATAACACATCTAGAGGCTTGCTGGGCCTTGTAAGGGAGGGAATGGGCTACACCTAAGAAGAGCAACAAGGCCTATTTGGTATGCAATTGAGGGATACTCTGGGGATTCTAAGGGTGCGTGGTAAAAGTGGCCAGAACATCAGGTAGAAAGAAGAGAGTTGGTTGTTTTGGGAGCCCTTTCTTGAGATACTGGATTTAACACCCTATCACTCACCCTGGGACGGCTCCTAGAAGCATGGAGAAAGCAGCAACATGGAAAAAGCAACAAACATGGAACAAGCATGCTTTTCCAAGGGGTCAAGCAGTCGCTAAGCAGCAGGCAGCTGCTAGGTCAGCCCACCACACTTCCATCCACATAGCCACGAAGGAAGCAATGAGTCCAGCTGTATCCAGAGAGTTTAGCACAGCAGGCAGTAGGAGCTTCAAGGTCATTCATCCTGACCACCAATTTAAAGGAGGTGAGGCAGAGTGGGCCCAGGTGAGTACTGTTCACACAGGGTCTCTGTCACAGCTGAGACATTCCAAACTTAGGACACCCTGATCTTATGTAGGGGCTGCTAACATACCTATCACTTCTCCTCTCTGGAGACGTATTCTCTTTTATTATCCCAGAATGTCTTAGGGTGGGGAGGCAGACTCTAGCTGTCTTATCCTGAAATGTGAGCAAATCTGTTTTCTGCCTCAGAGCAGCTTTGCTGATATCATTGAACACTACTGTCAATGCCTTTTGCTCAAAAAGATGTGAAGAAACACCAGAATTGTCTCCCAACATGCAAAGTGAAATTGAAATGCCAATATTGCCATGGCAGAAGGAATTAAAAGGCTCAGTGAAGTTGGCGTGCTATGAATATACCAGGCAAGGCTGGAAGGTCTATTAGTTCATTATGTTCCATGAAACAGCTAACAGGATACACCATTTACTAAGACCTCAAGCAACACACTAGCAAAAAGAATCACGAAAATATATTTGGTGGTAGCTCTATAAACCATAGCTGATTGTAAAGAGGCAATTTTACAGATCCAGGCTCACTGATAATAAAGAGGGCCATTGAACCCTAGAGCAATAGAGGCCAAGTGGTGAGACTTAGTCTCTAAAACCAGATGTATGCAACTATTACAAGGAAAGGTGGGATCAGAGTGGTGGCCAAGAAGGACTGATCTGCAAATGTTATGGAGGTGGTTAATAGAACCAGCACCTCTAAAGACAAACAGATGGGCAATACTCATTTCATACTTGCAGAAGAAATCAAGGATGGATGTCCAGAGGCTGAAAACAGTCAGTCTCTAAAGTCATAATTGCTTGCACAGTTTCCAGACCTGAGGCAGTTTTCAGACTTGGAAACCATGGACTAAAGAGGACGCTGGATTTCCGGGAGAAAGGATCTTGTAACACATGGCAAACACAGATGGTAGTGATGATTCCCATAGTCCTTCCCCAGAGGGACGGATGCCTGTGTACTCATACTCAGGTAACTGTTTATTGGACACCTGCCTGGCAGCTTCTTGGTCCAAACATCAGCACTCTCCATTTTAGTTATAAGGAATATTATATGGAGTGCAGGGATCCTGGGGGCTTTTGGGGGCTGGAGAAAAAAATCATGCCAAAAGATACTAAGTGAAAGAAAAAAGTCTGTTTAAAAAAAAAAAAGGAAAACAAAGTAAAAAAAAGAAAGAGAAGAAAATTAGATTATCTAGAGTTTAAACTAGGCTAAACCACTAGGGGGAAAAAAGTGAGACATGGCAGAGAAAAACAAAGTATAGTCATAATTAAAATAGTATTTGCCTGTTGTTTGGAACAAAGGGTAATGGAAAGAACTTCATTCTAAGAAAGTTTTCATGAGTTTTTCTTCTTTTTTTTTTGATGTGGAGAAATTGTAGTCAGTGAGTATATTTTAATGACTTTTTTTTTTTTTTTTAGTAAAGATGGAACTATTTTAAGTGTTAGCATCTAATTATTTAATCAAAAGACAGATAATTTCTAATGGAGTATGATTAGGCTGTTATATCCAGCCAGAAATAATTCCTATTTGCCGCTAATGAATATATTATATACAATCTTGAGACATGTTTTGTTAATGTAATCGCATTGTCATTACGTTCTCTTTGACACTGGCTGTCTGCGGGGTTAATCCAAGCGACAGGAGAGAGTTGTTTCTGTAGAATTGCAGCTCCAGAGAAGCTTCATGTGACTCATGCGCCGCCGGGAAAGTGCTGTGTGTACAAGACGAACCAGGAACATTCAGAACCTGTCACACAAACGGGGAGAAATATCAATTATATTAAGATTGTTAAAAGAATGAATACATTTCTTACATGGAACAGGCATTTACATGTATATGTATAAATCTGGGTCTCTTTTATGTTGTTTGCACTTATATTTTTATTTATGCATTCAGATTTTGGGATATGTATGTGTGTGCCTTTGAGAGTGAGGACATGATGGAGCAGCACCTTTGTAAATGTAAGACTTTGAACCATACAGCAAGCTTGAGAACAAAATAAAACAATGCAAAGCATTTGGAATCTCTAGTTTCTTCTCTGCCGTTTAGTAGCTATTGACGATGTGAAAATTCCTTCATTCTCTGGGCCTGGAGTTCTTGTAAAGGACAAAGGATGACCTCCCCTACCTTAGCACCTTCTCCAAGGCAAATTCTCTCTGTCCTGAGAATGATAAACACCAACTTAAAAATATGTGTATCTATAAACGTTGAAAATGTAAAGGAGATATTATATATACATAATATACCTATATCCATACATGTGTGTATAATCGCTCTTCTTAAAATTTAGAGGCAAGATATGCAAAAAATCACTAATAGTGGTTTCCTGTGGGGACAGGAATAAATTTGGGAAGGACGTTTTTACTTTTCATTTCATTCCTTTCTCTACTTCAGAATTTTTACTCTCTCAATCTCTGTGTGTGTGTGTGAGACAGAGAGTGTGTATGTGTGTGTGTACATTAGAAAAAATAACCTCTCTTCAGTCTTGATATTGTTTCAGCTTGTGCTCTTCTCCACAGTGGGCCCCAAAAGATGTGGTTTCTGTTTCACCATCAAACACAGGCTTTTTCTAGGGCCCAGACAAAACTAGTATCTGAAAAGAGAAAGCAAATCCGAGGGAAGCAGGTCGGCAACATCTGCTACAGCATCGCGTTCAAAGGGCCCGAGAGATTTGTTTTTGATAAGCTGCAGTAAAATGTATCTGCCTGTAGACAGAAAAACAGGCAAGTAAGTCTCTACAAATTTTTATTATTTTAACTTAGACTTAAAAATTGTTTACATTTGCCCTACTTGCCATATATATTTCGCTTTCTGAAAAGTTTGAGAATGAGTTTCAGAATTGTGCCTCTTTGCCTCTAAATACTTCAGTATGTATTTCCTAAGGATATACCAAGAATATTCCTAAAAATACAACCACAGTACAGTTATTCAAATCAGAAAACTTAACATGGATACAAAGCTGTTATTCAATTTGTAGTCCATATTTAAATTTTGGAAATTGTTGCAATATCTTTTTTGAGACAGAGTTTTGCTCTTGTTGCCCAGGCTGGAGGGCGATAGTGTGATCTCGGCTCACTGCAACCTCTGCCTCCTGGTTTCAAGCGATTCTTCTGCCTCAGCTTCTTGAGTCGCTGAGATTACAAGTGCCTGCCACCATGCCCAGCTAATTTTTGTATTTTTAGTAGAGACAGGGTTTCACCAAGTTGGCCAGATTGGTCTTGAACTCCTGACCTCAGGGCGTCTGCCCACCTAGGCCTCTCAAAGTGATCCTGCAATATCTTTTATAGCTATTTTCCTCAGATCTATTCAAGAATTACTTGTTGCATTTAGTTGTCATATCTCTCTTCTCCTTAATCTGGAACAGTTTCTCAGTCTTTGTCTTGCATGGCCTTGACATTTTTTAGGAGAACAGGACATTTATTCTGTAGAATTCCTTTTAATTTGGATTTGTCTGATATTTCCTCATGTTTAGATTCACTGTATGCAAGTTTTTGACAAATACTGGAAGAGGATTTGTACCTCTTTTTGAAGTACCTGATGGTTGAGTTGATGTGGTGTCTGTAGATTTCTTTACTGTCAAGTTTCTATTTTCCTCTCTGTAACTAATACATACATTGTGAGGAGATACATGCACACAACACATGACTATATTTATATATCTATAAAAAACAAGCAAGACCCCATCTCTACAAAAATAAAAATACAATTAGCTGGGCGTGGTAGTGCATGCCTGTAGTCCCAGTACTCGGGAGGCTGAGCTAGGAGGATCACTTGGGCCCAGAAGTTTGAGGCTACAGTGAGCTATGATCATGCCACTGTGCTCCAGCCTGGGCCACAGAGCAAGACCCCAAAACCACACACACAAAAAAACAAAAAATAGTCATACTGATATGATACCTCTAGTTCCTTCCAATCCAGCACCCCAGGGTTTATGCTCTTCTTTCTCAGTTCCCTGTTTTAACTCTGGTCATGTGGAAGAGAGAGTGAAGTTAACATACAGAAAAGCAGAAAAAACCTGGACAGAAATCCCTGGTGCTAACATAAATCCCTCTACGCCTGCCTTTCCCAAGGTTTTTGAAAATTCCAGGAAACCTTTCTTTTTCTAACTAGTCTAGTTGGATTTTAGTCTTTTGCAACTAGAAGATTGTTGACTCATACTGTGATGAGGGAAAATCCAGTGTCATCATGGTCCCTTTGACATTCTTCTTTACAAATAGTTTTGCAATGATAACTCACTAACTTATACCCTTGTGGTGTTTTACTCTATCTCCCTGCAGAATTAAGGAGACTGACATTTATTACAATGCTGTACTGCACCATTTAGGCATGACATAAAATTTAATCCTGATGATAATTTGTAGCATTAGTAAGAGAATCCTCATTTTGTAGATGAAAGATTTGAGACTGAGAGAATTTAAGAGACTTGTAAGGGACATGCAGAATAGAATAAGATCCCTAACCTCTCTGTAAATTAATTTTCTTCCCCACACAGTTTTGCTTTTTACCTAACTCCTTACCCTGGCAATTCATTCATTCAGCAACTGTTTTCTGAGTACTATATATGTCATTCTATATCAGAGTCAATTTAACAGACTTGTCAGTACCTGTCAACCCTGTTGGTTGCTTTAGTACTTCGGAGAGATTTTAAATTACACTCACATTATAACAGGAAAAATGCTAAAGAAAAAAAAACAAACCCTGAGTCAAAGTTCTTGTACTCAAAGAGTTACAAGTAAACTACTTACATTCAAAACTGGTATCTGATTTTCTAGAGAAAAAAATACATGTTGATATTTATAAATACTTATTGGTAAATATTTATTGTATACAAAAATAATTGTCATGATTTCAGTCCAGATTTCTCAGAGATGGCCCCTTAGAAAGTTTACTTGGAATAGATCTGACTCATTTACATGATTCAATCCATCCATACAAATAGTGATAATATTTGAAGGTTATTAAATGATGCTCAAACAGAAACATGAATCATGATTAAGGATGAGTGGTATGTTTTATGCCTTTGAAATCACTAGAATATGCATGCCCACGGCTTTGCTCACTGCTCCTCTTGGCCAACCCTGATGAAGACATTCGGTGTCCTTCTGTGCTTTCATGTGTCCCTTAGCCAGAGCCAAAGAGTCCAGCGCACAGCTGTGCTGGAGCTTCAGAGGTTTTTGGATGCCCCTGGAGTGAGCCTTTCCTTAGAGGACTTCACAAGATCAGACAGCTACTGCCCTGAGTGCTCTAAGTTCTCAGAAACACATCATTTCAAGTTTAGAAATACAGGGCCCACATATTAGAATCCTTGTTAAATCCTCATGAGAAATGAAAAAAGGCTTTCCCCCTACCACTTTCTTCAGTCAGCAAAGGAAAGAAACAAATGTTTTTTTAAAGTACCAGGACTCATGCCAGTGGCACTTTGTACACATTTTGTCTTATAATCCTCATAATAATGAAGGAAAATTATTTTAACAATCTCCATTTTGCATGTGAGCAATGGGTTCAGAGGAATTAATGTGAACAAGATCACAAGCTGGAAAAGGACAATCTGCAGTCAAAGTGAAATGCCTTTGACTCAGTTCGGCCCTTTGAAATCTGCAGCGTGGACTTCCAATGAGCTCATGCTCCCTGGCCTTGCAGCAGTTGGAAATGTGGCTCATGTATTAATTAGGGTAACTGTTTGATCCACCATTTGTAAGGGCTGCGCCTACATTCTAATAATAATTGTATGGAATTTATTATTTTAAATTAGACATACATATTATTGCATATAGTTATTTTTTTACATAGAAATCTTACTATTTGGTATTACCAATAATTAACACTGTGTGGGCATGAATTGCTATGAGATTCACATATTTTGGTTATGTGAAGCACTTTATAAAGGAAATAATAATTTTTTTTTTTTTTTTTTGGAGACAGACTCTTGGTCTGTCGCTCAGGCTGGAGTGCGGTGGTGCGATCTCAGCTCACTGCAGCCTCCATCTCCTGGGTTCAAGCAATTCTCGTGCTTCAGCCTTCCAAGAAGCTGGGATTACAGGCCTGTGCCACCACACCCGGCTAATTTTTATATAATTTAGTAGAGATAGCTTTTAGCCATGTTTGACAGGCTGGTTTCAAACTCCTGGCCTCAAGCAATCTACCTGCCTCGGCCTCCCAAAGTGCTGGGATTACAGGCATGAGTCACCATGCTGTGTCTGACCTGGAAATAATAAGTTTGGGGCAAAACTTGCCATTCCCCTATTGATGACATGGACTTTTGATTGTTATGATTTTTAATATCCGATATAAGTAAAATCAATATAAAACAACACTGTTATTTAATTCTGTATTATATTTATTCATTTTTGATAATAAAGTAAATATAACAATAATAGAAATGATGTGTAAAAAGAAATCTTACCATGTTTACCCTATAGAATAAATACGTTTTTGTGCATTAGAAAGGGGAATATTCTTGTCCTGACTAATTATGAATAAGCAGTGTATCTGAGGACAATGGGGGAGGGAGTCGCATGTAAGTGTGCATGTGCATGCGTGTGTGTGTGTGTTTGTACGTGAGTGTGCACCCATCATCTCCCCGATTGGCTCCTCCTGAGCTATACCACATTTCATATTTGGGTTGGTTCCTAACACATCACAATAGCAAAGTGCTGTTATACAAATACTAAATATTATATACACACCTACTATATACTCACAAAAATTAAAAATTAAGAATTAAGAAAAAGATGTTGAAGGGATGCAAGCAAGGGTCCACAAGCCTAGGCATGCAGGCAGCCCCCAGAAGTTGGAAGAGGTAAGGAAAGAGATTCTCCCCTAGAGCCTCCAGAGAGATCCAGCCCGGCCAACCCCTTGATTTCAGCCCAGTGAAACCCATTTCAGACTCTGGCCCCCAGAACTATGAGAAAATACATTTTAAGGCACTCAAAAAAAAACCCCAAAAATTAAATATTAGTGTTTCGTTCTTATGAAGTGAAGAGAACAAAGAAGAAAAAAACCAAAATGCTATTAACTGCCCTTAACTCGGTAAAGTGCATTTTTTTTTTGTTTTTTTGTTTTTGTTTTTGCATGCTAACTTGCATTGATTTGGACTCAGTTAATTTTCAAACAAACCACAGTGAAATGGTATCATGCTGTTTCTAACTAGTTAAAGAAACGCTTTCCCACAGTGGTTACCGATGGAGGTCTTCCCTTGTGTGCTATTTAAGTCTCTGTGCCATGGTGCCCCAGTCTCTCTCTGCTCTGTCATTTCTCTCCCCAAGTTCTTTGCCCTCCATTTCCAACCCCGGCTCCGTATCTTGCCCCGCTGCTCATCCAGCTGGTGGACTAGCATCTCAGTTTGTGTGTTTTTGGACCATAACTTTGGCAGGTTTACTATGTTACCACTTCCTTCTGGTATTTGTCCAACAGTGTTTGAACCACAAGCTTGAGGAACCTCCCCTAGGTCCTAAGGGACCAGCAGCCAGGCCCATCAAACAAAATGAAATTTCAGAGACCACTGGGCTGGTATACATAATTCAGCCACCGACAGCATTTGGATCTTTCTGATCCCATCTTTCTTTAAAAGTTTTATATTTGGTTCATCCTAGATTTTTTTGCATTCGTTTTTATTTTTAAAATATGGTATTAAGATATTTATCTTGAGCCGGGCGCGGTGGCTCAAGCCTGTAATCCCAGCACTTTGGGAGGCCGAGACGGGCGGATCACGAGGTCAGGAGATCGAGACCATCCTGGCTAACACGGTGAAACCCCGTCTCTACTAAAAAATCCAAAAAACTAGCCGGGCGAGGTGGCGGGCGTCTGTGTTCCCAGCTACTCGGGAGCCTGAGGCAGGAGAATGGCGTAAACCCGGAAGGCGGAGCTTGCAGTGAGCTGAGATCCGGCCACTGTACTCCAGTCTGGGCCACAGAGCCAGACTCCTTCTCAAAAAAAAAAGAAAAAAAAAAAAGATATTTATCTTGATGACTGAGTTTTCTTGGCCTGAGACCAATGCCTTACTCACCATAGCCGAGCCTCCCTGACTGGCATGATACTAGATCTCAGCCATCACCTAGCTTCTGAGCTCAGCCTTTCTGGATCTGTGAGCCCTCCCTCATTTTGATTCTTGGCGGATGCTCTCAACCCTGCCTACTCCTTGGCGATTTTGCTTTAGTTTGGGCTTCCTGCTCTTATTATCCTGGACTTTACCTTGATGCCCCTCCAGTGCCCGATTGTCCTCACTGTGACCACAGGAGGGGGCATCCCTGACCTCTGCCCACAACAGTCCTTGTAGCACCAGGCAGGGCCCCGCTGGAGAAGAGGAACGGGAAACGGATGTATTAAGAGATTGATGGCGAGGAGGCTGGGAGCGGTGGCTCACCCCTGTAATCCTAGCACTTTGGGAGGCCGAGGCGGGCGGATCACGAGGTCAGGAGATTGAGACCATCCTGGCTAACACGGTGAATCCCTGTCAATACTAAAAAAAAAAAAAAAAAAAAAGATACAAAAAATTAGCCAGGTGTGGTGGTGGGCACCTGTTGTCCCAGTTACTTGGGAGGCTGAGGCAGGAGAATGGTGTGAACCCAGGAGGCGGAGCTTGGAGTGAGCCCAGATGGCACCATTGCACTCCAGCCTGGGGACACAGCAAGACTCCATCTCAAAAAAAAAAAAAAAAAAGAAAAGAAAAGAAAAAGAAAAAAAAAGAGATTGATGGTGAGGAATTGGCTCACGCACTTGTGGGACTGAGTGTGCAGGTGCAGACACACAGGGTGGGCCTCAGGCAGGGTAGCTGGACCTCTTGCTGTGAGAAGCTGCTGTCCACAGGCGGAATTCCTTCTTCCTTGGGAGAGCCTTGGTTAGGCTTTTCAGTGGGTTGCCTTGGGCCCCCCGGGATGGTCTAGGATAATCTCCTTTATTTATAGTCAACTGATTTTGAACTGTAATGGCAAGCGCAGGAAACCTTCACAGGAAACCTAGATGTGGGTTGAAACAGCAGAGGGCTGTGACTTGGCCAAGTTGACACATAAAACCTACAGTGCCAGGCCCCATGGCCTTCCGGTTAGGCCTTGCTTTGTGCTGGGCTCCTTGTCAGAGAAGGGAACTTTATGAGTGGTTCATAAAATTCCATGTGTTATCTCCCGAAAAAGAAGTTTCTCAAAGCAGGGCCTGCACTAAGTGCATGCTCTAAGGCTCTAGGAGACAAGGAAACAGATTATCCTCCGCTAGAGCTTCAGAGGGAGGCAGCCCCACGGACACCTTGGTTTCAGCCCAGTGAAATCCATTTCAGACTGTGGGCCCCAGAATGAAGAGCCTTGTATATATTGTTTGTTTTCTTAACAGCTCTAGGCATAGCAATCGTATGTCCTGACACTTTACATCAATTGCTTGAAATTGGAACATATTTCCACACATAAAGAAAAAAATAATAAAGGGGTCGAGCCTGGTTTCATATTACATTTGCTACATGACACGGGAGTCTTCTTGGGGCTAGGAACCAAAGTGGAGGAAGAGTCAAGCTTCAAGGTGAGAGTTCTGCTCTCCCTTCCACATAGGATTTGTTGCAGGCAAGATTTTACAACATGCTGCCAGTGCCTCCACTGGCCTTTCTGTGTCTTTCTGCACTTCCCAGGTGGCCCAGGCCTCCTGAGGCAGCAGGTTTCCCAGTGTGGAAGCTGTGCCCTGCCCAGGGCTCTCAGTGGTGCTGCGGACCTTGGGGAGGGACCCTGCGTGTGCCTGGGATTCCCAAGTCCCTGTATTCCAGGACCTCATTCGATCTCCTGACATCTGCACAGTACCCGCCCTTCTGTGACCCTGGACTCCTCCTGTCTCTGAACCCCCAGAGTCTCCAATTTCCTTACCGCTGTGCGACCTCCCCAGACCCGGGCTAGCTCAGTGCATTGGGTGAGAGAATTTCAGCCCAAGTGACCAGCTTAGTGGGTCATTCCTGTCCCGGCCCCCTGACCTCTTGTACCAGGAGAAGAAGTATGGCCTGCTGAATTTTCATTAAGCATGGGACCCATCGCGGTAATGGCTGCTTACACTGGTCAGAGCCAGGATCAACACAGGCATGTACATCCCCTGGCATCTCAAAGGTGGGCCTGAGGGACAGTGACACGTAAGCGGTGGGGGATGGCAAATACATACCAACCATGGGTTTTTGTTCAATATTCCATATAATCCAATACCTTTTATTTAGAAATAGTATTCTGGGTTGGTTAAACATCTTGCAATCGTTTTTCCTGACATATATTCCATCACCTAGAACCAGGTACAAAATACAATTCTATTTTTAGAAATCCTAGTTGGGCACCTTCTCTTTTGTAACCAAGGCCATACAGAGTGTTTGAGGAACTTCTGCCTGTATCCTTTGTTGGTGCCCCAGAGCCGGGCTCTGACCCTGCCCCCAGCAGAGGCCTGGCCATGGAGCAGGAACTGGCTGTGGTCTGAGTGGCTCGACGCGTGGAGTCACTGGTGTGCAGGGGCTCTCAGCCTTGAAGATGGAGATGGCAAAGATCAGAGCAAGAAGGAGTAGAAGGAGCCCCAAGAACATGAGAACAGTGCCCAAGCCATCAACTAGGAGAATAACCAGAGGACCAGGAGAGGCCTTTGGAGCCACACTGACCTGAGTCCTGACTCCCAGCTCTGCTTCTGATGCGGTGTGTGGCTGCAGGAAACTGGCTGAGGGGTTTTCTGTTGTGGTGTTGCTGGTGTTTTTTTTTTTATTGTAATTTTTATTTATTTATTTATTTTTTATTATACTTTAAGTTCTGGGATACAGGTGCAGAACGTGTGGGTTGGTTACATAAGTATACGTGTGCCATGGTGGTTTGCTGCACCCATCAACCAGTCATCTACATTAGATATTTCTCCTAATGCTATCCCTCCCCTAGTCTCCCATCCCCTGATGGGCTCTGGTGTGTGTTGTTCCCCTCCCTGTGTCCGTGTGTTCTCATTGTTCAACTCCCAATTATAAGTGAGAACATGTGGTGTTTGGTTTTCTATTCTTGTGTTAGGTTTGCTGAGAATGATGGTTTCCAGCATCATCCATGTCCCTGCAGAGGACATGAACTTATCCTTTTTAATGGCTGCATAGTATTCTATGGTACATATGTGCCACAGTTTCTTTATCCAGTCTGCTACTGATGGACATTTGGGTTGGTTCCAAGTCTTTGATATTGTGAATAGTGCTTCAGTAAACATCAGTGTCCATGTGTTTTTATAGTAAAGTGATTTATAATCCTTTGGGTGTATACCTGGTAATGGGATTCCTGGGTCAAATGCTATTTCTAGTTCTAGATCCTTGAGGAATCACCACACTGTCTTCCACAATGGTTGAACTAATTTACACTCCCACCAGCAGTATAAAAGCGTTCCTGTTTCTCACATCCTCTACAGCATCTGTTGTTTCCTGACTTTTTAATGATTGCCATTCTAACTGGTGTGAGATGGTATCTCACTGTGGTTTTGATTTGCATTACTCTAATGACCAGTAATGATGAAATATTTTCATGTTTGTTGGCTTCATATATTGTCTTCTTTTGAGAAGTGTCTGTTCATATCCTTTGTCCACTTTTTGATGGGGTTGTTTGTGTTTTTTCTTATAAATCTGTTTAAGTTCTTTGTAAATTCTGGATATTAGCCCTTTGTCAGATGGATAGATTTGCAAAAATCCCATTCTGTAGGTTGCCTGTTCACTCTGATGATAGTTTCTTTTACTGTGGAGAAACTCTTTAGTTTAATCAGATCTCATTTGTCTATTTTGGCTTTTGTTGCCATTGCTTTTGGTGTTTTAGTCATGAAGACTTTGCCCATGCCTGTGCCTTGAATGGTATTGCCTAGGTTTTCTTCTAGGGTTTTTATGGTTTTAGGTCTTATGTTTAAGTCTTTAATCCATCTTGAGTTAATTTTCGTATAAGATGTAAGAAAGGGATCCAGTTTCAGCTTTCTTCATATGGCTAGCCAGTTTTCCCAACACCATTTATTAAACAGAGAATCCTTTCCCCATTGCTTGTTTTTGTCAGGTTAGTCAAAGATCAGATGGTTGTAGATGTGTAGTGTTATTTCTGAGGCCTCAGTTGTGTTCCATTGGTCTATATATCTGTTTTGGTTCCAGTACCATGCTGTTTTGATTTCTGTAGCCTTGTGGTGCAGTTTGAGGTAAGGTAACATGATGCCTCCAGCTTTTTTCTTTTTGCTTAGGATTGTCTTGGCTACACGGGCTCTTTTTTGGTTCCATATGAAATTTAAAGTAGTTTTACTAATTCTGTGAAGAAAATCAATGGTAGCTTGATGGGAATAGCATTGAATCTATATATTACTTTGGGCAGTATGGTCATTTATTGATTCTTCCTATCGATAAGCATGGAATGTTTTTCCGTTTGTTTGTGTCCTCTATTATTTCCTTGAGCAGTGGTTTGTAGTTCTCCTTGAAGAGGTCCTTCACATCCCTTGTAAGTTGGATTCCTAGGTATTTTATTCTCTTTGCAGCAATTGTGAATGGGAGTTCACTCATGATTTGGCTCTCTGTTTGTCTGTTACTGGTGTATAAGAATGCTTGTGATTTTTGCACATTGATTTTGTATCCTGAGAATTTGCTGAAGTTGCTTATCAGCTTAAGATTTTGGGCTGAGACAATGGAGTTTTCTAAATATACAATCATGTCATCTGCAAACAGAGACAATTTGACTTCCTCTTTTCCTAATTGAATACCCTTTATTTCCTTCTGTTGCCTGATTGCCCTGGCCAGAACTTCCAATACTATGTTGAATAGAAGTCATGGGAGGGGGCATCCTTGTCTTGGGCCGGTTTTCAAAGGGAATGCTTCCAGTTTTTGCCCTTTCCGTATGATATTGGCTGTGGATTTGTCATAAATAGCTCTTATTATTTTGAGATACATTCCATCAATGCCTAGTTCATTGAGAGTTTTTAGCATGAAGGGCCGTTGAATTTTGTCAAAGGCCTTTTCTGCATCTATTGAGTTAATTATGTGGTTTTTGTCATTGGTTCTGTTTATGTAATGGATTACATTTATTGATTTGTATATGTTGAACCAGCCTTGCATCCCAGGGATGAAGCCGACTTGATCGTGGTGGATAAGCTTTTTGATGTGCTGCTGGATTGGGTTTGCCAGTATTTTATTGAAGATTTTTGCATCGATCTTCACCAGGGATATTTGTCTGAAATTTTCTTTTGTTGTATCTCTGCCAGATTTTGGTATCAGGATGATGCTGGCCTCAGAAAATGAGTTAGGGAGGATTCCCTCTTTTTCTGTTGTTTGGAATAGTTTCAGAAGGAATGGTACCAGCTCCTCTTTGTACCTCTGGTAAAATTCGGTTGTGAATCCATCTGGTCCTGGACTTTTGTTGGTTGGTAGGTTATTAACTGCTGCCTCAATCTGAGAACTTGCTATTGGTCTATTCAGGGATTCAATTTCTTCCTGGTTTAGTCTTGGGAGAGTGTGTGTGTCCAGGAATTTATCCATTTCTCCTAGATTTTCTAGTTTATTTGCATAGAGTTGTTTATAGTATTTGCTGATGGTAATTTGCATTTCTGTGGAATCAGTGGTGATATTCTCTTTATCATTTTTTATTGCATCTATTTGATTCTTCTCTCTTTTCTTCTTTATTAGTCTGGCTAGTGGTCTATCTATTTTGTTGTTCTTTTCAAAAAACCAGCACCTGGATTCATTGATTTTTTGAAGGGTTTTTCGTGTCTCCATCTCCTTCAATTCTCCTCTGGTCTTAGTTATTTCTTGTCTTCTGCTAGCTTTTGAATGTGTTTGCTCTTGTTTCTCTAGTTCTTTTAATTGTGATGTTAGGGTGTTGATTTTAGATCTTTCCTGCTTTCTCTTGTGGAAATTTAGTGCTATAAATTTCCCTCTACACACTGCTTTAAATGTGTCCAGAGATTCTGGTATGTTGTGTCTTTGATCTCATTGGTTTCCAAGAACATCTTTATTTCTGCCTTCATTTCGTTATGTACTAAGTAGTCATTCAGGAGCAAGTTGTTCAGTTTCCATGTAGTTGTGTGGTTTTGAGTGAGTTTCTTAATCCTGAGTTCTAATTTATTGCACTGTGATATGAGAGACTGTTATGATTTCCTTTCTTTTGCATTTGCTGAAGAGCGTTTTACTTCCAACTATGTGGTCAATTTTGGAATAAGTGCGATGTGGTGCTGAGAAGAATGTATATTCTGTTGATTTGGGGTGGAGAGTTCTGTAGATGTCTATTAAGTCCACTTGGTCCAGAGCTGAGTTCAAGTCCTGGATATCCTTGTTAATTTTCTGTCTCATTGATCTATCCAATATTGACAGTGGGGTGTTAAAGTCTCCCAGTATTATTGTGTGGGAGTCTAAGTCTCTTTGTAGGTCTCTAAGGACTTGCTTTATGAATCCGGGTGCTGCTGTAGTGGGTGCGTATATATTTAGGATAGTTAGCTCTTCTTGTTGCATTGATCCCGTTACCATTATGTAATGCCCTTCTCTGTCTATTTTGATCTTTGTTGGTTTAAGGTCTGTTTTTTCAGAGACTAGGATTGCAACCCCTGCTTTTTTGTGCTTTTCATTTGCTTGGTAAATCTTCTTCCATCCCTTTATTTTGAGCCTATATGTGTCTTTGCATGTGAGGTGGGTCTCCTGAATACAGCACACTGATGGGTCTTGATTCTTTATCCAATTTGCCAGTCTGTGTCTTTTAATTGAGGCATTTAGCCCGTTTACATTTAAGGCTGATACTGTTATGTGTGAATTCGATCCTGCCATTATGATGCTAGCTGGTTATTTTGGACGTTAGTTGATGCAGTTTCTTCATAGCATCGATGATCTTTACAATTTGATATGCTTTTGCAGTGACTGGTACTTGTTGTTCCTTTCCATGTTTGGTGCTTTCTTCAGGAGCTCTTGCAGGGCAGGCCTGATAGTAACAAAATCTCTCAGCATTTCCTTGTCTGTAAAGGATTTTATTTCTCCTTTGCTTATGAAGCTTAGTTTGGCTGCATATGGAATTCTGGGTTGAAAATTCTTTTCTTTAAGAATGTTGATGTAATCCCAGCACTTTGGGAGGCCGAGACGGGCGGATCACGAGGTCATCCTGGCTAACACGGTGAAACCCTGTCTCTACTAAAAAAAAAAATAGAAAAAACTAGCCGGGCGAGGTGGTGTGCGCCTGTAGTCCCAGCTACTAGGGAGGCTGAGGCAGGAGAATGGCGGGAACCCAGGAGGTGGAGCTTGCAGTGAGCCGAGATCACGCCACTGCACTCCAGCCTGGGTGACAGAGTGAGACTCCGTCTCAAAAAAAAAAAAAAAAAAAAGAATGTTGAATATTGGCCCCCACTCTCTTCTGGTTTGTAGGGTTTCTGCCGAGAGATCTGCTGTTAGTCTGATGGGCTTCCCTTTGTGGGTAAGCCGACCTTTCTCTCTGGCCACTTTTAGTATTTTTTTCTTCATTTCAAGCTTGGTGAATCTGATGATTATGTATCTTGGGACTGCTCTTCTCAAGGAGTATCTTTGAGGCCAGGCGCGGTGGCTCAAGCCTGTAATCCCAGCACTTTGGGAGGCCAAGGCGGGTGGATCACGAGGTCAGGAGATCGAGACCATCCTGGCTAACATGGTGAAACCCCGTCTCTATTAAAAAAAAAATACAAAAAACTAGCCGGGTGTGGTGGCGGGCGCCTGTAGTCCCAGCTACTCGGAGGCTGAGGCGGGAGAATGGCATGAACCCGGGAGGTGGAGCTTGCAGTGAGCCGAGATCGCGCCACTGCACTCCAGCCTGGGCGACAGAGCGAGACTCCGTCTCAAAAAAAAAAAAAAAAAAAAAGGAGTATCTTTGTGATGTCCTCTGTATTTCCTGAATTTGAATGTTGGCCTGTCTTGCTAGGTTGGGGAATTTCTCCTGGGCAATATCCTGAAGAGTGTTTTCCAACTTAGGTCCATTCTCCCCATCACTTTCAGGTACACCAATCAAACGTAGATTTGGTCTTTTCACGTAGTCCCATACTTTTTGGTAGCTTTGTTCATTTCTTTTCACTCTTTTTTCTCTAATCTTGTTTTCTCACTTTATTTCATTGAGTTGATCTTCAGTCTCTGATATCCTTTCTTCCACTTAATCCATTTGGCTATTGATACTTGTGTATCCTTCACGAAGTTCTCATGCTGTATTTGTCAGTTCCATCAGGTCATTTATGTTCTTCTCTAAACTGGTTATTCTAGTTACCAACTAATCTAACCTTTTTTCAAGGTTTTTAACTTCCTTGCATTGAGTTAGAACATGCTTCTTTAGCTTGGAGAGTTTATTACCCACCTTCTGAAGCCTACTTCTGACAATTCATCAAACTCATTCTCCATCCAGTTCTGTTCCCTTGCTGGCGAGGAGTCGTGGTCCTTTGGAGGAGAAAAGATGTTCTGGTTTTTGGAATTTTCAGCCTTTTTGCACTGGTTTCTCCCCATCTTTGTGGATTTATCTACCTTTGGTCTTTGAAGTTGGTGCCCTTCAGATGGGGTCTCTGAGTGGACGTCCTTTTTGTTGATGTTAATAATATTCTTTTCTGTTTGTCACTTTTCCTTCTAACAGTCAGGAACCTCTGCTGCAGGTCTGCTGGAGTTTGCCGGAGGTTCGCTCCAGACCCGCTTGCCTGGGTATCACTGGTGGAGGCTGCAGACGAGCAAAGATTACTGTCTTTTCCTTCCTCTGGAAGCTTCTTCCCAGAGAGACACCCACCAGATGCCAGCCAGAGCTCTCCTTTATGAAGTGTCTGTCGGTCCCTACTGGGAAGTGTCTCCTAGTCAGGATACACGGGGGTCAGGGACCCACTTCAGAAGGCAGTCTGTCCCTTATCAGAGCTCAAACACTGTGCTGGTAGATCCGCTGCTCTCTTCAGAGCTGCCAGGTTGGGATGTTTAAGTCTGCTGAAGCTGCACCCACATTTGCCCCTTCCCCAAGGTGCTCTGTCCCAGGGAGGTGGAGGTTTTATCTATAAGTCCCTGACTGGGCTGCTGCCTTTTTTTCAGAGATGCCCTGCCCAGAGAGGAGGCAGTCTGGGCACAGGGGCCTTGCTGAGCAGGGTTGGGCTCCACTCAGTTCCAACTTCCCTTTGCTTTGTTTATACTGTGAGGGTGAAACCGCCTACTCAAGCCTCAGTAATGGTGGACGCCCCTCCCCCACCAAGCTTGAGCGTCCCAGGTTGACTTCAGACTGCTATGCTGGCGTGACTATTTCAAGCCAGTGGGTCTTAGCTTGCTGGGCTCCCTGGGGGTGGGACCCACCAAGCCAGACTACTTGACTCCCTGACTTCAGCCCCCTTTCCAGGTGAGTGAATGGTTCTGTCTCACTTGTTCCAAGTGCCACTGGAAAAGAAAAACTCCTGCAGCTAGCTCACTGTCTGCCCAAATGGCCGCCCAGTTTTGTGCTGGAAACCCAGGGCCCTGTTGGTGCAGGTATGGAAGGAATCTTCTGGTCTGTGGGTTGTAAAGACCATGGGAAAAGTGCAGTATCTGGGCTGGAGTGCAAGGTACAGTCCGTAATGGCTTCCCTTGGCTGGGAGAGGGAGTGCCCCAGCCCCTTGAGCATCCCAGGTGAGGGGAGCCCCACCCTGCTTTGGATTGCCCTCCTTGGGCTGCGTCCACTGTCCAACCAGTCCCAATGAGATGAACTGGGTCTCAGTTGGAAATGCATTAATCACCACCCTTCTGCATCGATCTCACTGGGAGCTGCAGACTGGAGCTATTCCTATTCAGTCATCTTGCCAGCAACCGCTGGTGTTTCTTAACCTGTAAGATAGGGACAACAATATCTACCTCATAAAATTGTTTTGAGAATTAGAAAAGATGCCACAGGTAAAACACTTGCATCAGGTGGGTACTGCATAGATAATTGTCACTATTACGACTGCTGATGTGTGGCAAGAGTCCTCAGAACACACAGAGTGCTTGATTAACCTCAGTCAATGAAGGCTGTCACTTTTATTGGTGGAAATAATAATATTACTACTACAACTCCTACTAATATGCGGCTGAGGGAGAAATTCAAGGATATAATGTGTGATTCAAGTTTGTGATATGTCACAGTGGAGGACAGAGCAACTGGTTTGCTTGGAAATGTGCTTTCACTGGGTCAAAGACTTAGGCATTGAGGAGGCTGCAGAATCTGGTGACCGACTCAGGGAGGCTGGGGACTGAGCAGGGGTACAGCTGGGCTGAGGTCTGTTATCCCAGTTCTTAGCCTTTCTTAAAGGGTCCAGTAAAAGCCCCCGTTGCATAGTCCCCAAAAATTCTTAGGGCCTAGTTCTTTTTCTCCAATTGGTCTACAAAGCCAATTATAAAAACAACACACTGATATTTACAGAATGTCAGGCAAAGCTATAAGAAAAGCAATGTGGCTCCATCGTATTTGAGAAGGGCCTGTCAGAGGATGGGGTCATTTGCGCTGGATTTGATGCAGCAAAACAAAATGCTAGATTTTGACAAGATCTTAAATGAAGACTGCTGAAGTAGATTAGATCTGATGTGACCTGAGGCAGAGCTTGTTCTTTGCAGTAAGGGAAAGTAGCCTCCTGCCTGTGTTTGAGTGCATTTGCCTGGGGTGGTGGGCAAATGGGAGACGTTGAGGGAAATCAATTCCGTTTACAAATGAATCCACTTGGAACTTAGCAAGGACAGATGAACACACCAAGATCTCTCTTATGGGGAGCAGTGTGGCCCAGTCATGAACACTTGGGCCTGAAACACCTCACAGTTGCTGAGAGAAAGCACATTGTAGCAATACAAATCCCTTTTGCTGAATAGGCCTGCTGGTATCATATCCATTGACACTGCTGCATTTTTACACAGGTCACACCTGATTTACGTGAAACCCCAAAGCAACAGCCATCAACTACATGTGCTGCTCACCATTTCCCTCCTTTCCACCTCCAGCTCCTGATCCTTTTGGTGATGTCTGTTGCTAAGGAGTCTAGTGTGGCCTGGGGACATCTAGGTCATATTGCTGTGGATTAAAAGGAAGAACTAGAGGGCATCTTTGGAGTTAGCAGTCATCACCAGATGCCTCTGGCCTGCCACCCACCTGTAGCTCAGTCCTTCACCTGTGCAGCTCTGCTTTCGCTTTGCAGATGCAAGTCACACATCAGTGGAGATTTTTAAGGAATAATCTTCTTTGACTTCTCTGTAGCATTTGGATATTGACTGTTGGATACCTGCTTCTTTGATTTTGCATGAACTACATTATACAGATTCTCTGCTGCTCTCCTATCCTTTCTTCCATTTCCCATTTAGAGTTCCCTTCCTCATGCTCCTCCCAGAAGTGAGGTCCACAAGGTTTTCTCCTCTTTTCTCTGACCCTGCCGTGCAGAAATCACTCCTTCTCACAAGACCAGGAATCACCTGAACACAAAATTCACAGAGCACACCTTGCCGCCCACCCCTCCCAGAGTTCAGGTCACATCTTCCCAACTTCCTCTGCATTCAGAGACATTCTCTCCCCTTCCTAGATGTTTGTGGCTGAAGGATCATACATGATTTCCTTTCCTTACTACCTCCAGGGCACTTGCTCTTTCAGAATTCTCTATTTGAGTGGTTGGCATCATCAGCATTCAAGGCACCCAATCTTAAACCTCAGGATCATTATCTGCAACTTCTTCTCTCTTGCCTCTAGCCCTGTACCCACTCAAGCCTCTTAAGTCAATTATTCTTCAGGCAGACTCTCGCTTTCTGTCCCCACTAGTTTCCATGTTGGCAGCTCATGCTAGATCATCCTATCCCGTGCCCTGCCTCTAGGTTTTCTCCCCTCCACACTCATAGGATGTGTGGATAATACACACTGCAGAGACCCTGCCTTAGACATTTCTAGGCTCCCCACTGCACTCAGCACAATTCCTTTTGAAACACAGACACTCAACAAATGTTCGTATAAAGAATGAATAAATAGAGGTGCGCCAGGCAGCAACCACTTCTGATGCAAGAGTGGCAACTGAGATAGGAAAAGGTTGCAACTGCAATTTACAAATGCTCTTCTGCTGAAAATGAACAAGAAGATTAAGCTATAAATACTCTTTTGGGTAATTAAGTGGAACAAAAGGTAATAACTGTTAGCATAAAATGCAATCACATTTTAATAGATTCTGAAAATTAAACAGGCTTCCTGTGGATAGATCTTAAAGCATTTCTATTACATATTAGAGAACATTAATTTCTGAAGACCCAGAAAAGACCCAGTCCTTTGAATTACATTGATGTTATTACTACAGAGCCTGAAAATTGTATATTTGGTATTAAGAGATCAAATACAGTCACTCTTAAACATTAGATGTTATTTGATCTGACATTTGATTTTTACCGCACTTACTGAGAAAGTAAGTTATTTTGCTACTGTATTATGAATCCTGACAGAAGACACAGAACTCTTAGGACAGAGGTAAAGCATTTTATTATTCACAACACAGCAAATGGCATGATTGCATTGGTTCCCTTACTCTTTAAGTCCCAAAAGGATGAACAGCCCAAAAGGATGCCTGCATAAGGAGTGGGTTGTGCTACAGGAAGTGACTTGAGGAACCCTGAAAAGAGCCCAGATGGAGGCATTATACATACTTTAAGATCGTTCACTAAAAACACAACCCAAGGAAATGGCTCAGGTGAAGAGGGTCAGCACCCCGCAGTCTTTTTTTCCCCCCACATATACCTCTGTAAGCAAAGAGTCTTGAATTCTTGATAGACACAACAAGAACCTGCAGGGATGTGAAGAGCCATGGTGAATTGCCTCTCCTAACATATTTCAGATAAGAATTAATACTCAAAGTAACAAGGATATCATTATTAGCTTTCTGAATTTAGGGTATAGACTATTGGGACATTGATGAATATCCTTTGCACAAAAATAAACTAGGTGATCAGAAAAATTAATACTTATTAGTTATGTGTGTGTATATATATAATAACACACACACACACACAGAGTGTGAGGAAAGGAAGATATCTATATCTATAAGTTGTAACTTGATATTTTTCCTCAATAGGAATTTTTTTTTATGAACACATCATAATGAGGCAAGTGAAATTCTCTCACTTTAGCACAAAACTTGAAACCTTTGAAAAAAATCTCTTTCAGGCTATGTATGCTTATTCTGAAAAGCCCACGGCTATTCCACTGCAGCAGGATCTGACATGATCTCAATTATTATTACTAACGGCATTAATTTATGGGACTATTTACTGTGTGATGCACTTTATGTTAGTGATGCATATTCAAAGGAGATAGAATAGTCCTTGTCCTCAAAAGACTTACAACTGAGTTTGGTCAGCATGATTAGTCACAGGTCCCATCATCTATTCTAGTACATCTGAGCATAAGGGAATATACTGAAGCAGATTTGTAGCTATGGAATCTCTGAGAGGGCCTGAGAACCAGGCAGGGATGCTGCATCTCCAGAGAATACGCAATGAGGAGCAATCTAGCCAGAAGAAATCACACTGCGTGGAGGTCTGGAAGAGCAACACAGCAGCTATGGCCTGTGGCTTGGCACCTATAGTGCTCAGGACCAGACCCTTGACCCCTGCCATATTGCCCCAGAAACCTAGCTGCCTGTGCCGTTGTGCCAGTCAGAAGCTTCTCCCACAGTGACTGCTTCCTCCATTTTGTCACTTCTGTTGCTAAGTTGCTCACAGCGAAGACAGATTACAGAAGCTAGGGCTTGTTTCGAACCTAGCAACAGGGACTCAGGGGAACTGAAATTTAGCTTTATAGTCTATGTCATACAGAAAGATAGTCTAGGAAGGCAAGCAGAATAGGTGAGCCAGTCTCTGGCTTCTGCCTTCAGGTAGTATATACAAGTAGTAAATAACAGGTAGCTTTTAAATGGTTGCAAAAGAAAGGACTACAGTAATGTACAAAGATGCTTAACGAATGTGTATAGATCATCACTGTCCAATAGAAACATGACATAAGGCCGGGCGCGGTGGCTCAAGCCTGTAATCCCAGCACTTTGGGAGGCCGAGGCGGGTGGATCACGAGGTCAGGAGATCGAGACCATCCTGGCTAACATGGTGAAACCCCGTCTCTACTAAAAATACAAAAAACTAGCCGGGCGAGGTGGCGGGCGCCTGTAGTCCCAGCTACTCGGAGGCTGAGGCGGGAGAATGGTGTGAACCCGGGAGGCGGAGCTTGCAGTGAGCCGAGATCGCACCACTGCACTCCAGCCTGGGCGACACAGCGAGACTCCGTCTCAAAAAAAAAAAAAAAAAAAAAAGAAACATGACATAAGACAAAACTGTGATTTTACATTCTCTAGTAACTATACAAAAAAGCAAAAAATAAAAAGGTGAAATTAATTGTATCAGTATAATTATTTAACTCAGTATATCCAATGTTATTATTTTAACATGAAATCAATATTAGAATTAATAAAGTGCTTTACATTCTTTTTGAATACTAAGTTCAAATCTGGTTTGCATTTTTTCCTTATAGCACCTCTAAATTTCCATGAGCACATTTCAAGTGCTTCCCAGGCTTGTGGGGCTAGTGGCTACCACACTGGAAGGCACAGCTTTAAATGGACAGTGTTAGAGGAGCTCAGAGAGAGGGAATCAATCAGATCCAGGGTAGCTGAGCAGAGCATTTTGGAAAAGTGGGACTTGAATCATCTTTGAAATAATGTTAGAACTTACAAAAGTTTGAAAATGGAAAAGAGCATGGTAAATGTCAAGGCTGGATATTTCCAGAGGCCTTGAAAAGCTTCAGCTACTAATCGTCCTTGCTGGATTTTTCATGGTTGAAATCTGACGCTGAGAAACCTGATTACAGGGATATGTTGAGTTTTCTCATGGAGGCGAGTATCTGGTAGCCAGTCTCAGAATACTGACATATGAAATCAAAGGGCCATTCTTTAATTTCAAGTTTTTATTTTAGGATAATTGTAGATTGACATATAAGTATAAAAAAATAACTACAGGAAAATCCACATACCCTTTATCCAGTTTCACTCAATGGTAACGTCTTGTAAAGCTATAGGACAATGTCACAACCAGGATATTGACACTTAAACAAAGTCAAGATACACAGCAGTTCGATCTACACAATCCCCATATTCCACTGTTCCCCTCCTTTTATTTTTTGAGACGGGAGTCTCGTTCTGTCGAGTAGCTGGGATTACAGTCATCCGCCGCCACGCCCAGCTAAATTTTTGTATTTTTAGTAGAGACGGGTTTCACTGTGTTAGCCAGGATGGTCCCGATCTTCAGACCTCGTGATCCACCTGCCTGGGCCTCCCAAAGAGTTGGGATTACAAGTGTGAACCACCGCTCCTGGCCCCATGTTCCCCTTTTATAGCCACACCTACTTCCCGCCTGCTCCCAGCCTCCCCCTCTTTTTAAAATGTTTGTCAACCACTAATCAGTTTCCAGTTCTATAATTTTGTCATTTCAGGTATGTTACATATGGAATCATACAGTATGTAACCTTTGGAGACTGGCTCCTTAGACTAGCATAAATTCTGTAGATTCATGAAGATTGTAGACTCTATCAACAGTTTGTTCCTTTTTATTGCTGACTGGTATTTCCATTGTATAGACTGTGAACACTGTCAGAATCAAAATGGAGTTACTAATGTTAAAAAAAAAAAAAGTCCAAGCTTGGACTGGCATTACCATTGTTATTGATCTTTATAGCAAGAATAATCATTTCAAAACAATTATGTTATTCTCCTCATTTTTCCTTTAAAAACCTTGGTCATTCTTTACTTCCCTGAATATAAACATAGTTAACTATGGTAACTGTATTCCCATCACAAGGCTGTAATGCCAAATAAACATAATTTTCTTTCAGAAAGTCTCCCTCTGTTTGTTATTTGTTGACATAAATTGTGTTCAGAAGTGGGACCTAGAGTAGGATCCCATTTGGATGGAGTCAGAGATTCTCGGAACCAGTTTGCAGTACTTACTTGAGCCTCTCTGCTTCTATGGCTCCCTGCTTCCATGGCTCACCTTTCCTGTCCTGGAGAGTCTTCTCTCAGCCGAGGATTCCTCTTTCGGGTAGCAGCTCTTGACTTTGTTTGCATAAAGCCACCTTACTAAAGAACCATACATTCCTCCTGGGATGATAAAAGACTTTTTGTCTTTTCTGGTAAGTCTTTTCTGATATAAAGACAAGTGACTTTTGGGTTGAGCACTCTGGTTTCTGTAATTTACATTTTGTCTGTGAGGCCTGTCGTTTCTGGTGAATTCACTTTTGGTTGTATACCTAGTTTAATATTTTGGTTGATTTGCAAGCCTGGGTTAAAATTTTTGTGAACACTATTATCTTGGTTTCTTTCGATTTGGTTTGACTCTTCTCCTTTGCTTGTTTCTATACATTTTCTGAGAGTAATCACAAACATAGTAAATGGTGGGCACAGGATGGCTAATTGAAAGCCACTGGGTGGTTGACACCATCTAAAACACTGGTCCAAACTCTTGATGTCCTCTGACAGGCTTTATAGGCTTTTCTTTGCTCTTGTGAAATTAATAAGAAACAGAATGGGATTCTCAAACATTAAGGCTTGCCAGGTTTCCTGGGACTCCAGCCAGCTACATATTATGGACTGTTCTTCACATTTTAAAACTGATGGGCAAAGTTACATTAAGAAAAATTCAGAGCTCAAATGTCCATTATTCAAACTCTCTAAAACACTTCTAACTGTAGAGTTGGTATTGTGATTTCATGATTAAAATTCTAAAATTAAAGGTATAAGATCTTTGTACATTTGTATAAATGTCTAGGTGTGTTTATGCACATGTACATGTGTTATGTTATGTGTTGTATCTACATGGTGAATGCTCCAGAAATTTTATTTAGATTGGCTTAGATAAATAAATACTCATATAAAATATATAGTAATTAACCCAAGTGGCTCTTTAGCTCATGTGACTTAAACTGGCTTTAAAATTATTAACAAGATAGAAATATCTTCAGAAATGTCAGCGTACAGTTTTGCTGGTCACATGGTTTTATATTAGTTTCTGCTGGATGTTGACACACAGATTATGAAACTGTAAACCCAGCCTAAACAGAATGACCTTTCCTTTTGCAATTCTTTTTGGCACTTAAGACTAATTTAATATTGTTGTTTTAATGAAAACAACTGTATCTTAGTGAGTTATTGGCAAAATAGCTACCTATTTAACTTTAAAGTTTTTACTTAGATGAACACCTGATATTCACAGGCTTTCAAGATGGTTAACAGAAATAATTCCAAATGATGACTAGCTTTGTCTAACATCTCAGTTTCCACAAGTAATCTAGGTAAACTATTAAAAATAAATAAATCAGGTAAATGTAAATGGCACATGTAGAGGACTACGTGCTCACAAACAGGGTGTTCCCCATAAGTCCTGTTCTCGCAAACGAAGCAGGGCGTTCCCAACAAGTCCTGCTCTTGCAAATGAAGCAGGGCGTTCCCAATAAGTCCTGCTCTTGCAAACGAAGCAGGGCGTTGGGGGCCTGTTTATATGTAAACATCTTGAAAATCCAGAAAGTCAGGGAAAGGTCAGAAAAACAACAATGTGTCTTGTGACTTGGCAACATTCCACAAAGGACTGTATAAAATAAAGCGGAGCGCGCCATTGGGGGCGGCCGCCATGTTTGTCTTGTCTTGTGTTGTCTTGTGTGTTCATTCCTTTGTTTAGGAAACACGTGGACCCCAACAGGCATAAGCATTTATAAGTAAACTTTTTATGTAATTTAAAAATTTAAAGCTCTGTTGCATTAAATTAAGTAATAAATACTCATTAAATGTCTAGGTCATTTCCAAATATGACAAAAACTAAAACAAATTGGTGATCAAAAATAAGTTTGTTTTTGATCCCTTATATTTTATAGAAAGACTAAATATATTTAGATCTATTAATAAACATAATAAATTATCTTATGGGAAAACATGTCTCTAAAAATTTTGAAAGGGTTCTCATCTATAGAACAGTGATATGTGACAATTCAAATTTGCTTGCTAAAAATTAAGGTTACTAAGAGTTAAAAATTAATTAATATTTAATTCTGTACCCAGAATGTGCACAAAAAAGTAAAATATGTTTCTGATAAGAAAAATAAGGACAAGGGCATTAAAAATGTGCTTTTCATTGAGAAAGAAATAGTAATTTTGTTTATTTTGGAGGTTATTTAAAGTTTTTTCCAAGATTTGGATTTAGGAAGGAAACAGAAACAAGATAGAAAGGAACCAGCAAGAAGGAGAAAGAGATGTGAAGAAAGTTATGCCTGTGAAGATGTATTTTCACTAGGGAAGATTAAAAAGAAAAGAGACTGATTTTTTATTAGACAGAATCTTGTGTAGTAAATCTTTGTCCTAAAATAAAATGACTGGTTATTTTAAAAAGAGAAAGCCTAGGACAAAGCAGAAAATTCGAGCACATTGTAAATGATCTGAGTAAGTTGTAATAGGTTTCTTGAGGGAGGAATTTATGGAAGGAATGTTGTGTGTGATCAAGTTGGGTATAATTACAAGGAAATTATGTCTTAAAAATGAACTTCAATATTAAAAATATGCTAATATAAAACTAAAAAATCTCATCCTCTATGTTAGAACAACAGGTTTTTTTCAAGTATGAATTTGCTCTTAATAAAACTGTAAAAGGTTTTGATTTTAGTTCCAAAATCTGTTTCTTTAATAGTCGTCTTCTAAACTGCGTACAGTTTCTATTTCTGCCACATTTATTTCTGAAATACATTTAGTTTCCCTAGATTCAGGTTGGAAAAATGCTGTTGTTTTCATTCAGAATGATAAGTTCATTTCTTGAGTAAAATTTTCTTTTCTGAAATATCTTGGATTCGCATTTCAGAGGTTCAACTCTTGCTGTATCTTGCTGTACATTGTTTGCAGGTCATGCATTATTGCTTTCAGCACTCCTTCTTTCTCCTTTTCAAAGAGTGTATCATTTTGCTTGGCTGTGATAACTCTCTCCATCAATCTTTTCATCAGCTCCTGTAACGTTTTCTTTCCGGTTCTATAATAACTTTGCTGTTATGGTCTGACACTGAAATGTTTATCTTAAAGGCCTAGCGGAGCATCGTTTTCCTCCAAAATTACTTGATTCTGTATTCTTGACTTTTATGTGTGTGAATTGTAACCAGGAAACTCCCCATGTTGTCACTAAGAGCCATGTATTGCCCTGCTGAAGGTACCACTAGTTTTCTTGTTTACATTCCCCTGCATATAGTGCACATTCAGAATCTTGGAAATATATTCTTTCTGTGTCTGATTAAATTTAAGTACTGTTTTTCAGCAGGTTCTGTTTGCAAGTTACCTACATGGGCTTCAGTGAGAAGCAAGAACACTGCAAGAGGTGCTTCTTCACTTTTCTAGTAACTGCCCTAAGAAACAAAGATTCTACTTTTTATCAAGATAATTTCTTGTTCTGTCTTTATTAGGTTTTTGGTTACCTAGGAAAACCAAACTCTAAAAGGTTTAAGGTTTTTACATGTATGTAACATTCGATATTGCTTTTGAAATCTTTTGATTATCACTCTGGTTAAATGACTATTATGTTATAGTGATCTGTCATTCTGTTTGGATGAAGTGTTTTGAACCTTTTGACATCTTTGGAAAGCTTCTCCAGGATTAAAATTCTAAATGAAGCCTGTTACACCTAAAATTAACTTTAGGCCTCTGGAGAGCCTCAAAGAATGTGTCTCTCATTTTGTAGTGATATTAAATGATTAGGCTTATTTGGTAAATTGTATGGGAAGCATTGTCAAATGATAAGTGATACTAGATCTTCTTTCATTTACATTTATGGATATATTATTGATATATTGTTTCAAACATTTTTATGTAAATTCATAAAAATCTAATATGTTATCAGTCATAATTTTAGTTGTTAATATTAAATCTTTTTTCAAAATGATATTTTTGTGGATATTTATGTGAGTATCCTAAAAATTATGTAAGATGTATAAAAGTCTGATGGTCCTAATGTGACATTGTCAGTCATAATTCTGATTATCTTAATGCCACATGTAATAAAAATAACTAAATTTCATTGTAAATTGTGAACTTTCATCATTTTTTTATCAGAGCTATCTTCAGTTATTGTTATCCACTGTTATTGTTTTGAATTCTTTAAATGCTTTGTAACCAGCTATAGTCCAAAATTGCTTTTCGTGGAGAAGTCTAACAAGTACTCTTGAACACAGATTTCTGGTAATGTTAAGATCAATGAATGAAATAAAAATATTTCTAATATAGAACTCTAATATAGAAACTGATCAAGCAAAATAAAATTTAATTACATGAAATCAAATAACTGATTAAGATTTTTTTTTTTTTTTTTTTTTGAGATGGAGTTTTGCTCTGTCACTCAGGCTGGAGTGCAGTGGCAAAATCTCAGCTCACTGCAACCTCTGCCTCCTGGGTTCAAGTGATTCTCCTGCCTCAGCCTTTTGAGTAGCTGGGATTACAGGCAACCACCACCATGCCTGGTTAATTTTTGTATTTTTAGTAGAGACAGAGTTTCACCATGCTGTCCAGGCTGGTCTCGAACTCGTGACCTCAGGTGATCTGCTCTCCTCAGCCTCCCAAAGTGCTGGGATTATAGGTGTGAGCCACTGTGCCTAGCCGAGATCATGTTTTTATGATTTTTATTCAAAACATTGTTGGTTCTTTATTTAAATGTATTGTTTCCCAGATTTAAGGATTGTTTTTCTTCTTAAGCTGTTTATAGTTTACAACAATTTGGTAGAGTATAGTTTTGTGAACAAAGGTGGAATCATTTTTTTCACATTTCTTTAATATTTACTTTAGGTTTAGGGGTACATGTGCAGGTTTGTTATACAGGTCAATCACGTGTCAATGGGAGTTTGGTGTACAGATTATTTCATCACCCAGGTAACAAGCATAGTACCTGATAGGTAGTTTATCAATCCCCACCCTCCTCTCACCCTCTATCCTCAAGCAGGTTCCATTGTCTGTTGTTCCTTCTTTATGTCTATATGTTCTCAATGTTTAGCTCCCACTTATAAGTAGGAACATGCAGTATTTTGTTTTCTGTTCCTACATTAATTAGCTTGGGATAATGGCCTCCAGTTCCATTCATGTTGCCGCAAAGGACATGACCTTGGTTTTCTTGTAGTATTTCATGTAGTATTTCATGGTGTATACATACCACATTTTCTTCATCTAGTCTACTGTTGATGGGCATTTAGTTTGATTCCATGTCTTTACTGTTGTCAACAGTGCTGTAAAAAACATACACATGCATGTGTCTTTATGGTAAAACAGTTTCTATTTCTTTGAGTATGTACCCAGTAATGGGATTGCTGGGTTAAATAGTAGTTCCATTTTAAGTTATTTGAGAAATCTCTACACTTGTTTCTTGTTCTGTGGTCCCAGAGCATTGGAGGTATGATTTCATTTTTTTTTCTTTGAATTTACTGAGGATTGTTTTATGGGCCCATTGTGTGGCTGATTTTAGAGTATGTGCCATGTGCAGATGAGAAGAATGCATACTCTGTTGTTTTGGGGTGGAGAGTTCTGTAGATGTCTATTAGGGTCTATTTGGTCAAATGTAGAGTTCAGGTCCCAAATATCTTTGTTAGTTTTCTGCCTCAGTGATCTAATACTATCAGTGGTGTTTTGAAGTCTACCACTATTATTGTGTGATTATCTAAGTCTCTTTGTAGATCTCTAAGAACTTGCTTTATGAATCTGGGTTCTCCTGTGTTGGGTGCATATGTATTCAGGATAGTTAGGCCTTCTTCTTGAAGTGAACCTTCACTGTGATGTAATACCCTTCCTAGTCTTTTTGGATCTTCGTTGGTTTAAAGTCTGTTTTGTCTGAAATTAGAATAGCAACCCTTGCTTTTTTCTGTCTTCCATTTGCTTGCTAGATTTTTCTCCATCCATTTACCTGTAGCCAATAACGTGTCATTGCGTGTGAGATAAGTCTCTTGAAAACAGCACAGAGTGGGGTCTTGCTTGTTTACCCAACTTACCACTCTGTGCCTTTTAATTGGAGACATTTATTTACATTCAAGGCTAATATTGATGTGTGTGGATTTGATCCTGTCTTCATATTGTTAGCTGGTTATTATGCAGACTTGATTGTGTGGTTGCTTTATAGTATCAATGGTATGTATACTTAAGTGTGTTTTTGTGGGGACTTGTGATGGTCTTTTCTTTCCACATTTAGCACTCACTTCAGGGCCTGTTGTAAGGCAGGGTTGGTAGTAATGAATTCTCCTGGCATTTGCTTGTCTGAAAATAATCTTATTTCTTCTTTGCTTATGAAGTCTAGTTTGGCTGGATATAAAATTCATGGCTGGAATTTCTTTTCTTTAAGAATATTGAGGCCGGGCGCGGTGGCTCAAGCCTGTAATCCCAGCACTTTGGGAGGCCGAGACGGGCGGGTCACGAGGTCAGGAGATCGAGACCATCCTGGCTAACACGGTGAAACCCCGTCTCTACTAAAAATACAAAAACTTAGCCGGGCGTGGCGGCGGGCGCCTGTAGTCCCAGCTACTCGGGAGGCTGAGGCAGGAGAATGGCATGAACCCGGGAGGCGGAGCTTGCAGTGAGCTGAGATCCGGCCACTGCACTCCAGCCTGGGTGACAGAGCGAGACTCCGTCTCAAAAAAAAAAAAAAAAAAAAAAGAATATTGAATATAGGCCCTGAATCTTTTCTGGCTTGTAGGGTTTCTACTGAAAGATCTGCTGTTAGTCTGATGGAGTTCCCTTTGTAAGTGACCTGCTTCTTCTCTCTAGCTGCCTTTAACATTTTTTTCTTTCATTTCAAATTTGGAGATTCTGATGACTATGTGTCTAAGGAATGGTCATCTTGTATAGTATCTTGCAGGGTTCTCTGCATTTTCCAAATTTGAATGTTGGCCTCTCTAGCGAGGTTGGGGGAATTTTCATGGATGATATCCTGAAAAATGTTTCCCAGGTTGCTTGCTTTCTCTCCCTCTGTTTCAGAGGCACCACCACCACTGAGACATAGATTTGGTCTCTCTCTCTCTTTTTTTAAAAAAATAAATGGTCTTTTTACATAATTCCATGTTTTACAGAGTTTTGTTTATTCTTCTTTAATCTTTTTTCTTTATTTTTGTCTGACTGTTACTTCAGAGAACTGATCTTAGAGCACTGACATTCTTTCCTCAGCTTGGTCAATTCTGCTGTTAATATTTACAACTGTATTCTGAAATTCTTGAAGTGTTTCAGCTATATCAGATCATTTTGGTTCTTTCTTAAAATGGCCATTTTATCTTTCATCTCCTATACTGTTTTATTGTATGCCTTAGAATCCTTGAATTGGGTTTCAACTTTCTGCTGAATCTCAATGATCTTTGTTCTTGTCCATATTCTGAATTCAATTTCTGTCATTTGAGCCATTTAAGCCTGGTTAAGAACATTGCTAGAGAACTAGTCCACTTGTTTGGAGGCAGAAAGACACCCTGACTCTTTGAGTTGCCAGAGTTCTTGAGCTGGTTTTTTTAATCTGCGTGGACTGATGTTGCTACAATTTCTTTGGGTGGGTTTTTCTTTTTGCTTTTTTCCTTCTTTGATTCTCTTGGGGTTTGATTGGTAGAAAGTGGTACCAGGTGGGTTCAGTCAACTGGCTTTGTTTCCCTTCCCCAGGAATCAATGAAGGCCAGGAACAAGTTCCCAGGCACAGTAGCCCTGCACAGGGTTCCCAGCTTCCTCTTCCTTCAGGCCAGCATGTGTGTCTTCCCACTGTCCACTCTCAATCATTTGATTTTCCTCCCTACTTGATTTTTCCAAAATTCAGAAACTATTCATGAGTACTCTTCTCTTTGTGACAATATGATTATTTACATAAATTTAATAAAGATTTAGCCTCTATATTAATACACAGTTGGAAACATTGATTATATTTCCAAAGTTTCAGCTAAAATAATATATTTGAGAATGAATATAAAATGCCTGGCTTCAAGGGTTCCAGTCTTATAGTGAATGAGTAAGAATTGTCACTTTCTGCTAGACCCAGAAACCTTAAGAATGTTAGTAAAATAAGTTTCCTAGCCCAAAGAAGTTTTAAAACCTGAGATTCCTATGTGATTGGTGTAGAAAAAAAAAAAAAAAAGTCATGTTTTCAAAGAAAAACTGTAGTACCCTGTTAATAGATAGTAGCCCTGTTTTGCACTGTGCATTGTTTTCAAGTTCTTGTTGTCTACCTGTAGACAGGACTTGATCCTGAATTCTCCTAATTTCCTCCAGTACTTGGCTACAGCTCTCCAACTAAAATCAAAGGCTGTTATGTTCTTAAAGTCCTATAAGCTGAAACTAGGTAAGTCTTAAAAAACAAGTCTCATGATTGATATATGGACCACACAGCAAGTTCATTCACAAAACTGCCTGATGCCATAGCAGAGAGAGTTGAAATGCAAACCAGGAGTAGTTAGCCTTTTCACATTATAGAACACTTTTTTCACGACACTGGAACAAGACTCCATGTCATTATGAGACTCTTATCCTTTTAATACTACCTTTTTCATTTGTCAGTAGAATGGTATAATTGAAATCTTATAATCCAAACACCTGCTGGTAACTGAACAGAACCTCAACTAAGAAATTATTTAGTATCCATTGTTAAATAAGAAAACGCCTATGCTATTACTAACACCACATGCTATACTTGAGTAAATTCCTCTGTGAAAGTTGAGACCGATATACACAAAATAAGAAAACAGGTCACATGGTTACCACAGGTCTCACCTAATTCTTTACGGTCGTTTGATTTATTCAATTGTCTTAAAGCCTAGGCTTATGGCTGAAAAACATTATGCAAACTGTGGATTGTCATGTTACTATTGATTTTACTTTGTTTATCCACTTTTTAAACTGTATCTGCTATTTCTTAAATTTTTACAGAAGTACAACTCCTAAAAGAATAATACTGGACTAATAATTTGAGATGATGACAAAAAGCTATGAAGCAGACAAAATTGAACTTAATAATGAACTGCAAACAAACACCCTGAGAGCCACTCCTTCAAACCTCCCTTGTTGTTCAACTGTGACTACATGGATTTTGACACCGACTCCTAGTCACCGATAACTTCCATCAACATGGCATGAGACCAGTAACCGAGACAGGTCACTCCTGGCACCAACGGAAATCAACACCTAACTACAGAATGATTAATAGTGATGCTTTTGGAAAACGATCTTGATCAAATGAGAGAAACATGAAAGTTGTCAGAATCAAAATGAAGTCACAATGTTAAAAGAAAACCCAGATAAATAGAGCTTGGGAAGGTTATGAAGACAGGGTTCTCATGCTTGTATCCCTGATTTAAAAAAAACAAAAAACAAAAAACAAAAAAAAACCTATCACAAAAGACTGCAAAACCACAACCCAGCATTAAGAACATCATAATCTTACACAAAAAATACTTCCGCAAGGTCGTTTTCTCAGCAACTGCCTATCTAGACTTGGACTGGCATCACCCTTTTTATTGATCTTCATAACTAAAGATAGTCATTTCAAAACAGTTACATAATCCTCATTTCTTCTTTAAAAGTATTTGTCTGCCTTTACCTCGCTGCATAGGCACACAGTTTACTATGGCATTCATACTCCCATTATAATGAATATTATTTTCTTTTTTTTTTCTTTTTTATTAAACTTTAAGTTCTAGGGTACATGTGCACAATGTGCAGGTTTGTTACATATGTATACTTGTGCCATGCTGGTGTGCCGCACCCATCAACTCGTCAGCACCCATCAACTCGTCATTTACATCAGGTATAACTCCCAATGCCATCCCTCCCCACTACCCCCTCCCCATAATAGGCCCCGGTGTGTGATGTTCCCCTTCCAGAGTCCAAGTAATCTCATTGTTCAATTCCCACCTATGAGTGAGAACATGCGGTGTTTGGTTTTCTGTTCTTGCGATAGTTTGCTGAGAATGATGGTTTCCAGCTGCATCCATGTCCCTACAGAGGACACGAACTCATCCCTTTTTATGGCTGCATAGTATTCCATGGTGTATATGTGCCACATTTTCTTTATCCAGTCTGTCACTGATGGACATTTGGGTTGATTCCAAGTCTTTGCTATTGTGAATAGTGCC